>NC_052623.1:359612241-360289241 GCF_016161935.1 Mauremys reevesii | reverse complement strand
TCAGACCAAAGTACATTGTGACGAACTTCAAATAGATCTGACAAAACTAAGTGACTGGGCAACAAAATGGCAAATGAAATTTAATGTGGATGAATGTAAAGTAATGCACACTGGAAAAAATAACCCCAACTATACATACAATACGATGGGGGCTAATTTAGCTACAACTAATCAGGAAAGAGATCTTGGAGTCATCATGGATAGTTCTCTGAAGATGTCCACGCAGTGTGCAGAGGCAGTCAAAAAAGCAAACAGGATGTTAGGAATCATTAAAAAAAGGGATAGAGAATAAGACGGAGAATATCTTATTGCCCTTATATAAATCCATGGTACGCCCACATCTTGAATACTGAGTACAGATGTGGTCTCCTCACCTCAAAAAAGATATACTGGCACTAGAAAAGGTTCAAAGAAGGGCAACTAAAATGATTAGGGGTTTGGAGAGGGTCCCATGTGAGGAGAGATTAAAGAGGCTAGGACTCTTCAGCTTTGAAAAGAGGAGATTAAGGGGGGATATGATATAGGTCTATAAAATCATGAGTGATGTGGAGAAAGTGAATAAGGAAAAGTTATTTACTTGTTCCCATAGTATAAGAACTAGGGGCCACCAAATGAAATTAATGGGCAGCAGGTTTAAAACAAATAAAAGGAAGTTCTTCACACAGCGCACAGTCAACCTGTGGAACTCCTTGCCTGAGGAGGTTGTGAAGGCTGGACTGTAACAGCATTTAAAAGAGAACTGGATAAACTCATGGAGGTGAAGTCCATTAATGGCTATTTGCCAGGATGGGTAAGGAATGGTGTCCCTAGCCTATTTGTCAGAGGATGGAGATGGATGGCAGGAGAGAGATCACTTGATCATTGCCTGTTAGGTTCACTCCCTCTGGGGTACCTCTCGGCAGACAGGACACTGGGCTGGATGGACCTTTGGTCTGACCCAGCATGGCCGTTCTTATGTTCTTAGACAATAACACTGCTGTGAAAGAGCAGCCTTTGAGCAACTGGTTGTCGGAGTATGGGAAGACAAGACTCGCCTCCTGCCGAAGGTAAGCTGCCACTACTGCTAGGATCTTCGAAAACCCTCTTGGGGCCGAGGATAGGCCGAAGGGGAGCACTCGGTTTTAAAAATGATCTTGGCCTATGGTGAATTATAGGTATTTCCTGTGCGATAGGTGTATAGTTATCCTGAAGTAGGCCCAACCCAATCCCCTTCCTCTAGTGAAGGAATTTATAGTTGCCAGAGAGTCACCATGCTGAACTTCTGAGGTGTCATGAACTTGTTCAGTTGTCTTAGAGCCACGATCAGCCCCAACCTCCGTCCATCTTTGGCGCTAGAAATATTTTTAGTAGAACCCTCTGGCCCTGTGAGGGGAAGGGAGCGACTGATGTTTAGAGGACACTTGGGTGGTCATGGAGGGCAGCCGGGCGGCCCTCTTCCTCAGAGATCTCTCTCTCTTTCTGGGGGGTTCCATGGGCCAGTGGTACCCCATGCACTGAGCAGGCCATGACCTCTGGGCAGTTTCCTGCTGATAGGTGCGTATATGCCCCAGGGATGTAGGGCAGCCCTGGAGTCCTTCAGCATGTGCAGGGAGTCATTTGTGGTCTCCAAGAAAGCGCTTGACCTTCAAAGGGGAGGTGCTCCACAGTGCTCTGAACATCTCTCCGACCCTGGAAATTGGAACCACGGTGTCCTGCACACAACTGGCAAGATGGATCTGGCAGCAGTGTCCGCAGCATCTAGGGGCTCCTGGAGAGGCGTTCTGGCCAACTGTTGGCCCTCCACAACTACAGACTGGAGTTGCTCCTGGCAGTCTCGTGGCAGTTGTTCAATAAAGGCCGTGAGCCTGTGGTAATTAGTAAAGTTGTATTTGGCCACGGACAGTCTGACAGCCCATGATCCGGAACTGCAGGGCTGCAGACAAGCAAGACTTTCCTCCAAAGAGATCCAGTCGCTTTGGTTCTGGTCATGGGGGAAGTTCTCAAACAGTGCTGCTTGTTCCACTCATTCACCACATCCACCACTGGGGGGCTGGGGGAGGAGGTGTTGGAAAATAACAAGTGGAATCCTTCAGGGGCAAGGAGTGCTTCATAGCCGCCCTTTGACACGTCAGTGCAATAGTGGCCGGTGTCTGCCCTGCTGTCTGAGCCAGATCCAGGGGAGCCTCGTTACCAGATAGTGCCACACTGGAGGGTGGTGCCAACTGGAAAATATCTGCAGATCTTTGACCTCCGCTGAGGGATCTGTAGGGCGATAGCTACCCTTCTAGTAAGGGCCTGAAACCATCTGAAGTCATCGGCCATGGAAGGTGGTGGAGCCATAACTTCCACATCCGGTGACAGAAATGGGAGCCTGCCTCACCTGCTGGAGCCAACGAGACCGGTGACGATGGGTGTACTGCAGGCGCTGTAGATGTCAGGCGCCCATGTCCCCCTGGCTGAGCTGCGTGGGTCGGTGCTGATGGCTGGGACAAGGCACACAGTGGCACCAGCTGCTGAGGGGAGTGAGCTCGATGGGACCTGGTGCTTTCTCTCCTTACTGGTGCAGGTGCCCCCTCCTTGGAGCTCCAGGGCTTGGGGGGCTGCTGGTGCCGGAAGGAGAGTCCTTGGCCTCAGCCATACCCTTGGCAACAGCTCTGAGTTGCTCCTCAGAGTTAGAGTTCACGCTCCTCTTTTTGGCTTCCCTTTTGAAGGAGAAGCGCACCCCGAGGCTGATGGGGTGCTGGGTCTGGCCGAGGACAGATGTACAGGTGGTGGGCGGGGACCTGGCCCAGAGGGTGGCTGCAGGGAATATCCAATGGCCAAAAGTCTGAGCTTCATCTCCCCGTCCTTCCGAGCCCCAGGCTAAAGAGCCAAGGAGAAGTAGCACTTCTGGGAGACGGGGGACGCCCCTCGGCAATGGACTGTCACACCCCAGCAAGAGAGGCAGCGTTAGAAGCCTGGCGAACCGGGCACCCCCATCAGAAGGGGACAGGTGTCCCGGGGGAAAGGAGAGGGAAGAAGCCGTACTCTCACCTTAGCTAACTATTACTAATCACTAAACAGTCACCTGCAACCACTAACTAACCGAAGAAGGAGAGAAGGCCGAGTACGCTCTATGAGGACCCACTGCTGCTCCGTCTCGGGCCAAGGCGGTGGAGAAGGAACCGAGGGTGGTTCGCCTGCACACCCCTCCACAGCCTTGGTGTCTGCCAGAGGAAGGCACTGGGCGCATGCATGGGCCAAACGGACACTGCTAGCTAGAAATCTCCCAGTGAGGGCTGGAGAGGTGCATGAGCCCCTGAAGTGGAGCACCCAGAAGGACAAACCCTGCTGAAGGCTCCATGTCTGGTCAACACCTCCTGGTACGTCAAGGGACCTGCCTGCCACCCACTTCCCACCTGGGGGCAGCTGAGACCTTAACCTAGGTTAGTAACCAAGGAAAAGCCCTGGCCACGTCGCAGTCCGACAGCCCTCTGAACGCATACGTCCCGCGTGGAGCTGTTCAGAACTTCACAGCTCTGCCCCACTCCGAGTTCTCGAGGGGCTTGTGCCGAAGCCTGAGCCCAGCCCCAGCAGAGTAACACAAAGCAGGCCCCACAGTCCCTGGCTCAGTCTCATTTCACAGAGAGGGGAAGAGACTCCCGCAAGGTCACAAGGAAATGGCAGGGCTGGGATGGGAACCAGGCGTCCTGATTCGCAGGGCCGGCTTAAGTGCAGGGCCCGATTCAAATACCTGGCGGCGGTCTGGGTCTTCGGCGGCACTTTGGCGGCGGGTCCTTCACTCGCTCCGGGTCTTCCGTGGCACTGAAGGACCCGCCGCCGAAATGCCACCGAAGACCCGGAGCAAGTGAAGGACCCGCCGCTGAAGACCTGGACGGCCACCGGGTGAGGTGAGTAAAAATTAAAAAGGCGCCTAAGTTAGGTGCTCTTCTTTAGGGCGTGGGGCCCAATTCGGGGGAATCGCCTAAAGCCAGCCCTGCCAGTGGGCACAGGGCCACCCTGCCACGTGCCAGCCAGCTCTGGAAGGTCAGGGACAATCCTGGGAACCTCCCTGCTCGAGGGACTGTAGTGGGCCTTACCCTGATCTCCTCTGCCCATATTCCCCCCTTTCCTCAGCTTCCTGCTTCACCCTGGAGGGCGAGGGAGCAGACGCAAGCCCAGCAGCTCCCTCGCAGGAGGCTTGGAAGCTCCCCGGCCTGCTGGTGCCAGGATCGGTTCCCTGGCTGGGTAACGCACCCACCCACGTGGGAGCAGAGTGCGGCTCCAGCCCGAGGAGTCTGGGCCAGTGTTGATCTCTGCAACGGGAGCTGTGGGCCCCTGGGAAACGCCAGGAGTAACAACAAACAAACTGGAGCCAGATCAGAGGAGAGCAAGGGATCGACTTCCCGAGAAAGATTAAACCGGCTCAATCTGTCGAGTTGGGCTCAACGGGGGCGGGGGAGGGGATGAAGGCTGCAAATCTCTGGAGGGCGTAAATCCCAAGGACACAGAGCATGACACGAGGGGTGTAACTAGGGCAAGGACAGGCTGAGCAGCAGGATGACTTCCTGGCAGAGTATCTGATGGAAGTGGGGAATCGCGCCGGGGAAGGGCCGAGCCCGCTGCTCCCTGATGGGGGACGGATCCAGGCAGGAATCATCCCTGGGGGAAGAGCGAGGGCCCATTGCTCCCTGACACGGGGTGTATCCGGCCAGGAATCGCCCCCGGGGGGAAGGGCCGGGGCCGTTGCTCCCTGACACGGGGTGGATCCGGCCAGGAATCGCCCCCGGGGGGAAGAACCAGGGCCCATCGCTCCCTGACAGGGGGTGGATCCGGCCAGGAATTGCCCCCGGGGGGAAGGGCTGGGCCCGTCGCTCCCTGACACGGGGTGGATCCAGCTGGGAATCACCCCTGGGGGGAAGGGCTGGGCCCGTCGCTCCCTGACAGGGGGTGGATCCGGCCGGGAATCGCACCCAGGGGGAAGAACCGGGGCCCGTTGCTCCCTGACACAGGGTGGATCCGGCCGGGAATCGCCCCCGGGGGGAAGGGCCGGGGCCCGTCGCTCCCTGACAGGGGGATGGATCCGGCTGGGAATCACCCCTGGGGGGAAGGGCTGGGCCCGTCGCTCCCTGACAGGGGGTGGATCCGGCCGGGAATCGCCCCCGGGGGGAAGGGCTGGGCCCGTCGCTCCCTAACAGGGGGTGGATCCGGCCAGGAATCGCACCCAGGGATAAGAGCCAGGGCCCGTCGTTCCCCAACAGGGCCGGGGGTCACAACCCTGGGGCATTCAGAGCCCTTGGGAATGGGCACTTGGGTGGGTCCCAGCCCTGTCCACAGGATGGACAAGGTGGGATGCAACTGGGCTTTTGGTCTCTAGTTTCTGAGCTTCCAGGATAGGAGGGTGGGATCAGCCCTACGCCAGCTGAGGGCAGGGGCTCCCGTCTCTGCCGTCCATCACACCACGGGACTAAGCTGTGGGCCTACGGCTTGGCCCTCAGAAGTGGGGTCTGTGCCTTGGATGCTGCCCTGCCCCCTTCTTTAGGATCCACTCCCCAAACCCACCATTTTCTGGTAACATCAGTGGGGACCAACTCCCGCTCTCCCCCCCGTGCCCCCAGGGAACCAGCCACTAGAAGAGGTCTCAGTCCTGGGGAACAGGATGGGCCCTGGGGGCCCAAAGAAAAGGGGACAGAGAGTGAGGCCTAGAGGCTCTGAAGCCCCCACCCCACAAGCTCACTACCTTTGGGGGCAGCTCCCTCATACACACACCAGCTGATGGCCCCTGTGGGGCTGGACCCAGCTCCTGCCATGGGGCAGGGGAACTGGGGACAAAGAAGCCAGCCATCAAGCCCATGAGGTGAAGGCCCTGGGCTACTGGGCTTAGTGCCGAGAGCTGGGGCCCAGGCCGGCTTTGGGGCAGGTCCCTGCAGCCCGAGGGCTCGTGCTCTGGGAGGCAGGGCCCCACTAGCTGGGCATGGGGTAGGCTCTGACCTGGCCTCTCCTCAGGGGGTCCCTGGGAAGCCTGACCCCAAGGACACTTCCCCCAGGCCAAGGGGAGCTGGCTGGGCAGGGCAGACCTGGGGGAGCTGCACCTTGCACAGGGCAGGGGCCTTCTCGGAGCCCCCTGCCCAGCCCAGTCCATGGGCAGAGCTGTGCCAAGCCCTCCACCCAGTCCCCCTTGGGCAGGCCTGGGACACCAGCCCTGTGGCGCTGCCGGGGAGCTGGGTCAGGCCTGGCCCTGCCCGAGCATTGCAGCAGCTGCCTGGGCCAGTGCGCCCCGGGGGTGGGGGGGGACTCAAGCCCAGGGGGGAGGGGAGCAGGGAAAGGCCCAGCCCGGGGGGACGGGAGGAGGAAGGGAACATAAGAAAGGCCGTACTGGGTCAGACCAAAGGTCCATCTAGCCCAGTATCTGCCGACAGTGGCCGATGCCCCCGGGAGGGTGGAGGCAGAGACCCGGCCTGGGGTGGGGGCAGGCAGAGACCCGGCCTGGGGTGGGGGGCAGGCAGAGACCCGGCCTGGGGGCAGGGGCAGGCAGAGACCCGGCGGGGCACAGGGGCAGGCAGACACCAGGCCGGGGGCAGGCAGGGACCTGGGGGCAGGGGGCAGGCAGAGACCCGGCCTGGGGTGGGGGCAGGCAGGGAGCCGGGGGCACGGGGGCAGGCAGAGACCCGGCCTGGGGGTGGGGGCAGGCAGAGAGCCGGGGGGCACGGGGGCAGGCAGAGACCCGGCGGGGGCAGGCAGGGGGGCAGGCAGACACCAGGCCGGGGGCAGGCAGGGACCCGGGGGGCAGGGGGGCAGGCAGAGACCCGGCGGGGGGCAGGCAGAGACCCGGGGGCACGGGGGGCAGCCAGGGACCCAGCCGGGGGGCAGGGGCCAGGCAGAGACCCGGCCGGGGGCAGGCAGGGAGCCGGGGGCACGGGGCAGGCAGACACCAGGCCGGGGGCAGGGGCAGGCAGAGACCCGGCGGGGGCAGGCAGGAGCCGGGGGCACGGGGGCAGGCAGACACCAGGCCGGGGGCGGGGCAGGCAGAGACCCGGCGGGGGCAGGGGCAGGCAGACCCAGCCCCCCCGTGCCGGCCCGGCTGGGGGCTCCGGGCTGTCCGGCGGGCAGGGCGCGGGCCCGGCGAGCTCCGGGCTGGGCTGGGTGTGGGGGGGGGGTGTCCGGGCCCCTCTTACCTGCAGCCCGGCGGGGAGAGCGCGTGGAAGGTGGCGAGGGAGAACATCTCCGCCCGGTCCGCCATCTTCTCCAGCGCCGAGCCCGACTGCGGAGCGAGCCTGGCGGGGGCGGGGGCGGGGGCGAGCCGGGCTGGGCTGGGCCACACGCGGGGCGGGGAGCTGGGAGCGGAGCGGGGAGGGGGCGCAGAGCGGCCGGGGCTGTATCGAGGGGCAGGGCGGGGAGATGTACGGGGAGCTCAGGGCTGTATGGGGGCGGGGAGCTGTATGGGGGCGGGGAGCTGTAGGGGCAGCTGGGGCGGGAGCTGTATGGGGGCGGGAGCTGTATGGGGGCAGCTGGGTGGCGGGGAGCTGTATGGGGGCAGCTGGGGGGCGGGGAGCTGTACGGGGGCAGCTGGGTGGCGGGGAGCTGTACGGGGGCAGCTGGGGGGCGGGGAGCTGGAAGGCGGGCGGGGAGCTGTACGGGGGCAGCTGGGGGCGGGAGCTGTATGGGGGCAGCTGGGGGCGGGGAGCTGCAGGGGGCAGCTGGGGCGGGAGCTGTATGGGGGCGGGAGCTGTACAGGGGGCAGCTGGGGGCGGGGAGCTGTACAGGGGCAGCTGGGGGCGGGGAGCTGTATGGGGGCGGGGAGCTGTATGGGGGCAGCTGGGGGCGGGGAGCTGTACGGGGTGCAGGGCGCTGTACGGGGGTGGAGGCTGCGCTCCCCTTACTGCAGACCCCGGCCCGGGCGCTTTGCCGCGTCCATCCCCCGCCGAAGGCGGAGCCCGCGGGCCGAGCCCGGAGCCAGGGACGGGCCGGTGCAGCGCCCGGGGTCCCGCCTGGCCGCGGCGGGAGCTGTCCGCAGCCGGGTGCTGATCAGCCGGGCGCTGTCCGGGCCGTGCTGCCGCAGGGCGGAGCTCAGCCCGGCCCGGGGGAAGGGCCGAGCGGGGCCCTGCAGCCCGGCCCCTGGTGCGGCAGCGGGGCAGGGAATTGCTCCCCCCGGCGGCGCTGGGGGAAGGAGCCCGGCCAGGCAGGGGGGGACCCAGGGACTGGGCTCCATCATGGGGGGCTCGGCCCCACTCGCTCCCTCCGGGCAGGGGAAATCCTGGCTGGGGAAGGGGCCTGCTGCAAGCAGGGCCCAGGGCAGCCTGGCCTGGCCCCAGGCCGGGGGGTGGCAGATACCCCCGCGGGGCCTGGCTGAGACTCACCCCCAGAGACAGGTGCTGCCTTTGCTGTCTTTTCTCTCCCCCTTTGGCGTGTGTTTGGCTCCTAAGGCCCAGTCCTCCCTTGCCCCCAGCGCCGCGCCGCCCGGGGGCTGGCAGACGGAGGTCTCGGGCCTTCCACGCTCCCGCCAGCCAAGGGAACACGGGGCCTGGCAAAATGAAACCCTGACTTAGTATGTGCATTCCTGGCTGTACCCTCCCTCCTGTGCTGGAGGGTTGCCAGGGTGTTTAATGGGGCGTTTGCCCTGGGGCTAAGCGGCCGGAGGTGGCTGTGGAGCAAACCCTCCTTCACTCGGTTTAATGGTGGACGGTTATGGTGGCACATTAACACCTTTGCCTCTTCAGGTTCCTCTGGTCCATCAGAATTAACACAGACTGTCCGGCCCCCTGGAGCCGGGGTACGCCTAGGCCAGGCAAGGGGGCGGTTTGCTGGGCCTGTCCCAGAGCTGGGGGACAGTGTGTGTGTGTGGGGGGGGGGTTCCCAGAGCGGGGGGACCGTGGGGGTGTGGGGGGGGGGGTTCCCAGAGCTGGGGGACAGTGTGTGTGTAGGGGGGTTTCCCACCAGAGCTGGGGGACTGTGTGTGTGTGTGTGGGGGGGGGTTCCCAGAGCTGGGGGACAAGGTGTGTAGGGGGGGTTTCCCACCAGAGCTGGGGGACAGTGTGTGTGTGGGGGTTCCCAAAGCTGGGGGACAGTGTGTGGGGGAGGGTTTCCCAGAGCTGGGGGACAGTGTGTGTGTGGGGGGGTTCCCACCAGAGCTGGGGGACAGTGTGTGTGTGGGGGGGGGTTCCCAGAGCTGGGGGACAGTGTGGGGAGAAGGGCCTGTCCCAGAGCTGGGAGACAGTGTGTGTGTGTGTGGGGGGGTTTCCCAGAGCTGGGGGACAAGGTGTGTAGGGGGGGTTTCCCACCAGAGCTGGGGGACAGTGTGCGTGTGAGGTGGGGGCCTGTCCCAGAGCTGGGGGACAGTGTGTGTGGGGCGGGGGGTTCCCAGAGCTGGGGGACAAGGTGTGTAGGGGGGGATTCCCACCAGAGCTGGGGGACAGTGGGGGGAGGGGAGAGGAGCTGGCAGCACTCGGGTTGCTGCACCAGCCCCTTAGCTGCAGCTGTGTTTGTTGGTGCCTCGGGGAGAGCAGGGCCGGAGCTGTGTACAATGTGCTGGCTGCCTCCGCTCCCGGTCCCTGGGGTGTGCGTTGCCATAGCGCTGCAGCTGGGGACTGTTAGACCCACAGTACAGCCTTGTCAGGTGTTTTCTGCTCCTGGAAAAGGCTCCTGTAAGCACTGAAAGCTCCTCTATAATACGGGCAGAAGTCGCTGCTCCAGGCCGGGCCCCAAGGGACAGGGCAGCGGCTGGGTGGCTGCAGGCTCCCTGGGGCCCTGATGTTAACACCAGCTGTACCTGTGCCGCAGTAAGAGAGGCTGATTCCCACTCCCTGGCTCCTAGGAGCTGCTGACAGGCTAGTTCAACTCAGGAAACCTCCCCTGAGTGCTCAGGTGTAAACTGTCTCCCTGCAGAGCTGATGTGCTGCAAACCCACCGCAGAGCTGCTGCTAACGTGCCAGGGACACTGCTACCAGTGGTACAGTTGTAACCTACACTGGCCTCGCCAGTCCCAGCAGAGACCTCCCCTGCCAGTCCTGGCTCCATCATCATTGAAAGGACACAGACCCTGCTGAGCTCCCTGTCCTGAACTCCTCAGCCAGGGAATTCCGGTTCCAGCGCATCGCTTTGCCATTTCTCCTCTGATTTAGTGTTTGTAGCAGGAGCGCAGGGCTGGCCCCACACAGCCCTGGAGAAGGAGGGCCCCTGCCCCTCCTCTGCACAACACCACCCTGACCCCCAGCTTTAATTCAAGTGTCCTTAGCTGGTTGAAGTCAATCCTACAACCCCCAGCCATCTCCACAAGCTACGCTGAGAGAAAGCTGCCAGCGCCGTGTCTCCACGGGGATTTCACACTGGGATCGCTCTCACAGTATAAAAACAACCTTTCTTTGGAAGGAGCAAAGCCCTAAGGTACAGCACAGGCCTAATCACCTTCCCACCTGTGCCAGGACCATGGGATCCTGAAAGGCGGGGGCAGGGCGGGTCTGAGTGCCAGTAGCTGTCAGGACAAGAGGAGAGAGGAGCTCTCCCTGCCTGCGAGGAGGCCTGGCAATTGGTAATCACCAGAGGCAAGAGGTCCCAGCAGCCTTGTGCATGGCTGGAGACAGATGAGGATAGGGAGACCGGGGCCATCATGGAGAAGAGACTCAGGAGGAATTTTATGCAACTAGAAGTTTCAAATTGATACCAAGTCCTCAATGTGAACACTGTGGAAGGTACCGCTCAAGTTCCAGCAGGTCCCAGGGAATGGAGAGCTGTATGGGACACGGTATGGACAATAGCTGTAAGAAAAATCAAGCTCACCCACAAAGAGTTCTCCAACCATCCAAGGTAGACACACAATCCTTGTTGGAGATGAAATATGCAGAGTCAAAAGAACATTCTGCAAGGGACAGGTGGAGAAACCAGACAGTGCGCTGCCTTCCCAGCACCAGGACACGAGACGTCACTCTCAGTCCGGACAGGTTTCTGAAATCGATGGGCAAGGATCTATCAGAGATGGTTCATAAAGACGCTGCATCACAGGATCGCTCACAGATAACAGACCACTCCAGGGAACCTGGAAGCCTGCTGAAGAAGAATGTCCTTGTTCTGTGAGCCCAGGAAGGCAGAAGGTGGAAGATGCTGGAAACGGTGCAGGGCTTTGGTTTCGTGGAACATTGGCCCATGTTCTACAGGGAGAAGGGGTGGGATAGTTTGGCTGGCCTCCATCTCAGTAGAAGGAGGACCAAGAATCAAAGAAAGAAAGAAAGAAGTGGGGCTGCAAAACACTGAAGATGGCATGGAGGTTAAGGATAATCTAGGCATGGCCCAATATCTAAACAAATACTTTAATGAGGCTAATGAGGAGCTTAGGGATAATGGTAGGATGACAAATGGGAATGAGGATATGGAGGTAGATATTACCACATCCGAGGTAAAAGCCAAACTCGAACAGCTTAATGGGACTAAATCAGGGGGCCCAGATAATCTTCATCCAAGCATTTATTACCTTTTTTAAATTGCAAGCCCATTAGCAAGAATTTTTAATGAATCTGTAAACTCAGGGGTTGTACTGTACGACTGGAGAATTGCTAACATAGTTCCTATTTTTAAGAAAGGGGAAAAAAGTGATCCGAGTAACTACAGGACTGTTAGTTTGACATCTGTAGTATGCAAGGTCTTGGAAAAATTTTTGAAGGAGAAAGTAGTTAAGGACATTGAGGTCAGTGGTAACTGGGACAAAATACAACATGGTTTTACAAAAGGTAGATCGTGCCAAACCAACCTGATCTCCTTCTTTGAGAAGGTAACAGATTTTTTAGACAAAGGAAACGCAGTGGATCCAATTTACCTCGATTTAAGTAAGGCATTTGATATGGTTCCACATGGGGAATTATTAGTTAAATTGGAAAAGATGGGGATCAATATGAAAATTGAAAGGTGGATAAGGAAGTGGTTAAAGGGGAGACTACAACGGGTAAGTATGCCCAGTGGTCTGGGATGGGATGTTAGATGGGTGGGATCTGAGTTACTACAGAGAATTCTTTCCTGGGTGCTGGCTGGTGAGTCTTGCCCACATGCTCAGGGTTTAACTGATCGCCATATTTGGGGTCGGGAAGGAATTTTCCTCTGGGGCAGATTGGCAGAGGCTCTGGAGGTTTTTTGCCTTCCTCTGCAGCATGGGTCCCGGGTCACTTGCTGGAGGATTCTCTGCAGCTTGAGGTCTTCAAAACACAATTTGGGGACTTCAATAACTCAGACATAGGTTAGGGGTTAGGGGTTTGTTACAGGAGTGGGTGGGTGAAATTCTG
Source organism: Mauremys reevesii (assembly GCF_016161935.1). Classification (NCBI taxonomy): domain Eukaryota; kingdom Metazoa; phylum Chordata; order Testudines; family Geoemydidae; genus Mauremys; species Mauremys reevesii. The sequence goes on along the minus strand of NC_052623.1, from coordinate 360,277,020 downwards.
TGGCCTGCGTTGTGCAGGAGGTCAGACTAGATGATCATAATGGTCCCTTCTGACCTTAAAGTCTATGACTCTATGTCTATGACTCTATATTTTTAAAACCCTCATTATTATTATCCATAATTTGGCTGGGCTGGAACGGGGTGGTCACCCCACACTTGCCCTGAGTTAATGCAGGATGAGAAGGGGGCTAATTAACCCAACAAGTCACAGCAGAGGGGAATCCCTGGGCTGAGGGAGCCCAGCTGAGGAGGAACAAAGTGGGCTGGACTTACAAAGGCAGGACATTGGCAGCAGAAGGGGGCTGCTGGGAAAGGCTCCAGTCACTCCCTGGGAGAAGGCTGCAGAGACAGGTAGCCTACAGTTACCCCCTGGGATGGGAGTTGGAGGGAGGAGGAGTGCCAGATGGTAAGGAAAGGGCTCAGGGGAAGGCTGTAAAGTATAGAAGAGAACAGCCCTTGACTGATCACTAGAGGGTCCCTGAGCCAGAACTTGGAGTAGAGGGTGGGCCCAGGTTCCCCTGCCAGCCACTGAGAGCATGACACTATGTGGCAGGGATTCAGAAGACTTCACAGGATTCCTAAAGGAAGACTGTGGTACCCTGGAAGGGGAAATGCATAGAGTGTCTTGGCTGGAGGGCTGAGTCACAAGCAGGCAGCAGCAGCTTGTGGAATAAGAGAGGGGCTGTAGGCTGAGAGAGCAAGGCAGAGAGACGGTGTGCAACTGCAGGATGGGGTGCTGACCTCATGAAGCTAATCCCTGTAACAGCCAGAGGGAAGCACAATCCAGCGATGAGTAGAGCACTCTGTCACATTGCCAAGGAGGTATCCTTGTGTCCCTTGGCTTCCCTTATCAATTTTCTACAATTTCTCACTTCTGATTTATATTCATTATTATCACTTTCTTGCTATCTCCTATTTAGTGTATATATATTTTATTTTTACAGTTGCCTTCACTTCCCCTCTAAACCAGGTTGTTGTGGGGTTTTTTGTTTTTGTTTTTTGTTTGTTTGTTTGTTTTTAACCAGCACAGCCTTCTTCCTCAGTTGTGGCTTTTTGTGCACCTAGTAAGATGTTCTTAAATGATTCCCAATTATCATTCACATTTTTCTGATTAAATTGTCCGGGCCCCCCCAACAGATCTGGCTCATAATTGTTTTTGGCTTTGTGAAATTGGCCCTACAAAAGCACCAAGTTTCTATATAACCGGTCTGGACTTTATTGTGCTTGCACATTATGAATGTTATTAAGGCACAATCATTTGTACCTAAGCTACCATTAGTTTCTAATTCTGTGATCAGTTCCTCTTTATCTGTTAGGATGAGCTCAATATAGAATTTGCCTGTGTTGGCCGCAACATTTTTGAGTTAGGAAATGTCATACAGAAAGTTGAGAAATTTCAAGGATGTGTTTAGCACTGGCAGCATGAGACCTCAAGCATATGTCACTCAGATTGAAACCTCCCATGATCAAGTAGGTTTTTCCCTACACACTATAGGTAAGTGTCTAAGGAAGAGGTCCTCCTGTTTTCTAGTGTGATTTGGGGGTCTGTAGCAGACACCAGCTAGGACTTTATCTGTTAGGACATTGATCTATATGTTTTCATGATAATTTTCTTCCATGTTATCAGTGACTTGAAAACAGATAATGCCAGTTCCCTTTTGCCCACCTGATCATTCCCAGTTTTTGTGTCAAGGTCAGTAATAACAAAATTAAATAAGCTTGGTCCCAAAACCAATCCCTGAGGAACTCCACTAGTAACCGCCTTCCAGCCTGACAGTTCACCTTTCAGTACAACCCAGAGACTCATAGACTTTAAGGTCAGAAGGGACCATTATGATCGTCTAGTCTGACCTCCTTCACAATGCAGGCCACAGAATCTCACCCACCCACTCCTGTAACAAGCCCCTAACCTATGTCTAAGTTATTGAAGTCCTCAAATCGTGGTTTAAAGACCTCAAGGTGCAGAGAATCCTCCAGCAAGTGACCCGTGCCCCATGCTGCAGAGGAAGGCAAAAAACCTCCAGGGCCTCTGCCAATCTGCCCTGGAGGAAAATTCCTTCCCAACCCCAAATATGGCGATCAGCTAAACCCTGAGCATGTGAGCAAGACTCACCAGCCAGCACCCAGGAAAGAATTCTCTGTAGTAACTCAGATCCCAACCCATCTAACATCCCATCACAGACCACTGGGCATACTTTCCTGCTGATAATCAAAGATCAATTGCTAAATTAATTGCCAAAATTAGGCTATCCCATCATACCATCCCCTCCATAAACTTATCAAGCTTAGTCTTAAAGCCAGATATGTCTTTTGCCCCCACTGCTCCCCTTGGAAGGCTGTTCCAGAACTTCACTCCTCTAATGGTTAGAAACCTTCATCTAATTTCAAGTCTAAACTTCCTAGTGTCCAGTTTATATCCATTTGTTCTTGTGTCCACATTGGTACTAAGCTTAAATAATTCCTCTCCCTCCCTAATATTAATCCTTCTGATATATTTATAAAGAGCAATCATATCCCCCCTCAGCCTTCTTTTGGTAGGCTAAACAAGCCAAGCTCTTTGAGTCTCCTTTCATAAGACAGGTTTTCCATTCCTCGGATCATCCTAGCAGCCCTTCTTTGTACCTCTTCCAGTTTGAATTCATCCTTCTTAAACATGGGAGACCAGAACTGCACACAGTATTCCAGATGAGGTCTCACCAGTGCCTTGTACAACGGTACTAACACCTCCTTATCTTTGCTGGAAATACCTCGCCTGATGCATCCTAAAACCGCATTAGCTTTTTTAATGTCTATATCACATTGGTGGCTCATAGTCATCCTGTGATCAACCAATACTCCGAGGTCCTTTTCCTCCTCCGTTACTTCCAGCTGATGTATTCCCAATTTATAACCAAAATTCTTGTTATTCATCCCTAAATGCATGACCTTGCACTTTTCACTATTAAATTTCATCCTATTACTATTACTCCAGTTTACAAGGTCATCCAGATCTTCCTGTATGATATCCCGGTCCTTTTCTGTGTTAGCAATACCTCCCAGCTTTGTGTCATCTGCAAACTTTATTAGCACATTCCCACTTTTTGTGCCAAGGTCAGTAATAAAAAGATTAAATAAGATTGGTCCCAAAACCGATCCCTGAGGAACTCCACTAGTAACCTCCTTCCAGCCTGACAGTTCACCTTTCAGTACTACCCATTGCAGTCTCCCCTTTAACCAGTTCCTTATCCACCTTTCAATTTTCATATTGATCCCCATCTTTTCCAATTTAATTAATAATTCCCCATGTGGAACCGTATCAAATGCCTTACTTAAATCGAGGTAAATTGGATCCACTGCGTTTCCTTTGTCTAAAAAATCTGTTACCTTCTCATAGAAGGAGATCAGGTTGGTTTGGCACGATCTACCTTTTGTAAAACCATGTTGTATTTTGTCCCAGTTACCATTGACTTCAATGTCCTTAACTACTTTCTCCTTCAAAAATTTTTCCAAGACCTTACATACTACAGATGTCAAACTAACAGTCCTGTAGTTACTCGGATCACTTTTTTTCCTTTTCTTAAAAATAGGAACTATGTTAGCAATTCTCCAGTCGTACGGCACAACCCCTGAGTTTACAGATTCATTAAAAATTCTTGCTAATGGGCTTGCAATTTCATGTGCCAATTCCTTTAATATTCTTGGATGAAGATTATCTGGGCCCCCCGATTTAGTCCCATTAAGCTGTTCGAGTTTGGCTTTTACCTGGGATGTGGTAATATCTACTTCCATATCCTCATTCCCATTTGTCATCCTACCATTATCCCTAAGCTCCTCATTAACCTCATTAAAGTATTTGTTTAGATATTGGGCCATGCCTAGATTATCCTTAACCTCCATTCCATCCTCAGTGTTTAACAGTCCCACTTCTTTCTTTGTTTTCTTCTTATTTATATGGTTATAGAACCTTTTACTATTGGTTTTAATTCCCTTTGCAAGGTTCAACTCTACATGGCTTTTGGCCTTTCTCACTACTAGGAACAAAAAAAATCCTGACAATGGTATTGGGCGACTACTAGATGGAAATGAAAAATTATCAATAATAATGCAGAAAAGGCAAAAGTGTTCAATAAATATTTCTGTTTTGGGGTTTTTTTTGGGGAAAAAGGGTCATAGTCTCATCGTATGGTGATGTTAACACTCTGTCCATTTGTGATGCAGTAGGGACTGTCTGCATGGGGGATGGGAGAGCAGGGGGTGACTTTAGGTGAGGGACAGGACCTGAGCCAGGAAGGGGGGTGAGGGGAGTCGACACCTTTGCCTGGGAAGCTGTTCAAAGGGAGGGAGCCTGCTGGAGGGGTTTTTGGTTTCAGTTTTGGCCTGGCTGGGAAGAGGCAGGAACCCCAAGTCTGGGGTCTAAGATCCTTGCCCCCAGAGGGACCTGGCTGGGGGTCCTGGTTGTACCTACAAGCCCTGCTTGGGACTGTGTTCCTGTTGTCTAATAAACCTTCTGTGTTACTGGCTGGCTGAGAGTCCCGGTGAATCGCAGGAAGTGGGGGGTGCAGGGCCCGGACTCCCCCACACTCCGTGATGCCATTCCACTAGTATCTCTGGAGGATGTTAAACAGAAGCTACTAAAGTCAGACATTTTTAAATCAGCAAGTCCAGAGGACTTTGCATCCAAGAGTTTTAAAAGAGTTGGCTTAGGAGCTCACTGGACCATTAACATTGATGTTCAATAAGTCTTGGTGCACTGGGGAAGTTCCAGAAGAAAGCTACTGTTATGTCAATATTTAAAAAGGGTAAACAGGATGACCCGAGTAGTTATTGGCTTGTCAGCCTGATGTCAATCCTGGGAAAGACAATGGAGTGGCTGATAAGTGACTCAATTAATAAATGGAGGATAATGTAAGTGATGCAAATCAACATGGGCTTATGGGAACTAGATCCTCAAACTTACCTGATACCTTTTTTTGGGATGAGATGACGTGTTTGGTTGATGAAGGTAAGAGTGTGACGTAAGAGACACTTCTGAAAGGCACTTGACTTGGTGCCGCAGGACATTTTGATTAAAAAACCAGAATGATAGAAACTGAGCCTGGACACATTCAATGGACTAAATCCTGACTGACTGACAGGTCTCTGACTGTAATGGGAAATGGAATTGTTATTGAGTGGCCCCTGTGGGGATTGGTTCTGAGCCCTGTGCTAGTTAACATAATAATAAATGGGGGCACACCTCTCTCCTAGAGCTGGAAGGGACCTTGAAAGGTCATTGAGTCCAGCCCCCTGCCTTCACTAGCAGGACCAATTTTTGCCCCAGATCCCTAAGTGGCCCCCTCAAGAATTAAACTCACAACCCTGGGTTTAGCAGGCCAATGCTCAAACCACTGAGCTATTCCTCCCACCCTCTTTAACAATGATGTGGAAGGAAACATAAATCTTCCCTGATAGAGCTTGCAGATGACAAAAACTGGGGGAGGGGTAACTAGTCACTGGTCCGGAGCGATCTGGATCTCCTGGTAAGCTGGGTGCAAGCCAACGATACGTGTTTACAGAGAGCTAACGGTAAATGCAGACATCCAGGAACAAAGAACGTAGGCCAGACTTACAGGCTGGGGGACTCTATCCCAGGAAGCAGGGACTCTGAAAAAGATTTGGGGGTCATGGTGGACAATCAGCTGAACAGGAGCTCCCAGTGTGGCCCTGTTGCCAAAAGAGCTAATGCAATCCTGGGATGCACAAACGGGGAATCTTGAGTGGGAGCAGAGAGGTTATTTTACCTCCGTATTGGCACTGGTGTGCCTGCTGAAGACAACCGTGTCCAGTTCTGGTGTCTGCAATTCAAGAACTACGTTGATACGTTGGAGAGGGTTCAGAGGCGATCCACAAGAATGATTAATGGATTAGAAAACCTGCCGTGTAGTGCTAAGCTAAGTAGATAGAGCTTCTTAACAAAGAGATGGCTGGAGCGACCCCATCACAGTCTACAAGTACATATAAGTACCATGGAGAACAAATATTTGATAATGGTCTCTTCTGTTTAGCAGAGGAAGGTCTAACATGGTCTAATGGCTGGAAGTTGAAGCTAGACTAATTCAGCCGGGGAATGAGGTGTATATTTTTAACGGTGAGAGTTGTTAACCACTGGCAATTTTCAAATCACGATTGAATGTTTTTCTAAACGCTCTGCTCTGGGAATTATTGGGCAGTTCTGTGGCCTGTGCTACGCAGGGGGTCAGATTAAATGATCACAGTGTTTCCGCTCTGCTCCGCGCTGATACGGCCTCACCTGGAGTGTTGTGTCCAGTTCTGGGCGCCGCATTTCAGGAAAGATGTGGATCAATTGGAGAAAGTCCAGAGAAGAGCAACAAAAATGATCAAAGGTCTAGAAAACATGACGTATGAAGGAAGATTGAAAAAATTGGGTCTGTTTAGTCTGGAGAAGAGAAGACAGAGGGGACATGAGAACAGTTTTCAAGTACATAAAAGGTTGCTACAAGAGGAGGGAGAAAAATTGTTCTCGTTAACCTCTGAGGACAGAACAAGAAGCAATGGGCTTAAAGTGCTGCAAGGGCGGTTTAGGTTGGACATTAGGAAAAACTTCCTCACTGTCAGAGTGGTTAAACACTGGAATAAATTGCCTAGGGAGGTTGTGGAATCTTTGTAATCCGAGGTTTTTAAGAGCAGGTTAGACAAACACCTGTCAGGGACGGTCTAGGGGTCGGGATGGCTGGTAGTTGGAGTTCTCCGGGATGTCAGCTTTGGGGGAATGACTGTGTCACTTTAAGACAAAGTTCAGTCCCTGTTCCTGCACCAGCCCATGGTCTGAACCAGGAGAGCACAGTTAGCAGGATACAAAGCACCTCCCCCCGGCCCCTCCCATGGTCTGAACCAAGCCAGGCAGGAGGCTCGGAGGGGAGAAGTCATTGGCGGGCCGGGAGGGGCAGGGGATTTTCCCTCTGGCCCGTCTGGATGAGCTCTCGCTGGCGGCACAATGGGGCAAGAGGCTTCAGGAGCAGCCTGTATCTGAACTCTGGGTCTCCATCCAGCGCCTGAGGGCAGGGATCTGTACGTGGGGTGCAGCGGGGGGGAGTGTTCAAGGGACACTGGTCCCTGGGTCCCAGAGCCCTGGAGGTAGGGCTGGGTCCCTCCCTGCCCTCTCCTAAGGTGAGGACACCCCAGCTGCAGCCGTGAGAGCTGACACAGGGAGGCAGGTGGGCCACTGCCTCCCTCACTCCCTGCAGACAAGGGGGGGGAGCAGTGGCAGGACCCCAGCATGGTCTCAAGCCCAAAGGTTTTGGGGTGGAAAAAGGGCCCGGGCCTCATGAAAACTCCTCCTGTGGGGGCCCCCCCACCCGCTAGTGCCGCGACCAGCCCAGCCGTGACACTGCTCTGAACCGGGTCTTGGAGCAGTCTGAGTGAATGGCGACTGTGCTGTAAGATCTCGGGACAGCACCAAGGGGAGGGGAAAGAGGCTGCGGAATCTCTGGCTAACATTGGTCACTTCCAACTTCCCCAGGTCACTGGTTAAAATGACCCTGCTCAGTTTGTTCTCAATGGGGAAAGAAATGTGACAAAAAGGGACTTTTCTGTAATATTTTTATAACCCCGACGTGTGCCTCAGTTTCCCCAATATTTGGTCTGGCTACCCAGCAGGGGGTTAGGGGTCTGGAAAGAACGGCTAGCAGGCTACGAGACACGCCGGGCTCTCTGAGCCTGAATGGGTCATTACAAATCCCTGGCCAAGGCCCACCCCATCTCAGGGCAGAATCCAAGAGGACAATGGTACATGGGCACCTAGCGACCCAGAGGGAGGTGGATTTCCCTGAAGCTGAACACAATCCCTGCTGGAGAACACGGGGCTGGGGAGGTGGGAGGTAGGGGTAAGAGGTGGCTGCTGGAAGGAGGCGGGTGCTGACCTGGGAAACGACCAAGGAGCTCAGGGGGAGACAGATAGAGCTTGAACACGGGGGCTATGAGAATGGACGATGCTTTAACCTTCAGTTCTCTGTGCTGCCCTAGGCGCTTCCTGTGCAGGATAAACCCGCCTGTTCTGACAGCACTGGGGGAACGTCCCTGCCCATGCTGGGCGAGGTGCGTTAATCCCTGCAGAGTGGGAACGTCTCAGCTGCATTTCCCGACTGGAGCTCAGGGGTGAAGCAGGAGGCCTGGAGCCCCAGAGGTTCAGTCTAAGGAGGCGGTGAGGCCACGCGGGTCCCCCTGGAGGAAGAGAGACCCGTGGGGGTCTGGCCCCGACGGGTTCCTCCTGGAGACTTGTCCAAGGCTGGGGACATGGCACCTCCCATTGGGATGAGATTCGGGGTCTCTTGGTTAAGAGAACCCACCATGGCCACCCTCTTACCTGGCCTCTCTGTTACCAGCAGCAGCCTCCCAGATGCTTTCCCCTTCTCTGGGGCTTCCCTCACCCCTGGGCAGGTGCCACTGCCCCACCCAGGCTCAGCCAGCTGTCCTGAGCTTAGCTGCCTTCCCTGGCTGTTGCAGGCAAGTGGGGGAAGCCCCTCCACCCTTGGCTCTTACAGGGAAGGGCGAGGGACTGAGCTGAGTCTCAGGGTGATTCCCGAGGAGGATGTTAAATGCGAGGTCATGGGGATACCCTGACTACCAGCCACCCCGATCCCTCCTGTGTCTGCCCAGGAAGCTGAGCCGGGGGCAGGATTTGAAGCCTTGACCCCGCCCTTGATGGGGTTCTGCCACGCCACGTTTGACAAGGGGTTTCGCTCTCCCTGAATCTCTGCACCCCCTGAATGTCTCCCCATTCACCACCGCCTTGCGCTCCCCCCGGGGGTCGGACGTGTCTGAGCCCAGGCGAGTACAGCAGGACACGTGTACATCCACGTATGCCGTTTTCCTACAGATGTTGCCCCGCAGGTCTGTGAGATCCCGCAGCGGGTGTCTACTGGGGACAGCTGCTCCCCCCACTTGGGGTTTACCCAACGTCCCACTTCTGGGGTGGCTCCACTGGTTCAGAGTCCCCAGTACTGGCTCCATCCATCTGGCTGCACGCATCTGTAGCTCTGGGACTGAGTAAGGGGTGAGACAGCGGAGCCGGTCTGCAGGGTCAGTGTGGTGCAAATCGCAGGTCTTCTCAAAGGCAGTGAGGCGGGCATCAGTTTCCACCTCCCTTAAACTGGGGCAGCAATTTGGTATTGAGGCTCCCTGCAGAACTGACTTCCTGTGGTCTCCTCCTACTTACTCCTTTTGCTCCCAATTCTCCATCTCCAGTTCATGCTGTCGCTACTCTTCCCGGTTTTTCCGTTGTTCTTACTCATGTTCAATATCTTCATTAACGATCTGGAGGATGGTGTGGACTGCACCCTTAGCAAGTTTGCAGATGACACTAAACTGGGAGGAGTGGTTGATACACTGGAGGGTAGGGATAGGATACAGAGGGACCTAGACAAATTAGAGGATTGGGCCAAAAGAAATATGATGAGGTTCAACAAGGACAAGTGCAGAGTCCTGCACTTAAGATGGAAGAATCCCATGCACTTCTACAGACTAGGGACCGAATGGCTGGGCAGCAGTTCTGCAGAAAAGGACCTAGGGGTTACGGTGGACAAAAAGCTGAATATGAGTCAACAATGTGCCCTTGTTGCCAAGAAGGCTAATGGCATTTTGGGTTGTATAAGTAGGGGCATTTCCAGCAGATCGAGGGACGGGATCATTCCCCTCTATTCAGCACTGGTAAGGCCTCATTTGGAGTACTGTGTCCAGTTTTGGGCCCCACACTACAAGAAGGATGTGGATAAATCGGAGAGAGTCCAGCGGAGGGCAACAAAAATGATTAGGGGGCTGGAGCACATGACTTATGAGGAGAGGCTGAGGGAACTGAGATTGTTTAGCCTGCAGAAGAGAAGAATGAGGGGGGATTTGATAGCTGCTTTCGACTACCTGAAAGGGGGTTCCAAAGAGGATGGATCTAGACTGTTCTCAGTGGTAGAAGATGACAGAACAAGGAGTAATAGTCTCAAGTTGCAGAGGGGGAGGTTTAGGTTGGATATTAGGAAAATCTTTTTCACTAGTAGGGTGGTGAAGAACTGGAATGGGTTCCCTAGGGAGGTGGTGGACTCTCCTTCCTTAGAGGTTTTTAAGGTCAGGCTTGACAAAGCCCTGGCTGGGATGATTTAGTTGGGTTTGGTCCTGCTTTGAGCAGGGGGTTGGACTAGATACCTCCTGAGGTCCCTTCCAACCCTGAGATTCTATGATTCTATGTTTTCACTGCTCCTCGTGGACAGCTCAGTCTCTTTCATGGTCCGCTAGTCTGTCGCTCCAGCGCAGGGGTAGGCAACCTATGGTGTGGGTGCCAAAGGCAGCACTCGAGCTGATTTTCAGTGGCACTCACACTGGCCACTGGTTCAGGGGGGCTCTGCATTTTAATTTAATTTTAAATGAAGCTCCTTAAACATTTTAAAAACCTTATTTACTTTACATACAACAATAGTTTAGTTATATATTATAGACTTATAGAAAGAGACCGTCTAAAAACGTTAAAATGTATTACTGGCACCTGAAACCTTAAATCAGAGTGAATAAATGAAGACTCGGCACAGCACTTCTGAAAGGTTGCCGACCCCTGCTCTAGAGGAAGCTCCTGCACTTCCACCTCCAACTCCCACCACTTCAAATCTATCAATGGGGAACTAGGCTGGGAGACGCTCTACTGCATGGGGAACTGAGTCATGAGAACACCCGGCTACTGCCGTGACTGCTGCCTCTCTCATCCTGGGACCCTCTCAGGAACCCCGCCTGGGTCTGGTTCTTGGTCCGATCATCCTTCTCCAGCTGTGCAATCAGCTGCACCTTGTTTAATCCTCTCCCTCTGCACAGCTCTGTGATGCTCTTGTTAGGGGGGCGGTTATATGCCATTTTGTCGCTGTTTCCTTTGACTAACTTTTTACTGCTGCAAGTCACTTATTGCAAAAGACTACTGGTGCATGCAATATCCCACTCCTGCCACCAGCTGTCACTGAGCCACAGGGTCTGGGCTATATCCCAGCTTTTAAGTGGTTCCTAGATTTGTACCTTCCCAAGCCAGAAGGGACCATTTTGATCATCTAATCTGGCTGTCTGTGTAACACAGGCCAGAGAACTGCCCTGCAATAATTCCTAGAGCAGCTTTTAGAAAAACAGCCAATTGTGACCTAAGAATTGTCAGTGATGGAGAATTCACCCCAACTCTTGGTCAGTTATTCCCATAGTTAATGACTCTCCTTGTTAACTGTTGACGTCTTATTTCCAGTCTGTGCCAGAAGCTGACACCCCTTCAGTTAACGCTCGGTCCTTGAGGGCTTGGTTGTTGGAGCTGGTAACCAGCCTAGCTCCTCCGGACTCCTTTCCTGCCCCAGCCCCAGAACAGAGCAGACACGATGCACTCACCTGCTGATCCATTATGCTAACTGCAGCCTTTTAAGAGAAGTGCTTTGTTCCTAGGGCCAGAGCCAAGACAGAGGGAAGCGCATTACACTCGCTCCAAGCTGCTGCTGCTGCCTCCCCCATCACAGGGTCCCAGAGCCCAGGGGAACCAGCCCAAACATCTACACTGCAGTTTACACCCCCGGTGGCTTGAGCCCCATGAGCCAAGTCAGCTGACATGGGCCACCCACAATGTAGACGTACCCAGAGAGCCCAGCCAGGAGCAGGGGGCCTGCTCCCAGGGAGCCCTGCATCAGGTTGGCTCAAGGTCCTCTTGCACCATGAATAACCCATGTTGTGTCAATCTGAGGCTGCCTGGTCTGGGCTGGGGCGGGATCCCAGCCCAGGGCCTGGAATGGGGCAGAGCCAAGCCTGTGGGCCGTGTGTGGGGCACAGAGAGCAGGGAGGGGTCTGCACCCTGTCACGACTGGCTTCAGGCCGATTCCCTGGAATCAGGCCCTGTGCCTAAGGTGCTTTTAAATTCTTTTTACATACCCGGCGGCGGTCCGGGTCTTCGGCGGCACGTCGGCGACGGGGAGTCCGGAGCGAGCGAAGGACCCCTCGCCGTCAAAGTGCTGCCAAAGACCCGGACTGCCGCTGGGTATTCGAATTGGGCCCCGCAGTTCCTAAAGCAGGCCCTGCACTCTGTACAAGGGGGTTGCCCTGCATAGGGGGAGCTGTGACCTGCCCCCAGTTGTCAGCACCACAAGGGGCTCCCTGGTGAAGAGTCTCAGGGGTCATGCTCCAACCTCAGCCAGCAGGGAATTCCCCTCTTGCAGACTCTAGTGGGGCGGAGGCACTGGGCGGTGCACTGCCCCTGCAGGCGGTGAACGCTGCCTCCCCCAGGCAGGCGGTTGTTCTGCACAGGATGGAGCAGCACCACTCTGCTCTCGGGATCTTTTGCCTGGGAGAGTTGCAGGCTCAGCCGCTCTCACCCTGTCCCTTCCTCCCGCACAGTTGTCCTGCCCCAGCCCTCGTCTGTCGGGACACGCCGAGCCCTCGTTCTGTGATGTGACTCACCCACTATGTTCAAAGCCCAGGCCATCCACGCCCCAGAGCCTGGGAGTGTCGCGCAGGGTCAGAGGCCCATGCCGGGCCCCTTAGCACCGTTCGGGGTGACTGAAGAGCCAGCCTGACTCCTGGCACCGATGGGAGTCAAAAGGCGACTGTGCATCCGCCCCCAGGGAACTGAAACGTGGCCTCCCCCAGGTGGGGCCTGTCTCCTAGGATGCTCAGCACCAAGCTACGACATCTTGGCAAGCCCATTCCTGAGCTGCACAGCCGCAGGCCCTGCTGACACCCCGCTGGGCTCTGTTAGCATGTATGGGCCCTGGAGGATAAAGCCACCGCAGCCGCCTCATCCTCCACCCAGGGGACACTCCAGGCTAGCTGCAGGGTGTGTAGTCACCTCCCCCCAAAGCCCATGGCTGCTCTCCTGGCGTCCCCGGGCAGAGCCACTGCCAGCCCTTTCCCTGTGCTCCTCACGCTGTCTGCGAGCAGCATGGCTCCAGAGGGGCCCGGCTGGTGTTTGCAGGCCCTTGTGGGGCAGGATCTGGCTGAATTCAAAGGCCAGAGCAGAATCCTAGGACTTGAAGGGCCCTTGAGAGGTCATCTAGGCCAGGCCCCTGCACCCATGGCTAGGCGGGTGCTCTGCCATCTCCTCAGAGAAGCTGGATGAAGCCTGGTCTCACTCACACAGGGCAGATGGGGCTCTGTGCCCAGCTCCAGCCCTTGCCATAGTGTGGCATGAGGGTCAAGGGCGGGTACTTCTCCCTGCTCCTTGTGCCTCCAGCTCCTCTCCCGCACCTGCTGTCACCCTGTGAGGCTTTGGGGGCAGCCTGGGGGCTCTACTCCCTGCCCCCCTCTGCATGCAGCCTCCCATGGACTCAATGGAGATATACCAATCTCCTAGAGCTGGAAGGGACGCCGAAGGGTCATTGAGTCCAGCCCCCTGCCTTCACTAGCAGGACCAAGTGCTGATTTTGCCCCAGATCCCTAAGTGGCCCCCTCAAGGACTGAACTCACCACCTTGGGTTTAGCAGGCCAATGCTCAAACCACTGAGCTATCCCTCCCCAAATCGCTGAGGAAGGGCCCTGGATGCAGAGCAGAGGGTCCCCCTTGGGGGCCTGGGAGTGCATGTGCTGGTCTGTGCTTTACAGATACTCCTGGATCCCCACTCCCTCTGCTGTGCCAGGGTCCTTCTCTAGCGAGGCAGGGCGGACATGTGCCCGAGGCCACAAAGGGAGGCGGGGCAGGCACAGAACCCAGGTGTCCTGGCTCTCAAGTGCCAGCACTCCTCCTCCAGCCGCCACCAGGCTCCACACTGGTTATTGCAGCTCAAGCAAGACGACAGAGCTGTTGTAACAGGGTGGTTTATTAAGGACAGGGAGCCCCTCCCCAGGCCCCTCGCCCCGGGTAAGGTGGGCATGGGATCCCCCTTGCTGAAGGAGCCGCACTGAGAGAGGCTGGGGAGGGGAGGGGAGACCCCGCTACCCCAGCTGCAGGGTTGGGGAAGGGCAGTACCTGTGGCCCTGCCCCAAGAAGGAGCAGAGGGAGATGAGGGAAGAGGATTCTCGCTTCATCCCTCGGGGGCTGCATTCTTCCCCAGTCTCGGGGGCGGAGGGTTTACCCCCCTCTGTGCCCGAGGGGCAGGAATCCCCCTCAGGTTGCATGTAGCTGATGAGTGGGGTGTACGGCTAGGAAGTGGGGGGCAAAGACGATGAGCAGGGGCACAGGTTCCTAGGTGGGACTCCCTTCTGCTAGGAGAAGGTCCAGGTAGGCCCCAGCGACCAGATCCTCCTCCTGGACCCCCAGCTCCTCCATCAGCCTCCGGGCCACCCGCTCACCGTCCTCAGGGCTCTGCTGCTCACTCAGCACCACCTGCAGAGGGCACAAAGGGCTCGGGTCAGAGCAGGTTGGCAGGGAAAGCCCCTGGAGCGAGTGGCACTCCACCCCACGACAGCAGGTGAGGTGACCCCGTCACAGCCTGGGGGGTGAAATGCAGGATCCGGCGCCTGGCTCACCTCCAGCTCCAGGAAATCACCCAGCCCCTCCACACGGTCCAAGTGCACGCGGGTCTGTCCCACCACGTAGAGACGACGTTCCTTCTTCACCACGCCCTGCACTCCAAGCGCCTGTGACAGCACAGCCTGCAGAGACATCGGGCCAGGACAGCTCAGCCAGCTACAGAGTTCTCCCAGATCTCCCTCCCCCCGGCCACGAACTGATGTCCCTATGACACTGACTGGCACCATCACAGGCTCAGCGCGGAGACTGAAACCTGGCCATCCCGCCAACCTACTCGGGTCCCAGCTCACCCACCAGGGAGCGCTGGTCCAAGGGGCCATGGACAGAGCCCATGGGGTTTTCCTGCAGCACCGTGATCCCAGGCAGGGCTGGCAGGAAACCGTCTCCTCTGTGACCTGGTGCATCCCAGCAGAGGTGCAGCAGCTCTTACCACGTGGTTGGCTGCGTGGACAGGGGCAGGCAGTGTCATGGGGGGGAGGGAGGCTTTTACCACCAGCCCCAATGTGTGTCCAGCACCATGCCTGTCCCACTGATCTACAATTCTCTGGACAGCTCAGTGAAATGGGGGCGAAGCAGCGCTGGGTGACATAACGGATAGATTCCAAAGAGCCTTTGACAAGATCCTCCGAAGAGGCTCATTATGTGGTGGGAAGCAACACGACAGTCATGGATCAGAACTGGCTGAGAGAGAGACCCAAAGAGCAGCGTGGAACAGGCCATTTTCATCCCCTCAGAAGGTGGGAAGAGGGGCCTCAAGGGGCTGTACCAGGTCCCATGTTTGTTTATTACCAGTGAGGAGGCAAAGTTTGTAGAGGACACAACATTCAGGACCAGAGAGGACGGTGAAAAACTTCACCCAAGCAAGCCAGGGAAAGGGCAACGCTGTGGCTGATGAAATTCAACGTCAGTGAGTGCAAAGTAAAGCACGTTGGAGGGGAAAATTTCAGCTACTCACATACCTCACAGCAGTGGTTTTCAAACTGTTTTTCTCGTGACCCAGTTGAAGAAAATTGTTAATGCCCGCGACCCAGCGGAGCTGGGGATGAGGGGTTCAGGGTGTGGGAGGGGCTGACAGGCTTGGGGTGCAGGAGGGGATCTGGGCTCTGGGCTGAGGATGCAGGCTCTGGGGTGGGGCCGGGGATGAGGGGTTCGGGGTGAGGGAGGGGGTCAGGGCTGGGGCAGAGGGTTGGGGTGCACGGGTGAGGGCTGCGGGGTGAGGCCAAGGATGAGGGGTTTAGGGTGCAGGAGGAGGCTCCGGGTTTGGGGGGGCTCAGGGCTGGGGATTGAGGTGTGGGCTTACCTCAAGCTGCTCCTGGTCAGCGGCGCAGCGGCAGGCTTCCTGCCTGTCCTGGCACTGCAGACAGCGCTGTGCCCCAGAAGTGACCAGCAGCAGGTCCGGCTCCTAGGCGGAGGCAAACCATGAGAGTGCGGAGCCGGTTCTTGGGATGGGGGCACCGCGGAGCCCCGTTTCCCCCTCCCCCCCTGCCTAGGAGCTGGACCTGCTGCTGGCTACTTCCAGGGCGCAGCGCGGTGTCAGAACAGGTAGGGACTAGCCTGCCTTAGCCAGGTTGGTGGTGCTGACCAGAGCCACCGCAACGCAGAGCCTTACATTCCGCGACCCACTACTGGGTCATGACCCACAGTCTGAAAACAAGCGACCCTAGAGCCCCCTGGCAGGTGGTTGTTCAACCTGCTCTTAAAACCCTCCAGTGACAGGGAGTCTACAGACGCCCTCGGGAGCCTGTTCCGGAGCTTCCCTGCCCCGAGGGTTAGAAAGCATCACCTAATATGGAACCTAACCCTCCTTTGCTGCAGATTAAGCCCAGTGCTGCTTGTCCTGCCTTCAGCGCGCATGGAGACAATCGATCACCGTCTTCTTCATACCAGCACTTGACGTTTTTGTAGGCTGTTCTCAGGTCCCCCCTCAGCCTCTTTTCTCAGGACTAAACATGCCCAGTTGTTTGACCTTTCCCCATAGCTCAGGTTCTCGAAACCTTTCGTCATTTCTGTGCTCTCCTCTGGCCTCTCTCCAATTTGTCCCCATCTTTCCTAAAGTGCAGCACCCAGCCCTGGACACCGCATCCAGCTGAGGCCTCCCCAGTGCCAAGCAGAGCGGGCCAGTTACCTCCTGTTTCTGACACACAACACTCCTGTTAATACAGCCCCGAATATTAACCTTTTTCACAACTGCATCACATTGCTGACTCCTATTCGATCTGTGATCCACTAGAACCCCCAGCTCCTTGGCAGCAGTGCTGCCACCTACCCGTTATTCCCGTTTGTAGCTGAACATTTGATTTTTCCTTCCTGAGTGTAGGACTTTGCATTTGTCTTTACTGCATTTCATCCTGGTAATTTCAGACCAGTTCTCCAATTTTTCAGTCATTTTGAATTCTAATCCAGCCCTCCAAAGTGTTAGCAACCTCTGCCAGCTTAGTGTCATCTGCAAATTTTATAAGCATCCTTTGCATCCTACTATTTAAGTCATTGATGAAGATACTGACTGGTACTGGACCCAGACTAGACAATCTTGATTTAAAAATGGCCAGTGACAGAGAATCTTCCACCACCTTCGCTAAATTCTTCCAAGGGTTAATTACCCTCAATGTTAAACGTCTATGCCTCATTTCCAGTCTTGGGCTAGCTTCAACTTCCAGCCACTCAATCATGTTAGAGCTTTTTCTGCTAGACTGAAGAACCCATGAGCCCCATGTATGTAACTTACAGACTGTGATCAAGGCATCCCTTAGCCTTCTCTTTCCTACGATAAACAGCTTGAGCTCCTGGAGTCTGTGTGTCAGGGATCTGGGCCCGCAGCATCTCCAATCTCCAGGCAACCTAATGAGCACAGCCGGCCTGTGGCAGGCTGCCTGACGGGTGGGAAGAGGCAGCAGAGTTCAGTGACTGCTCAAAGATTCGCCTGTGACCGTGGCAGCCCCTATGATTGCTGGTTCACAGCACTGCCTCACTCCAGGTAACCTGTCTCTGACCCGGGCTCTGCCTCTAACCATCAGGCCTCACTGGCCATATCCAGGTCTCTGAGTCTAGCACTCTAAGGCAGGTTTTCTAATCCCTTAACCAGTCTCATGGCTCTTCTCTGACCCCTCTCCAATTATCAACATCCTTCCTGAACTGCGGACACCAGAACTGAGCACAGGATTCCAGCAGTGGTCGCACCAGTGCCAAACACAGAGGTAAAATAACCTCTCTGCTCCTTGAGGGTCCCCTGGTTATGCACCCCAGGATCCCACTCGCTCTTCTGGTCCCTGATTGCACTGGGAACCCATGCTGAGCGGATTATCCACAACCATAGATCCCTGCTTCCCAGGACAGAGTCCCCAATCCTGTAAGCGTGGGCTGCATTCTTTGTTCCTAGACGGATATGCTGACATTTCGCTGTATTAAAATGCAGACTCTTTGCTTGTGCCCAGTTTACCAAGTGATCCAGACTGTGGTTTCAGTGACCCGTCCTCTTCATTATTCAACACTCCCCAATTGTGTCATCTGCAAATCTCTATCAGTGATGATTTTATGTTTTCTTCCAGCTCATTGATAAAGATGTTAAATGGCATAAGGCCAACAACTGATCCCTGCAGGACCCCACCAGAAATGGTCCCACTCGACGAGTCCTTATTTACAATTACACATTGAGACCTGTCAGCCCGTTTTTAATCCATTTCATGTTACTGGGCAGTGCAGAACTAGAGGGGTTCAGAAAAGAGAGACAAGGATGATCAAGGATTTTGAAAAACTGTCACGTGAAGTGAGATTGAACAGATTGGGATTGTTACCTGTGAGAAGGGACATGGTCTAGAGAAGGGGGATTGAGCGTTTCTGTCCTCCCTGTCTCAGCACAAGAAAAAGGGGACGAGCACTAAAACTGGAAGATGGCAAATTCAAAATAGATAAAAAGAAATACTTTTCCTGCCACCGTGGAACTCACTGCCACTGGAAGCTGGTGAGACGAAGAACTTCGCAAAAGTCAAAAGAGGATTGGACAGTGACCTGGGTAACAAGAATAGCCACTTAGAATAGCTAATGCTACAAACAATTCTGGAGCGGACACTGAACATCCTGTTTCAGGGCTTTAGCCAAGCTAATGATTAGAGAGCAGGGTTAGATGTACTGTGGGGGGCTAATTATCCCACATCTGCTACTACGGGGTTCTTAGCCCTAGTCTCACATAAGTATGGCACTCCCACCCAAGTGTCACAGCTTGGTCGCCAGAAGAATTCTTCCATCGACTTAGTTACTGTCACTCGGAGAGGTGGCCCACTGCACGGGACGAACCCCTTCCGTCACTAGTCTGCGTCTGGCTCTGGTGCTGTCGCTATGCCGCTGGAGTGTTCCTAGAGCAGATGTGGCCTTACTCCTTCCTTTGCAGGGTCTGCCACTGCCAGAAACACGTACTGGGCTAGAGCAGCCTTGGGGCTTATCCAGCCACTCACGCCGATGCTCCTGTGGGAACGGCGGTGTGCAGACAGTGTCAGGCTGGGAAAGGCTCTTACCACCAGGCCTGCAGGGTCGGCTGTCGGGGAGATGGAGTAATGAGAAAGTTTGGGACCTTCAGAGTCAGGACGCTCATAAAATATCAGCTGTCCCCGGCCATCCTGAAACGGGAACAGAGAAGTGCGTCAGAGTGCGAGGCGACTGCACGGTTGCCCTGCCCGCAGGCCCAGCCATACCCACAAACTCGAGGGAGTTCAGGAGAGCCCCGACACACTCAGGGGATGGCGGGAGTGACGAAAGCTGCCTGCTTTGGCTCAGCCGTGCCCACGGGGACCCAGAACACCCTGCCGTTATACAAGGGAGTAGCCCCATTGAGCGAGCTCCAGGCTGTATAACCAGGGGAATCAGCAGGGCAGGTGTGACCATGTGGGGGATTTTCTTGTTTTTTTGTTTGTTTTTCCAATGGTTTGCATGCAGAGGGAGGGGGACGCAGTGTCCCTGGGTGTCACTGGTTTAACGAGGGGAGGGGAGAGGGAGTTTGTTGGTACAGAGGACCGGAGAGGGAACTCGGGACCCCGGCTGATGGCCTGGAGGATGGAGACCCCAGAGACTGGTGACATGGTAAGCCGGAGACCCAACTCAGGAGTCACAGCTGGTTCTGGCCAGTGGGAGGACAATAGGCTGTGGAGAGAGGACCCCAGTGACCTGACCAGCCGGTTCCAGCCAGAGGAGGGCTGAGAGGAGAGGAGACCCAGGTGACCCTGTTTACCTGGAGAGAAGACAATGGACGGGGGGGAGAAGGGGGGGCTTGGGGCCGGGGATATCAGAGGCCCAGCTGGGAAGCAGGGGGGCTCTGGGCTGGAGAGGGGGAAGCAGGCAGAGGAAGGGATGCAGGGGAGACTGGGATGTGCTGTGCTGAGGGTTGCTAGGCCTGAGAGTTTCCTGTGCTGGGTTCAACGCTCAATAAACCTGTTTTATGCTGGCTGAGAGTCGCTCCGGGCTAGAGAACAGGGGGCATCAACCCCTTCAGGGGTGGAGGCCCAGGGGCCAGAGCGAGGGGACTCCCTGAGGGGGCCCACGGCAGAGACAGACGTGCTAAGGCTCAGAGAGCTGCGGCTCCAGGAGGTGGAGGGGCCTGACCCCGAGAGTGGCCCCCCGAGAAGGGCTGTCTCACTGAAGGGGCACCCTCCACGGACCGCACGGGGCCACGATCTGTGAGGCCGTGACAGCAGGGCCAGAGGGTCGACTCTGTAGGAAATGGGCCTCTACCAGAAGAGCTTTGCTAGCAGCGTTACTGGTTATAGAGGTGTAGCGCCCTCGGCCAACCCCGCTCCTAGGGCAGCGCAGCACAGGAGCGCACCCCGCTACCCGCAGCGAAACAAGCTAGGCAGAGCGAAGGCCCTTGACTCCAGGATAACTGCAGCAGGGCTTGGGTGGATACTAAGGTGCCCTCACCTCCCCGGGGCACGACTGCGCTGGCTGAAGTGTGCAGCACCCAGCAGCCCCAGCCTCCCAATGCCCTGCAGACACGGGACAGCACTGACCGGGATGGGACAGCAGGGGCCGGGAGAGGCTGTCCTCCCTGGCCAGCCTGCAGAGCCAGCCCTGGGGGATTGGGGTGCAGAAAGGGGTGAGAGCTCTGGGAGGGAGTTTGGGTGTAGGAGGGGTCTCTGGGCTGGGGTGCAGAAGGGGGGCTCAGGGGAGGGGATTGGGGTGCAGGCTCAGGGCTGGGGGATGAGAAGGCTAAGGGATGCCTTGATCACAGTCTGTAAGTTACATACATGGGGAGCTCAGGGCTGGGGAGTGCAGGAAGGGGGTTGGGGTGCAGGCTCAGGACTAGGGGGTGCAGGAGGGGACTCAGGGGTGGGGGCTCAGGTGCTGGGGTGCAGGGCAGGCTCAGGGTGGGGTGCAGGAGGGGGACTCAGGGGTGGGGGCTCTGGTGCTGGGGTGCTGGGCTGGCTCAGGGCTGGGGTTGAGGGCTGGGGTTGGGGTGCAGGAGGGGGGCTCAGGGCTGGGGAGAAGGAAGGGGGCTGGGGTGCAGGAGGGGACTCAGAATTTGGGGTGCAGGCTCAGGGCTGGGAGTGGTGGAGGAGGCGGGCTCAGGGCTGGGGTTCAGGGCTCAGGGCTGGGGTACAGGACGGGGCTGGGGTTCGGGGCTGAGGTAAAGGGGTGCGGGGGGGAGCTGCACTCCGGACTAGGGGTGCAGGAGGGGGGCTTGGAGCTGGGGGTACAGGACGGGGCTGAGGTAAAGCTCAGGAGGGGGACGGGGCTCCACGCGCTGCCCCCCCGCAGGTCCCGGTCCATGGGCGCGGCGGGGCGCGGCGCGCGGTGACCGGACCGGACCCCCCCGGGCGCGCACCCCGAAGTCGCGCAGCTTGAGGCGGCCGCGCGGCGCGCGCAGGAAGGTGTCGGTCTGGGTGAGCGCGCGCCCCGCGCCCCCGCTGAGCCGCTCGGCGACCCGCTCCGCGCGCGCCAGGTCCCGCCCGCGCGCCTTGAGCTCCACGTTCCGCGGCATCCTGCGGCGCCCCGCCCCGCCTCGTTGCCCATTGGCTGGGGCTCCTACGCGTCCCACCCACTGGTCGCGCGGCCTTAGCTACGGGACCTAGGTCCTGATTGGCTGCCACTGCCAAAGACTCCGCGGCGATTGGCTGATTCAGGCTTCCCCTTCCGGCCCCGTCTCGCCAATCACAATGATAAGTCCGCGAGCCTCGCCGACACTAGTCCAATCGGGCCTTCAGCGGCGCCGTGAGGAGAAGGCGCTGATTGGCGGAACGTGAGATAACGGAGGAGGCAAACAGCGCGTCGATTGGCTGGAGCCGGCGGCGACTGATCAGGGCTGGCAGGGACGGGCAGCGATTGGTCGGAGCCGGCTGCGGCGGGCGACGATTGGCGGAGGCCGGCGAGGGCCGGCGGCGATTGGTCAGGGCTGGCGGGGGCGGGCGGCGATTGGCGGAGGGACGGGCGGCGATTGATCAGGGCTGGCAGGGACGGGCAGCGATTGGTCGGAGCCGGCTGCGGCGGGCGGCGATTGGCGGAGGCCGGCGAGGGCGGGCGGCGATTGGTCGGGGGCGGGCGGCGAGTGGCGGAGACGGGCGGTGATTGGCCGGGCCGGCGGGGCAGGGCGGTGATTGGCGGGAGCGGGCGGTGATTGGCGGAGGCCGGCGGGAGCTGATTGGCCGGGCCGGCGGGGGGAGGGCGGTGATTGTCGGAGGCCGGCGGGGACGGGCGCTGATTGGCCGGGCCGGCGGGGGCGGGCGGTGATTGGCCGGGCTGGCGGGGAGGGCGGTGATTGGCGGAGGCCGGCGGGGGCGGGCGCTGATTGGCCGGGCCGGCGGGGGCGGGCGGTGATTGGCCGGGCTGGCGGGGCGGGCACTGATTGGCCGGGCTGGCAGGGGCGGGCGGCGATTGGCGGAGACCGGCGAGGGCGGGCGGCGATTGGTCGGGGCGGGCGGAGACCGGCGGGGGGAGGGCGGCGATTGGCCGGGTCGGCGGAGGGAGGGCGGCGATTGGCGGAGGCCGGCGGGAGCTGATTGGCCGGGCCGGCGGGGGGAGGGCGTGATTGGCGGAGGCCGGCAGGGGCGGGCACTGATTGGCCGGGCTGGCGGGGCGGGCGGTGATTGGCCGGGCTTGCGGGGCGGGCACTGATTGGCCGGGCTGGCAGGGCGGGCGGCGATTGGCGGAGACCGGCGGAGGGAGGGCGGCGATTGGCGGAGGGCGGCGGGGGGAGGGCGCTGATTGGCCGGGCAGGCGGGGGCGGGCGGTGATTGGCGGCGCCCGGCGGGAGCTGCTTGGCCGGGCCGGCGGGGGGAGGGCGGCGATTGGCGGAGGCCGGCGGGAGAGGGCGCTGATGGGCCGGCTGGCAGGGGCGGGCGGTGATTGGCGGAGGCCGGCAGGGGCGGGCACTGATTGGCCGGGCAGGCGGGGGCGTGCGGTGATTGGCGGAGCCCGGCGGGAGCTGATTGGCCGGGCCGGCGGGGGGAGGGCGGCGATTGGCGGAGGCCGGCGGGAGAGGGCGCTGATTGGCCGGCTGGCAGGGGCGGGCGGTGATTGGCGGAGGCCGGCAGGGGCGGGCACTGATTGGCCGGGCTTGTGGGGGCGGGCGGTGATTGGCGGAGGCCGGCGGGAGCTGATTGGCCGGGCCGACGGGGGCAGGGCGGTGATTGGCGGAGGCCGGCGGCGGCGGGCGCTGATTGGCCAGGTCGGCGGGGGCGGGCTGTGATTGGCGGAGCCCGGCGGGGGCGGGCACAGAGCCGGCCCGGCGGCCAGCAGGAGACGGAGATGGAGCCGGAGGCGCCCGGCGCGCGGTGCCCGGGCGATGGCGAGTGCGCGGTTCCCGGCTCCCCGCGGCGCTGCCGTGCCCGCGCGCACCCGGCTCCGCGCCTTCCTGTGGTGCCGCGAGTTCCTGGCCGGCTCCTGGAAGCTGATCGCGCCCGAGGAGTTCGGCATCAGCCCGGTCAGGTACCGGCCGGGGCGGGGCGGGGCGGGCTGGGGGGAGCGGTCCCGTCCCCGTCCTGGTCCCCGTCCCCGGCTGATGCTCCTGGCGGGGCCGTCGTCGGGTCCCGGGCTGAACTCCTGCCCCGCTCCGCGGCCGGGCCGGCGGGGCCCCGCGGAAGCCGAGCGCCTGGAGCCCCGGGCCGAGCCCCGTGCAGGGTCCCCCCGTCGCAGTCCTGCCAGCTCGCGCCCTGTGCCCCCGCCGGCGCCCGAGGGAGGCGGCACGTCCCCGCTGCCGGCCCGGCCCGGCCCGGCCGAGCGAAGGTCCCCGGGCTGCCCCCGCCGCCTGGCAGCGGCCCCGCCCCCGTGCCCGGCGCTGTACGGCTCGTGCCCGAGCCTGGTGGGGGGCGGACCCCCCTGGGCCAGGGCTGCAGAGGGTCGGAAGGGGGCACCCGTGGCCCCCAGCTCCGGGGCGGGCCCAGGGCGATGCCGCCGTTCCCAGCGGGGGGCGGCCCTGCGGGGCAGGAGCCTGGGGCCCCTCGGCCGGGCCGTGCTCGGGGGGCTGCTGGGACCCGCCTCGCGCCCCCGGCAGGAGCTCACTTGCGGGGGGGACCCGCAAAGCTTCCGGGCTGTGCCCCGTGCTCCTGCCCTGCCCGGTGCCGCCCCCCGGCCTCTGACCCGCGCTCCGCTCCCCTTTGCAGCGGGGGGCTCAGCAACCTGCTGTACAAGTGCAGCCTCCCGGACCACGTCCTGAGCCTGGGCGACGAGCCTCGGCAGGTGCTGCTGCGCGTCTACGGGGCCATCCTGCAGGTGAGGCGCCCCCAGCCCGGCAGCAGGGCACGGGGGGGACCCAGGGACACACCCAACCGCGTCCTGCGCTGCATTCGGCTGGGGCCAGCGTGTGGGTGAACTGGCCCCACCCGGCCTGACCTTGTCAGCCCAGCGACAGGCTCCCTGCGAGCCACTGGGGCCAGCCGGGGGGGCTACGCACTGTAATCCACTCCCCCCCCAGGTGAGGCCAAGGCCTAGGCCAGCCCTGCCTCCTCCCGGGGGGGCCAGTGCCCCTCGCTCCCCACCCGCAGCCCCCTGCTATCCCAGCCCTGCAGCACCCTCCGGGCTAGAGACACGTCTCTGTCCAGTTTGCTGTTGCTGGGTGCTGACTCCTGGGAGCTTTTTGCATGGGCCAGTGAAGGGTTCAAGGCTGGGAGGATTAATGCTGTTCCCCCTTCTGTGGTGGGGGTTCCCGAGGGCTGTGCATTGGGGTGGGCTGTGGATTGTGGGTTTGCTGCCTCCCCACTCTGGCATCAAGCAGTGTCTGGGGTCACTCCCCCCCCCCCATTGTGCAGGGTTGGGAGGTTCCCAGGGTCACCACCTCCCCCCTAGGGATTGTGCAGGCTTGGGGAGTCCCAGGGTCACCCCCCCTAGGGATTGTGCAGGCTTGGGGAGTCCCAGGGTCAGTCCCCCCCCCGCCGCCCGAGATTGTGCAGGGTGTGGGGCTCTCAGGGTCACGGCCCCTCCCCTGACTGCACAGGGTTTTGGTGGGTGCCCCTCACCCATGGCTCTGTCTCTGCAGGGCGTGGACTCGCTGGTTCTGGAGAGCGTGATGTTTGCCATCCTGGCAGAGCGGGCACTGGGGCCACGGCTGTACGGGGTCTTTCCGCAGGGGCGCCTGGAGCAGTACATTCCGGTATGGGCCTCGCTGGGCGGCCTACGCTCTGCTCTCACCCCCCCCCCCCCCGCGGGACCCCAGCCCCCAACGGGCTGGCCAGAGACCTCCCTGCCTGACTTCAGGGGCTGGTGAGGCCCAAGTGGCTGCTGCAGGCGGCAGGTGCCTGGCAGTGCCCGGCTCTGTGCCCGTCCTGGGTGGGTTGGCCCTTCGTTCTGTTGCTTGGCTCAGCCCTGTGGGCTCCCGGGGGCGCTGAGTGGGCCTGTCCCTCCCCCGGCGCTGGAGGCTCCATGCCAGGCCAAGCGAGCCCAGGGCTCCCTGCTGCCCCCATCCCATTCCCTGGAGGCCAGGCTGTCTCATGCCTGCCCTGTTCCCCCAGAGCCGGCGTCTGTGCACGGAGGACCTGCAGGACCCCGACATCTCCAGGGAGATCGCGATGAAGATGTCCCGCTTCCACGGCATGGTGATGCCCTTCAACAAGGAGGCCAAGTGGCTGTTTGGGACCATGGAACGGTAACCCCGTCCCTAGCACTGCTCCGGGGTTCTCTGGCCTGCAGGCTGCAGGCCGGGTCGTCCCGGCTGGCCCCTCTGAGCACCAGCTGCGTCCCCCCGGGGGGCCCTTCCCCTGCAGGAGTGGGGGCCTAGAGTGTGGCTGGCAAGGAGTCACCCCCCATCACTTTGCAGTAATAGCCCTGAGGGGAGCACCCCCTCGATGCAGTGCCATGGGGCCAGGAAAGAGAATAATGGGCCCTGTCTTACGGGGAGTGGAGGGGCCCCTCCCCATCTCACTGCTCGGGTGGGGGACTGAGTGGGGGGTGTCTCCCCATCTCATTTCTCCCAGGGGAGGCAAGTGGCGGGGGTCTCATGAGGGAGGGGAGTGAGTGCTCCCAGAGGAAGGGGGTGGGAGGGGTCTCCCCTGCTCCCGGAGGAAGGGGGTCTCCCCTGCTCCCGGAGGAAGGGGGCTGGGGGCCTTGCCCTGTGGAGGTGACAGGACCCTGCGCTCCAGGTACCTGAAGCAGATTGCCGAGCTCACCTTCCCCCAGGAAGCCCAGCGGAAGAAGTTCAACCAGCTCAAAGCCTATAACCTGCAGCAGGAAATGGGGAGCCTCAGGTGAGCCCAGGGCCCGAGGGGCTGCCATAGCCACGTGGGGGTGGGGGAGGGCAAACTGCCGTTGGGGCTGGCTGGAAAAGTGCCCCCCCCAGCCCGCTAAGGGTGCCTCTCGCTGCTGGCTTCCCCAGCTCTGCACTGCAACAGGCCTATGGGCCCATCCCCCATCTCCCATCCCCGGAGGGTGGGCGCTGGCTGCCCTCCGGCTCCCCTGCCCAGAGGTGGGTGGGTCTCTGCCTGGCACCGCTGAGCACAGTGGGTGGCAGAAGCTAGCAGCATCAGAGCTGCTCTCCTTGGGGCTCCCCCTTGCAGCGCCCCCTGCTGGAGAGCCTGGGGGAGTGGGAGGGATGAAGCGGGCTGTCTGCTGACGTCTCTCTCCCCTCAATTCCAGGGAGCTGCTGGAGTCCACACCCTCCCCTGTGGTCTTCTGCCACAATGACGTGCAGGAAGGTGAGTGGCAGGGGGTGAGATGCCCCTGTTGCCTGTTGGCATTGCCAGCCGGACTAGCCCAGCCTTGGGCTCGCTGGCACCTGAGCCACCACTACAGCGCAGCTCCCCTCTGGGGTCGGGTCGGGTCAGGGGAACCTCGCTGGCCTAGGCACAGCTTGGCCTGGGGAGCAGCCTAAGCCCTGCCTGGGACTGACCTGCTTCAGCCCCAGGCCAGGGCTACATGGGACCTGAGGGGCTCCCCAAGGCAGCCGCTCTCACCTGCCTTTCCCTTCCCAGGGAACATCCTGCTGCTGGCTGGGCGAGAGTCACATCCCACTGACAAGCTGATGCTGATTGACTTTGAATACAGCAGCTACAACTACAGGTGGGTGATGGGAGGCCGGGGCAGGGTGGGTGTGCCTAAGCTGGCATGTATAGGGCCTCCACTGCCCAGCCCGGAGCTCTCCCTGGGCTGTGCTGCCCACACGGGGCTGTTGGGCCGGCTCTGGGGCCGGCTGCCCGGCCTGGTGCTCTCCCTGGGCCATGCAACCTACACAGGTGTGATGGTGCTGCCCGTGGGAGCCAGCTGAGGTCACTCAATCAGGCTGAACTGCAAACAGAACGGGGCCGAAAAGCCCCAAACGCTGGTGGATATTCCAGTACTTAGATTTACCAACCAGCACAAAACAGCTTCTGTAGCACCTCACTCAGAAGTTCAAACACCGCAGTTCCCTTAAAGTGCCCAGCCTCAGGCCTCCGTCCAGACGCACCTGTCAAACATATGATGATAAATTCTGAAAATCTTATCTCATCATATAAAAGAAAAGGTTTTCCTGATCCCAAATGACCAAGCCCTAGACCCAGGTCAAATGATAACTTAGATCTTACCCAAAATACACGCTAATAGCCAATTCTTGTTAACTAAACTAAAATTTATTATAAAAGAAAAGAGAGAGAGAGTTGGTTAAAAGATCAATATACAGACAGACTTGAGTCCAATTTCTTGAGGTTCAGATACACAGTAGAGATGAGCTTGTAGTTGCCAAAAGTCCTTTTAGAAATAGTCCAGAGGTTACAGTCCAATGTCCATACTCAGGTGGCTCCAGTCAGTGACTGGGGATCTCAATCATTGGGGCTTAAGGTTTCCCCCTCTTGAAACCCAAAGCAGATCTGAGATGAAGTAGGATCGTGTCCCAGGGTTCTTATACGTTTCCAGCAGCCTTTTGGCCGAGAAAACAATAGGCTTAACTCTCCTTCCTAACATCCTGGCAATTAGCACAGGGGAATTTATCCATTAAATAGTTCAAATACAGCAGTGGTCCCCCACCTTTTTGTACCAGTAACACATTCATGTTTTCAGAAGAGTGTGGCGGGCGCCAACAATTTTACAAGGCTTATTTTGTGTTTGTACATTAAATAATACAAAAAAACGTATTTAATATTATATAATATCTGAATCCAAAGAGAAGAGAGAAGCCGGAGAAAAGCCACGAGGACAGAGCACACCGGTGCCCACAGCCCTGGAGTACTCTGTCCCTGGCAGGCCCGGGGCTGCGGCTTCTCTCCCTTGCTGGGAACTAGGCAGGCCCTGCACCTGCTGGGAACAGAGAACACTGAGCCCGCAGCCGGTTTTCTCTGTCCCTGGCAGGTCCCCTGCTGGGCACTAGGGGGCACTAGGCGGGGGACCACTGAGATACAGGTTACCACGACCTTCAGACAATAACACTATTTCACTCAAGTATCATCATAAATGTTAATATTCCTTTTTTGATCTTTGAATCAGAGCTATAGCAATAGACAAGACTTGTTTGCTGACATCCCAAGCCCTGAGCAAACACCTCCCCTTCTACCTCTAACACTGGCGGCTGCATCTCAAAGCTCTGTTCATTTACAGATCTTCCTAATGAGTCTCTAAAGTTGGCCCTGGGTCAGGTCAGTCTGGGAGGTCATTAACTCTTTCTGGCCCTGTCACCTTTCAATGAGATTATTACACTCATAAGGTCAATGGGGTTGGTGGGGTGGCTGCCCAGGCCAGTGCTCCCTTGGCTGTGGGACCCATATGGGGCTATTGGGGCAGCTCTGCTGCGGCTGCCGGGTGGGGTGGGGTCGGGGCCACGAGGAGGCTGGCACCCTGCAAGCGTGGAAGCGCCTAACCCCCCCCCCTCCCCCCTTGCAGGGGCTTTGACATCGGCAATCACTTCTGTGAGTGGGTGTACGACTACACCCACGACACGTGGCCCTACTACCAGGCCTCCATGGAGAACTACCCCACGCGCCAGCAGCAGGTAACCGAGCCGCCCGGCTGGGGGAGCCCCGGGGAGGGCAGGCGGGCAGTGAGTCCCATCCTTGCCAGGCTGCTGCCCTGGGGGGCGAGGTCTTGCGCGCTGGTTGGTGGGGCTGTAGCTGTTGGGATTGTTGCTGGGTGTGGGGCCCCGTTCTGAGCCCCGTGCCCCGGGGAGCCCCACTGCTCCCGGGGGAATTCTGCACCAAAACCTTAAAAATTCTGTGCAGAATATTATGAAATTCTGCAAAATTCTGCATATTTTGTCAAAGTAACAGTATAATCACGCCAGTTTCAGTTGTTTTGGTAATGGATTTCAAAATACCAGTCAGCAAGTGTGTCTGTAACAGTACAGACAGCACACAAGCTTCAGGAAACGTTTCTTGACAAATAGGCCCTCGCTAGGCCTGTTGATACAGACCTGTGAGTAATTCATTTCTACTCTAATACAGAACCGGATTCTCGCCCCCCTCAGGGGCAGTGCAGAGGCTGTGGGAAGTCAGGGTAACGGAGGAGCTGAGGGAGCGGGAACGAGCCTGGGAATGAACTTGGTGGGTGTGGCTGGGAGAAGGTTTTGGGAGGGGGGAAATTGTTAGGGAGTTGGGGAGCCTCCCCCATGCAGGCTCTGGTTGACCCCTAGCCTCTCCCATTCAGCCAGGAACATCTGCCCCAATCTCCACGTGGCCCTGCACGCTCCACTCAGCCACCCCATCCCCATGTAGCCCTGTACCCCACTCCCATTCAGCCCCTGGGTCGGTGCTGTCACCCACTAGCTCCTGTGCCCCCCACTAGCCTTTCTGAACCCCAGTCTGTGACCGCTTGCAGCCTGTGTGCCCTGTGCTGCCCCCCTCCCAATACCCCATGCCTCCTCACCCGGCCGTGCAGGCAGGGCGCTGTGAGGAATGCATCCTCTCCGCCTCCCTCTCCACGGCTGGCTGCTCCGCCCCTGAGCCAGCTGCCCACTCTTCTGGGGCCACAACAGTCTCTGGTGCATAAAAGGTGAAATTGCAGCGCCTCCCCGGCAGAATCTATCCTTCTGTGGGGGGCATGAATTCTGCGCATGCGCAGTGGTGCAGAATTCCCCCAGGAGTCCCCGGCTCACTCTGGGCCTCGCCCAGCTGGGCAGGTAGGCAGAGCCTAGATTCCCCATCCCCTGCACACCCTAGCTCCCCACCCTGCGTTCGGGGCCTGAGGCTGAGACTTGCTTGCCCTGCCTGCAGCTGCACTTCATCCGGCACTACCTGTGGGAGGACTCGGGGCGGCGCGGGGACACCTCGCACGAGGAGCAGGCCCGCATCGAGGAGGAGATGCTCACTGAAATCAGCCGGTGAGTGAATGACCGGGGGCAGCAAGGGGAGACCCCACACGGAGCGGGTGCAGGGGGACCCCCACCCTGCTGCCCTCCTCAAGGACAGATCCTCTCTCTAAAGAGCTCTCCAGGGCAGTCAGGCATCTGTTGCAGACTCCTTCTCCCAGCCTTGCTGCACAGCCTGGGGGTACCTGATGGGGCTCGGGAAGGGAAGCCAGGTGCCCTGGGGACTTGGGGTGGAGTCTGGGACATGGCACAGTGGGGGGGGGGGTGTCTCTCCCAGCGTCTCCCCAATGGCTGCTCTCTCCTCTCAGGTTTGCTCTGGCCTCTCACTTCTTTTGGGGCCTCTGGTCCATCCTGCAGGCGAAGATCTCCACCATTGAGTTCGGCTACCTGGTGAGCACGGGGCATGGGCGACTCTGCCCCTTGACTCCCACGGGGCACTGCCCAGGGCTGCCTGCTGAGAGGGGGACAGGTCGGGGGGCCCAGCCCGGCAGCCTGGTTCGGTGTCTCGTGGGGCGTCTGCCCTAAGCTCTCCCTTTGCAGAGGACGGGAGGGACCTGCCCTGCTGAGCACTGTGGGTACCTGCTGCCTCCCTATGCCAGGCCCTCAGTGCGGCCACATGTGGGTCCTTGTGTTCTGGCCCTGCCTGCACGCCTGGGGGGCTCTGCGGGGTGACTGGGCTCCCCTGCCCCCACGCCTGGGGGGCTCTGCGGGGCGACTGGGCTCCCCTGCCCCGACACCTGGGGGGCTCTGCGGGGCGACTGGGCTCCCCTACCCCCACGCCTGGGGGGCTCTGCGGGGTCCCTGTTCTGGCCCTGCCCCCACACCTGGGGGGCTCTGCAGGGCGACTGGGCTCCCCTGCCCCCACGCCTGGGGGGCTCTGCGGGGTCCCTGTTCTGGCCCTGCCCCCACGCCTGGGGGGCTCTGCGGGGTCCCTGTTCTGGCCCTGCCCCCACTCCTGGGGGGCTCTGCGGGGCGACTGGGCTCCCCTGCCCCCATGCCTGGGGGGCTGTGCGGGGTCCCTGTTCTGGCCCTGCCCCACACCTGGGGGCTCTGCGGGCGACTGGGCCCCTGCCCCACGCCTGGGGGGCTCTGCGGGGTCCCTGTTCTGGCCCTGCCCCCACGCCTGGGGGGTTCTGCGGGGCGACTGGGCTCCCCTACCCCCACGCCTGGGGGGCTGTGCGGGGTCCCTGTTCTGGCCCTGCCCCCACGCCTGGGGGGCTCTGCGGGGCGACTGGGCTCCCCTGCCCCCACGCCTAGGGGGCTCTTCGGGGTCCCTGTTCTGGCCCTGCCCCCACGCCTGGGGGGGGCTGCGCGGGGTCCCTGGGCTCCCCTGCCCCCACACCAGGGGGGCTCTGGGGGGTCCCTAACCCAGCCTGATGCTCTCTCCCTGTGCAGGATTACGCGCTGTGCCGTTTTGAGGCCTACTTCCAGCAGAAGGCGCAGTGCCCGTGACCGGCCCAGCTCTGCCTCAGGCCCCCGGGCTCGCCTGCCTCAGGCCCCCGGACTCGCCTGCCTCAGGCCCCCGGGCTCGCCGTGCTGCAGACACGTGGGGCCTGGCCAGAGCAGCGGAGTGGCCCCTCCCTGCCAAGGGGACAGCAGCTGGCAAGGACCCCAAGGGACCAATGCCCCCAGACCAGCCTCCCTTGCCCCCTGGGGCGGGGGGCTGCCCTGGCTGGCCAGGGAGCGGGGGTGGGGTTTGGGGGTCTCCCTGCAGGCGTTTGGGGGCAGGGCTGGGCTGTCGGGGAGGGAAACGGTTAATGTTCCGGTTTGGGGAGTGAAGGCGCGTGTGAGGATCCCCACCCCCTCCAGGGTGGGCTGTGTGGGGCCGGCTCTCCCCACTGTCCATTGGCGGATGGTTCTGTGTGGCCGTGGGGGTCCCGCTCACCAGGGCGGCTGCAGCCTCGGCCCCGTCCCCGGAGCAGGAGGGGCTCGGCTCCCCTGGGTTCCCTGCGAGTGCATTGGGGGCTGTGCGCTGGGAGGTGGGGGCAGGGAGCTGAATGTGCCACACGTGCATCTGCCTCTGTCCCTGCGTCTCTGCCTCCCCTGGCCTGCGGCGCTGCCCAGCTCTGCCACCCTCGTGCCCTTCCTGGCTGCCGATGTAACCGGGGAGCCCCTGGGGCTCAGCCAGCGTGGGCTGCAGGGGGGAGACCTGGGTGCTCTGCCCCTGCCCCCCGCAGGGCCCTTTCTCTGGAGAAGCAGGGGGCGTTAGTAGGGCAGTGCTGGCCTGGCTCCAGCGCCTCTCCCGCTGCTGGGAATGGGGGGTGGGCTCTAGCGGGGTGTCCCCTGCTCCGGCTGGGGGAGTGCGGGGGGAGCGTGTCCCGCAGCCCTGCCCCAAAGTTCCTCCCTGCCTGGGCCCCGTGGCCGGGGCTCTGCACTCGCTTTCTCTGCCAGTCCCCAGCGCCTGCTGCTGCTGCCCCCTCAGAGCCGAGCCCCGGCAGGGCCCTCCACTGCCCAGCAATGGACTGTGAGCTCTGCACTCAGACCAATAAATGCCTGGCGCTGTCTGCCTGTGTCCGTCTGTCTGGCCGTCCCTCCTCCTGCCCAGGGCACTCAGCGTCCTGGGCGCCGGCTGCCTGCCCAGAGCTGCGTGGGCCCCAGGGCAGTGGCGGGGTTCAGGCCTGCACATGGCACTGACGCTGGCAGAGGGAGGGGATGCTGGCGCCCTCAGGCCCTTAGCGTGCTTGGGAGAGGCGCAGCGTAGCCCTAATGCCCTGGCCCTCGTAGGGGCAGCGCCCAGCTCTGGCAGCAGCGTGTTTGGAGCCGTCATGGCCCCCCCCAGCCACGGGGCTCTGCTGCTGGGCCCCTGGCCATGCTGGTGCTCCCCGGCTACCAGCCGGAGCGGCACGGCCGCGATCCGCTGTGGTGCCCGCTCCTGCCAGGGGCAGCTCCGCAGCCATGTCGTGCTGTCCTCCCAAGCCTAGCCTGCCGCTCCAGGCTGCGGCGGTGACAGGAAGGCCAAAGGCTGGGGTGCCACCCACTGCCCGCTCTGCCTGGCTCCGTTCCCTCCCCCAGTGCCCAGCCTGCAGGAGCTGCTCTGCTTGGCCAGGGGCCCTGCTGCCTGCGCGCTGGCATGGGGCACCGATTGCCTGGGGCCTAGGCGGGCTCAGCTTTCCTGCTCGCTGGCTGGGAGCAGGTTAAAAATAGCTCGGCCCTCCTGCCTGCTCCGAGATTCCTGTGGCTGCCCCACGCTCGGCCGGGGCAGAGCTGCCGCTGGCCATGCCCCGCAGGGCGCTCTGTGCCCCTCTGCGCAGCCAGAGGTGGGGGGCCGAAGGCTTGTGGGCTGCAGCCTGGCACGCCCTGACTCACTCCCTGAGGGCTGCAGCTGGCTGGGCTCTGAGCTGCCTCCTGTGCTTCCTTCGCACCCTGACGAGCTGCTTCCTGCTGCCCAGCAAGGGACCAGGCGGCCTGGCACCACGGGCAGAGCCCTGGGAGAGCAGCCCTGAGCAGAGGGTCTACCGGAGCCGAGGGGCAGGGCTGCCCCTCATTACCGTCCAGACGGATCCCTGTGCCTTCCAGGTATGCTGCCCAAAATGCCACCCTCCTGGTGCTGTGCCAGTCGCTCCCCCAGGGGCCCTGCGGAGCCGGGGTGGGCTGCAGCCCCCACAAAGGCCATTGCACAGGCTGCGTGTTACTGCTTGGGGGCCTGGGCGTCCTGCAGGGCAGGGTGCACTCCGTGGCCCCGGGCCCCTCACCCGTGAGCCGAGCCCTGGCCTGTGGGCAGGCTGGGACTGGGTGCATGCAGCGCCGCTGCCTCAGCCTACCATCCCCAGCTCTGGCAGGGCCTGCGCCCAGTGGAGCAGAGCGTCCCACGAGCCCCTCCCCATTGGCGTGAAGGGGGCTGGGTCTCCCCCTGGGGCTGTGTCTCCAGCAGCTTGCAGCCCAAAGCACCCGTTGGGTCCCCTCTGCCCTTGTCCCTGGGTGAGCCAAGGTGCCCTCAGGCTGCAGGCCCCAGCCCCTGCCCGCATGGATTCCTGCTGGCTGCCCCCCTCCTGGGCCAGGCCTGGCTCTCCGCTGGCGGGGCCGTGCCACCTCTGCAGCCCCACAGGCCTGTGGTCATGGGCCGGGCCGGGCCTGAGAACGCACCAGGGCCCAGACAAGGGCCTGGCTGGGACCACGGAGGCCTGTCTGTGGCCAGACTAGCGCCATGGGTGGGTCTGCAGCCCCTGCCTGGAGATGCCGCCCTTGCGCTGTGGCTGCGTCCAGGGCAGTGTGTCAGGTGGGGGTCCTGGTGTGGGGTGAGGAGACCAAGGCCAAGGACCCTGGTACCCCGGAGCTACCCCGTCCCAGCTGGGAACAGCTCCCCATGCCCAGAGCCTGTAGCGCCAGGGGGCAGGCGTGAGGGGAGCCCCTGCCTAGCAGTTCCCCCTTGAGCCCCGTCCCTTGTCCCCGGCCTGCCTCTGCCCCAAGGAGCTGCCTGCTGGGCCCCTGAGAGCTGCTGGTGCGGCCCCACCGCCTGCGGGCAGAGGCTGGGGCAGGCAGAGCCCCACAGGGGCCTGGCTCCTGCTGGGATAAATGGACAGGAGTCTCCACGTTCTGCCTCGAGGGAGCTGGCGTCCCCCTGCCCTCGCCCCTGCCCAGCATGGCCTTGCCCCCAGCCCCTGCCTCCTCCCTGCCGAGCTGGCCAGGTCTCTTGGTGCCCGCAGGTGGAGCTGGCCCGGCTGGCTGAGGAGAGCGCGTATTTCGGGGCGCTGGCCCGCTCCCAGATGCAGGAGGCTGCAGAGAGGCGGCTGGTGCTGGAGCACGTCCCATCGGGCGCCTTCCGCGCCATCCTGGAGTTTGTCTTCCTGGGGCGCTTTGGGCTGGGCGAGGAGGAGCTGCTGCCCGCCGTCCAGGCTGCCAGTTACTTGCTGGTGCCCTCCTTCCTGGAGCAGTGCTGGCTGGCCCTGCGCCCCCTCCTGCGCCCCCACAACTGCCTGTCCCACCTGCGCTTTGCCGAGGCCATCGGCTGCCCGGAGATGCGGGCCGTTGTGTGCCAGTACCTGAGCGCTCGGCTCCTGGAGCTGGCGCCCGTCACGGGGCAGCTGGCCCCGGCGCTGCAGGAGGAGCTGGCAGGGCTCCGGACGCGGGGCCCCCAGCAGCTCTGTGTGCTCCGCAAGGAGAACCTGAGGGCCCCGGCCACCCCCGCCACGGAGCCCCTGCGGGGCCTCTACTGCCTTCCCCTGGCCCAGGGGGGCACCTGGCGCCGGGCCACCGGGCTGCCCTTCCGGGCTGACAAGTGGAGCTTCAGCACCGCCCAGCTGCTCAACTACCTGTTCCTCATCGGCGGCTACCGGGAGCGCCGTGGGGCCCGCGGGTTCGCCTTCCGCATGGCGGCCTTCCGCTACAACCCGCTGGCCGGCTGCTGGCGGCCCACCGCCCCGCTGCTGAAGGTCAGTGCCCTGCGCCCTGGTACCCTGTGCCTGCTACTGCTCCCTGCCCCACCGCTGGCAGCCCCCCGCCCCGCTGCTGGTCAGTGCCCTGTGCCCTGTGCCTGCTGCTGCTCCCTCCCCCACCGCTGGCAGCCCCCCGCCCCGCTGCTGGTCAGTGCCCTGTGCCCTGTGCCTGCTACTGCTCCCTGCCCCACCGCTGGTCAGTGCCCTGTGTCCTGTGCCTGCTGCTGCTCCCTCCCCCACCGCTGGCAGCCCCCCTCCCCGCTGCTGGTCCGTGCCCTGTGCCCTGTGCCTGCTGCTGCTCCCTGCCCCACTGCTGGCAGCCCCCTGCCCCGCTGCTGGTCAGTGCCCTGTGCCTGCTACTGCCCCCTCCCCCACCGCTGGCAGCCCCCTGCCCCGCTGCTGGTCAGTGCCCTGGTACCCTGTGCCTGCTGCTGCTCCCTGCCCCACCGCTGGCAGCCCCCCACCCCGCTGCTGGTCAGTGCCCTGTGCCTGCTGCCCCTCCCCACCGCTGGCAGCCCCTGCCCCACCGCTGGTCAGTGCCCTGTGCCTGCTGCTGCTCCTCCCCACCGCTGGCAGCCCCCCGCCCCGCTGCTGGTCAGTGCCCTGTGCCTGCTGCTGCTCCCTCCCCCACCGCTGGCAGCCCCCCGCCCCCCCGCTGGTCAGTGCCCTGTGCCTGCTGCTGCTCCCTGCCCCACCGCTGGCAGCCCCCTGCCCCGCTGCTGGTCAGT
This sequence comes from Mauremys reevesii, assembly GCF_016161935.1. Lineage (NCBI taxonomy): Eukaryota > Metazoa > Chordata > Testudines > Geoemydidae > Mauremys > Mauremys reevesii. Next base: position 360,240,802 of record NC_052623.1, on the reverse strand, counting down.
GCCTTGTGTCCTGTGCCTGCTACTGCCCCCTCCCCCACCGCTGGCAGCCCCCTGCCCCACCGCTGGTCAGTGCCCTGTGCCTGCTACTGCTCCCTCCCCCACCGCTGGCAGCCCCCTGCCCCGCTGCTGGTCTGTGCCCTGTGCCCTGTGCCTGCTACTGCTCCCTGCCCCACTGCTGGCAGCCCCCTGCCCTGCTGCTGGTCTGTGCCCTGTGCCTGCTGCTGCTCCCTGCCCCACCGCTGGCAGCCCCCCGCCCCGCTGCTGGTCAGTGCCCTGTGCCTGTGCCTGCTACAGCTCCCTGCCCCACCGGTGGCAGCCCCCTGGCCCTCCGGTGGTCTGTGTCCTGTGCCTGCTCCTGCCCCCTGCCCCACCGCTGGCAGCCCCCTGCCCTGCTGCTGGTCTGTGCCCTGTGCCTGCTCCTGCTCCCTGCCCCACCGCTGGCAGCCCCCTGCCCCGCTGCTGGTCAGTGCCCTGTGCCCTGGTACCCTGTGCCTGCTACTGCTCCCAGCCCCACCGCTGGCAGCCCCCCGCCCCGCTGCTGGTCAGTGCCCTGTGCCTGCTGCTGCCCCCTCCCCCACCGCTGGCAGCCCCCTGCCCCGCTGCTGGTCAGTGCCCTGTGCCTGCTACTGCTCCCTGCCCCACCGCTGGCAGCCCCCTGCCCCGCTGCTGGTCAGTGCCCTGTGCCCTGTGCCTGCTACTGCTCCCTGCCCCACCGCTGGCAGCCCCCTGCCCCGCTGCTGGTCAGTGCCCTGTGCTTGCTGCTGCTCCTGCCCCACCGCTGGCAGCCCCGCCCCACCGCTGGCAGCCCCGCCCGCTGCTGGTCAGTGCCTTGTGTCCTGTGCCTGCTACTGCCCCCTCCCCCACCGCTGGTCAGTGCCCTGTGCCTGCTACTGCTCCCTGCCCCCCCGCTGGCAGCCCCCAGCCCCGCTGCGGGTCAGTGCCCTGTGCCTGCTGCTCCTCCCCACCGCTGGCAGCCCCTGCCCGCTGCTGGTCAGTGCCCTGGTACCCTGTGCCTGCTGCTCCCTCCCCCACCGCTGGCAGCCCCCCGCCCCGCTGCTGGTCAGTGCCCTGTGCCCTGTGCCTGCTACTGCGCCCTGCCCCACCGCGGGTCAGTGCCCGGTGTCCTGTGCCTGCTGCTGCTCCCTCCCCCACCGCTGGCAGCCCCCCACCCCGCTGCTGGTCAGTGCCCTGTGCCCTGTGCCTGCTGCTGCTCCCTGCCCCACTGCTGGCAGCCCCCTGCCCCGCTGCTGGTCAGTGCCCTGTGCCTGCTGCTGCTCCCTCCCCCACCGCTGGCAGCCCCCTGCCCCGCTGCTGGTCAGTGCCCTGGTACCCTGTGCCTGCTGCTGCTCCCTCCCCCACCGCTGGCAGCCCCCCGCCCCGCTGCTGGTCAGTGCCCTGTGCCTGCTGCTGCCCCCTCCCCCACCGCTGGCAGCCCCCTGCCCGTCCGCTGGTCAGTGCCCTGTGCCTGCTGCTGCTCCCTCCCCACCGCTGGCAGCCCCCGGCCCCGCTGCTGGTCAGTGCCCTGTGCCTGCTACTGCTCCTCCCCACCGCTGGCAGCCCCCTGCCCCCCAGCGGGTCAGTGCCCGGTGCCTGCTACTGCTCCCCCCCCCACCGCTGGCAGCCCCCCGCCCCGCTGCTGGTCAGTGCCCTGTGCCCTGTGCCTGCTACTGCTCCCTGCCCCACCGTTGGCAGCCCCCTGCCCCACCGCTGGTCAGTGCCCTGTGCCCTGGTACTGCTCCCTCCCCCACCGCTGGCAGCCCCCTGCCCCGCTGCTGGTCATTGCCCTGTCCCCTGTGCCTGAAACAGCTCCCTCCCCCACTGCTGGCAGACCCCTGCCCTGCTGCTGGTCTGTGCCCTGTGCCCTGTGCCTGCTGCTGCTCCCGCCCCACCGCTGGCAGCCCCCCGCCCCGCTGCTGGTCAGTGCCCTGTGCCCTGTGCCTGGTACTGCTCCCTCCCCCACCGCTGGCAGCCCCCTGCCCCACCACTGGTCAGTGTCCTGTGCCTGCTCCTGCCCCCTGCCCCACCGCTGGCAGCCCCCTGCCCCGCTGCTGGTCAGTGCCCTGTGCCTGCTCCTGCTCCCTGCCCCACCGCTGGCAGCCCCCTGCCCCGCTGCTGGTCAGTGCCCTGTGCCCTGGTACCCTGTGCCTGCTACTGCTCCCTGCCCCACCGCTGGCAGCCCCCCGCCCTGCTGCTGGTTAGTGCCCTGTGCCTGCTACTGCTCCCTGCCCCACCGCTGGCAGCCCCCTGCCCCGCTGCTGGTCAGTGCCCTGTGCCTGCTACTGCTCCCTGCCCCACCGCTGGCAGCCCCCTGCCCCACTGCTGGTCAGTGCCTTGTGTCCTGTGCCTGCTACTGCTCCCTGCCCCACCGCTGGCAGCCCCCTGCCCCGCTGCTGGTCAGTGCCCTGTGCTTGCTGCTGCTCCCTGCCCCACCGCTGGCAGCCCCCCGCCCCACCGCTGGCAGCCCCCAGCCCCCCTGCTGGTCAGTGCCTTGTGTCCTGTGCCTGCTACTGCCCCTCCCCACGGCTGGTCAGTGCCCTGTGCCTGCTACTGCTCCCCGCCCCACCGCTGGCAGCCCCCCGCCCCGCTGCTGGTCAGTGCCTTGTGCCCTGGTACCCCCCTGTCCTGGTCTGAACCCTCACTTGAAACTGGGCGGTTTCAAAGTGAGGACCAGCAGGTCTTCCCCCCACCCCAAAATCCTAGGGTAGGTCTCCCCTTCGGCTGCCACCACCCGGTCAATTCCGTGGGCCGGGACACCCCTGTTCCCCCCTTGGGAACACAGATCAATTCACAGAGGAGGAACCTTCCCCCTCCCCCCTCTTCCCTCTCTCCAGCCTGCTCCGGAGACAGAGGTGCCTGGATTCGACCGCCTTGAATCTCTACACACAGGGAAGCAGCCCACTTCCCCCTCCCCTTCCCCTGAATTTCCCCAAGGGAAGGAATTAACCAAGTCCAAAGAAAAGAAAAGAATTTATTAAGAGAACAAAAGAAAATACAGAATCTCTATGAATCCAAGCTGGACACTCATAGGGTATAACCTTATTAATCTTTGGAGAGAATCCCCTCTCCCCCTTTCTCAGTAAAAAGCAATATCAGCAAACAGGAATAAAGCATTTCCTTTAGCAAACACACAATTGCAAATATAGAAAACAAATCATAAGACTAATTCGCCTTTCTAATTAATACTCACTATTAATTAGTAGAAACTACTCCAGGAGAACTTGGAGACATGACTGTCCCTCTTAGATTCAAAAAGAGTTCTAACAAAGAACACAGACAAAGGCTTCCCTCCACAGAGATTTGAAATTATCTCGTCTCTGATTGGTCCTTTGGTCAGGTGGTCACCAGGTACTGCATGTTAACCCTTTACAGGTAAAACAGACTTTAACCCTTAACTATCTGTTTATGACACCCCCCTCCTGCTACAGATCCCTCCCCCCGCACCACTCTGGTGACCCCCTGTCACGGACTCAGGCCTGGTGCTCTGGATCTGCTCTGTATGAAGCCAGCCAGGACTCGGGCACCGGGACACCCCCAGGGCAAGGAGCCTTTCCGCCTATGGCCCTCCTAGGACTGGCCTGGGAGCACTCAGCCCCCTGTTCCCGCTGGGCAGGGCCTCCAGGGCGGGACCCCTGGGGAAGCCAGAGGGGCCCTGCCCACCCCCTGTCCGCAGTCAGCCGTGACTCCCAGCCAGCATGTGACACAGGCGGGTTGTTAGTCATTGGGAACAGAGCTTGTTACCCAGAAAGCAGGAACTTTCAGCCAAGTCCAGCTTGGGGACCCCCAGCACCTGGTGCCCCTGGACTCCCCACTCCGAGTCCCAACAGGAGACTGACCCCTCCAGCGGCCTGACCTCTTCCATGCCCACTGCCCCTCCTCTGCTCTGTCTCGCTTCCAGGGCAGTGTCACCTGGCCGCATCCCCGTCCTGGGTCTCTGGTTATGAAGGGCACCGGCTATCGCCTACTTGCAGGCAGCTGGGGCTGCCTCACCTGCCCGCAAGGGCCTCAGCAAAAGTCACAGACCCTTATCCCCACCACCGAGGCATCAATGCAATACACAGGGAAACTGAGGCACACACAGTATTCATGCAGAATAGTAAGACTTACTCAGGCTCACATACAACATAGTGAGGGGAACCCTGCCCCACACTTGGTCACATGCCCACCCCTGTTCTCTCACCCACCACTGAAGGTCAGTGCCCTGGTACCCCTCACCCCTCTGGTACCACTCCCTCACCCCCCCCCCCCGCTGCTAGGGGTCAGTGGCTGGTACCCCTCCCCCCGCTACAGATCCCACCCCCAGCACTGGCAGCCCCCTCCCCCACTGCTGAAGGTCAGTGGCCCCGCTTGGCCCTCTGCCCCCTCCCTGCTGGCACTCGCTGGCTCCCCCGTGAAGGCCCCATTCTGAGGGCCCCTGGCACTCGCAGCTGGATGGGATGTGGGACCAGCTGCCCCAGGCTCGGAGCCTCCCAGGGCCATGCTCCCACCCCCAGTTCTCAGCCTGGACCCCCAGGCCAGGCGCTGCCCCCCGCCCCACCCCCGGGAGCTGCGTGGCGTGGGGCTGGGCTCGGCCTGCTGCACCCAGACACCAGGGTGAGGGGCTCCCGGCGGGGTCAGCCCTGAGTTCCTAGACCCCCAGCCCGCTCTCTCCTCGCAGCGCCGGCGGCACTTCAGCACCGTGGTGGTGGGGCAGCGGATTTACGCCGTCGGGGGCTGGTATCTGGACACGCTCCTGGCGCCGGACAGCGGCACGGCTCTGTACGCGGCCGTGGAGCGCTACGACCCCTGGAGCGACTCGTGGGCCTTCGTCTCCCCGCTGCCCCTCACCGACTTCACCTTCGCCCTCTCGCTGTCCCACGACCTGCCGCTCTGCGCGGCTCACGCCGGCAGCATCTACGCCCTGGGCAGCGTGCAGAGGACGGGCGAGAAGCTGCTGCTGCGTTACGATGTCGGGGCAGGTGAGCAGAGCCAGCGCCTGGCACTGCCCGGGCAGGGGCCCAGCCGCCCCGGGGAGAGAGCCCCGGCCCCAGGGGCCCAGCCGTGCCACACGGAGCCTCGTCCCCATCTCCAGCCGCCTGCTCCTCCCTGCGCCTGGGCTGCGATCAGAGACGGGCGAGTCCCTGGCCCGCGCCTGGCGTCTGCTGGGCCCTCTCTCAGGGAGCCTCCCAGCTCCCAGACCGATGGGCCTCGCTGGGTGCGGCGGGATGGGGGCGGAGGCTGGGGGGGGGGCGTTGGTCGATGGGCAGGGTGAGGCTGGGGCAAGGGTGGGGGTGAGGAAGGGTTGGGGGTGGGGTGAGGTCCAGGCAGGGTGGGGACAGGTGTGGGGTGGGCGGGGTGAGGTGCACAGGGTGAGGATGAGTGTGGAGGTGGGGGGTGATGATGGGGGGACAGGTGTGGGGTGGGCTGGGGTGAGGTGAGGTCCAGGCAGGGTGGGGAAAGGTGGGGAGAGGCTGGGGTTAGGTGAAGGATGGGTGGGGTGAGGTGAGATCTGGCAGAGTGAGGACAGGTGTGGGGGTGGGCAGGGTGAGGTGCACAGGGGAGGATGGGGACAGGTGTGGGGGTGGGTGGGGTGAGGTGCACAGGGTGAGGATGGGTGTGGAGGTGGGGGGTGAGGATGGGGGGACAGGTGTGGGGTTGGGTGGGGTGAGGTGAGATCTGGCAGAGTGAGGACAGGTGTGGGGTGGGGGGTGAGGTGCACAGGGGAGGATGGGGACAGGTGTGGGGGTGGGTGGGGTGAGGTGCACAGGGTGAGGATGGGTGTGGAGGTGGGGGTGAGGATGGGGACAGGTGTGGGGTGGGCGGGGTGAGGTGTACAGGGGAGGATGGGGACAGGTGTGGGGGTGGGCGGGGTGAGGTGCACAGGGGAGGATGGGGACAGGTGTGGGGGTGGGCGGGGTGAGGTGCACAGGGGAGGTGGGGTGAGGATGGGGACAGGTGTGGGGGTGAGCGGGGTGGTGCACAGGGGAGGATGGGGACAGGTGTGGGGTGGGCGGGGTGAGGTGCACAGGGGAGTTGGGGGGGTGAGGATGGGGACAGGTGTGGGGTGGGTGGGGTGAGGTGCACAGGGTGAGGATGGGGACAGGTGGGGATGAGGATGGGGACAGGTGTGGGGTGGGCGGGGTGAGGTGCACAGGGGAGTTGGGGGGTGAGGATGGGGGGACAGGTGTGGGGGTGGGTGGGGTGAGGTGCACAGGGTGAGGATGGGGGGACAGGTGGGGGGGTGGGTGGGGTGAGGAGCACAGGGGGAGGATGGGGGGACAGGTGGGGGGGTGGGCAGGGTGGGGACAGATCCAGGCCAGGGGGGCGAGGCCTGGACTGGTGCGGGGGTGACGCCCGTCCCACCCGCGCACTCTCGTTGCAGACACGTGGCAGGAGCTGCTCCCAACGCTGACGCGAGCCGACGCCGACCTGCCCGGCCTCTATTTCCTGGGGGGCTCGGAGCCCCTCTACGTGGTGGGGGGCAACGCCCGGGAGAACGTGGTGATTTCCTTCAGCCCGGGGGCCCGGCTCTGGGGCCCTGCGCGGAGCCTGCCCAAGTGCAGCCTGGCGGGGCAGGGGGTGGCCCTGGGCAGCCGCCTCTTCATGGCGGCGCCGGAGCTAGGCACGGTGCTGGCCCTAGAGCTGGGCTCGCTGGCCTGCTGCCCGCTGCCCGCCCCGCCCTTTTCCCTCTCCTATGAGGCCGTCTTCCTCCTGCACTTCCCCCTCGCCCCGTGGGGCGCTGGGCAGTGAGCAGGGGCAGGCGGGGGGCCCCGAGGGGGCCCTCCCCCCGGCCGGCAGGACCCCCTCGTGGTGAGCCCGGGGTTCACGCCCTGCCACGAGGGGAGGGGGCGCTCGTCTGCCCACGGATGACGCGCTGGCTGGCTCGTTAAGGACCCGGCACCGGTGCCACGTGGGCGCTGCGGCTGCTCCCCGGCGTTGACACCTGCGGCGGGTTCTCCCCAGGCGAAGGATGGACAGAGGCAGACACAGGAGCCCGGGGGTGGCCCAGACTCCAGGGACCCTTTGTCTGGATCAGAGGCTGCAGTGGGGGAGGGCTGGGGGGGTCTCCATGGTGCCAACCCAGCGGGGGGAGCCAGCCTGGATCTGGGGCTGGACGTCCCTCACAAGCCTGCAGTTCCCAGGGGCACTGAGCCATGGGGGAGGAATTTGCAGGGCGCCCCAGGCGGGTGCAGCCCGTTCCCGGGGGGGGAAGGGAGGGGCTGAGCCTGGTGCCTCCTTTGTTGCTGCCATTCCCCTCCCCCGACCGCCTGCTCCCAGCCCCCTCGCTCCTTATTTATCCAGCTGCCCTTTCACCCACATACCAGCTGCTATTTCTGGGGCTGGCTCTGAGCCCAGGGCTAGCTCCCAGGGGGGCTCTGGGCTGGGCGGGGGGCACCCTTGGGGGTGTCCCTGGGCTCAGCAGGCAGCACTGCCTCCCTCCTACTGCCCAAAGCCAGGGCACAGCGCCCCCACCCCTCCCCCTCTTCCTCCAGCCCTCGCTGGGCGTGGGGTGGGGACGGCTGGTGCCCTGTTCCCATGGCCCAGCCTGGTGGGGGTGGGTGGGTTGGGCTGTGATTAGTCCCAGATTCTGGGGGCCCCCTGTGACATTATTGATATAATCTGGGGCCACATAGAACATGGTTGCAACCAAGGTCCTGTAGTGGCACCAAATCTTAGGTAAAGGGGGTCATCTAAGGTGTCGAAGACCAGATTATGGGTTGCTGGTTAGGATTATGCTGTCTGGGTGCGTGTGTCATTTTGTAGTTGAAGTTATAAGTATTGGCTCTGTTCTGTCTGTACTTCAAACTTGTGCTCTGCTTCGGGGAGACATCCCAGACAAGCTGGTGTTAGCTCTGCCCAGCTTGCTTGATGGCCCATTAAGGACCATCAGCTACACAATTGACCCATGGAGAGAAGGCAGACACGCCTTGTGACTCAGCAAAGTGCAGGGACTGGCTCATGTGACTCCAGACTCCATTTTGCTGTAATTTTCCACAGTGAGGACAAAGAGGTTCTTACACCTGGAAGAGCCTGTATAAGGCTGATGCCTCATCTCCATCTGGTCTACAATCCTGCTTCTTACCTCTGGAGGGACTTTGCTACAAGCTGAAGCTCCGCACAAAGGACTGACTGACCCATCCCAGCGGGGGATGTTCCAGAGACTTGATTTGAACCTGCAGTTTATGCCATCACTGCTGCAAGCCTGAACTAAGAACTTTGCCATTACTGTATGTAATTGATTCCATTTAACCAATTCTAGCTCTCATCTCTACCTTTTCCCCTTTATGAATAAACCTTTAGATTTTAGATTCTAAAGGATTGGCAACAGCGTGATTTGTGGGTAAGATCCGATGTGTATATTGACCTGGGTCTGGGGCTTGATTCTTTGGGATCGAGGGAACCTTTTTCTTTTATTGGGGTGTTGGTTTTCATAACCATTCATCCCCAGGACGAGTGCACTGGTGGTGATGCTGGGAGACTGGAGTGTCTAAGGAAATTGCTTGTGTGACTTGTGGTTAGCCAGTGGGTGAGACCAAAGTCCTCTTTGTCTGGCTGGTTTGGTTTGCCTTAGAGGTGGAAAAACCCCAGCCTGGGGCTGTGACTGCCCTGTTTAAGCGATTTGTCCTGATTTGGCACTCTCAGTGGGGTCCCGCCGGAACCGCATTGTCACACCCCCCGCACTGGGGGTTACTGAGTGTCTTGGTGAGGGTGTCGACTTCCTTCAGGCAGGGAGGGAAGGGGACGGACCTGGCCCACACCTGGGCATGCTCGCACATATGCATGCACACACCCACACACACGTACACACTGAAACACATACATGTTCACACATGTGCGCACACACTCGCACATACACACCTGCTTACTCATGTGCATGCTCACACACACATGCTTGTACACGGATGCTCACTCGCACACGCTTGTACACACGCTATGCCCCCACACATGCACATGCTCACACACGCTTGTACACACGGTCACACATGCACACACCCACCCACCCACCTGGCATCCCCCCCTCAGGCTGCACTGAGTCCCCCGGGGCCATGCCCTACTCAGCCGGCCCCCCCTGTGCTGCAGCCTGGTCAGAGCCCTGCCGCGTGCCCCGAGGCCTGGGCCGGGGCCTCTCCTCCAGGTGCCCTCGTGGTGGCGGAGCGGAGGGAGGGGGCCGCGTGCTGCTGGCTGGCTCCAGGCTGCTCTGCAGGGAGCTGCCTCTGGGGGGCTCTGGCCCGGGGGAAGGACACGGGGGCGGTGGGGTTGGCAGGGGCTGGGGCACCTTGAGGCCAGGGCGGCTCGTCCACTTCAGCCCAGCGCTGCAGTAGCCGCAGGTCCCTGCACGCCAGGGAAGGTGCAGGCCACTGGCTGGGTGGGGCCCCAGCCTTGGGCCCCACTGCGACATCCTCCCCTTCAGTACCGGCGGGGCAGGTTTTGTGGGCAGGGGGCACCGTCACGCTCCCCGCCCCAGGGCGGCTGGGAACAAGGCAGGGTGAGGAGGGTGGGGCTGTCAGGGGCCCGGCAAAGCGGAGGGGGGACAGGCCCGGGTAGGTTTGGGCCCTGGGAGAAGCTGACGGGGGAGAGGGGTGGGTGTGGGCTGAAGGCCGGGGCACAGTGGAGAGTGTAGGGAGGGAGGCTCCCCGGTAACGGGGCTCTCCCAGGCGAGAGGCTGGGGGGTCCCCACTGGGCAGAGCGGGGTAACTCTGGGGTGGCTGTGCTGGTATGAGGACGGGGAGTCCGGGCGCCCGTGTGTGAGGTGGGGGGGACGGTGTCATGGGCCGGGACGACGTGTGAGACAGTCTGCGCAATGCCTGATAATAAACCAGCCCCACGGAGGGTACTGGTGAGGCAAGACAGTGCGTGTGGAGTTACTGGGGACTCTGAAAGGGGAAACTGAGGCAGGCATGCCTACCATGCTGCGGTCTGCTGCAGGAGGGTGCCCTGGGCAGTGGCTGCCCTCTGACACCGACCCACCTAGGTCCCCACCTCCCCCCGTGCAGGGGAGGAAGGGCAGCATAGCCAGGCCCAGTCGTGCTCCCGCCTGGCTTGTGTCCTGCCAGGCAGGGGGCTGGAGGAGCTGTCTCTGGGGAGGAGCCGCCGTTCTCTGGGTAGAGCAGCTGAGCAGCAGCTGGTGCTAGAGCCAGGCAAAGCCTGGGTCGGGGCCAGGGCGGGTCAGGACGGGTAGCCACAGGCTATAGCTACCAGCTGCCTGGAGGGAGGGGCAGAGAAGGGGCATGGGGGGCTGGGCAGGGCAGGGGAGGGGGCATCGTGGGCAGGGAGGTGTCCTTGGCCCTTTGCTAGCCAGGGTCTCAAGCAGGCCAGGGGCGCGGGTGCGAGGGAGAGGCGGGGGTGGCCCGCAGGGGCAGGATCCGATTTCCGGATGCCATTTAGGGCTGCAGGGAGGCTGGATGCCAGGTGTCCTGTTACAGGCAGCGGGGAGCGGGGCGGGCAGGGGACGCAGAGCAGCAGGTTTGAAGGACGCAGGAAGCACCGTTCCTAGGGGCTCTGCCAAGGGCGGACGTGGCGCTGACGCCTGGAGATTCGGCACCTTCTGAGCAGGTACCAGCGTCTGCTGCTCGGCTGGCAGGGCAGGGCAGGGCACGGGGCTGCTGGGCCAAGGCTGCCCTTTGCCTCAGTTGGCCTCCAGCCAACTCCCAGCCTGTCCTAGCTGATTGCCAGTGACCTCGCTCGGGTGCCCAGCTGGGCTACAGCCGCTGGGCGTGTTTCGGGCCGTGCTGCCCCCTGCCCTCCACGTGTCCTTGGCGGGCTGGGGATGCGCTGTCCCCGGGTTTGGGGTGCACAGATGGCGGGTTTGGCTGAACGCTGCCCTTTGGCCCATGGCTGGGCTTGGCTGGGGCGGGGTGTCCTCAGCACATGTAGGGGTGCACTGTCCCTTTGGGGGTACGCTGCCCATTTGCAGCCTGTGTTCCCTGGTGTTTGGGGGTACCCATCCCTGTGTCGGGGTCTCCTAACCCGCTGGGCTCCAGGGGGCCCCGCTGGGTTTGGGGACATGCTCGCGGTGCTGGCCATGCGGGGGGTGCGCTGGCCCTTGCCTTGTTGGGGGTCACTTTGCCTCTCGCGCCAGCCCCTGGGCTTGTTGCTGTCACTTGGGCCGTGTTGGCCCTTCGGCCGCTGGCCCCCAGCAAGGTTCGGCGGAGCCCCTTAGTGCAGGCCCCTCATTTCTGTGGACAGGTGCCTCCAAGGGGCTCCTGCTCTCCCCTCCCTGCCAGACTTCCCCGGCCCTTCAGCAGGGCTGATTTCCCCCCCAGCAGGACTGGGGGCCCTGCACATCCTCCGCAGCCCAGGAAGGGGGGTGCAGAGCGGCCCCCCACCAGCGAGCTGGCAGCACCTCCTGCTGGGGGCTCGCCTACACTGCGCTCAGGAGGGAGGGAGACGGCCCCGGGCCAGCAGGATCAACCCAGCACTAGTAACAATCGCAGGGTAGCTGCCGCAGAGCTGCCCCAGGAGACTGCAGTCCCTGGGCCCTGGCAGGGCCGGGAATCCCCTGCCCCTGGGGCCATGCTGGCCTGGCTTCCTCCCAGCTCAGCCAGCGCCTGAGAGGGGCTGCGGGATCCCCCCGCTGGGTGGGTCTGAGCTGGCGGCCAGCACTTGGCAGGGCCGGGAATCTCCTGCCCCAGGGGCCATGCTGGCCTGGCTTCCTCCCAGCTCAGCCAGCGCCTGAGAGGGGCTGCGGGATCCCCCCGCTGGGTGGGTCTGAGCTGGCAGCCAGCACCGGGCAGGGCTGCGAATCCCCTGCCCCTGGGGCCGTGCTGGCCTGGCTTCCTCCCGGCTCAGCCAGCGCCTGAGAGGGGCTGCGGGATCCCCCCGCTGGGTGGGTCTGAGCTGGCAGCCAGCACCTGGCAGGGCCGGGAATCTCCTGCCCCTGGGGCCATGCTGGCCTGGCTTCCTCCCAGCTCAGCCAGCGCCTGAGAGAGGCTGCGGGATCCCCCCGCTGGGTGGGTCTGAGCTGGCAGCCAGCACCTGGCAGGGCTGCTGCTTCTCTGCCCTGCCCCCGGAGCAGCCCTGTAGCATCAGGGGCAGATTCAGGCCTCAGAATGGGGCCCAGTACTGGGACACGGGTGCAGAGGTGACGCTGGCCCGGCCCGAGGTGGTGGCCTCAGATCGGATGGTGCCCGACACCTACCTGACCCTGATGGGCGTGGGCGGGACCCCATTCAAGGTGCCCGTGGCGAGGGTACACCTGAAGTGGGGGGCCAAGGAGGGCCCCAAGGACGTGGGGGTGCACCCCCATTTGCCCACGGAGGTGTTAATGGGGGGGGGGACCTGGAGGTCTGGCCAAGCAATGCCCGGGGTGCCCTGCTCGTGACCCGTAGTCAGAGTCGGCGCAGGGCACTGTGCCCTGACAACGGGAAGGTTCTCTGCCCGAGGTGCAGGACCCTAACCCGGTGGGGAGGGAACGCCCAGGGACACGGCTCAGAGAGGCTGCAGCCTCAGACCCAGCCAGCGAGAGAGAGCAGGTCCCCATCCCTGTCCCAGCTGCTGAGTTCCAGGCTGAGTAGCAGAAAGATCCCTCCTTGCGGAAGCCCAGGGACCGGGCTGACCTCAGTGTGGTACAGACCATGAGGAGAGGTTGCAAGGAGAGGTTCCTGTGGGTTCCTGTCTGTAGTGTGCGTTTGTTTGTGTTTGGGGGTTACTTGCTGTGTGCTGAGCTTGTGTTTGTCAGTCTGTTTGTTTGTTTGTTTGAGGGACCGTGTGCTCTGGCTGGCAGTTGGAGGCAGGTTTGAAAGCTCAAAGCCTCTGGTAATTGGCTGAGCCTTAATCAGTGGGCGGGGCATTCACTCAGGCCAGGGCTTTATAAAGCCGCACACAAGCGACCAGGGGCTGCTAACAGGGAGTTTCGCAAGGGGAGTAGGAGCCCCTCGCCAGCCCTAACCCCTTCCCTGTGGTCCCCCTAAAACCTATAAACCGAACCACATTTCAAAACTCCCTTCTGTAAACCACCCTCCCATTAACTAGGAGACAATGCAGGCAGAAGCCCAGCTGCAGAGTGGGGGCTATCCAGTTTATTGCACTGAGTGCTGCATGTATGATTACCTGCCCTGTGGGCGGGTGGCGTATGTGTGCGGTTGGTGCAAGGAGCTCCTGGCACTCAGAGACCATGTACGGACTTTGGAGGCCAGGGTGGCGGAACTGGAGGAGCTGAGACAGGCAGAGAGTTATGTTGATGAGGCTTTCCGGGACACTGTAGAATTGTCCCACCTCCGCTCAGACAGCCCCTGTGCTGTTGAGGAGGAAGAACGGCCCAGGGAAGCAGAGCAGTCAATGGGAGCAGAGGGAAACCTTCCCGTAGTTGGGACCCTCCTTCCAGATGGTGCTGGGGTCGTCTCTCGCACTGAGGTTGCCTCTCAGGGGGAGGGAATTCCAGTTTCTAGGAAAAGGCAGGTGTTAGTAATGGGAGATTCGATTATTAGAAATGTAGATAGCTGGGTCTGTGATGACCGGGAGAACCGTATGGTGACTTGCCTGCCTGGTGCGAAGGTTGCGGATCTCTCGAGGCATCTAGACAGACTTATGTGTAGTGCTGGGGAGGAGCCAGTGGTCGTGGTACATGTAGGTACCAATGACATAGGGAAGGGTAGGAGAGATGTCCTGGAAGCCAAATTTAGGCTGCTAGGGAAGAGACTGAAATCCAGGACCTCTATGGTGGCATTCTCAGAAATGCTCCCAGTTCCACGCACAGGGCCAGGTAGGCAGGCAGAGCTTCAGAGTCTCAATGCGTGGATGAGACGATGGTGTAGAGAGGAGGGGTTCACGTTCATTAGGAACTGGGGAAACTTCTGGGATGGGAGGAGCCTATACAGGAGAGATGGGCTCCACCTAAACCAAAGTGGAACCAGACTGCTGGCACTAAACATTAAAAAGGTTGTAGAGCAGTTTTTAAACTAGGAGATGGGGGAAAGCCGACTGCTGCAGAGGAGCATGTGGATCGGACACAGACTTTTCTTAGGGGAGAATCTGATGATAGAGAATCTCCAGGTTATAGTCAGGAGCAGAGGATGGAAGAGGATAATGTAAGGGCTGGATCAGATGATAAACAGTCACATAAAAAAGAATCTGGCACATCAGAAAAGGGCAGACAAATAAACAGGGACAAGTTTTTAAAGTGCTTGTACACAAATGCCAGAAGTCTAAATAATAAGATGGGTGAACTAGAGTGCCTTGTGATAAAGGAGGATATTGATGTAATAGGGACACAATGGGACACAATCATTCCAGGGTACAAAATATATCGGAAGGACAGAACAGGCCGTGCAGGGGGAGGAGTGGCACTACATGTGAAAGAAAGTGTAGATTCAAATGAAGTAAAAATCTTAAGCGAATCCACATGTTCCATAGAATCTCTATGGATAGAAATTTCATGCTTTAGTAAAAATATAACATTAGGGATCTATTATCGGCCAGCTGACCAGCACAGTAATAGTGATGATGAAATGCTAAGGGAAATTAGAGAGGCTATCAAAATTAAGAACCGAATAATAGTGGGGGATTTCAATTATCCCCATATTGACTGGGAACATTTCACTTCAGGACGAAATGCAGAGATAAAATTTCTCGATACTTTAAATGACTGCTTCATGGAGCAGCTGGTACGGGAACCCACAAGGGGAGAGGAAACTCTAGATTTAATCCTGAGTGGAGCACAGGAGCTGGTCCAAGAGGTAACTATAGCAGGACCACTTGGAAATAGTGACCATAATACAATAGCATTCAACATCCCTGTGGTGGGAAGAACACCTCAACTGCCCAACGCTGTGGCATTTAATTTCAAAAGGGGGAACTATACAAAAATGAGGGGGTTAGTTAGACAAAAGTTAAAAGGTACAGTGACTAAAGTGAAATCCCTGCAAGTTGCGTGGGCCCTTTTTAAAGACACCATAATAGAGGCCCAACTTCAAATTAAGAAAAACAGTAAAAGAACTAAAAAAGAGCCACCGTGGCTTAACAACCATGTAAAAGAAGCAGTGAGAGATAAAAAGGCTTCCTTTAAAAGGTGGAAGTCAAATCCTAGTGAGGCAAATAGAAAGGAGCACAAACACTGCCAACTTAAGTGCAAGAGTGTAATAAGAAAAGCCAAAGAGGAATTTGAAGAACGGCTAGCCAAAAACTCTAAAGGTAATAACAAAATGTTTTTTAAGTACATCAGAAGCAGGAAGCCTGCTAAACAACCAGTGGGGCCCCTTGACGAACGAAATACAAAAGGAGCGCTTAAAGACAATAAAGTCATTGCGGAGAAACTAAATGGATTCTTTGCTTCAGTCTTCACAGCTGAGGATGTTAGGGAGATTCCCAAACCTGAGCTGGCTTTTGTAGGTGACAAATCTGAGGAACTGTCACAGATTGAAGTGTCACTAGAGGAGGTTTTGGAATTAATTGATAAACTCAACATTAACAAGTCACCGGGACCAGATGGCATTCACCCAAGAGTTCTGAAAGAACTCAAATGTGAAGTTGCAGAACTATTAACTAAGGTTTGTAACCTGTCCTTTAAATCGGCTTCGGTACCCAATGACTGGAAGTCAGCTAATGTGACGCCAATATTTAAAAAGGGCTCTAGGGGTGATCCCGGCAATTACAGACCGGTAAGTCTAACGTCGGTACCGGGCAAATTAGTTGAAACAATAGTTAAGAATAAAATTGTCAGACACATAGAAAAACATAAACTGTTGAGCAATAGTCAACATGGTTTCTGTAAAGGGAAATCATGTATTACTAATCTTTGAAGGGGTCAACAAACATGTGGACAAGGGGGATCCGGTGGACACAGTGTACTTAGATTTCCAGAAAGCCTTTGACAAGGTCCCTCACCAAAGACTCTTACGTAAATTAAGCTGTCATGGGATAAAAGGGAAGGTCCTTTCATGGATTGAGAACTGGTTAAAGGACAGGGAACAAAGGGTAGGAATTAATGGTAAATTCTCAGAATGGAGAGGGGTAACTAGTGGTGTTCCCCAAGGGTCAGTCCTAGGACCAATCCTATTCAATTTATTCATAAATGATCTGGAGAAAGGGGTAAACAGTGAGGTGGCAAAGTTTGCAGATGATACTAAACTACTCAAGATAGTTAAGACCAAAGCAGGGTTTTCGCCTTTCAAACTGTTATATGGAAGGCGGGTAAGGGGGCCCCTGGACCTGATGAGAGACGAATGGGAGGGGAAGGCCACTCCCAATGGAGAGTCGGTGGTGGAGTATGTCCTGACCTTCCGGGAAAGACTTGCCAAGCTCATGGGCCTGGCCAGGGAGAATCTGGCCCGAGCCCAGAGGAAGCAGAAGGTCTGGTATGACCGCACGGCACGGGCCCGCGCCTTCGCCACCGGGGATCAGGTGATGGTTTTCATCCCCGTGAGAAAGAACAAACTCCAGGCCGCCTGGGAAGGGCCCTTCAAGGTTGTCAAGCAACTAAATGAGGTAAACTATGTGGTGGAGCTGTCGAACCGGGCGCACCACCGCCGGGTGTACCATGTGAATATGATGAAGCCATACTATGACAGGGGGAATGTGGTGTTGGCCGTGTGTGGACACTGGGAGGAGCCGGGAGATGACCCTTTAGTGGATCTATTCCCAGGGACAAAAGCTGGTTCCCCCCTGGAGGCGATTCCCCTCTCTGATCAGCTGACCCCGGCCCAGCACGCTGAGATCCGAGGGGTGCTGCATCTGTACCGACAGCTGTTTTCCAACCAGCCTGGATGCACTAATTTGACTGTCCACCGGGTGGAGACCGGGTCACATCCCCCTATAAGATGCTCCCCTTTTCGGGTCACCGGGAAAACTGCCCAGGACCTAGAAAGAGAGGTCAGGGACATGCTGGCTTGGGGGGTGATCCAGCGTCTTCCAGCCCTTGGGCCTTGCCAGTGGTTCTGGTCCCCAAGAAGGACGGGTCGATCCGGTTCTGTGTGGACTATCGAAAGCTCAATGCCATCACCGTATCTGATGCCTACCCCACTTCCAGGCCTGATGAGCTCCTAGACAAGCTGGGAGGTGCTTGGTACCTCACCACCATGGATCTTACAAAGGGCTACTGGCAAGTGCCTCTGGATGCAGATGTCAGGCTGAAATCAGCCTTTATCACCCCTCTGGGGCTCTACGAGTTTCTGACCCTGCCCTTCGGCCTCAAGGGAGCGCCGGCTACCTTCCAGCGCCTGGTGGATCAGCTACTGCGGGGGATGGAGAGTTTTGCCGTGGCGTATATTGACAACATCTGTGTCTTTAGCCAGACCTGGGAGGACCATGTATCCCAGGTTAGACAAGTGCTGGACCGACTCCTGGAGGCTGGGTTAACCGTAAAGGCTGAGAAGTGCAAGGTGGGGATGGTTGAAGTATCTTACCTGGGCCATCGGGTGGGGAGCGGCTGCCTAAAGCCGGAACCAGCCAAGGTGGAGGTGATCAGAGACTGGCCCATTCCCCAGACCAAAAAGCAGGTCCAGGCCTTTATCGGGATGGTAGGGTACTATTGAAGGTTCGTGCCCCACTTTAGCGCCATAGCCGCCCCCATCACTGAGCTGTGCAAGAAGGGGAAGCCAGACAAGGTGGTCTGGACCGAGCAGTGCCAGCAGGCTCTCCGGGCACTGAAGGAGGCTCTGGTTAGTGGCCCAGTTCTGGCAAACCCAGATTTTGACAAGCCCTTTATGGTGTTCACCGACGCCTCAGACACGGGCCTGGGGGCGGTGTTGATGCAGGGGGATGAAAACGGGGAGAGACACCCCATCGTGTACCTGAGCAAGAAGTTGCTACCCCAGGAGCAGAACTACGCGGCCATCGAGAAGGAATGCCTGGCCATGGTGTGGGCCCTGAAGAAACTGGAGCCATATCTCTTTGGGCGCCACTTCACCGTGTGCACCGACCACTCTCCCCTGACCTGGCTGCACCAGATGAAAAGAGCCAACGCCAAGCTCCTGAGGTGGAGCCTGCTCCTGCAGGACTATGACATGGACGTGGTCCACATGAAGGGAAGTGCCAACCTGATAGTGGACGCGCTGTCCCGGAGAGGGGGCCCCGAACTTCCCCGGGTCACTGGGCAGAGTGACCCCGCTCAGTTCAGTCTCGAAGGGGGGAGAGATGTGATGGAGTAGGGACTGTCTGTGTGGGGGTTGGGAGAGCCGGGGTGACTTTAGGTGAGGGACAGGTGCTCAACCTGTAACCTGATCCAGGGAGGGGGGAGGTGTGTCAGCACCTTTGCCCGGGAAGCTGGACAAAGGAAGGGGCCGGCTGGAGGAGTTGGTTAGTTCAGTTTCGGTTTGGGGCTGGGTGGTTGGAATTCAGGGAACCCCAAGCTGGGGACTAAGCTCCCTGAACCCTAAGAAGGACTTGATTGAGAGGTCCTGGCTGTGCCCACAAGCTCTGCTGTAGCCTGTGCTCCTGTTGTCCAATAAACCTTCTGTTTTACTGGCTGGCTGAGAGTCACGCTGAATCGCAGGAAGAGGGGGTGCAGGGTCCTGACTCGCCGACACTCCGTGACATGGGGCAGGGGGCGCCCGCTCTGGGGCGGGAGGTGGGGCTGGGGCAGGTGGTGCCCGCTCTGGGGCAGGAGGTGGAGTAGGGGTGCCTGCACTGGGGTGGGAGGTGGGGCAGGGGCGCCCGCTCTGGGGCAGGAGGTGGGGCTGGGGCAGGGGTGCCCGCTCTGGGGCGGGAGGTGGGGCAGGGGAGGGGCAGGGGGTGCCCACACTGGGGCAGGAGGTGGGGCAGGGTGCCCGCTCTGGGGCGGGAGGTGGAGTAGGGGTGCCCACTCTGGGGCGGGAGGTGGGGCTGGGGCAGGGGGTGCCTGCTCTGGGGTGGAAGGTGGGGCAGAGTCAGGGGCAGGTGGTGCCCGCTCTGGGGCGGGAGGTGGGGCTGGGGCAGGGGGTGCCCGCTCTGGGGCGGGAGGTGGGGCTGGGGCAGGGGGAGCCTGCTCTGGCGCGGGAGGTGGGGCAGGGGTGCCCGCTCTGGGGCGGAAGGTGGGGCTGGGACAGGGGTGCCCGCCTGGGGCAGGAGGTGGGGCAGGGGTGCCCGCTCTGGGGCAGGAGGTGGCGCAGGGGTGTCTGCTCTGGGGTGGGAGGTAGGGCTGGGGCAGGGGTGCCTGCTCTGTGGCGGGAGGTGGGGCTGGGGCAGGGGTGCCCGCTCTGCGGCGGGAGGTGGGGCTGGGGCAGGGGTGCCTGCTCTGGGGCAGGAGGTGGGGCAGGGGTCTGCTCTGGGGTGGGAGGTGGGGCTGGGGCAGGGGTGCCTGCTCTGGGGCAGGAGATGGGGCAGGGTGCCCGCTCTGGGGCAGGAGGTGGAATAGGGGTGCCCGCTCTGGGGTGGGAGGTGGGGCTGGGGGGGGGGCGGGGGTGTCGGCTCGGGGGGGGGTGGTGGGGCTGGGGCAGGGGCAGAGGGGGCCCACTCTGGGGCAGGAGGTGGGGCAGGGTCAGGGGCAGGGGTGCCCGCTCTGGGGCGGGAGGTGGGGCTGGGACAGGGGCAGGGGGTGCCCGCTCTGGGGCGGGAGGTGGGGCTGGGGCAGGGGCAGGGGGTGCCCGCTCTGGGGCGGGAGGTGGGGCTGGGGCAGGGGCAGGGGTGCCCGCTCTGGGGCGGGAGGTGGGGCTGGGACAGGGGCAGGGGTGCCCGCCTGGGGCGGGAGGTGGGGCTGGGACAGGGGCAGGGGTGCCCGCTCTGGGGCGGGAGGTGGGGCTGGGGCAGGGCAGGGGTGCCCGCTCTGGGGCGGGAGGTGGGGCAGAGTCAGGGGCAGGGGGTGCCCGCTCTGGGGCGGGAGGTGGGTCTGGTGCAGGGGCAGGGGGTGCCCGCTCTGGGGCGGGAGGATGGTCTGGGGCTGGGGCAGGGGCAGGGGTGCCTGCTCTGGGGCGGGAGGTGGGGCTGGGGCAGGGGCAGGGGTGCCCGCTCTGGGGCGGGAGGTGGGGCTGGGGCAGGGGCAGGGGTGCCCGCTCTGGGGTGGGAGGTGGGGCTGGGGCAGGGGCAGGGGTGTCTGCTCTGGGGTGGGAGGTAGGGCAGAGTCAGGGGCAGGGGGTGCCTGCTCTGGGGTGGGAGGTGGGGCTGGGGCAGGGGCAGGGGGTGCCCGCTCTGGGGCGGGAGGTGGGGCTGGGGCAGGGGGTGCCTGCTCTGGGGCGGGAGGTGGGGCTGGGGCAGGGGCAGGGGGTGCCCGCTCTGGGGTGGGAGGTGGGGCAGGGGCAGGGGGTGCCCGCTCTGGGGCGGGAGGTGGGGCTGGGGCAGGGGCAGGGGGTGCCCGCTCTGGGGCGGGAGGTGGGGCTGGGGCTGGGGCAGGGGGTGCCCGCTCTGGGGCGGGGCCTTTCTGGGCTCCCCCAGGAGCCGGCTGGGGCTGGGGGTTCTCTGGCAGTTGGGGCAGGGAGGGTGGAATCGATCCCCCAGGACGTACGGTGCCAGGGTCAGGAGGCTGGGCCCTGGGGCAGCCCCTAGCGGCCCGTGCCCCCCGTGTTGGGCGCTGGTCGCACGCCCCAGGAGACGGCCCTCCCCCACGGAGCTCTCCACCCATTCCTGTCGCTCTAGGGGTCAGGGCCGGAGCTGTCGCTGCCGCGGGGCAGAGATTTCTCAGCTGTGGGTCGCCAGGCCATGGAGAATGGGGCTCCAAGAGCAAGCTGGTCCCTGGGCGGGTCGCTGAGCCTGGCGAGCCCCCAGCACCTGGAGCCGAAGGGAGGTGGCCCGGGCTCCTTGGGCTCTGTTTCCGTCCCCCTGCGAGCCCACGTGTGCAGGGTCCGGAGGAGCGTGGTCACGGGGTCCCCTTCCCTCCACGCCCTCCAGGGCTGCCTCTGTCTGCCCCGGCCTGGGCCTTGGCTCGGGCGTTCCCCGTGGGGCGGGGAGGTCCCGTTTCCCGGGCAGGGGCTGGCTGTTGGGTGCTGCTCAGGGCGATTGCGGGGGGCGATGCTGCTTTGTGGGCCGCGTGCAGGGGTGTCAGGAGGAGCAGATGCTGGGGAGAAGGGAGGGGCGAGTGCCCGTGCTCAGTGGGGACCCCAATGCCTGATCTATGCCCCTCCCCTGACAGGCAGCGCGGGGCCCCCAAGATGGCGGAAGCTCACCAGGCCGTGGCCTTCCAGTTCACGGTGACCCCCGAGGGTGTCGATGTCCAGCTGAGCCGTGAGGCCCTCAAGCAGATCTACCTGTCCGGGGTCGCCTCCTGGAAGAAACGCTTTGCCCGCATCAAGGTGAGCTGGGCCCCAGAGGGTGGTGCTGCCAGGGGGCACGGGGGCTGGTGCTAGGGGGAGTGCCGGGGGGTGCAGTGTGTGTGTGGATGCACTGCTGGGATGGCAGTGCCCTGGGGGGATGCAGTCCCAGGGGATAGTGCCAGGGAGGCACTGGGGGGTGCAGTGCTGGGGTGGCAGTGCTAGGGGCTGCACTGGGGGTGATGGAGTGTCAGTGCAGGGTGGGTACTGGGGGGTTTGGTGCCAGGGTGGTGGGGCTTGAGGGTGCAGTGCTGGGGGGACTATGGGGGGCACTGGGAGGGGAGTTTGGTGCTGAGGGGTGTTGGGAGGGCCCTGGGGGTGTGTCGTGCCAAAGGGTGGGGCTGGGGGTACTATGGGGTGTGGTGCCACAGGGTGGTGGGGCTGGAGGTGCGGTGACGGGAGGCCCTGAGGGGTTGTGGTGGTGGTATGGGGTGCTCAGGGCACTGGGTATGGCGGGGGTGCGCGTCTGGGAGGTGCTGGGAGGGCAGTGGGGGTGTGTGGTGTCATGACAAAGGGTGGGGCCAGGGGGCACTGGGAGAGGAGTGCAGTGCCAGGGGGTGCTGGGAGGGCCCTGGGGTGGGGGGTTGCAGTGCCAACGGTGGGGCTGGTGGGCACTGCCGGGTGCGATGCCAGGGTGTGGCAGGATCACGCTGGGGCTGGCGTGTCTTGCAGCACCGGGGCACAGGGAGGGAGCGGGGAGGCACGCTGGGGGACTATCGTGGGGGGCGTGGCGAGGATCACGGGCTGTGCCACGGAGGCAGTTCCCTGGTGCTCCCTGCCCCACGTCGCCCTGACTCGCACTCTCCCCCCAGAACAGCATCCTGACCGGCGTGTACCCCGCCACCCCCTCCAGCTGGCTGGTGGTTGTCATGGCGACGGTGAGCTCCATGTACTGCCGCGTTGACCTGTCCATGGGCCTGATCTGCCACATCAGGCGGTACCTGCCCAGCTGGTGAGTGTCAGCCGCCCCCTCGGCAGGGCCAGCTGCCCCAGGCCTCCCCGCTCACCTAGGGCCTCCCTTACCTGGCGCCCATCACCGCAGCCTCTGGGCCTCCCAGTCTTTACTGTCTGTCTCCCCATGGGAAGCTGGGGCCCAGAGGTGAGATGACTGGCCCAGGTCACGCAGGGAGTCTGCCAGAGCAGGGACTTGAACCCATGGCTTCCCAGTGGCAGGCCAACACTCGAGCCATTGGCCCACACTTCCCTTGGCGTCCACTGGGATTTCCCACTGGTACTGCTGCTCCCTCCCCAGGAGCCCCCAGTGATTCCCGGAGCCCCGGTGCCCCCCGCATGCAGGGTCCACGCTGCTCCACGGTGCCTGGTAGAGGTGCCTGCCGGGTGGAGAAGGCTGCCCCGGCATTGAACTTCCTCTCCTCGTTCATTGCAGCCGCTACCTGAGCTTCCAGCACCGGACCCTGCTGAGCGCCGCGCTCTTCTCCACGGGCGTCTGGCTCTCGGGGATCCTGCTCTGCCGGCAGTCTCTCAAGCTGCTGCTCTCCTACCACGGCTGGATGTTCGAGCCCCACGGCAAGATGAGCCGGAGCACCAGGGTCTGGGGGGTGAGTATGCCGGGGCAGCCCGTTGCTGGGTATGCATGCGGCAGGGAGGTCGGGGGTATATCTGTGCGGTGGGAGGGTGGTTCATTGCTGTGGAGGGGGTACAAGGCTCTGGGGGGCGGGGAGGTGGTATGTTAATAATGCACCAGGCAGAGTGTGGGGGCTCAGTCCCCCCCTTCACTCCAGCCCCCTCCTTTGCTTTTCAGGCTCTAGTGAAGGTGATGTCTGGCCGCAAGCCGATGCTCTACAGCTTCCAGACCTCTCTGCCCAAGCTGCCAGTCCCCAGCGTGGAGGCCACACTCCGTAGGGTAAGAGGGGCCCTGTCTTACATAGCGCCTCGTCTCACCGCTGTCCTGTGGCAGTGAGTTCCACAGGGTAACCACTTGCCTTCCCTTGTATCTGTTATATCTCAGTGTCCCCAAGTGCCCCTTGTAGTTCTCTTATGGGACTGGCTGTACCACTCCTGCCTTTCTAAGAGCAGCACCTGCTGGGACTGGGTGGCAGATGATGTCCACTTCCCCAGCGAAATGGAAGCTAATCTGTAGTCTACTGTTCAGCCACTTAGTGGCATGGAGTGTAAAACACCCTGTTGAAATGACCTCTGCCATACCTGGCAGCTTATTAAAGGATCTTATGTGGAACACATCTGGTGCGTATAAGCCAGTCCATAGCTGGTACAGAAGTACATGACATGGTGTCAGGGGTCAACTAAGAACAGAAACAGAAGGAACCAAGCAACAAAGGTTGCAGGATCACATCAACATACCACCCTTCACTGCCCCAGGGAACTTCAGCTTTGACAAACCTTCCCAACGGACAGAATGCAAGTGGTAGTTTGCAAGACTTCAGACTGCAAACATACCCACAAAGAAGGTTTTCTGAACTTGGGCCAGTTTACCACAGTAATAACTTACACCCTGAATCCATAGCTTTTGATCAAAGGACCACCGACCAACAGCCTTCTCAGCTGCAGTGTGGCACCAGGATGGACCTAGTGAGAAAAGTGGAAGAACTCATGGAATATTTGGTGATATTGGACTTCTGAAAGGAGATCCCGTATAAATCACCTTAAGAGATGATGCTGAACCATACAGTGTACATACACCTTGCAGGATTCCTATCCCCGTACTTCATACAGTGGAAACTGAGTTAAAGAGAATAGAGCGGATGGGCATAATTGAGAAAATCTCTGAGCCAATAGCATGGTGTGCCCCAACGGCACTGGTTATAAAGAAACATGGAAAAATATGAATCTGTGTGTATCTTAAAAGACTTAATGAGAAGAGGAAGGTAAGAGAAAAATAAATCCTCCCACCCCTGGCTGACTTCCTCCCCAAAGTGAAAGGAGCTACAGTATTCTGCAAGCTGGATGCCTCGAGCAGATCCTGGCAGATTGCTTTAGCCAAAGAAAGTGCTAAACTGACTGCATTTATCACACCCCTTGGGAGATTTTGCTTTTGTACATGACCTTTTGGGATCACTAGTGCACCTAAAATTTTCAAAGACCGATCGCAGAACTGTTAATGAACCAAGTGGAGCTGCAGGTTTCATGGATGATATTCTGATAGGTGGATCTTTTGAAAACTCTCAAAGAAGCCCTGAACCTGATCAGTCAATTTGGGATGAAGCAAAACAAGGAAAAATGTTTTCCGCCCCACTCCCCAAATGGAGTGGATCAGTCCTAGCCCTAAGTAAGAGCAATTCAAGAACTGACTGCACCAAGTCACATACCAGAACTGAGATGTGTACTGGGGATGGTCAGTTACTTTGGTTGATACCTACAAGTCATTTAGACCTGCACTGAATGAGCTGTTAAAGTCCAACACTCCGTGGCTATGGGGTCAAATCAAGACATTGCCTTCAAAAAGTGAAGGAAATTATCTCAGCAGCTCCAGTTCTCGAGTTCTGTGATCTGAGCAAACCCACAATGGGGTCAGTGTGATGCAAGCAGCTATGGTGTGGTGTGGTGTTGAAACAACTGGGCCTGGAGTGGAAGCCAGCTGCATTGGCTCTGGCATGCTCACCGAAGCAGACAGTCAATCTGCACAGATTGGCAAGGAGGGCCAGGCAAGCGTGTGGGCGTGCGAGCACTTTTGCAGATAGCTGTGTGGACTGGATTTGTTTACACTGATTGATAACAGACCATAAACTGCTTAAACCTGATCAGGGGAAAAGACCTGGGTCGAGCACCCGCTGAGGTGCCAGTGTCTATTGCTAAGGTTAATGCAATTTAACCCAATTGCTGGATATGTTCCTGGGAACAATCTCCGAGTAGCAGACACTCTGTCACGGAGCCAGGCATCGTGCCCAACTACCTGTGAGCTCGAAGAGGAGGTGAAGGCGTATGAGGATGCTGTGGACACACGCAGACCAGTGTCGGGAAAGAGATGACTCCAGCTTACAGAAACCAACCCCGATAGACACACAACTTCAGGAAGTTCTTGTCACAGAGTGTGGGGGAGTCCAGGCCCTGCACCCCCCACTTCCTGCGATTCACCGTGACTCTCAGCCAGCCAGTAACACAGAAGGTTTATTAGACGACAGGAACACAGTCCCAAGCAGGGCTTGTAGGTACAACCAGGACCCCCAGCCAGGTCCCTCTGGGAAGCAAGGAGCTTAGACCCCAGACTCAGGGTTCCCTGCCTCCTCCCAGCCAGTCCCAAACTGAAACTAAAAACCCCGCCAGCAGGCTCCCTCCCTTTGAACAGCTTCCCAGGCAAAGGTGTTGACTCCCCTCACCCCCCTTCCTGGCTCAGGTTACAGGCTCAGGTCCTGTCCCTCACCTAAAGTCACCCCCTGCTCTCCCATCCCCCATGCAGACAGTCCCTACTGCGTCACAGTTCAATCTAAAGGGCACTAAGGAAGTGGCAAGAGGCTACTTTGCAGTGTGGGGACAACTGAGCGACTCAAATGGACTCAAGATTCAGGTTAAGATTTCGTCGTGGGTATTTGAGTAAAAGTCACAGACAGGTCGTGGGGAATAAACAATAAATCACGGAAGCCCGAGCCCCGCCGCCCAGGGCGGAGGCCGCAGAGGTCACCTAAAATCCCAGAATCCATTACCTGCATGACCAGCTCATAGCCCTGCTCATGATTAAAGGCAATTGCGTTGTAATTCCAAAGGAAATGAGAGGAGAAATCCTAAACCTCATCCTGGGCTGGGCATCAGCGAGGACGTAAAGTATCTGCATGTGAACCTTGCAGAACTAACAGACCATCACAACACAAAGAAAATGAATAAAACTCCCCCTACCAGACAGACCTGGAAAGAATGAGCTGCAGATTTATGGGACACCATGACCTCGTCATTGTGGACAATTTTCCATGTGTTTATGTTACAGTGACAGGCCCCAGTCATTGACGCGCAGAATTGAACTTGGGACCTCTGGAGCTTAGAGCATGAGCCTTTGCTGCATGAGCTAAAAGCCACCCAGCCTTTAGCTAAGGCTGTAGAGCAGACTCATTAATCTCTCTCTCTCTAAGTGGTCTCAGTGCCACTAGATGGGACAGACACCACTCCCAGGAGGTGTGTGGGTTAGTTAGAAATAACATATTTGAAAGCCATGACATCTTGTCGTATTATAGAGAAATGGATGTGCACTTTTGCTCACTTTGGCATTCCAGAACAAACAGTGACAAACAACGGACCACAATTCACTACAACAGAATTTAAGTCCTTCCAAGCGAAATATGATTGTGATCCTATTACTGGCAGCCCACATTACTCACAAGCGACTGGAGAGGCAGAGAGAGCCGTAGAGAGAGTCCGAAAATTCTACAACAGGAAGATCCATTCCTTGCTCCTCTGAGCTACAGATCAAAACCAATAGCAGGTACCAGCTATAGCCCAGCACAGCTCCCGATGGGAAGACAACTCAGGTTCTTTTCCACAGTTGGAAAGGTAGTTCTGTCTCCAAAGTGGGCAGACGTGGAGAGAGTGGCCAGCTTGGATGAAAAGGCTAAAAGAGCATCTGAACACAGACATCACTTTGTTACAGAACTGCCAGGTCCAGAGCCTAGTGCCCATGTTCATGTCAAATTGGATGGAGACAAAGGAGGGCCAACTCCACCTGTGGTAACGAAAAAGAATTCGGAGCCCAGATCATAGGTGATCACGACCAGCAGTGGAGAGTTCAACAGAAACCATCGACATCTGCAATTCGTTCCTCAGAACAATGAACGGAGCAACTTCTGCAGATGCAGAACAAGAAGAGGACGACTCAAGAACTCCAAGCAGACCAAAGCCCATCCTTGTACCTAATGGACAGCCCCACGACCAAGTTGTTTCACATTCGGGTCATGTCATTAGCAAACCAGGACGCTTCAGACACAGACTGATCCATACTGAACTTCAAAGCCACAGATTGTCCATGGCAGGAATGGGGCATCTCGAGAGGGCGATGTGATGAAAGGCGAAACGGTAGAGCCGGCTGAGCCGCCAGGTGGCGCGTGTGTACAATACAGTAGAACCTGAGCGTTCTGAACGCCCGGGGACGGAGGCTGCGCCCAGCCTGACGCTGACCAGAGCCTTACGATTCTTCTTTCAAACGGTTACAACTGAGCATTGACTTGCTGCGGCTCTGAGACTTCCCTGTGCAGAAGAGAAATGCTGCTTGTAGCCATCTTAACTGAAATGAAACAAGCCCAGATGCAGCTCCCTGCAGGGACGCCCGGGCGGGGGAGGGGGCAATTTGCCCTGGGCCCCGCAGGGGCCCCCATGAGAGTTTTTCAGGGCCCCTGGAGCGGGGTCCTTCACTCGCTCTGGGGGCCCTGGAAAACTCTCGCGGGGCCCAGGCCCCCAGAGCTTCTTCCGCTCCAGGTCTTCGGCGGCGGGGGGTCCTTCTGCCCCTGGGCGGAAGGATCCCCCGCCACTGAATTACTGCAGAAGCAGGACCCGCCGCCAAAGTGCCGGGTCTTCGGTGGTAATTCGGTGGCAGGGGGCCCCCACCGCGGGTCTTCGGGGCACTTCGGCGGCGGGTCCTGGAGCGGAAGGACCCCCTGCCGCCGAATTACCACTGAAGCGGGGGGCCCCCGCTGCCGAAGACCCCAGGCCCCCTGAATCCTCTGGGCGGCCCTGGCTCCCTGACCTCATCATGTCTCCTCCTAACTCTCCCCTGGTGTGTTAGTAGTTCACGTTTAACACAGCGCTGTTCTGTACCTGCATTTCTCCCTCTGCTGCTGCCCGATTGTGCTCTTCCGGTTCCAAACGAGGTGTGCGCTTGACTGGCCAGTTCGTAACTCTGAGATGTGACTGTTATTTACACAAACCTTGGCCACACCTGGCCAAGCATTGAAGGGCGTTATGGGGTGTGTAAGGCGGCTCTGTGACCGGTCTCTAGCTGGTACAGGAACATGACACCCGCAGGATCTCTGGCGCGTGGGCTCCCCACTGCAGGGCCTGTTAGAGGAGCTCTGTACTGGGAAGGAAACGGGAATGGAGGGGGCTCCAGTAACGGGGCCAGCCCTGTCCTGTGGGCGCAGTAAAGCAGCAGGTGGAGTCACTCTCACCCTGATGCCGCAGAAGAGCCTGAATGGACTGAAGTGTCTGTACCCAGAGCTGGGAGCAGGGAGACGGGCCAGGCGATAGCCGGCGTAACACGGCGCTGGGAGGCTGCGGCTCGTAGCCGGGCTGGCAGGCTACAGGGGAGGGGCAGCAAAGGAGTGACCGCACCAGGGAGCTGCAGTTGGACAGCACAGGATCCTCGGTGTTAGGGACCAGGGAAAGCAGCACGGCACAGACACGCCCGCTGCAGCCTCCAGGCCAGGAGCAGAGTGAGTCAGACCCCCTGGCCTGGCCGTGGAGACCCCTGGATGTCACTCTGGGCTGGGTGGCTGTCTAGAGGGGAACAAATGCAGCCCAGTGGGCACCCCCAGGAGCTCTGCCCTGCAGCGTGGGCACACGGGGTGCAGCGTGGGGACCCCACCAGCGCTGGCTGGGGGCCTGGGAATGGGAGAAGCCAACCCGGCCTCGAGTGGCTACAGAACTAGTGGGGTGGGGACCCAGGGGGGGAGCGGCTCTGTTGGGGGGATTCCAGGGGGTGGAAAGGGGAGAAATGGGGGAATCAATGCAGGAAATGTGAAGCCTGGTTTCAAGCAGCCGGTCCTGGCAGGGAGCTGGGGGACTGTCTCCCAGGAGAAGGGCTTGGGAACCGGGCTAGGGGCATTGCTTCCTGACGGGTGGAGCTGGCTGGGAACTGGCCCCAAGGGAAGGGCTGGGACACTCAGAACTGCTGCTGCTTGGAGGGGGCAGCTCAGACCCACACAGCAGGAATCCTCTCTTTGCTCTGAAAGGAAGCATGCACCCACTCTGAGCCCTGCCCAGGATGGCGGGGCCCCAGGTGGGGGGCTCAGGCTGCCCCCCACAGGGAGCCCGGGCTCAGGCTGGCCATGTCTCTGCAGTACCTGGAGTCCGTGCACCCGCTGCTGGAGGATGAGAAGTACCGTGAGATGGAAGTCCTGGCCCAAGCCTTCCAGCAGCACACAGCTCCCAGGCTGCAGAAGTACCTGGTCCTCAAATCTTGGTGGGCAACCAACTATGTGAGTTCCCCTGCCCCTGTGCCACCGAGTGCCCGGAGCCAGCAGCCCTCCCGCTCCACTCTGCTCCAGTTCCTGCCTCTCCCGCCTTCTCCTGGGTCCCTCCCCAACTACCCCAAAGCCAGGGTCCGGAGGCCAGTGGGCTGTAGGCTCTGGGGGTCTGTGGTGCCCGGACTGGCAGGACGCGGGAGCTGGGTGGTGGGAGCTTGTGGCGAGCCTGCCTGCTGGCAGGGGCTGGCTCCGCATAGGGGACAGCTGCCCTGGGCTTGCCCTGGCACTACCCGCCACATCCCGCTAGCCCCAGGGCAGGAGTGGGGCTCTCAGGCCTGTGACAGGAGCTACAGCCCATCTGCCTGACATGTCCAAGTGGCTCCATCTGCCTCGGCTCTGCCTGTGGGCACCAGTGCTGGCTGCAAGGATTCACTGTCCCCCTGGCCCCGCCATCGGCAGCAGCTGCTCCAGCATCAGTGCAGCGGGAAGCGAGGACGGTTAGGCACCCTCCAGGCACCCCGCTTGACTGGGAGGGGGCCGGTGGGGAGCCGTGGAGCAGACAAGAAGGTCGGAGGCTGGGGAAGGGCTAGCATGGGCTCAGAAGTGACCTGGTCCTGCCGGAGTCCATGGGAGCCTGCAGGCCCCTCCCAGGTCTAACCGGCACGGCAGCATGCCCAGTCTGTCAGGGGGTGGGGGGTGGGACAGCAAGACTCAAGTCCTTGGGAATCATGGACCCCGGCCTGCTCCCCTCTCAGGAGCTTGGGGGGTGCGGGAGGCAATGCAAGGACACAACCTGGTGTGGTGTTCCCAGCCCAGCTGTCCCAGGACGGGAGGTGGGCACCTGGGACCACCCGCTGGGACATGCCCTGGGGTCCCACGGCCTCAGAGGAGGCAGAGGCAACGCCACGGAGGAGTCGGGCAGGCCCCTGCCAGCCCTGGCCTCTCCCGCCACCCTTGTCTGTGCTGCCCGCTCATGACGCTCTCCCGTTGCAGGTGAGCGACTGGTGGGAGGAGTACGTCTACCTGCGCGGACGAGGCCCCATCATGGTCAACAGCAACTACTACGCCATGGTGAGGGCGCAGGGCCGGCGAGGGGGGCCTTCAACCCGTCCTCTCCAAAGGGAACCCGGTGGAGCGGCCAGAGAGACTGACCCCCTTCCCCAGAGGGGCCCCCTGCTGCTGGGCTGGGGGCTGCACCCCCAGAGCCTGAGCAGTGGGGCCTGGGGCTTGGCTCGTGGCAGGCTGTGACCCCCCATCTCCCCATTGCCCAGGATTTCCTGTACGTGACACCCAGCCCCCTGCAGGCAGCCCGGGCCGGCAACGTCGTGCACTCCATCCTGCTCTATCGGCGGAAGCTGGACCGCGAGGAGATCCCCCCGGTGAGCATCTGCTTGCCACGTGGGGCAGGGCTGGGGGGGGCGCTGAGGCTGTGGGAGGGGCAGGCAGGGACCGTGTGTGAGTCCTCTCTGTGCTGTGCTGCTAGGTGATGGCGCTCGGCATCGTGCCAATGTGCTCCTTCCAGATGGAGAGAATGTTCAACACCACCCGCATCCCCGGGACGGAGTCAGGTACGTGGCACAGGGCGAGGGGGGAGCAGGAACCCGGAGCCGCTGCTCCCTCTCCCCAGAACCAGGACCCGGAGCCCGTTTGCCATGGGCATAGCAGCTCTGTTCCCCCAGGGCAGCGCCCGGAGCCCGTCCCCCCACGGCACTGTGGCTCCGTTCCCATAGGGCAGCGCCTGGAGCCCGTCCCCCCACAGCACTGTGGCTCCGTTCCCCCAGGGCAGCGCCCAGAGCCCATCCCCCCATTGCACTGTGGCTCCGTTCCCATAGGGCAGCGCCTGGAGCCCATCCCCCCACGGCACTGTGGCTCCGTTCCCCCAGGGCAGCGCCCAGAGCCCATCCCCCCACGGCTCTGCGGTTCCATTCCCCCAGGGCAGCGCCGAGCCGTCCCAGCGGTCGGGCGGTTCCGTTCCCCCAGGGCAGCGCCCGGAGCCCGTCCCCCCGCGGCCCGGCGGTTCCGTTCCCCCAGGGCAGCGCCCGGAGCCCGTCCCCCCGCGGCCTGGCGGTTCCGTTCCCCCAGGGCAGCGCCCGGAGCCCGTCCCCCCGCGGCCTGGCGGTTCCGTTCCCCCAGGGCAGCGCCCGGAGCCCGTCCCCCCCGCAGCGCGGTGGTTCCGTTCCCCAGGGCAGTGCCGAGCCCGTCCCCCGCGGCCTGGCGGTTCCGTTCCCCAGGGCAGCACCGGAGCCCGTCCCCGCGGCCTGGCGGTTCCGTTCCCCCAGGGCAGCGCCGAGCCTGTCCCCGCAGCCTGGCGGTTCCATTCCCCCAGGGCAGCACCTGGAGCCCGTCCCCCCGCGGCCTGGCGGTTCTGTTCCCCCAGGGCAGCGCCCGGAGCCTGTCCCCCCGCGGCCCGGCGGTTCCGTTCCCCCAGGGCAGCGCCCGGAGCCCGTCCCCCGCAGCGCGTGGCTCCGTTCCCACAGGGGCAGCGCCCGGAGCCTGTCCCCACATGGCACTGTGGCTCCGTTCCCCCAGGGCAGCGCCCAGAGCCCGTCCCCCCCGCGGCCCGGCGGCTCCGTTCCCACAGGGGCAGCGCCTGGAGCCCGTCCCCCCACGGCACTGTGGCTCCGTTCCCACAGGGGCAGCGCCCGGAGCCCGTCCCCCCACGGCACTGTGGCTCCGTTCCCCCAGGGCAGCGCCCGGAGCCCGTCCCCGCAGCCCGGCGGCTCCGTTCCCAGGGCAGCGCCGGAGCCCGTCCCCGCAGCCTGGCGGTTCCGTTCCCCCAGGGCAGTGCCGAGCCCGTCCCCGCGGCCCGGCGGCTCCGTTCCCCAGGGCAGCGCCGAGCCCGTCCCCGGCGCTCCGTTCCCCACAGGGCAGCGCCGAGCCCGTCCCCGCGGCTCTGCGGTTCCGTTCCCCCAGGGCAGCGCCCGAGCCCGTCCCCACGGCCTGGCGGTTCCGTTCCCCAGGGCAGTGCCTGGAGCCCGTCCCCCGCGGCCTGGCGGTTCCGTTCCCAGGGCAGCGCCCGAGCCCGTCCCCGCGCCCGGCGGCTCCGTTCCCCCAGGGCAGCGCCCGGAGCCCATCCCCCCATGGCTCTGCGGTTCCGTTCCCCCAGGGCAGCGCCCGGAGCCCGTCCCCCCGCAGCCCGGCGGCTCCGTTCCCCCAGGGCAGCGCCCGGAGCCCGTCCCCCCGCAGCCCGGCGGTTCCGTTCCCCCAGGGCAGTGCCCGGAGCCCGTCCCCCCGCAGCCCGGCGGTTCCGTTCCCCCAGGGCAGTGCCCGGAGCCCGTCCCCCTGCGGCTCTGCACCGCAGCTGGGTTCTTTCCCAACACTCCCAGGTGCAGGGCCCCGTGGGCCCTTGGTTACCCCCGTGTGATGGAGCGATTCTGGCGGGACCCAACTGAGAGTGCCAAATCAGGACCAATTGCTTAAACAGGGCAGTCACAGCCCTAGGCTGGGGTTTTTCCACCTCTAAGGCAAACCAAACCAGCCAGACAAAAAGGACTTTGGTCTCACCCCACTGGCTAACCACAAGTCACACAAGCAATTTCCTTAGACACTCCAGTCTCCCAGCATCACCACCAGTGCACTCGTCCTGGGGATGAATGGTTATGAAAACCAACACCCCAATAAAAGAAAAAGGTTCCCTCGATCCCAAAGGACCAAGCCCCAGACCCAGGTCAATATACACATCAGATCTTACCCACAAATCACGCTGTTGCCAATCCTTTAGAATCTAAAATCTAAAGGTTTATTTACAAAGGGAAAAAGGTAGAGAAGAGAGGTAGAATTGGTTAAATGCAATCAATTACATACAGTAATGGCAAAGTTCTTAGTTCAGGCTTGCAGCAGTGCTGGAGTAAACTGCAGGTTTAGATTAAGTCTCTGGAATACATCCCCCACCGGGATGGGTCGTTCAGTCCCCTGTGTAAAGCTTCAGTTTGTAGCAAAGTCCCTCCAGAGGTCAGAAGCAGGATTGAAGACAAGATGGAGATGAGGCATTAGGCTTATATAGACTTTTCCAGGTGTAAGAATCCCTTTGTCTTCACTGTGGAATTTTACAGCAAAAATATGGAGTCTGGAGTCACATGGGCCAGTCCCTGCATACTTTGCTGAGTCACAAGGCGTGTCTGCCTTCTCTCCATGGGTCCATTGTGTCCTTAATGGTCCTTAATGGGCCATCAAATAGGCTAGGCAGAGCTAACACCAGCTTGTCTGGGAGGCTTCCCCCAGAAGCACAGCACAAACTTGAAATACTGACAGCATAGAGCCAACATTCATAACTTCAACTAAAAATGATACAGACATACAGACAGCATAATTATAACCAGCAACCCATAACCTGGTCTTAGACACCTTATATGACCCCCTTTACTTAGGATTTGGTGCCACTACAGGACCTTGGTTGCAACCCATGTTCTATATGGTCCCCATTTATATCAATAACGTCACACCCCCAACGCAAAATTGATGCAGGAAGGGATGACAAAACATCGCTGACTGCATCCCAAAAGCCCCCTTTCCTTGGGTCTGTCTCACTACAGCTAGTGTTGGGCTAGAGGCCGTACCAGGGTATAACCGAAATGGTTTATCAAAGTCATGTTCAATAACATGAATGGATCTCTTTACAAACTCAAGGTATAACTTGGTTAGCTTTTGCAGCATGGTTCCTGTATGTTTCATGTGATCTTGCCAAGAGCTAAAGAAAATAGCTACTTTATCCATACCAGTTCTGGCCAATGTTTTGAACCCAAATAACATTAAACCAATGTAGATATTGAGGTTGTTCATAGTACAGGAATCTTGGCATTTAGCCATGAAAGCAATATGGTAGTGTGCCTCAGTTTCCCCTTTCATACAGCACATCAGGTCTGGAATGTATTTTCCCCTGTGAAAAGTTCCAACACTGTTTACATGCATTAACTGTGAAACATCAGTATAGCAAGGCCCTTTAACATAAAGTGTATTTTCATGTATTCCTTTCAACATATTTAAGGGATTTTCCAAAAGATTAGGCACATTGTACATTGTTACAGTTCTTGGCCATAGCAACACATTAGTTACAAAAATTAGCATTAGCAATAACAACAAATTCATTGCAAGTGTCCATTTACAATCATGTTTGTCATGCCACACCCTTGGCTCAATACCATTGGAATTTGGGCATTTTAGGGTTAACCTGTGGGTTCCCTTTGCAAAATTCAATCTTCTCTTTCCTTCTTGTTCTTCGGGATTAAACCCTGATTTCTCTTGCTTAACAGAGATCACCGGCTGATGGGGTGGGCTCTCTGTGCTAACAGCTATTAGCAAGTCTTTCTTCTCCCTGCCAGCCAAGTAATTCGCATCAACACAGACACTAGCTTTTAACTTCTTAGCTGCTATGGATTCCACGGCTGGACTTTGTCTTACAGAGATACCACACAAATCCAAAGAGTCTGAGGGTGAGAGCTGGCTTGCTCTCCCCTGCCTCCTCAAGCATTCAGCCATAAAACTGTTCTGCTTTGAAAAACCAGTAACTGAATCTGTCCTCAGACCCTGAAGCACAGACTGCTCACTTACAGATTCAGCATGGAGACATTCCTGTCCCAACAGCATTGTCTCCCCAACAAGCTGGCTACACACAGCCAGGTGGTTATAGGGCTGCTCAACTTCCTTAACAGCTTCTACTCCACCTGAGACCTTTTCAAAGCTGCCCACACTGGATCTCTCAAAAGGAAAGTCAGTGGATCCATTCACAACCGAAAATTTCTGGCTGTTAGGAACTGAAACTTTCTTGATTAAATCACTTTCACACCCTTCAGTTGCAGTAAACTGCTTGCACAGGCTACCATGAGGATTCCTTTCCCTAGGAGCTTCTCTAAGCAGCAATTCACCCCTCACAGAAATTCTGCCCTTCCCCTCTCCACCTAGGGCTTGCTCTACAGGAACACTTCCCTGAGCAACCACAGCCGCTTTCTGGGTCTCACTTACACTTAGACTCACTTCAGGCCCCACAGGCGGATTTCTACACAATCCCCTTTTAGGCACATTGCCTCTCCCAACAGATAAACTGCTGCTCTTTTCACTACACTGAGCTACTTTTAGCAAATCACAGTTACCCATTTCAGGTTTACTTCTACAAGCTGCACTAGCCAACAATTCATTACCCATTACAAATTTACCCTCTCCTTCCTCAGTTAGGGATTTAACCTGACCATCTACTTTAATCTGCTCCTGAGAAACATTTTCCTCACCAATGAGATCTTTCTGCTCTTGATCTAACTCCAGATTCACTTCTGAGACATCAGACAGACATTCAGAAACTTCATTCCCAGACACACTGCTTCTTGGCACAGACAAACCTTTGGAGCAACCCACCTCAGGCAAATCATTGCCCACAATAGACACAGGTTTAAGATCATTCCTCTCCTGTGACTGGCTACCTGGACTGAACAAATCTTTAACATTTTCCCCAATTAAAAGATCTTTAGGCAATAACTTCCTGACGCCAGCTATCACTTCATGCTGAGCCCCATTCCACTCAAGGTGGATTCTGGCTAAAGGCACACGGACAGTAAACTCACAGAGGATCACAACATTCACACTCTGATTTGGTAAATAATCTTCCTCTTTGACCAGATCCGCTCTAACAAGAGTGATGTTAGAAGCCATAGTTTGCCCTAAACAGCTTTTACCATTGACTTTTACACTCTCATACATAGCACTGGCACAATTTATGGGGCCACCCCCTACTGAACCCACAGTAACAGCATTGACATAAAAGGTGGCATTGTTGGGGTACATTTGGTTACCCCCAGACAACTGCTCAGAATTATACAACATACCAAAATTGTTACAAACTGGACTTTCAAGAGGATACAGTCTCTGCTGTTCTTCCATTGCTTTTTTGACTTGGAGTTGGAGTCTAGCTGTCTCCTGTCGCATCTGTCGAGTTTTCTCCTCAGCAGCCAGCAGCTCCAGACGCCTCTTACGAGCTTTTTCTTCTCTCTTAGCAACTTCTTTCTTTCTCTCATCAGCCTCTTTCTCCATTCGAATTTCTGCCAGTTCTTGCTCATAATCAAACTGCAGGCTGTCTCTCAAGGCTTGCAGTTTCCTTGCTTTTCCTGATGCTCTCTGTCTCATGGTCACTGATCTTTAACCAACCAAACTCTCAATCCCAAAGTTAAAATTTGGATAGCGTGGGGTTCTGACCCAAAGCTTAATTGACCTGGTTCTGTGGATCCTAGCACGACTACGCCACTGTGACGGAGCGATTCTGGCGGGACCCAACTGAGAGTGCCAAATCAGGACCAATTGCTTAAACAGGGCAGTCACAGCCCTAGGCTGGGGTTTTTCCACCTCTAAGGCAAACCAAACCAGCCAGACAAAAAGGACGTTGGTCTCACCCCACTGGCTAACCACAAGTCACACAAGCAATTTCCTTAGACACTCCAGTTTCCCAGCATCACCACCAGTGCACTCGTCCTGGGGATGAATGGTTATGAAAACCAACACCCCAATAAAAGAAAAAGGTTCCCTCGATCCCAAAGGACCAAGCCCCAGACCCAGGTCAATATACACATCAGATCTTACCCACAAATCACGCTGTTGCCAATCCTTTAGAATCTAAAATCTAAAGGTTTATTTACAAAGGGAAAAAGGTAGAGAAGAGAGGTAGAATTGGTTAAATGCAATCAATTACATACAGTAATGGCAAAGTTCTTAGTTCAGGCTTGCAGCAGTGCTGGAGTAAACTGCAGGTTTAGATTAAGTCTCTGGAATACATCCCCCACCGGGATGGGTCGTTCAGTCCCCTGTGTAAAGCTTCAGTTTGTAGCAAAGTCCCTCCAGAGGTCAGAAGCAGGATTGAAGACAAGATGGAGATGAGGCATTAGGCTTATATAGACTTTTCCAGGTGTAAGAATCCCTTTGTCTTCACTGTGGAATTTTACAGCAAAAATATGGAGTCTGGAGTCACATGGGCCAGTCCCTGCATACTTTGCTGAGTCACAAGGCGTGTCTGCCTTCTGTCCATGGGTCCATTGTGTCCTTAATGGTCCTTAATGGGCCATCAAATAGGCTAGGCAGAGCTCTGCAGTGAGCAGTGGAGAAGGTGACTGTGGCCGGTGCGTCTCCTGCCTGCAGACACCCTGCAGCACCTGTTGGACAGCAAGCACCTGGCCGTCTACCACAAGGGCCGCTTCTACAAGCTGTGGCTGTACCAGGGCGGGAAGCTGCTGAAGCCGCGGGACCTGGAGCTGCAGTTCCAGAGGATCCTGGACGACCCGTCGCCCCCGCAGCCTGGGGAGGAGAAGCTGGCAGCACTCACTGCTGGAGAAAGGTGGGTACCCAAGGAGGCCATGCCAGGGGCTGGCTAATGGGGCACTGCCAGCCTTGGGGACCCAACCCTGGGGAGCTGGGAGCCCCTGGCCCAGCGAGCTGGTGATGGGCATCACCAGCTGGGAGACTGCCCAAGTGCAGGCAGGGGAGGGGGACTGGGCCTGGCCGGTGGTGGGATGCGGGTGGGGGAGGGGGACTGGGCCTGGCCAGTGGGGTTGGGGTTGGGGGAGGGGGAGGAGGACTGGGCCTGGCTCATGGTGGGATTGGGGATGGCCAGGGGGACGCATCAGGATCCTGGCATAGGTCTGCCCCAGCCCCTTGATCAGCCTCAGTAATGTGCCCCCCCCCAATGTGGCCAGGGTCCCGTGGGCCGAGGCCCGGGCCAGGTTCTTCAGCCAAGGGAAGAACAAGGTGTCTCTGGACGCCATCGAGCGGGCTGCCTTCTTCCTGGCGCTGGACGAGGAGGCGCACGGGTACGAGCGGGGCAGGGAGGAGAGCATGGACGGGTACGCCAAGTCCCTGCTGCATGGCCGCTGCTACGACAGGTAGGGGACAGAGCCGCCGCCCCGCACCTCCACCCTGGCACTGGCCTCCCCAGCCTTGACTCTGGCCTCTTCCCATCACAGCATCCCTTCCCGTTCCCTCGCACGCCCGTGCCAGCCGCGGGTCTCAGGCCATGTCCCCCGCCCCCTTGTGCTCCCCTCGTGCCAACCGCGGGTCTCGTGCCGTGTCCCCTGCCCCCTTGTGCTCCCCCTGTGCCAGCCGCGGGTCTCAGGCCGTGTCCCCACCCCCTGTGCTCCCCGTGCCAACCGCGGGTCTCGTGCCGTGTCCCCGCCCCTTGTGCTCCCCCCGTGCCAACTGCAGGTCTCGTGCCATGCCCCCGCCCCCTTGTGCTCCCCTCGTGCCAGCCGCGGGTCTCAGGCCATGTCCCCCGCCCCCTTGTGCTCCCCTCGTGCCAGCCGCGGGTCTCGTGCCGTGTCCCCCGCCCCCTTGTGCTCCCCTCGTGCCAGCCGCGGGTCTCGTGCCGTGTCCCCCGCCCCCTTGTGCTCCCCCCATGCCAACCGCGGGTCTCAGGCCGTGTCCCCCGCCCCCGTGTGCTCCCTCCATGCCAACCGCTGGTCTCATGCCATGTCCCTGCCCCCTTGTGCTCCCCCCGTGCCAGCCGCGGGTCTCGTGCCGTGTCCCCCGCCCCCTTGTGCTCCCCCTGTGCCAACCGCGGGTCTCCTGCCATGTCCCCCGCCCCCTTGTGCTCCCGCCGTGCCAACCGCGGGTCTCAGGCCGTGTCCCCGCCCCTTGTGCTCCCCCCTTGCCAGCCGCGGGTCTCAGGCCGTGTCCCCCGCCCCCTTGTGCTCCCCCCATGCCAACCGCGGGTCTCGTGCCGTGTCCCCCACCCCATTGTGCTCTCCTGTGCCAACCGCGGGTCTCCTGCCATGTCCCCGCCCCTTGTGCTCCCCTCGTGCCAACCGCGGGTCTCTTGCCGTGTCCCCCTCCCCCTTGTGCTCCCCCGCTGCCAACCGCGGGTCTCAGGCCGTGTCCCCCGCCCCCTTGTGCTCGCCCCGTGCCAACCTCGGGTCTTGTGCCGTGTCCCCCGCCCCCTTGTGCTCCCCCTGTGCCAACCGCGGGTCTTGTGCCGTGTCCCCCGCCCCCTTGTGCTCCCCCCGTGCCAACCGCGGGTCTCGTGCCGTGTCCCCCGCCCCCTTGTGCTCCCCTCGTGCCACCCGCGGGTCTCCTGCCGTGTCCCCGCCCCCTTGTGCTCCCCCCGTGCCAGCCGTGGGACTTGTGCCGTGTCCCCCGCCACCATGTGCTCCCCCCGTGCCAACCGCGGGTCTCAGGCCGTGTCCCCCACCCCCTTGTGCTCCCCGTGCCAACCGCGGGTCTCGTGCCGTGTCCCCCGCCCCCTTGTGCTCC
Source organism: Mauremys reevesii (assembly GCF_016161935.1). Classification (NCBI taxonomy): domain Eukaryota; kingdom Metazoa; phylum Chordata; order Testudines; family Geoemydidae; genus Mauremys; species Mauremys reevesii. The sequence continues at coordinate 360,201,378 of NC_052623.1, read as the reverse complement.
CCCGTGCCAACCGCGGGTCTCGTGCCGTGTCCCCCGCCCCCTTGTGCTCCCCCCGTGCCAACCGCGGGTCTCGTGCCGTGTCCCCCGCCCCCTTGTGCTCCCCCCGTGCCAACCGCGGGTCTCGTGCCGTGTCCCCCGCCCCCTTGTGCTCCCCCGTGCCAACCGCGGGTCTCGTGCCGTGTCCCCCCCCCTTGTGCTCCCCCCGTGCCAACCGCTGGTCTCGTGCCGTGTCCCCGCCCCTTGTGCTCCCTCCATGCCAACCGCTGGTCTCATGCCATGTCCCTGCCCCCTTGTGCTCCCCTGGTGCCAGCCACGGGTCTCATGCCATGTCCCTGCCCCCGTGTGCTCCCCGTGCCAACCGTGGGTCTCAGGCCGTGTCCCCGCCCCTTGTGCTCCCCCGGCGCCAGCCACGGGTCTCATGCCATGTCCCCCGCCCCCTTGTGCTCCCCCCGTGCCAGCCACGTGTGTCTCCCACCATGTCCCCCACCCCCTTGTGCTGTCCCTGTGCCAACCACGGGTCCCAATCGGTGTCCCCCACCCCCTTGTACTCCCCCCGTGCCAACCGTGTGTCTCCTGCCATGTCCCCCAGCCCCTTGTGCTCCCCCCTCTGAACTCCCCTGGTGCCAGCCACAGACATCTCATGCCATGTCCCCCACCCCCTTGTAATTCCCCCACACCAGCCACGTGCACCTCTCATCCAGCCCTCCACCCCCTCACCGCCCCCTTCCCCTTGTGTGCAACTCATGCCATGTCCTCAGTGCCCTCGTGGCCGCCAGGACCAGCCGTGTGTGTACGACAGTGTGCCCCTCCCCCCGTGCCCGTTGTGTGCGTCTCATGCTGTGCCCCTGCCCCTGGCACCCTCCCCGTCTCAGGGCCTGCCAAGTAAGTCTCATGCTGTGCCCTCCCCAGGTGGTTCGACAAATCCTTCACCCTGGTCGTGTATAAGAACGGCAAAGTGGGCACCAACGCGGAGCACGCGTGGGCCGACGCACCCATCATGGGGCATCTCTGGGAGGTAATGGGGGGGAGGGGGCCGTCCATGGCGTGCCTGGGGCAGGGGCCAAGATCCCACCCTCAGTGCAGGGAGGATAGTGTCAGGGTGTGCCTCTGCAGGCGGGTCTGAGCCCTGGTGGTGCGGGGGTGATGCTGGCGGTGGGTGGGGTGGGCACAGGGACAGGAGGGGCTGGGGGTCCCAGCCCGGGGGGTATCGTGGGGATTTGGGCACTGGGACCGGTGGGGCTGGGGTCCCAGCCCGGGGGGGGGTATCGTGGGGATATGGGCACAGGGACAGGAGGGGCTGGCAGTCCCAGCCCGGGGGGGTATCGTGGGGATATGGGCACAGGGACAGGAGGGGCTGGGGGTTCCCAGCCCGGGGGGGGTGTTGGGGGACGTGGGCACACGGACAGGAGGGGCTGTGGGTTCCCGGCCCGGGGGGGTAGTGGGGGGACGTGGGCACAGGGACAGGAAGGGCAATGGGCTTCCGGCCCGGGGTGTCAGGGGGACATGGGCACAGGGACAGGAAGGGCAATGGGCTTCCGGCCCGGGGGGTGTCAGGGGGACATGGGCACAGGGACAGGAGGGGCTATAGGTTCCCGATCCAGGGGGGTGTCAGGGGGACATGGGCACAGGGACAGGAGGGGCAATGGGCTTCCGGCCCGGGAGGTGTCAGGGGCAGGGCCGCCCAGAGGGGGGGGCAAGAGGGGCAATTTGCCCCAGGCCCCACGTCCCGCAGGGGCCCCCACGAGTGTTTTCTGGGGCCCCTGCGGTTCCGGTTGAGCTCCTGCCGGCATGCCTGCGGCAGGTCCACGGAGCCCGGGGCGAGTGGACCTGCCGCAGGCATGACTGCGGAGGGGGCGCTCGTCCCGCGGCTCGGCTGGACCTCCCGCAGGCATGACTGCGGCAGGTCAAGCGGAGCCGCGGGACCACGGCACCCGCCGCAGTCACTCGTCCCGGGCTCCGGTCGACCTGCCGCAGGCCTGCCTGCGGGAGCTCAACCGGAGCCAAATGCCGCCCCCCAGGTCTTCGGCGCGCTGGGGTCTAGAGCCGCCCCTGAGCGGGGGCCCCCCGCCGCCGAAGACCCCAGGCCCCCGGAATTCTCTGGGCGGCCCTGGTCAGGGGGACATGGGCACAGGGACAGGAGGGGTTGTGGGTTTGTGCCGGTGCTGCCCGTGGGAGCCAGCTGAGGTCACTCAATCAGGCTGAACTGCAAACAAAACGGGGCAGACAAACCCCAAACGCTGGTGGTTATTTTAATACTTAGATTTACCAACCAGCACAGAACAGCTTCTACAGCACCTCACTGGTTACTCAGAAGTTCAAACACCGCAGTTCCCTTAAAGTGCCCAGCCTCAGGCCTCCGTCCAGACGCACCTGTCAAACGTATGATGATAAATTCTGAAAATCTTATCTCATCATCTAAAAGAAAAGGTTTTCCTGATCCCAAAGGACCAAGCCCCAGACCCAGGTCAAATGATAACTTAGATCTTACCCAAAATACACGCTAATAGCCAATTCTTGTTAACTAAACTAAAATTTATTATAAAAGAGAGAGAGTTGGTTAAAAGATCCATATGCAGACAGACTTGAATTCAATTCTCGAGGTTCAGATACATAGTAGAGATGAGCTTGTAGTTGCCAAAAGTCCTTTTAGAAATAGTCCAGAAGTTACAGTCCAATGTCCATACTCAGGGTGACTCCAGTCAGTGACTGGGGATCTCAATCCTTGGGGCTTAAGGTTTCCCCCTCTTGAAACCCAAAGCAGATCTGAGATGAAGCAGGATCGTGTCCCAGGGTTCTTATACGTTTCCAGCAGCCTTTTGGCCTGAGAAAACAATAGGCTTAACTCTCCTTCCAAACATCCTGGCAATTAGCACAGGGGAATTTATCCGTTAAACAGTTCAGATACGGGTTACCACAACCGTCACAGAGACATGTAGACAATAACACTATTTCACTCAAGTATCATCATAAATGTTAATATTCCTTTTTTGATCTTTGAATCAGAGCTATAGCAATAGACAAGACTTGTTTGCTTACATCCCAAGCCCTGAGCAGACACCTACCCTTGAGATCTCTACCAATGCAGACTTGCATTTCAAAGCTCTGTTCATTTACAGATCTTCCTAACCAGTCCTTAAGGTTCACCCATGGGTCACATCAGTTTGTGAGTTAATTAACTCTTTCGGGCCCTGTCACCTTCCAATGAAATATTATATTACACTCATAACGTCACAAGGTTCCCAGCCCAGGGGGGTGTCGGGGGGATGTGGGCACAGGGACAGGAGGGGCTGTGGGTTCCCGGCCCGGGGAGGGGTATCGCAGGGATTTTGCACAGGGACAGGAGGGGCTGTGGGTGTGGGGGGGGGTGCGGGAGTTTTTCCTGCACTCACACAGGCCCCTCCCTCTCCTTGTCTTTTTCTCTGCAGTTCGTGCTGGGGACAGACAAATTCCACCTGGGCTACAGCGAGGGGGGGCATTGCTGTGGGGAGCCCAGCGCAGCCATGGCCCCTCCCCAGAGGCTGCAGTGGGACATTCCAGAGGAGGTAGGTTTAGCCCAGCTACAAGCAAGGGAGATTCCTTCCCCCCAAGCCCGACTGCCCTGCCCCCGCTAGGATCAGCAGACCCCCTTTCCCACCAGCTGTGAGCCGGGCGCTGGCTCCCCCGGCCCTGCCAGAGCCTGGAGTCGCTCACCCCCCGGCCCCTCTCCTCTCCCAGGCTTGGGGGTAGCTTTGTTGGTGCAGGTAGCAGTGCAGGTAGCAACTCCTACAGATAAGACTGCCAGACGCTTCCCATTGTAAAAGCCTGTTTTCAGCTGCTTATAAGTTTGTCAAACTTCAAGCCTTGGGCGGGAATTTCCCCGCGAGGGTCTGCCTCGGGCTGAATTCTCCTGGAAAAAGATAAGAAAAAGCAGGTTGGCTGTGCCCACCAATGAGCTTGGGGAAAGTACATTGATTTGTCCATATGAAACGTTCTGCAAACTGCTTCGTGGTTTTGGAGCCGAGCCTGGGGTGAGCCTGCGTCAGGCGCCTCTTGTCATCCCAGTGCAGATCCCCAGCTCTGAACCTCGGAAAATCTCCGTTTGCAAGCGCTCAGTGGAGATTGGCAGCTACATTCTCCAAGATTCTGTCTGCACTGAGCATGCTCCCTCTCCTCGCCGCTCCAAGGTGCGACCGGGCGCTGCTCTGGAACTGCTCCCTACGAAGCCAGGCAGGACACGGGGGAGCCTCCTCTCTGAGCAGACTGTCTGCAGGGCAAGAAGCTCCCACGGCTTCACCTCCTGGGTCTCTCCTTGGAGCATTCAGCATCCTCTGCCCCTCTGTGTGCTTCCCACAGCGAGTCCACCCAGCCTGGATCCTGGGGAAGCCAGAGGGTCCTGCACCCCCACTTCGCAGTCAGACGTGACTCTCAGCCAGCCAGTAAAACAGAGGTTTATTAGACGACAGGAACAGGGTCTAAAACAGAGCTTGTAGGTACCGCGAACCGGACCGCTCGGCCAGGTCCATTCTGGGGGGCAGTGAGCCAGACCCCCACATCTGCACTTCACTCCTCGTCCCCAGCCAGCTCCAGACTGAAACACCCCCCCAGCCCCTCCTCCTCTGGGCTTTGTTCCTTTCCCGGGCCAGGAGGTCACCTGATTCCTTTGTTCTCCCCCACCTTTAGCATCCCCTTGCAGGGGGGAAGGGCCCCAGCCATTAGTTGCCAGGAGACAGAGTGTCGGCCATTTATGCACACTGGCCTTTATCCCACCTCCTAGAGACTTAAGAAACCCCGACAATCAGAGAAAACATTAAGAACAGTCCCACTTTGTCACAAGGTTGGCTGCATCTCAGCACTGTCTCAGCGCTGGATAGCTGCAGGGCTGCGATGTGGTCTTCTGTGCATACTTTTTCTAGACATGATGCGATCACCATGGCATCGAGCTGGGTGCAAACTTTGGGAAGGCAGTTCTACACTCGCTGTTAAATAGACTCCGAGTCCCCCTTGGGCTGGAACTGCTACTTACCTGTATTGTAACTGGCGCTCTTCAAGATGCAGGTGCAGATGTGTATTCCACAGTCCACCCTCTGCGTCGGAGTCTCCAGCCGGGGAGTTCGGTGTGAAGGACTGAGGGGGGTTGGGCAGTGCCACCCTTATATAGCCATGGGAGGAGCTATGAGGGGAGGAACGTGAGCGCCACCCCTGGGGTGCAGCTGGGCAAAATTCTCCCACTTCGGTGCGCTGAGCAGCGCACGCCTGAGCGGAATACATGTCTGCACCCCCATCTCGAAGGACAATGGGTACAATACAGGTAAGTCACCATCTTTTCTTACCTCCCCAGCCCAGAGGAGAAGTTAACTCCTTCACACCCGTGGGGTAACAATACAAAGTGAGGGGAAACTGAGTCACATACATGTCCATAAAAATATTACAAGGAAGCCCAGGTTCTCGCAGTGCTGATGTAATTATCTACTGCACCTTAACACATACGCACAACGGGAGGGTGGAGGCACCAGGCAACCTCCATTCTGACATTTTCTAACTATTGTGGGCTTGGCATTGCCACGCTCGCGTTATTCTAATGTTGTTGTGTGTGTGAGATTCTGTCTGCTCCTGATGGCTCTTCCCTCCTCTGCCAGCGGGGTCAGGAGCCCTGGTGCTGTATGGCGTGGGCACCCCGAGCACTAGATGGTGCCCTCAGGGGCTGGGGGACTGAGGCCTGAGCAGTGGAAGGGGTAACCCAGGAGGCTGTGGGGGAATCCCCCCCACCCCCCAGCCTTTGTGCTCTGGGAAGTGTGACCTGGGCTGGAGCCTGACGGGGTCTGTGTCCTGCCCCCCCGAGATCCCCAGCTGCTCCTCTCCTTGACTCTCTGCCTGGCCCAGCCGGACATTGCTAGTGGAATTGAAGCTCTGGGTTAAATCCCAGGGAGGAGGTTCGTGAGCTGCCGCCCTGGGAGCTCGGAGAGGCCCTGCGAGATCCCCCGCTCGCAACATTCCCTGTCCCCATTAGCACGGGAGCCCCACCCGGGCCCCCGCGTGCTAGCCAGGAGGGCATTAGCCGGTGCTCTCTGTGCAGTGCAGGACGATTATCGACAGCTCCTACCGCGTGGCCAAGGCCCTGGCAGACGATGTGGATTTCCACTGTTTCCAATTCTCCAATTTCGGGAAGGGCCTGATCAAGCGATTCAAGATCAGCCCTGACGCCTTCATCCAGATCTCGCTGCAGCTGGCTCACTTCCGGGTAAGAGCCGCCCCGTGGCCCCGTCTGTCTCTCCCTTCCGGGTAAGCGCCGCCCCGTGCGCAGCTCTCTCTGTGTCTGGTGCCCACTGAGGCGGGTGCAGCTGGCTCGCCATTTTACTGTAATTCTACCCAGGTTGGGGTGTTCCCAGCTCCACAATCCTGGGGGCGGCAGTCTCGGCTGTTTCTAGCCCTCGTGGCTGCAGGGGAAAGGTTGAACATGGAAAGCCCGAGTGTCCCTGTCGGCTCAGACCCAGGCAGCAAAGAGCAGCTCCCAGTGCGCGAGTTACAGTCTAGGGACTGTTTGGGGCCAGCAATGGTGCCAGGGGCCTGTCCGGCTCTGGTGCTGGGCTGCTCCCTCCCCACAGCCCTCCCGATCCCCACTGGCAGGGTGCGAGCAAAGGGGTGAGGGGAGCCTCTCGGCCAGGCCCCATGCGCTGCTCCGCTGGGCTCCCCCCATGGGCACGAGGGGCAGGTAGCGCTCCTCACTCCCCCCCATACCCCCTCCTGCCCCCCACCCCAGCTCTGATCTGCCCCATCTCCTTCCAGGACAAGGGCAGCTTCTGCCTCACCTACGAGGCGTCCATGACGCGTCTCTTCCGGGAGGGCAGAACTGAGACAGTGAGATCCTGCACCAGGGAGTCCACGGCATTCGTACGGAGCATGATGGACCCGGCCCGGGGCGTGAGTGTAACCCACCAGGCCCAGACCCCTCCTCCCCCTACGCCAGGCCCAGGGCTCCCCTGCATCCCCCCAGCCAGGCCCAGGGCCTACCCCTCCAGCACACCTATCCCCCCAGGCCCACCCCCCACCGCTGGGCTAAGCTAGGGTCCTTCCCCCCCATGCTGTGCGTTACTCACTGGGCACTATGCTTCTTCCACAGTGTCCAGTGGGTCCCATGGGCTGCTAAGGGGGTGCTCTCCCCAGGGCCGGGCACAGCAGAAGACACCCCCTAGAGCCAGTGCACTCAGTCACAGCCCTTGGTGGAGGGGGAGAGTGGCACAGGGAGCTGCAATAGGCCAAGGTCGAGTCCCCAGCCCACACCCCACGGAGGGGGAGCCCCTGGCCCCTGTGTCCCGGCTCTGCCCTGAGTGTGCCCTTTTCTCACTGCAGCAGCTGGAGCGTCTGCAGCTCTTCCAGGTGGCAGCAGAGAAGCACCAGCAAATGTATCGCCTGGCCATGACGGGCGCCGGCATTGACCGACACCTCTTCTGCCTCTATGTGGTCTCCAGGTACCTGGGGGTGGAGTCGCCCTTCCTGGCGCAGGTGAGGATTCCCTAGGGTCTCCTTGCACAGGCCACAGCCTGCTGGGATGGGTGTGCGCCGAGCCAGGGCAGCAGGGGCTGCACAGACAGCCAGGGGACAGCTGCTCCAGCCCTGCACCTCCCATATGGTGCCAAATAACCATGGCCCCTGCCAGTGCCGTCTGCTGTGTGCACGGGGCCTTGTGGGGATCTGCCTTCCACCTGTTCCCGCCTTCGAACTCGGACTCCAGGGAGACGTAATCTCCACGCCTGGTTCCAACCCTGAGCAGGAGAGAGGGTATGAAAGGAACAGCAGAGGGGAGGGGAAGGGACATTAAGAGGAAAGAAAGTGGCCATGCCAGTGACCCTAGCAGCCAGGTAGGCGATACTGGCACCAGAATGACTGTGCCCAGCTGGGGGAGGAATCTGGGCGAAGCTGAGCAGAAACAACTAAGATGTCTGACTCCAAGGCAAGGAGCCTGGGTAACAAGATGGAGGAGAGGTGAAAGCAGGTATTCTAGGGGTAACAGAAAGAAGTGGGAATAGTAGTCATGAGTAAGGCTAAGATTTGGTCAGGGATATTTTTTATAAAAGTCGCAGACGGATCACGGGCAAAAAAGAAAAATTCACGGAAGCTGTGACTTGTCTGTGACTTTTACTAAAAATATACCTGACAAAATGGGGATCTCTGGGTCCCCACACCGCCTCAAGTGGGGCAGCTGCGGAGGGGCTAGGAAGGACCCCTGCCGTCTGCAGCTCCAAGGGTCCCCTGCTGCCCGTGGGGGCCAGGAGCTGTGGGGTACTCCCGTTGGTGGCGGCCAGGGGCTTGGGGATTCTTCCCAGACAAGCGCAGCTCCCAGACTGCTGCACTGGGCAGTTCCCAACCTCTGCAAGCTGAAGTCATGGAGGTCACTGGAAGTCATGGATTCTGTGACTTCTGCGACCTCAGTGACTAAATCGTAGCCTTAGTCATGAGTGGAGCACAGGTACTGAAGGGTACGTGCTGTTCAGCAAAGACAGAAACAAAGGCAAAGGTTGGAGTGGCACTGCATAGTAGTGATGAGTAGGCTGTACAGAAATGATGGAGTGAATAAAACAGAATCTGTTTGCGTCAAAATCACTTTGGGGAAGAAAGATGCTAGAGGCTCCCCTGGGATAGTGCTCAGGGTCTGCTACAGACCCCCAGGATCCGATCTGAGTATGGATAGAGACCTCCTTAATTTGTTTAATAAAGGAAAAAATTACTGGGAATTGTGTGATTATGGGAGACTAACTTTCCGGATATAGATCGGAGGACAAGTGCAACTAATAATGATAGAGCCCAGGTACTCCTGACTGTGATGGCTGACAGACATCTTCACCAGATACTCACTGAACCGGGCGCTGCTCTGGAACTTCTCCCCACAAAGCAAGTCAGGACTTTGGGGAGCCTTCTGTCCCTTGGAGCAGACTGTCTCCAGGGCAAGAAGCTCACACGGCTTCACCTTCCTGGGTCTGACCTTGGAGCATTCAGCATCCTCTGCCCCTCAGTGCGTTTCCCACAGCGAGTCCACCCAGGCGGGGTCCTGGGGAAGCCAGTGGGTCCTGCACCCCCACTTCGCAGTCAGACGTGACTCTCAGCCAGCCAGTAACAGAGGTTTAATCGATGACAGGAACAGGGTCTAAAACAGAGCTTGTAGGTACAGAGAACAGGACCCCTCAGCCGGGTCCATCCTGGGGGGCAGTGAGCCAGACAACATTATCTACCCTCACTTCCCGTCCCCAGCCAGCTCCAGACTGAAACCCCCTCCAGCCCCTCCTTTCTGGCCTTTGTCTTTTTCCCGGGTCAGGAGGTCACCTGATCTCTTTGTTCGCCTTTAGCTATTCCCTTGCCGGGGGGGAAGGGCCCAGGCTATTTGTTGCCAGGATACAGAGTGTCGGCCATTTATGCGCGCTGGAGACTTAAGAAATGCAGAGGGGACTGTAAACGTGCGTGCCAGGGCTCGACCCTCCCAAGGGCGAAGGGGAACCACACCGACTCACTACGCGCCGTCTGCTCCGGGCCGGTCCCCGGGGTTCCTGGGCGACAAACACAAAATCGCCAGGCGCGGGCCCTCTGTCTCAGGGCTGCACAACAGTACGGATTAAGGGGGGGGGGGGGTCCAGCCCTAGGTTCGGGCAGGGCACCAAACACAGAGTCACAGTGCTCAGACCCCTTTTGGGGCCCAGGGCTGAGCTTACAGTCAGTGACCCTGAAGTTCAGGGAGCTCAGGCCCTCTGATGCAGGGGCTGAGCAGCCATACAAAGTTCAGGGAAGGTCAGGCCCTCTGGTGAGCGGCTGAGCGACAGTACAAAGTTCCAGGCTCGGACCCTTAGGCCGGGGCTGAGCAAACAAACGGTTCAGTAACTTGGCCCAGGCCCTGGATCGGGGGGGGGGGGGGCGACAAACAGTCAGGGCTCAGGCCCTAGGGCAGGGGCTGAGCAGCAATACAGTTTAGTACCTAGGCCCAGGCCCTTACGCCTGCGCGCTGGGGTGAGGGGGAGTCTGCCACCCGGGACGGGGGTGGCAGGGGGGACGCAGGCCCACCCACTCCACCGCGTCCCAGCCCAGGGCCCTGGCAGCGGCTACCACCGCTGACGGTCAGTGGGGATCCTGACCGCAACACACTGACATAGGCTCGTGCGTGTCCACAGCCTGACCAGGATCGGCTGCCCCCGGGCCACTTCCAGTTCCCCCCTCAGGGCCTACCTCATCCGTGGCACCGGTCCCAGGCCAGTCCACCAGCATGGGCTCCTCTCGACCAGGGCTTGGTGGCAGGTCCGGCAGCTCCTCGGGGAAGTCCGGCCAGGCGTGCTCAGGCGGCTCCTCCGGGTAACAGCAGGGGCGGGGAAGCTCCCGGGGCTCCTCTGGGTAGTGGGCGCGGGGAAGCTCCCGGGGCTCCTCCGGGTAGTGGGCGCGGGCAAGCTCCCGGGGCTCCTCCGGGTAGTGGGCGCGGGGAAGCTCCCGGGGCTCCTCCGGGTAGTGGGCGCGGGGAAGCTCCCGGGGCTCCTCTGGGTAGTGGGCGCGGGGAAGCTCCAGCCAGTCTGGGTGGCTGCCCCGGGTCCTGGAGGTTTCCCAGCCTCGAGCTCCCGGCGGCACGTCTGCTCCCTGCGGCGGCTGGGGCCTGACTGAGCTCTGGCGGCCGGCTTTTATACTTCCTGTCCCGCCCCTTGACTTCCGGGGGGCGGGAACAGGCGGCAGTGGCTCCGCCCACTTAGGTGTCTGTAAGGGCGCTCCCTCTGCTGGGCAGGAGGGGAGCCACACCGACTCACTACAGGGACACTGAGGCACCCACACAGTATTCAGAGGAAACATTAAGAACAGTCCGACTTCGTCACACAAACTCTAACAACACGAAGGGAAAGAGTCAGGGAAGGGGACTGGACTGAAGAACTCAAGGATCTGAATGTGGACGAGACCTGGAATTACTTTAAATGAAAGATGCAGAAGCTCTCTGAAGCCCGCAGCCCAAGCAAGGGGAAAACATTGGCAGGGAAGGGTTGCAGGCCAAGCATCTCCAGCAGGTGATTAGAGAAAGCAGAAAGCCTACAAGGAGTGGAAGAAGGGAGGGATCAGCAAGGGAAGCTGCCGCTTGGAGGTCAGGAAGTGTAGCGCTAAAGTGAGAACTGCCGGCAGCCAAGCAAAGTTGGACCCTGCAAAAGGAATGAAAACCAATAGTAAAAGGTTCTAGAGCCATATACATAAAAAGAAAACAAGGGAAGAAGAAATGGGACCGTTAAGCACTGAGGATGGGGTGGAGATTAAAGATAATCTAGGTGTGGCCCAACACCTAACAAATACTTTGCCTCAGTTTTTAATGAGGGTAACGAAGAGTTTAGGGGTAGTGGCAGGGTGGCAGGGTGGCCAATGAAAAGGAGGATATGGAAGTAGAAATGACCACATCCGAGGTGGAAGTCAAACACAAACTATTTAATGGGACTAAATTGCGGGGGCAGATAATTTCCATCCAAGAATATTAAAGGAACAGGCACATGAAATTGCAAGCCCAGTAGCAAGGATTTTTAATGATAAACTTGGGGGTCGTACTCTATGACTGGAGAATTGCTAATATAGTTCCTATTTTTACTGCAAGGTGAACTGTCAGGCTGAAGGGAGGTTATTAGTGTTGTTCCTCAGGGATCGGTCTTGGGTCCAATCTTATTTAACACACACATGCACACAGGCACCATGCACACAGCCCTCCACACACATGCACACTCTGCACACCCACATGCACACAGCACCATGTGCACACCCTGCACACACCCACATGCACACAGGCACCATGCGCACAGCCTGCACACACACATGCACAGCCTACACATGCACACAGGCACCATGCGCACACCCCTCCACACACATGCACACCCTGCAGACCCACATGTTGCCGGCACAGAGTGCCCGAGGACAGCAACAGTGGGGGTTCGTTGCCCGGTGTGCTTCACTCCAATAAACACACCAAGGTGGAGAAGCAGACAAAGTTTATTTGAGATCTCAAAGCGATGCCAGGAGACAGACACGTCTCAAATCAAGCACCCAGCTACAAGCAGCTTTTCTCTTTTTATACATAACTTTAACTAAGCCTCTTCTATCCCCACCCCACTCCCCCTCTCTCCCCACCTTTCATTCCCATGTAGCAGATACACTTTGCAGTAGCAGTTACATTAAGCGGTTAAGTCATACTTGGCGGCAACCAATCTAGCTCGTTAGTAACTCTTCTGTGAACCGTTATCTTGTCTTACTTTCTTTGATCTGTTATTTTGCCCCTTAGCCAGGAGCAAGCAGGCCTCATTATAGCAGGCCTCTGTGGTGGAGTAGGGACTGTCTATGTGGGGGATGGGAGAGCAGGGAGGATGGGAGAGCAGGGAGGATTTTAGGTGAGAGGCAGGTATGCAGACTGTAACATGAGCTAGGCCTGGGGGAGGGGAGGTGACACCTCGGCCCAGGAGCTGGACAAAAGAAAAGGAGCTGAGTGGAGAGGGTGGGGTCAGTCTTTGGTTTTGGGACCGGGGTGGTGGGTTTGCAGGGGAACCTGTGCTGGAATCCAGACACCCTGAACACTCAGAGAGGCCAGAGTGAGGGGTCCTGGCGCTGAACACGAGCTCTGCTGTATCCTGTGTTCCTGTTGTCCAATAAACCTTCTGGTTTACTGGCTGGCTGAGAGTCACTGTGGGTCCCAGGAAGAGGGGTGCAGGGCCGGACTCCCCCACACTCCGTGACAGCCTCATTATTACCTTCTGGTACAGGTGTTGCAACTGATAACCATTCTCTGTTGCTGGCCTGTTAGGTCAATTAAAGTTCAAACATGGACGGGCTTTGATTAGACATGGAGTGACTTTAGTTCATTCAGGCCTAGTGCAGAAAGGCTTCATTGACACTTGTGGTCTTCCACCCTCCTGAGCTACCTAGATTTATGCCTAATGACACCAACACACATGCACACCCTGCACACACACACACACACACAGCACCATGCGCACAGCCCTCCACACACATGCACACCCTGCACACCCACATGCACACAGGCACCATGTGCACACCCTGCACACCCACATGCACACAGGCACCATGCGCACAGCCTGCACACACCCACATGCACACAGGCACCATGCGCACACCCTGCACACACACACAGGCACCATGCGCACACCCTGCACACACATGCACACCCTACCCCACCTGACACATGTGTGCACACACCATTTCACCCACACTCATCTGCACACACCGTTTCACCCACACTCATCTGGTAAGGCCACCACAGACCGAGTGAACTCCTCCTGGAGGCTGGGAAGAGACGGCCGGAGCCTTGTTGGTCTCTCTGTGTTCACCTCTGGACCGGGATAGACAGAAGCTGGCCTGGCCTGCGAGCTCCCCTCTGGCGTCTACCTGCCCCTATTCAGCCTCCCCCCGTGTGAAACTGCTCATGTCCTCGTGGCACTGGGGGCGCTTACAGAAAGCCAGAAAAGGGCCAAGACTCAGCTGGGGATCCAGGCCTGTCAGTCTGGGCCCTGGGCTGTGGCTCTGGGCTGGCAGCTCTGCTCTGGGCAGTGCTGGGTTCTGGAAGGGAGGGCTCTGGGCTCAGCTCAGGATGGTCTCTGCAGAGGTTGGAGCCCCGCGCTGGCGGGGAGGGGAGGTGGGGCTGGCAGGTGCATGGTGCTCACTGGAGTGTGGTTCTGTGCAGGTGCTGGCTGAGCCCTGGCGTCTCTCCACCAGTCAGACTCCCCAGCAACAGATCAAAATGTTTGATATGGAGAAGAATCAGGATCTTGTCTCCTCCGGAGGCGGCTTCGGCCCAGTGAGTTTTACTCCCACCTGGGGCTTCCGTTCTGTGCCTGGGCAGGGTGGGAGCATATGGGACTGCGGCTGTGTGGGTGGGGAGGGTAATTTGGGCAAATGTAGGTTGGGAAGGGCACTTCAGGGGGTGCAGCGGCTGGGCAGGGGGGTGTCCTGGGTACATGCGTGGGGACAGGGCATCTCTGGTTTCTGCAGTGGCGGGGCGGGTGGGTGCCCTGGGTACATGCACAGGGGACAGGGCACCTCTGGTCACTGCAGTGGCGGGTGCCCGGGTACATGCACGGGGGACAGGGCACCTCTGGTCTCTGTAGCGCCTGGGCGGGCGGGTGCCCCGGGTACATGCACGGGGGACAGGGCACCTCTGGTCTCTGTAGCGCCTGGGCGGGCGGGTGCCCTGGGTACATGCACGGGGGACAGGGCACCTCTGGTCTCTGCAGCGGCGGGCCCGGCGGGTGTCCTGGGTACATGCACGGGGGACAGGGCACCTCTGGTCTCTGCAGCGGCGGGCCAGGGGGGTGTCCTGGGTACACCAGTGGGGATGGGGCATCTCTGGTCTCTGCAGCGTCTGGGCGGGCGGGCGCCCTGGGTACACCGGGGAGATGGGGCACCTCTGGTCTCTGCAGGGGCTGCACGGGCAGGAGTCCCAGCTGGGGCAGTTGGTGGAGCGAGGCTGCTCCGTGCAAGTGAGGGCAGTGAGCGTGACCCTATCGTTTCTCAGGGATTCTGGCATTGCTGCAGCTCGCGGGGCATCAGCACCCAAGTGCCTTGCCCAGCCCAGCCCCCAGCTACCAGCCCCCCACTGCCTGTGCTGGGACCGGGCAGGGTCTGAGTGACACATATATAAATGTGAGTCAACAGTGTGACACTGTTGCAAAAAAAGCGAACATCATTCTGGGCTGTATTAGCAGGAGTGTCGTGAGCAGGACATGAGAAGTAATTCTGCTCTGCTCTGCACTGATTAGGCCTCAGCTGGAGTGTTGTGTGTAGTTCTGGGCACATTTCAGGAAAGATGTGGACCACTTGGAGAGAATCCAGAGAAGAGCAACAAAAATGATCAAAGGTCTAGAAAACATGAGCTATGAGGGAAGATTGAAAAAACTCAGTTTGTTTAGTCTGGAGAGGAGAAGAGTGAGAGGGGACATGAGAACAGTTTTCAAGTACATAAAAGGTTGTTACAAGAGGAGGGAGAAAAATTGTTCTTCTTAACCTCTGAGGATAGGACAAGACACAATGGGCTTAAACTGCAGCAAGAGAGGTTCAGGTTGGACATTAGGAAAAACTTCCTCACTGTCAGGGTGTTAAGCCCTGGAATAAATTGCCCAGGGAGGTTGTGGATTCTCTGTCATCGGGCATGGTTAAGAGCAGGTTGGACAAACACCTGTCAGGGATGGGCTGGATAATACTTAGTCCTGCCACGAGTGCAGGGGACAGGCCTAGATGGTCTCTCGAGGGCCCCTCCAGTACGACTCTGTGATGGCTCCGGGTTGCTGAGCACAGAGCCGGGCACAGGGAAAGGCTCACACCCACCCTGAGGCTATTATTGAATCTGGCTGGCCTGGCGACCCAATCGAGGTTGCACCACCCACAGTCAGCGGCTCCAGCCCCTTCCTCCCGGCTGCATTCCCTCTCGGTGCCACTGCCCATCCGCCTCTCTCTGACTGTCTCTGCAGGTGGCTGACGACGGATACGGCGTCTCTTACATCATTGCTGGCGAGAACCTGATCACCTTCCACATCTCCAGCAAGTTCTCCAGCCCCGAAACGGTCAGAGTCCCCCTCAGCCTGGCTGGGCACAGACTGCCTGGCCGATAGGGGCCAGGCTAGGAACCCCTCTGGGCCTCGTGGCCCATCAGCATTCGTGGCTCTCCCTAGGAGAGGAGCCCTGGGGTACACCCAGCCAGCTGGAGGGCAGCCCTGAGAGGGGACACGGGGTCTGAGAGCCCTCCCCTGGGGCCTGCTGTCCTTTAGCTATAGGAATGGGCCGTGTGGGTCAGCCCCAGGGCCCATCTCGCCCCCTCTCTGATGGGCCAGGACCAGGACCTTCGGAGGGAGGGGCAGGGATTCTGGAATAATGTGCCCTGGGTGAAGCATCTCCCAGCCCGTTCAGTTGGGGGCTGGCTCGTAGCTCTCGGCAGGCCTTTCCTTCTGTGTTTGTCTAAGCAGGGATGTTCCTGTTATCCAGGCCTTGTTTGAAACTCACTAAGTCGTACCCTCTCTGGCAGCTTGTGGCAGTGAGTTCCACGGGTTAATTATACCATGGTGTAAGAAAAGCATTTCCGTTGCTCTGTGTAAATGTGCTGCCTGTCGGTGCTCTCGTGTGTCCCCTGGCTCCTCTGTTTTGGGACAGCACATGAGAGCGCCCTGCCCTCCATTTCTGTCCTGTCAGCATTTCCTACCTCTGGCACATTGCCTCTTCTTCAGCTCCTGGCTAAACAGCCAGGCTCTCCAGCCGCTATGAGATCTTGCCACCCGTCCCTGGCCCCTCGATCCCTGCGGTTCCCTACCAGATGGGGGAGCATGGCCTGGCTCGCTGTAGCTCCTTTCCCTGGCCCTGCAGTCTGTGGGCATTGTCCCTGTGACTCGCCTGGGGCCAGATCTTCCTGCTGTCCCAGCAGACATCTGTCTCCGGATGCCCCGTCTGCTGTGGGTGCTGTGCATGGGGTGGGTGTGGCTGTGGGGGCTGGGTTAGGGTCACGCCTGCCGTCTGGGGCATGGGAGCGCCAGTCAGGATCTCCGCACAGTGCACGCTGGCTGAGGGTCGGGAGGGGTTTGCAGATCACTCACCGAGTGGGGCTTGGAAGCTGCTGTTGCAGGACCGGCCTCGCCCTGCAGCTGAGGTGTGTGCGGGGGTGTGGGTGGAGGGGAGCTGTGTCGGGGCCTGGCCCCACTCCGACGCCCTCCTGTTCCACTGACCCTCGTCCCCGTCCTGCCCTGTCCTGCTGTAGTATCCCACTTCCAGAGCAGGATGGGCCCCTCCCCATCCCGCATCCCCCCAATGCCATGGGCCAGAGAACTCTGCCCACCTGGGGCATCTCAAGCTGCCCCCTGCCGCTCCTGCCCCCTGCTAACCTACGGCTCTCGCTGGGACCCGGGTTAACCAGGTCCTGTCTCCTCTCTCACCACAGGACTCCAGACGGTTCGGGAGGAACATCCGCCAGGCCATGCTGGACATCGCAGATCTCTTCAACGTTCCTGCCAACAAGGTGGCCAACTGACCCCGCGCCATGGGAGGGGCGACGGCCCCTGTGCCGGAGACGCGTGAGGCTGGCCCCAGGGCGGAGGCCGTGGCCCCAGAACACCGGGCGAGCTGGCGGGGCTGCCCCTCCGGTGCCAGCGCTCGCCCTGCGGTGGGTCCCTGCCAGTCGGAGCCCGCCCGGCCAGCCACGGGGACCTGGGGACGCACAAAGCCGTGGGAGCGGGTGCGGGAGATGTCCTCCCTCAATATTACCGATAAAGGCTCTTTGTGTAATGCCAACCTGGCTGCCGGGTGATGGACTCCGCCCGGAACCGGGGGGGGGACAGACAGAAGGAAACTTCTGGGGAAAGGGGGGCAACCGTCCCCCACGCCACGAGCCGGGGGAATGAGAGTCGGGGAACAGGGCCAGCCTGGGCCTCGCTACCACGTCCTGATGGCCAAGGGGAGGCCGGGTCTGGCCGAGAGGGGAGGGAACTGGGCGGCAGATTCTGGCCGGGCCGGTGGCTAGGCTTTTGCGAAGGAACCGAAGGAAGTTTGGTCTAAGTGGGACCTGGCTGGGTTTTGGGTGGTTTATGGGGTGGGGGCACCAGTGGGGTTTGGTATGGGATGATGTGGCCTTGGCTGGGTATGGGGGTGGGTCAGTGGGGTGGGGATGAGGTGACCGGGCTCTGGCCGGGTGTGGAGGGGTGAGTGGGCTGGGGATGGGGTGACGGGGCTCTGGCCGGGTGTGGGGTGAGTGGGCTGGGGATGAGGTGACGGGGCCCGGCCGGGTGTGGGGTGAGTGGGCTGGGGATGGGGTGACGGGCTCTGGCCGGGTGCGGGGTCAGTGGGCTGGGGATGAGGTGACGGGGCTCCGGCCGGGTGTGGGGTGAGTGGGCTGGGGATGGGGTGACGGGGCTCCGGCCAGGTGCGGGGTCAGTGGGCTGGGGATGGGGTGCCGGGGCTCCGGCCGGGTGCGGGGGGTCAGTGGGCTGGGGGATGAGGTGACGGGGCTCCGGCCGGGTGAGGGGTGAGTGGGCTGGGGCTGGGGTTGCGGGGCTCCAGCCGGGTGAGGGGGTGAGTGGGCTGGGGGCTGGGGTTGCGGGGCTCCAGCCGGGTGAGGGGGGGTGAGTGGGCTGGGGGATGGGGTGACGGGGCTCCGGCCGGATGTGGGGGGTGAGTGGGCTGGGGTATGGGGTGACGGGCCTCCGGCCGGGTGCGGGGGGTGAGTGGGCTGGGGGATGAGGTGACGGGGCTCCGGCCGGGTGAGGGGTGAGTGGGCTGGGGATGAGGTGACGGGGCTCCAGCCGGGTGAGGGGGGGTGAGTGGGCTGGGGGATGGGGTGACGGGGCTCCGGCCGGATGTGGGGGGTGAGTGGGCTGGGGTGACGGGGTTCCGGCCGGGTGAGGAGGGTGAGTGGCTGGGGATGGGCTGACGGGGCTCTGGCCAGGTGCGGGGGTCAGTGGGCTGGGGATGGGGTGATGGGGCTCCGGCCGGGTGAGGGGGTGAGTGGGCTGGGGATGGGGTGACGGGGCTCCGGCCGGTTGAGGGGGTGAGTGGGCTGGGGATGGGGTGACGGGGCTCCGGCCGGTTGAGGGTGAGTGGGCTGGGGATGAGGGGCTCCGGCCGGGTGAGGGGGTGAGTGGGCTGGGGATGGGGTGACGGGGCTCCGGCCGGGTGAGGGGAGGTGAGTGGGCTGGGGATGGGGTGACGGGGCTCCGGCCGGGTGAGGGGAGTGAGTGGGCTGGGGATGAGGTGACGGGGCTCTGGCCGGGTGCGGGGTCAGTGGCCTGGGGATGAGGTGACGGGGGCTCTGGCCGGGTGCGGGGTCAGTGGGCTGGGGATGGGCTGACGGGGCCCGGCCGGGTGCGGGGGTCAGTGGCCTGGGGGATGAGGTGACGGGGCTCTGGCCGGGTGCGGGGTCAGTGGGCTGGGGATGGGCTGCTGGGGCTCCGGCCGGGTGCGGGGTCAGTGGGCTGGGGATGAGGTGACGGGGCTCTGGCCGGGTGCGGGGTCAGTGGGCTGGGGGATGAGGTGACGGGGCTCCGGCCGGGTGCGGGGGGTCAGTGGGCTGGGGGATGAGGGGGGCTCCGGCCGGGTGAGGGAGGGTGAGTGGGCTGGGGGATGAGGGGGGCTCTGGCCGGGTGAGGGGGGAGTGAGTGGGCTGGGGATGGGGTGACGGGGCTCCGGCCAGGTGAGGGGGGGGTGAGTGGGCTGGGGGATGAGGGGGGCTCCGGCCTGGTGTGGGGGGGGTGAGTGGGTTGGGCTGACAGGGCTCGAGGAATATGCCGTGGAGATTAAACACGTCAAGGGCAAAGAGTGTCGTGGCCGACACCCTGGCCAGGCAAGAGGGCCGAGGCCTGCAGAGGGGTCAGTCGCTGACCCTACTTCCTCAGGGACAGGGGGCGGAAGGGCACAGACATGTCTGTGTCCGAACATCCTGCAGGGGGTCATGTGGGGACGGGCTCCAGCGAACGCTAAGAACTAGCTGTGACGGAGCTATTCTGGCGGGACCCAACTGAGAGTGCCAAATCAGGACCAATTGCTTAAACAGGGCAGTTACAACCCTAGGCTGGGGTTTTTCCACCTCTAAGGCAAACCAAACCAGCCAGACAAAAAGGACTTTGGTCTCACCCCACTGGCTAACCATAAGTCACACAAGCAATTTCCTTAGACACTCCAGTCTCCCCGTATCACCACCAGTGCACTCGTCCTGGGGATAAATGGTTATGAAAACCAACACCCCAATAAAAGAAAAAGGTTCCCTCGATCCCAAAGGACCAAGCCCCAGACCCAGGTCAATATACACATCAGATCTTACCCACAAATCACGCTGTTGCCAATCCTTTAGAATCTAAAATCTAAAGGTTTATTTACAAAGGGAAAAAGGTAGAGATGAGAGGTAGAATTGGTTAAATGGAATCAATTACATACAGTAATGGCAAAGTTCTTAGTTCAGGCTTGCAGCAGTGATGGCATAAACTGCAGGTTCAAATTGAGTCTCTGGAAAACATCCCCCACTGGGATGGGTCCTTCAGTCCTTTGTGCAGAGCTTCAGTTTGTAGCAAAGTCCCTCCAGAGGTCAGAAGCAGGATTGAAGACAAGATGGAGATGAGGCATTGGCCTTATATAGACTTTTCCAGGTGTAAGAATCCCTTTGTCTTCACTGTGGAATTTTACAGCAAAATGGAGCCTAGAGTCACATGGGCCAGTCCCTGCATACTTTGCTGAGTCACAAGGCGTGTCTGCCTTCTCTCCATGGGTCAATTGTGTAGCCGATGGCTCTTTAATGGGCCATCAATCCAGCTATGCCGGGCTAACATCAGCTTGTCTGGGAGGCTTCCCCCGGAAGCACAGCACAAACTTGAAATACTGACAGCATAGAACCAACATTCATAACTTCAACTAAAAATGATACAGACATACAGACAGCATAATTATAACCAGCAACCCATAACCTGGTCTTAGACACCTTATATGACCCCCTTTACTTAGGATTTGGTGCCACTACAGGACCTTGGTTGCAACCCATGTTCTATATGGTCCCAATTTATATCAATAACGTCACACCCCCAACGCAAAATTGATGCAGGAAGGGATGACAAAACATCGCTGACTGCATCCCAAGAGCCCCCTTTCCTTGGGTTTGTCTCACTACAGCTAGTGTTGGGCTAGAGGCCGTACCAGTGTATAACCGAAATGGTTTATCAAAGTCATGTTCAATAACATGAATGAATCTCCTTACAAACTCAAGGTATAACTTGGTTAGCTTTTGCAGCATGGTTCCTGTATGTTTCATGTGATCTTGCCAAGAGCTAAAGAAAACAGCTACTTTATCCATACCAGCTTTGGCCAATGTTTGGAACCCAATTAACATTAAACCAATGTAGATATTGAGGTTGTTCATAGTACAGGAATCTTGGCATTTAGCCATGAAAGCAATATGGTAGTGTGCCTCAGTTTCCCCTCTCATACAGCACATCAGGTCTGGAATGTATTTTCCCCTGTGAAAAGTTCCAACACTGTTTACATGCACTAACTGTGAAACATCAGTATAGCAAGGCCCTTTAACATAAAGTGTGTTTTCATGTATTCCTTTCAACATGTTTAAGGGATTTTCCAAAAGATTAGGCACATTGTACATTGTTACAGTTCTTGGCCATAGCAACACATTAGTTACAAAAATTAGCATTAGCAATAACAACAAATTCATTGCAAGTGTCCATTTACAATCATGTTTGTCATGCCACACCCTTGGCTCAATACCATTGGAATTTGGGCATTTTAGGGTTAACCTGTGGGCTCCTTTGCAAAATTCAGTCTTCTCTTTCCTTCTTGTTCTTCGGGACTAAACCCTGATTTCTCTTGCTTAACAGAGATCACTGGCTGATGGGGTGGGCCCTCTGTGCTAACAGCTATTAGCAAGTCTTTCTTCTCCCTGCCAGCCAAGTAATTCGCATCAACACAGACACTCGCTTTTAACTTCTTAGCTGCTATGGATTCCACGGCTGGACTTTGTCTTACAGAGATACCACACAAATCCAAAGAGTCTGAGGGTGAGAGCTGGCTTGCTCTCCCCTGCCTCCTCAAGCATTTAGCCATACAACTGTTCTGCCCTGAAACACCAGTAACTGAATCTGTCCTCAGATCCTGAAGCACAGACTGCTCACTTACCGATTCAGCATGGAGACATTCCTGTCCCAACAGCATTGTCTCCCCACCAACAAGCTGGCCACACACAGCCAGGTGGTTATAGGGCTGCTCAACTTCCTTAACAGCTTCTACTCCACCTGAGACCTTTTCAAAGCTGCCCACACTGGATCTCTCAAAAGGAAAGTCAGTGGAGCCATTCACAACCGAAAATTTCTGGCTGTTAGGAACTGAAACTTTCTTGATTAAATCACTTTTACACCCTTCAGTTGCAGTAAACTGCTTGCACAGGCTACCATGAGGATTCCTTTCCCTAGGAGCTTCTCTAAGCAGCAATTCACCCCTCTCAGGAATTCTGCCCTTCCCCTCTTCACCTAGGGCTTGCTCTAAAGGAACACTTCCCTGAGCAACCACAGATGCTACAGACTTTCTAGATAACAGGTCAGAAGTAGTCTCCTTCCCTTGGCCATGAACAAGTTCAGGAATCTTTTCCTTCTTGCTACAAGTTGTCAAACTGTCAGTTGGTAACACAATTAAATCACCTTTATGCTCTCCTTGTGCCCTGGCTGGGGTATCACCCTGATCAGACAGAGTTGCTGCACCCTTTTCCAACCACACATTAGCAACTGGCAAACTACAAGCACCAGAATTGTCTGTTCTCTGGGATTTTGCTATGACACTAACTGGATGCAACCTAGTCACAGTGCCATTCCCCCCAGCAGACACAAACTCAGGACCATTCCCTTCCTGGGCTTTAGCTGTATTTATAACCAACTTCGAGACAACTGAATCACCCTCAACCATTACAGGCTGACAGGCCCCTTCTGTCTGCTCCACAGACACAGAAGAGCCGGAGACACATTCTCCTTCACCAGGCACACAGCTTGGGACCTCATTTCCCTTGTCCCAGCACACAGGGCTGTTCACAGACAACTGCTTGGAGACCGAGGTAGCTCCCTTCATAGGCAAGTCAATACCCCTGACAGAGACAGGCACATTCCCTTCACTGTCACATTTCTCCACACAGGAAACAGGTAAGGGACAGGGACACGCGTCTTCCACTATCCCTCCCTTCCCAAACTGCTGATTAGACAAAGCCATTAGCTCACAAGGCTGCCTAGGCTCCTTCAAACTTTCCCTACCAGGCACATTGCCTCTCCCAACAGATAAGCTGCTGCTCTTTTCACTACACTGAGCTACTTTTAGCAAATCACAGTTACCCATTTCAGGTTTACTTCTACAAGCTGCACTAGCCACCAATCCATTACCCATTACAAATTTATCCTCTCCTTCCTTAGTTAGGGATTTAACCTGACCATCTACTTTAATCTGCTCCTGAGAAACATTTTCCTCACCAATGAGATCTTTCTGCTCTTGATCTAACTCCAGATTCACTTCTGAGACATCAGACAGACATTCAGAAACTTCCTTCCCAGACACACTGCTTCTTGGCACAGACAAACCTTTGGAGCAACCCACCTCAGGCAAATCATTGCCCACAATAGACACAGGTTTAAGATCATTCCTCTCCTGTGACTGGCTACCTGGACTGAACAAATCTTTAACATTTTCCCCAATTAAAAGATCTTTAGGCAATAACTTCCTGACGCCAGCTATCACTTCATGCTGAGCCCCATTCCACTCGAGGTGGATTCTGGCTAAAGGCACACGGACAGTAAACTCACAGAGGATCACAACATTCACACTCTGATTTGGTAAATAATCTTCCTCTTTGACCAGATCTGCTCTAACAAGAGTGATGTTAGAAGCCATAGTTTGCCCTAAACAGCTTTTACCATTGACTTTTACACTCTCATACATAGCACTGCCACAATTTATGGGGCCACCCCCTACTGAACCCACAGTAACAGCATTGACATAAAAGGTGGCATTGTTGGGGTACATGTGGTTACCCCCAGACAACTGCTCAGAGTGATACAACATACCAACATTGTTACAAACTGGACTTTCAAGAGGATACAGTCTCTGCTGTTCTTCCATTGCTTTTTTGACTTGGAGTTGGAGTCTAGCTGTCTCCTGTTGCATCTGTCGAGTTTTCTCCTCAGCAGCCAGCAGCTCCAGGCGCCTCTTATGAGCTTTTTCTTCTCTCTTAGCAACTTCTTTCTTTCTCTCATCAGCCTCTTTCTCCATTCGAATTTCTGCCAGTTCTTGCTCATAATCAAACTGCAGGCTGTCTCTCAAGGCTTGCAGTTTCCTTGCTTTTCCTGATGCTCTTTGTCTCATGGTCCCTGATCTTTAACCAACCAAACTCTCAATCCCAAAGTTAAAATTTGGATAGCGTGGGGTTCTGACCCAAAGCTTAATTGACCTGGTTCTGTGGATCCAAGCACGACTACGCCACTGTGACGGTGCGGTTCTGGCGGACCCAACTGAGAGTGCCAAATCAGGACCAATTGCTTAAACAGGGCAGTTACAGCCCTAGGCTGGGGTTTTTCCACCTCTAAGGCAAACCAAACCAGCCAGACAAAAAGGACTTTGGTCTCACCCCACTGGCTAACCACAAGTCACACAAGCAATTTCCTTAGACACTCCAGTCTCCCAGTATCACCACCAGTGCACTCGTCCTGGGGATAAATGGTTATGAAAACCAACACCCCAATAAAAGAAAAAGGTTCCCTTGATCCCAAAGGACCAAGCCCCAGACCCAGGTCAATATACACATCAGATCTTACCCACAAATCACGCTGTTGCCAATCCTTTAGAATCTAAAATCTAAAGGTTTATTTACAAAGGAAAAGGTAGAGATGAGAGGTAGAATTGGTTAAATGGAATCAATTACATACAGTAATGGCAAAGTTCTTAGTTCAGGCTTGCAGCAGTGATGGCATAAACTGCAGGTTCAAATTGAGTCTCTGGAAAACATCCCCCACTGGGATGGGTCCTTCAGTCCTTTGTGCAGAGCTTCAGTTTGTAGCAAAGTCCCTCCAGAGGTCAGAAGCAGGATTGAAGACAAGATGGAGATGAGGCATTGGCCTTATATAGACTTTTCCAGGTGTAAGAATCCCTTTGTCTTCACTGTGGAATTTTACAGCAAAATGGAGCCTAGAGTCACATGGGCCAGTCCCTGCATACTTTGCTGAGTCACAAGGCGTGTCTGCCTTCTCTCCATGGGTCAATTGTGTAGCCGATGGCTCTTTAATGGGCCATCAATCCAGCTATGCCGGGCTAACATCAGCTTGTCTGGGAGGCTTCCCCCGGAAGCACAGCACAAACTTGAAATACTGACAGCATAGAACCAACATTCATAACTTCAACTAAAAATGATACAGACATACAGACAGCATAATTATAACCAGCAACCCATAACCTGGTCTTAGACACCTTATATGACCCCCTTTACTTAGGATTTGGTGCCACTACAGGACCTTGGTTGCAACCCATGTTCTATATGGTCCCAATTTATATCAATAACGTCACACTAGCCCTTGGCGTGGGTACGGCAGGTTTGTAGGGGAAACCCCTTAGAGCCACGTCCCTGGACTATTGGGTCCCCGAACCATTGGAGGTGCACAGCCGACGCTGAGAACAGGTGCCAGACCTCGGCCCGGCCCGGCCCGGGTTTCCAGGTGGAGCCGGATGCAGGCCGCAGCTCTAAGAAAGCTAGAAGAACCCTGGGGCAGGACTCTGCACAGGGGCCCTCGGACCGAGCCGTTCACGAAGAGCCCTGGTTGTGAGAGGGCACAAGCTGTTATCCAGTCCGGAGGCACTCTGCCAGGGGTCCCTGCGCTCTGGCCTGGACTGAGCACGGGTGCCGGGACTTGTCAATCAGTGCAGGCTCCAGGCTACGTTGGATGGTTTGCTTTCACCTGTAACCTCACGTCCCTACCCTTTTCCTAGCTGCTGTTTGGATCGGCACCTCTTTTTTATTTTTATAATTGGAGATATACCAATCTCCTAGAACTGGAAGGGACCTTGAAAGGTCATCGAGTCCAGCCCCCTGCCTTCACTAGCAGGACCAATTTTTGCCCCAGATCCCTAAGTGGCCCCCTCAAGGATTGAACTCACAACCCTGGGTTTAGCAGGCCAATGCTCAAACCACTGAGCTATCCCTCCCCCCCCTTTGTGGTTTGAGTGCTGGGTGCTCTGGAGAGGGCTGAACTGAGGCGCAGCTAGTGACCTGGGGGCTCTGCACCCTCGGAGGCAGTGGCTCTGTGTGTGGCACGTGTCCAGAAGTCAAGTCACTGGACACTGGCGTGTCAGGCAGTGGGGCGCACAGCCAGGTTGGAGGGACCTGTGCCCCGGGGCAGAGCAGCTAACTCTCCATTGATTTAGTCACAGGCTAAGTCTGCTGTGCCCCAGGCCTCTCGCAGGGGCCTGAGGAGGGGTCTGGGAATCGCCGGCTTGCAGAAGGAAGGAGCAGGCCTTGCCGAGCCCAGAGGGGGTGTTTGTGCTGCCACTGGCCAGTACAGACAGCTCCCTGGGGCCAGAGGAGTGGGGCTGTTACCCATGGCCTTTGTCCTGGGCCCAGGTCATTGAGCAGCATCCTGAAGATAAGGAGCGAGACCTTGAACTCGGCCCAGGGTTCTCTGGGGGGCCAACGTAGCGAGTGGAGGACGGGTGTGGCTTGCTTGCAGTAGCCAGTGCTGTTGAGGAGACAGCGGGAGTTATTTAAGAGCTACCGGGTTCATGCCCAGGTATATCGCACTGCGGCCATGCCTCTGGGGAGTAACTGAGGCCAGGGCATCATATGCAGGATGGACCAGGGTCTCCTGGAGAAACCGAGGTGGCAGAACGTTCCTTGCAGATGCTGCCATGTGTCACAAGCTGGCTGGCCCTTCGGAGGGGAGACAGGTCCCACCTGACCCAGCTGATTTGCCTCTCTGGGTGAAGAGTGTGACGGGTTACCCCTGGGTGCCACTGAGCCTGCCTGACCCACCAGCCTGGGCTCCCTTTATACTGTACTGCTGAGGCAAGCCTGCCAAGCCCTCCCGCAGGCGTCAGACCGCACCTTACCAGCACACCGGTGGGTAGGGGACACCCCGCTGCAGCTACACACACAGCTGCTGAGACCAGCTCTGCATGGGACGGTCAGCTCAGAAACTGCCCAGTTACTCAAGTGCACCCCCCCCCCCCGGAGTGTGAACCCCAAAGTGTATCGCCTGGCGGTGCACAGAGGCCTGCACAGCGTCGGTTCATGAACTCCGCCCCCGCCCTCAGGGTGCAGGACGATCTGCAACAGCTTTTTGCCCCCAGTCATGTTCCCACACACTGGTCTTAGACAAAACAAAACAAGTTTATTAACTACAAAAGGATAGTGTGGTGGGGCAGCCCCACCCCCTGAGAAAAAGGGTGGAACCAGGCCTGAGAGGCGGTGCAGACCAGCAGCCAATCAGAGAAGGCCTGGGGAGAGCCAGTCAAGGCAGGGAAACAGGCAGCCAATCAGGGCTGGGCTAGGTCCTCTATAAAGGCTGCCTAGCTGAGCAGAAGTGAGTCCCTGACTCTCAAGGGAGAATGATGGGCTCCTGAGCTAAGGAGCAGCACCCTGGATGGCCCAGGCCCAGGCCCAGGCTGCGGCCCTTGCTAGAAGGGGTGGAGAAAGTGCATAGGGCCAAAGGGGAAGTGGCCCAGGGAAGCTAGGCAGGCAAGAGGTGAGAGAAGGAGGGCAGAGGGAGGCTGTGGCTAGAGGGTCCCTGGGTCACCACCCAGAGCATTGGGTAGGCCTGGGTCTCCCCCCTTCCCCCTTTGCAGTGTCCCTGCCCATTGAGGAGAGAGGCTGAGACAGACCGTGACCTGCCCCTGAGAAGAGGGGCTGGACTCTAGGATTGCGGCTGGCCACTGGAGGGGGACAAACAGAAGGCCTCCTGTTGACAATGCCCCCCACCCCCGGAAGGGGGTGAGACCAGAGTAGTGGGCAGTGCCCTGAAATGGATGAAGACTGTCCTGAAGAGGATGTCGCTGAGCAGGGAGCAGTGCGGGTCCCAGGACAGCAAAGCGGAGACAATTGGCTACCACGTGTCGAGGACGCCCCACAGCTGTTGAGCTAATTCCCAGAGCGACCAGCAGGGGGTGCCAGCAGTGGTGAGTCGAAGCCCATCAGATAGCTTTTAAGTGATTATAAGGGTTAACAAACAGATCAAAGCAGATTACCCAGCAAACAAAACAAACATGCAAACTAAGCTTAAGATACTAAAGAAACTGGTTACAAGTACTGTGGTAATTTCTCACCAAAATGTTGTTTTAGGCAGGTTGCAGAGATTCTTGAAGGCCGGCTGCACTTGCTTTCATCTTAAAACTCCAGTTATTCCTTTCACAGGCCAGACCCCCTCCAGCCTGGGCTCAGCCCTTCTCCCCAAGTTCTGCCTTTTTCCATAGGTGTTTCTAGCAGCCGCCTTTCTTGGGCAGGGAGTCAGTGAAGAATGAACCATGATGATGTCATTCCCCTGCCTTAAATAGCTTTTGGATATAGCGGGAACCCTTTGTCTCCCAGTTTGATTCCCACCCCCGGTCACTGGAAAAACACTAGTATCCTCATGGAGTCCAGTACCAGGTGACTTGGTCACATGTCCCTGGAGGGCCACCACACCCATGACTCAGAGGCTGTTTGCAGCATCCCCAGGAAGGCTCCTGCCCACCCCGTGGGTGATTAGCATCTGCTAAGACCTGTTGTTCTCCCTAATGCCCTGCCCAGCCAGCCATGGAGACTGAGTGCTTTCTGTCCCGTGGGCGTCCCCAGGGGTAAACGCATCTGTCACAGATGCATAGTCAATATTCTAACTTCAGATACAAAACCGATACATGCTGACAGGTAGGATAATCACAGTCAGTAAATCAGACTCTTGCCAATGATATCTCACATGCCGTGTCCTGCACAAAATACAGCATAATTATGCCATACTCGTATCAGGAATATTCCTATGAAGTATAGGGGGCGTAATGCCACAAAGAGAATGATGTAAGTCACATGACAGGTGATCATGTGACTAGCCCAGGGCTCTGGAGCAGACGGGATGGGGGTCGCGAGCCAGCGGGGGGCTGCAGCGGGAGGCTCCTGCACTGCTCCCTGAGGAAGGCAGTCGTGGCTGGGGAGAATTTTCCTTTGGGCACAGGGCAAAGTCATACGGTTGCCAACTTTATAACTGCAATAAACTGAACACCCTTGCCCTGCCCCCGCTCACTCCATCCCCCCTCCCTCTGTCACTTGCTCTCCCACACCCTTGCACATTTTCACTGGGCTGGGAGGCTCCAGGCTGGGGCAGGGGGTTGGGGTACAGGAGGGGGTGAGGGCTCTGGCTGGGGGCGTCCCATACAGTCAGCCTGTCACTGCCTCCTGCTTGTGTGGGTCCATCTCCCAGCAATGGGAGAACAATTCCAAAGGGAAATGTGTGATCATCATATCACATAGCTTGGCAGGTGGGGTGTGTGTGTTTGGGGGGGGCGGTTCTCAGAAAGAGGGTGTAGTGAGTCGGTGTGGCTCCCCTCCTGCCCAGCAGAGGGAGCGCCCCTGCAGACACCCAAGTGGGCGGAGCCACCGCCGCCTGTTCCCGCCCCCGGAAGTCAAGGGGTGGGGCAGGAAGTATAAAAGCCGGCCACCAGAGCTCAGTCAGGCCCCAGCCGCCGCAGGGAGCAGACGTGCCGCCGGGAGCTCGCGACTGGGAAACCTCCAGGACCCAAGGCAGTTGCCCTGACTGGCTGGAGCTTCCCCGCGCCCGCTATGAGGAGGAGCCGCCGGAGCCCCCCCGTCCCTGCTGTTACCCGGAGGAGCCGCCCAAGCCCGCCTGGCCGGACTTCTCCGAGGAGCTGCCGGACCTGCCACCAAGCCCTGGTCAAGAGGAGCCCATGCTGGTGGACTGGCCTGGGACCGGTGCCATGGACGAGGTAGGCCCTGAGGGGGGAACTGGAAGTGGCCCGGGGGCAGCCGACCCCAGTCAGGCTGCGGACACGCACGAGCCTATGTCAGTGTATTGCGGTCAGGATCCCCACTGACCAGCAGCGGTGGTAGCCGCTGCCAGGGCCCTGGGCTGGGACGCAGTGGAGTGGGTGGGCCTGCGTCCCCCCTGCCACCCCACTCCCGGGTGGCATCTCCCCCTCACCCCAGCGCGCAGACGTAAGGGCCTGGGGCTATATGCAAACTGTTTGTTGCTGCTCAGCCCCTGCCCTAGGGCCTGAGCCCTGACTGTTTGTCACCCCGCCCTGATCCAGGGCCTGGGCCAAGTTACTGAACCGTTTGTTTGCTCAGCCCCGGCCTAAGGGTCCGAGCCCGGAACTTTGTATTGCTGCTCAGCCCCGAACCAGAGGGCCTGAGCTCCCCAAACTTTGTACTGTTGCGCAGCCCTGAGACAGAGGGCCCGCACCTGGCGATTTTGTGTTTGTCGCCCAGGAACACCGGGGACCGGCCCGGAACAGAGGACGTGAAGTGAGCCGGTGTGGCTCCCCTCTGCCCTCAGGAGGGTCGAGCCCCAGCACGAACCTTTACAGGGGGTTAAACATTAAGGTGGCCACCTCCTAACTTGGAGCTATGGGAAACCGCCTCATGTCCTCTTGGGGGACAGATCTGCTCCAGCTCCTGCCCCAGGGCAGCCTGATTGCTGCTCAGTCACTGCCTGGCAATAACACCTGCCCCTCGGTCCCTCGGGGGCCCCCCGGCACCGGGGTGGGGTTGTTAGTTCCCTGAACTATCTACTCTACATTTGGATGATCACCGCCTGGGATGATTTTCCCATTCAGCCTCTTCCACGGCCCTGGTGGCAGTCAAAAAAGTGAACAGAATGTTGGTCATCATTAAGAAAGGGATAAATAATAAGACAGAAAATATCATGTTGCCTCTATATAAATCCATGGTACACCCACATCCTGTATACTGTGTGCAGATGTGGTCGCCCCATCTCAAAGAAGACTTATTGGAATTGGAAAAGGTACAGAGAAGGGCAACAAAAATGATTAGGTGTGTGGAACGGCTTCTGTATGAGGAGAGATTAATAAGACTGGGACTTTTCAGCTTGGAAAAGAGACGACTAAGGGGGGTTATGATCGAGGTCTATGAAATCATGAGTGATGTGGAGAAAGTAAATAAGGAAGTGTTATTTACTCCTTCTCATAACACGGGTCACTTGCTGGAGGATTCTCTGCAGCCTGAGGTCTTCAAACCACAATTTGAGGACTTCAATAACTCAGACATAGGTTAGGGGTTTGTTATAGAAGTGGATGGGTGAGATTCTGTGGCCTGCATTGCGCAGGAGGTCAGACTAGATGATCATAATGGTCCCTTCTGACCTTAAAGTCTAGAAGAACCAGGGGTCACCTGATGAAATTAATAGGCAGCAGGTTTAAAACAAACCAAAGGAAGTATTTCTTCACATAATGCACAGTCAACCTGTGGAACTCCTTGCCAGAGGATGTTATGAAGGCCAAGACTATAACAGGGTTCAAATAGAACTAGATAAGTCCATGGAGGACAGGTCCATCAGTGGCTATTAGCCAGGATGGGCAGGGATGGTGTCTCTAGGCTCTGTTTGCCAGAACCTGGGAATGGGTGATGGGGGATGGATCAGTTGATGATTCCTGTTCTGTTCATTCCCTCTAGAGCACCTGGCATTGGCCACTGTCAGAGGATGGGATACTGGGCTAGATGGACCCTTGGTCTGACCCAGTGTGGCCTTCTTATGTGGGGCAGTGTGTTTTGCCTCATGTTCTTGAGTTCTACAACCAAAAGTTTGTTTACTGTGCCCCTCTCTGCTCCCTCTCACACCCCACTCACAGTGATTGTCCTTGGTCAGAGAGGACCCAGGGTTCAGCTATGCATGTGTGTGAGTTCCTGTAGCGAGTCGGTGTGGCTCCCCTCCGGTCCAGCAGAGGGAGCTCCTTGCCAGACGCCCAAGTGGGCTGAGACACCACTTCCTGTCCCCGCCCCCCGGAAGTCAAGGGGCGGGACAGGAAGTATAAAAGGAAGACACCAGAGCTCAGTCAGGAGCCAGCAGCCGCCGGGAGCAGACGTGCCGGCGGGAGCTCCTGACCGGGAGCCTTCTAGCAACCAAGGCAGCTGCCCAGACTGGCCTCCGCTTCCCCGCACCCACTACGAGGAGGAGGAGCCGCCCGAGCCGCCCCGTGACAGGTACTGGGACCACCCGCCGGACCGCCCCTGCGCCCCCCCCGAAGAGGAGCCGCCGGGGCTTCCCCGGCCCTGCTTCCCGGAGGAACCGCCGGAGCAGACCTGGCCGGACTTTCCGGAGGCACTACCCGACCTCCCCCCAAGCCCAGACCCGGAGGAGTCGAGGACCTTTGGCTGGCCCGAACCGGATACAAGTGTACAGGTAGGCCCCGAGGGGGATATGGAGTGTAGCCCGGGGATAGCCGACCCCTGTCAGGCTACGGACATTGAGGTGCCCATGTCGGTGTGTTTCGGTCAGGACCCCACCGACCAGCGGCCGTGAGAGCCGCTAATAGGGCCCCGGGCTGGAACACAGTGGAGTGGGCGGGCCTGTGTTCCCCCTGCCACCCCATTCACGGGTGGCGGTCTCCCCCTCACCCCAGCGCTCAGGCTTAGGCTTACCTGAACTATTGCTCAGCCCTGCCTAAGGGTCTGAGCCCTCTGTTTGTTGCTGCCCCGCCCTGAACTAGGGCCTGGGCTTATAAACTGAACTGCTGCTCAGCCCTGCCTAAGGGTCTGAGCCCTCTGTTTGTTGCTGCCCCGCCCTGAACTAGGGCCTGGGCCTATATTGACTCTGTTGCTGCCCAGCCCCTGCTCCAGAGGCCTGGGCTTATATTGACTCTGTTGCTGCCCAGCCCCTGTTCCAGAGGCCTGGGCCTATATTGACTTTGTTGCTGCCCAGCCCCTGTTCCAGAGGCCTGGGCTTATATTGACTCTGTTGCTGCTGCCCAGCCCCTGCTCCAGGGCCTGGGCTCATATTGACTCTGCGGCCGCCCAGCCCCTGCTCCAGAGGCCTGGGCTCATATTGACTTTGCGGTTGCCCAGCCCCTGCTCCAGAGGCCTGGGCTCATATTGACTTTGCGGTTGCCCAGCCCCTGCTCCAGAGGCCTGGGCTCATATTGACTTTGCTGTTGCCCAGCCCCTGCTCCAGAGGCCTGGGCTCATATTGACTTTGCTGTTGCCCAGCCCCTGCTCCAGAGGCCTGGGCTCATATTGACTTTGCTGTTGCCCAGCCCCTGCTCCAGAGGCCTGGGCTCATATTGACTTTGCTGTTGCCCAGCCCCTGCTCCAGAGGCCTGGGCTTATATTGACTCTGCGGTTGCCCAGCCCCTGCTCCAGAGGCTTGGGCTTATATTGACTTTGCTGTCGCCCCGCCCCTGCTCCAGAGGCCGGGGCTTACATTGCCCGTGCGATTGTCCAGCCCCTGCTAGAAGGGTCTGGGCCCAAGGACGGCTGTCCTGCTGCCCGCCCTGACCGAGGGTCGGGGCATATACTTATTGACTGTGTGCCTTGAGGTCAGCCCCTGCCTGAGGGTCTGAACCCCTGCGACCTTCACGAGACTGATTGCCGCCCGGCCCCTGCTCCAGAGGGCCCGAGGCGTAGGGTTGAGCTAACCCCGGACTCTTGTCGCCCACCGTTAGAGGTTACAAGGAGCGAGTCGGTGTGCCTCCCCTCCGGGCTACAGGAGGGTTGAGCCCCGACTCGCCAGATTACACTGGTGCCTTCTCTGAGGACCACTGACGAACTCCTACCCTGTGAGCAAGGGTAACAAAGCAGAGGGGAGAGGATTACCTTCCCCCCCCCCCGAGGACCAAGCATGGATATGGAGCGCCTACTTCAGCGCCTTGTGGAAGGCCAAGAGCGGCAGCAGGCTGCTCAGATGCAGCAGCAACAGCACCA
The DNA here is from genome assembly GCF_016161935.1 of Mauremys reevesii. Lineage (NCBI taxonomy): Eukaryota > Metazoa > Chordata > Testudines > Geoemydidae > Mauremys > Mauremys reevesii. Next base: position 360,167,996 of record NC_052623.1, on the reverse strand, counting down.
GCAGGCCGCACAGCTTGAGCAACAACAGCAGCGGGATGCCGCCCACCTCCGGCTCACCCAGGAGCTACACGCGGCCCAGATGGAGCAGCAGCAGTAGCTGCTATAACAGCTGGGGACCCAGCTCCAACAGCTCCTGGTTAACCCCCCTCGCCCCACGGGAGGACCGGTTGGCGAGGGCAGGAAGGCTGGATGGCGGCTCCCCTCCGCTTGACTAAGATGGGCCCGGATGATGACCCGAAGCCTTTCTGGTCACTTTGAGCACGTGGCCCTAGTCGCAGGGTGGGCCGGGAGCATTGGGCCACACTGCTGGCCCGTGCCTGACCGGGCGGCCCAGGCGGCATACCGGGACTTAGCGACGGAGGGCGCGCGACTATGACCAGGTAAAAGCGGCTATCCTAGACACACTGGACATCAGCCCTGAGGCGTTCGGCAGCGATTCCGAGGCCAGACGTACCCCTCCGGCGCCCGGCGCGGCGGCACAGATGTTAAAGGAGGCCGGCGCCGCTGGCTCCTCCCGAACACCGGACCGCGGAACAAGTAACCGAACAAGTCATTTTAGAACAGTTTGTTAGCATCCTGCCCTCCCGAGGAAGGGCCTGGGTGCTCCGCCATCGCCCGGCGACGCTCACGGTGGCGGTGTCACTTATGGAAGACTTCCTTGCCGCCGAGACGGCGACGGGGCCAACCCTTCCGCGGCCCAGCACTAAGCCCGAGGCCGCCCGCCCAGAAAAGGGGAGCCCGCGAGCACGGGCGACCGCCTGGCCGCACGCCGCCTCGCTCGAGTCTCGAACCCGGTGGCAGGAAGCGGACCCGAACAAGACCGGCGGCCCCAGTCCCGGAGCCCGGGGGCCAGCGAAGCCCGCCCGGAGTCCAATCAAAGGGCCGCTCGGAGTCACCGGCCTGAGCTCGGTCCGTGCTTTGGTTGCGGGAAGTTGGGGCACCTCCAGAGGGATTGCCCCAACATGGACTGTAGCTACGGACAGGTTTGGGCAGGACACAACCGTGCCCGGCTGGCCCTGCATCCTAAACTCACCGTCAACGCGGTTGTTGGGGGCCGGAGTGTCGAGGCCCTGATCGACTCCGGCTGTGGCCAGACACTAGTCCGCCAGGGCTTGGGACCCCGAGCAGACCCCAGTCTGCAACCGATACACTTGCAGTGTATTCACGGCGATGTTCGGCCGTATCCCAGCACCCGGGTCTCCCTGACGGTCGCGGGGGTCACCCGGAGCTTAACCGTGGGCCTTGCTCCCCACTTGGCGTATCCCATTGTCCTCGGTTGGGACTGGCCCGCTTCGAGGAAGTGCTTGAGCTACACCGACCCTAGAAGCGGAACCCGGGAGCCCCTACCGAGTCCACGGGGACACCATTGAGAGAGAGCCGCGGCTACAGACGACGCGGAGGGCCAACGGGACCCACCCGGGACCCCACCTCTACACCGATTTCTGCGCGACCAGCGAGCCGACCCTACGCTCGGCCACTGTTACGAGCAGCTCACGGCGGTGGATGGGGCCATCCTGGACCCCAACGGGCAGCCCAATGGCCCCGCCGAGCTACGCGCGACCGACTCTACGGATAGACCGAGATTCCCGCACTCGCGAACCACAGGTTCAGCTATTAGTCCCCAGTGTCACGGCGGGCGTACTGAAGTTGGCCCACGATGTGCGGCCGCCGGGCACCTGGGGCAGGAAAAGACCTTGGCAAGGATCCTGGGGCGGTTCTTCTGGCCAGGATCTATCCCGACGTCCAGAAGTACTGTAGCTCATGCCCACAATGCCAACTCGCCGCTCCACCAGGAGTGCCTCGAGCACCCCTAGTCCCTATGCCACTCATGGAGACACCCTTTGAGCGGGTTGCCATGGACCTTGTGGGGCCCCTGCCGAAAAGCACGGCGGATTCGGTGCGTTTTGGTCCTGGTCGACTCGCCACCCGGTTCCCGGAGGCCGTCCGCTACACAATCGACCGCCCGGGCTATTTCCAAAGAGCTGGTAAAAATATTCGCACGAGTTGGACTCCCCCGGGAGATTTTGACGGATCAGGGAACCAATTTCACCTCTAGGCTGTTGAGACAAGTGTGCGCCATCTTGGGGATAAAACAGCTCCGCACGTCAGTATACCATCCGCAAACGGACGGACTGGTGGAGCGTTTCAATCGCACCCTCAAGGGGATGATGCGAAAGTTCCCACCAGAGGAGCTCCGCTACTGGGACCAGTTCCTACCAGCCCTGCTGTTGGCCATTCGGGAAGTCCCCCAGTCTTCGACGAGGTTCTCCCCATTTGAACTCCTGTATGGACGCCGGCCGCGGGGCCTCCTAGACCTGATGCGGGAGACCTGGGAGCAGTCGGCCTCCCCGGCCCAGGGTCTCCTGGAATATGTCTTACAGTTACAGGGGTACTTGTCCCAAGCCGGGACCCTCGCACGGGAGAATTTAAAGAAGGCCCAGGAGCAACAAGAGCGAGCCTATAACCAAGGGGCTCGGGACCGGGAGTTTAAGCCGGGGGACCGAGTCCTACTCTTCCTCCCGTCCAGTGAATCCAAGTTATTGGCTCGCTGGCAGGGACCATATGAGGTCGTCCGGAGGGTGGGAGCAGTCAATTACGAGGTACGCCGACCTGATAGACGCAACGCGACTCAACGGTACCACGTAAATCTACTAAAACCGTGGTCTGACCGGGAGGGCCTCTTAATCAACCCGTACCCGCCCGAGCCGGAACTGGGCCCCCGAGTGCCCGAACCAGACGACCCCCCGACTCCCCTGCTTGGGGAGTCACTTTCCGAGGACCAGCTCAAACAAGCCAAGTGTCTCCTGCGGGCCTTCCAAAAGACCTTTACCGCCGTCCCAGGGTACACTACGCTGGTCTGCCATTCAATCCAAACGGAGCCCGGAAAGGTGGTCCGAGAGACAACCCGGCCGCTACCCTACAGGATGCGGGAAGCGGTCGAGGAAGAGGTACAAGCGATGCTGGCCCTGGGGGTCATCGAGCCCTCCCTCAGCGAGTGGCGTAGCCCCATAGTCCTGGTGCCCAAGCCTGATGGCACCCGTCGGTTCTGCATCGACTTCCGGGGGGTGAATGCCATCTCCCGTTTCGATGCCTACCCGATGCCCCGAGTGGACGAGCTATTGGACCGGTTGGGAGAAGCCCGCTTTATTACCACCCTGGACCTCAGCAAGGGGTACTGGCAAATCCCCCTTGAGGAGACCTCTAAAGAGAAGACCGCCTTTGCCACCCCGACGGGACTGTACCAGTTCACCCGGATGCCCTTCGGTCTTCACGGGGCTAGCGACCTTCCAGAGGCTGATGGATCGCCTGCTTCAAACCCATCACGACTATGCGGCGTGTCTGGACGATGTGGTCGTCTATAGTCGTCGGTGGGAAGACCATCTGCCCCGGGTCGCGGCCGTCCTGAGGTCCCTAAGACAGGCAGGGTTGACGGCTAACCCCAAGAAGTGTCGGGTCGCCTGGCAGGAGACTACATACCTGGGGTACACTGTTGGCAGGGGGCAGGTAAAACCTCTGGTGGGAAAGGTCCAGGCCCTAATGGAATGCCCGACCCCGACCACCAAACGACAGGTCCGGCAGTTCTTAGGCCTGGTCGGGTATTACAGGAGGTTTATCCCACAGTTTGCCTCCATAGCGGCACCCCTCACCGGTCTGCTAACAAAGGACAGCCCTCGGCAACTGAAATGGACCCCGGAATGCGAGTCAGCCTTCCGGCGCCTCTAGGGATGCCTCTGTCAGGAACCGGTCCTGTATAGCCCGGACTTCGACGGTTCGTCCTACAGACCGATGCCTCCGAGGTAGGACTGGGGGCCGTCCTGTCCCAGGAGGTGGAGGGGCAGGACCACCCCGTGCTGTACTTAAGCCTTAAGCTGTTCCCCGTGGCGGAGTGCAGCGGTGGTGGAAAAGGAGCGCTGGCCATAAAATGGGCCTGCGAAGCCCTCCGTTTCTACCTCTTGGGGCGCCGTTTACTCTGGTCACGGACCATGCCCCCTCACCTGGCTAACGGATGAAAGACAAGAATGCCGCATCATGAGGTGGTACTTGGCCTTACAGCCGTGTCGTTCACTATTCTGCACCGGGCTGGCAAGGACCATGCGACGCCGACTTCATGTCCCGTATTGGGGAATGGAAGGGTCTGGCCCGATCGGGAGCCAGACTTGAGGGTGTAGCGAGTCGGTGTGGCTCCCCTCCGGTCCAGCAGAGGGAGCTCCTTGCCAGACGCCCAAGTGGGCTGAGACACCACTTCCTGTCCCCACCCCCCGGAAGTCAAGGGGCGGGACAGGAAGTATAAAGGAAGACACCAGAGCTCAGTCAGGAGCCAGCAGCCGCCCGGGAGCAGGCGTGCGGCGGGAGCTCCTGACCGGGAGCCTTCTAGCAACCAAGGCAGCTGCCCAGACTGGCCTCCGCTTCCCGCACCCACTACGAGGAGGAGGAGCCGCCCGAGCCGCCCCGTGACAGGTACTGGGACCACCCGCCGGACCGCCCCTGCGCCCCCCCGAAGAGGAGCCGCCGGGGCTTCCCCGGCCCTGCTTCCCGGAGGAACCGCCGGAGCAGACCTGGCCGGACTTTCCGGAGGCACTACCCGACCTCCCCCCAAGCCCAGACCCGGAGGAGTCGAGGACATTTGGCTGGCCCGAACCGGATACAAGTGTACAGGTAGGCCCGAGGGGATATGGAGTGTAGCCGGGGATAGCCGACCCCTGTCAGGCTACGGACATTGAGGTGCCCATGTCGGTGTGTTTCGGTCAGGACCCCACCGACCAGCGGCCGTGAGAGCCGCTAATAGGGCCCCGGGCTGGAACACAGTGGAGTGGGCGGGCCTGTGTTCCCCCTGCCACCCCATTCACGGGTGGCAGTCTCCCCCTCACCCCAGCGCTCAGGCTTAGGCTTACCTGAACTATTGCTCAGCCCTGCCTAAGGGTCTGAGCCCTCTGTTTGTTGCTGCCCCGCCCTGAACTAGGGCCTGGGCTTATAAACTGAACTGCTGCTCAGCCCTGCCTAAGGGTCTGAGCCCTCTGTTTGTTGCTGCCCCGCCCTGAACTAGGGCCTGGGCCTATATATTGACTTTGTTGCTGCCCAGCCCCTGTTCCAGAGGCCTGGGCCTATATTGACTTTGTTGCTGCCCAGCCCCTGTTCCAGAGGCCTGGGCTTATATTGACTCTGTTGCTGCTGCCCAGCCCCTGCTCCAGGGCCTGGGCTCATATTGACTCTGCGGTTGCCCAGCCCCTGCTCCAGAGGCCTGGGCTTATATTGACTCTGCGGTTGCCCAGCCCCTGCTCCAGAGGCCTGGGCTCATATTGACTTTGCGGTTGCCCAGCCCCTGCTCCAGAGGCCTGGGCTCATATTGACTCTGCGGTTGCCCAGCCCCTGCTCCAGAGGCCTGGGCTTATATTGACTATGCGGTTGCCCAGCCCCTGCTACAGAGGCCTGGGCTCAGATTGCCTCCGCGGTGGCCCAGCCCCTGCTCCAGAGGCCTGGGCTCATATTGACTTTGCGGTTGCCCAGCCCCTGCTCCAGAGGCCTGGGCTCATATTGACTTTGCGGTTGCCCAGCCCCTGCTCCAGAGGCCTGGGCTTATATTGACTCTGCGGTTGCCCAGCCCCTGCTCCAGAGGCTTGGGCTTATATTGACTTTGCTGTCGCCCCGCCCCTGCTCCAGAGGCCGGGGCTTACATTGCCCGTGCGATTGTCCAGCCCCTGCTAGAAGGGTCTGGGCCCAAGGACGGCTGTCCTGCTGCCCGCCCTGACCGAGGGTCGGGGCATATACTTATTGACTGTGTGCCTTGAGGTCAGCCCCTGCCTGAGGGTCTGAACCCCTGCGACCTTCACGAGACTGATTGCCGCCCGGCCCCTGCTCCAGAGGGCCCGAGGCGTAGGGTTGAGCTAACCCCGGACTCTTGTCGCCCACCGTTAGAGGGGACAAGGAGCGAGTCGGTGTGGCTCCCCTCCGGGCTACAGGAGGGTTGAGCCCCGACTCGCCAGATTACAGTTCCCCTCTCACCCCGGGGGCTGGTGGGAGGGGTGGTGAGAAGGCACCTTGCTCGCTCTGCCATCTGAGCACCTGCTCTGGCTGGCTGCCCTGCCAGCTGCCATAACACTCTGCCAGCTGCTCTGCCAGCTGTCCACATGTCACCTTTTGGTGCTACCTGCCTCTCTGTGACCTCTGCAGGGCAGTGTTTTGAGCCCCCCTCCCCACTGCTAGTGACTGTCAGCTCTTAGTGGGGGAATGACCCTGCAGAATCAGGCTGGGCAGAAACACTGTCCCACAGCAAGTGATCTCAGCTGGAGTGATCACTTAATAAAAATCCCTCTGACATTCACCCCATCTTGTCAACTGTTGGGAACAGGCCACATCCACCCTGACTGAATTGGCCTCGTTAGCATTGACCCCCCGACTTGGTCAGGCAACTCCCATCTTTTCACGTGCTGTGTATTTATACCTGCCTACTGTATTTTCCACTGCATGCATCTGATGAAGTGGGTTCTAGCCCAGGGCCGCCCAGAGAATTCCGGGGTCCGGGGTCTTCGGTGGCGGGGGGCCCCCGCTCAGGGGCGGCTCTAGACCCGAGCGCGCCGAAGACCTGGGGGGCGGCATTTGGCTCCGGTTGAGCTCCCGCAGGCATGCCTGCGGCAGGTCAACCGGGCCGGACAGTGACTGCGGCGGGTGCCGTGGTCCGCGGCTCCGCTTGACCTGCCGCAGTCATGCCTGCGGGAGGTCCAGCCGAGCCGCGGGACGGCGCCCCTCGCAGTCATGCCTGCGGCAGGTTCACTCGTCCGGGCTCCGGCGGACCTGCCGCAGTCATGCCTGCGGGAGCTCAACAGGAACCGCAGGGGCCCCAGAAAACATTCGTGGGGGCCCCTGCGGGACGCGGGGCCTGGGGCAAATTGCCCCTCTTGCCCCCCCCTCTGGGCGGCCCTGTTCTAGCCCATGAAAGCTTATGCTCAAATAAATGTATTAGTCTCTAAGGTGTCACAAGGATGCCTTGTTGTTTTTAATAAAACAACAGACTCTCAAAGAGCCTTAATTAGTGCTATCATTGAAAGGTGAGAAGAAGCCCATTAAGCCCTACCTAAGGCTCTTTGGAGGGGAGCCTTCCCAGCAGGAACACCTACCTGTCCCCACCCCCTCTTACTGTCCCAGGCCTCTGGCATTCGAGCCCCAGACTTAGTGAGTTCCGTCAGTTGAGGGTGACCCCCTCAATCAGGCCAGGCTAAGCACAGATCTGGTGCCCTTTACTCGTACAATAAAGATAACAACATTGATACCAACATTTCATTGCCCTGCATTCAGTACTACAGTGATTTGAACCAGCTCTGCCTGCTGGATACAGAGCCCGAATGCAGTGTAAATACAGTCTGCTCCTGAAGCCTTTCCGCTCCCCCGAGAGCTGTCAGGGGAGAGCTCATTCAGATCCTGCTTACAGTTAAATCTCTTCTACGGCGCAGTCTCTCTCTCAGTACATGTTCTTTAATGCCACAAATGATTCTCTCTCTGACCAGACTCTGTCACTCCCCAAACTAGCAGGATTTACTGAGCTTCCTTAGTTCTGTGACATGTTGCTCCCTGGTGTCATCTGTTTCTTTGCATGCATGTAAAAAAATGGTGTCTCTCAAAGATCTCATTCCTTTTTGGCATGCAACGTTCCTTGGATTTAGTCAGTATTTTACTTACCTTCATGCTTTCATCTTCTTCAAACGTAAAGTTGTTATAACTATCCAATGCTTCCTCCCCGACAACATGCAAAAAGACCGAGGATTTCACTTTAGCATGTTTCTCCTCTGTCCCTCTGGCTGCTAAATACCATTCAGATCACTCTGAATGTTTACAAGTTCTCTGCAGCGTTGCCTGACAATTGCAGACTGGATGGAGGTTGCAACACCTCCATTTTTCGCTTTCCCCTCCCCCCTCGTCTTAAGCTAGTCGGGCTACTCTTGGCTTCATAAAACACATACACAAGCCTCTGTTCTCTGTTTGCTGCTCCACGCGCTCCCTTGCCTCTGCTTTCAGTTTCAAAGACAGGAGTTAACTTCCAATGACGCCATCTCCTCCCCATTGGACACCTGAGCCTGTGTCATGATCTCAGGGTTCCTTAAACAACAAAGCCGTGAATGAGAGAGAAATACAACTCTGAATTGCTGTGTCCAGCCTCACTGTGTCCTCACCCCTGCTTCCTTCCAGGGCACATCGCTAAATTCCCAGAGTCGTCATACTGTCCCTTCGAGGGAGCGTCCCTGAATTATAAACTTCCACAAACACACCTCTTCAGTTGGATGGCCCCGAGGGGCACGTGGGGTGTGATTCCTGCAGATAAGGGCGATGGGTGGAAACAGCAAACATTTAACTCCTCACAGGAGCAACACCTTGGTTTGCACAGATCCACAGCTGCTCCAGCCAGAAGGAACCATTAAGACCATTTAGTCTGAACTCCTGCCTCACACAGGCCAGAGAACCAGCCAGGGGGCAGGGCACTCATGGTCTGAGAGCTGAATCAGTGACTGTATGGGACCGCTGGGCTCTGATTGGCTGAGACAATTCCACCCAGCAGGCTGGATCATGACATCATGACATTCTCCTCCCCAAACTTGCTCAGGGCTCTGGCTCTGAATGCAGCTGCTCTATGTTCTTTGACTAAGGCCTGGTCTACACTGGGGGGGGAGGGGATGGTGTCGATCTAAATTACGCAACTTCAGCTAGGTGAATAACGTAGCTGAAGTCGACATACTTTAGATCTACTCACGGCGGTGCCTTCACTGCGGTGAGTCGACTGCTGCTGCTCCCCCGTCGACTCCGCCTGCACCACTCGTACAGGAGTCGACAGGAGAGCACTCGGGTCTATTTATTGCGTCTAGACTAGAGGTGATAAATTGACCCCCGCTGGATTGATCACTGCCTGCCTATCCGGCAGGTAGTATAAACATACCCTAAGACTTTTAACAGGCCTTCAATTTTGGGGTCCTCAACTGAGGACCCCATAAAGGGGCAGGATGCCGAGTACTCACTCTCTGAGAATCAGCCTCCTCAAAAGTGTCTCAAGTTGAGCACCCAAAATGCTGACACTTTAAAATCCTTGCCCTTCTTACATTTTAATATGGCTAAATGCAGATGTAGACACCTAGGGACAAAGAATGATGGCCATACTTGCAGGATAGGGCAGCGGTTCTCAAACTTTAGCAGCCCCCCCTACTCAGCCCTTGCCCCGAGGCTACACCCTCCGCTCACTACATCCCACCTCCCTCTGTCACTCGCTCTCCCCCACCCTCACTCACTTTCACCAGGGTGGGGCAGGGGGTTTGGGTGCAGGAGGGGGTGTGGGCTCTGGGCAGGACAGCTGTTCCCTAGCATGAAGGAGACACTGGAAGGGAGGGGGAGCAGTTGATCAGCTGGGCCTGCAGACCCCAGTTTGAGAAATGCTGGGATAGGGCATTCTATCCTGAGAAGCAGTGACTCTGAAAAAGAGTCAGAGCTCATGGGGGATAATCAGGTGACCAGGACATCCCAATGCGAGGCAGTGACCGAAAGGGCTAATGCAATCCTCAGATGTATAAACAGGGGAATTTCGAGTAGGAGCAGAGAGATTATTTTATTTCTGTATATGGCACTGGTGTAACCACTGCTGGAATCCTGTGTCCAGATCTGGTGCTCACAGTTCAAGAAAGATGTTGATGATAAATTGAGAGGGTTCAAAGAAGAGCCGTGAGAATGATTAAAGGGTTGGGAAATCTGCTTTATCATTGAGGCTATGATTATGTCACAAAGGTCATGGAATTCATGACTTCCATTGACCTCTGTGACATTTTCTGCCCTGAGGGCTGGAGCTCCCAGAGAGACCTGTGCCCCGCAGCTCCCAGCCCCTGGCCTGGTGGTGGGGAACACACCACAGCTGCCCAGCTGTGGCAGGCGAGCAGCAGACCCCCTGCAGCTGCCCAGCCATCATGGGCAGCGGGGGGACCCTGCAGCTACCAGCTGCCCGGGGGCGAGGGGACCCCTCAACAGCCCAGCCCCTCGGGCAGGGTGACCCTGGGGCTCCCAGGCACTGCAGCGGTGGGGGACCCAGGAGCCCCAGCAGCAGTGGGTGCTGAACCCGCCTACCCCTCTTGTCAGGGATATTTGTCGTGAAAGTCAGGGACAGGTCCTGGGCTTCCGTGAATTTTTGTTTATTGCCTGTGACCTGGCCATGACTTTTACTAAAAGTATCCATGATAAAAACTTAGCCTTAATGATACTGATAGACTCAAGGTGCCCCACCTGTCTAGCTTAACCAAGAGAAGGTTAAGGGGTGACTTGATCACAGCCTGTGGGTACCTACCTGGTGAACAGAGAGCTGATAATGAGCTCTTCACTCTGGCAGAGAACAGGCTAACAGAGTGGGGGGATTTAACATTGTCACAGTTTACAAGGGTCGTGCCAGATTCTCCATCACAGGCAATTTGTAAATCACAATTGGATATTTTTCTAAAAGCTCTGCTCTATGAGTTATTGTGGGGCAGGTCTCTGGCCCGTGTGACACATGAGGCCAGACTAGATGATCATAGTGGTCCCTTCTGGCTTTTAAAAAAGGGGTAAACAGTGAGGAGGCAAAATCTGCAGATGATACAAAACTACTCAAGATAGTTAAGTCCCAGGAAGACTGCGAATAGCTACAAAGGGATCTCGCAAAACTGGGTGATGAGGCAACAAAATGGCAGATGAAATTCTATGTTGATAAATGTAAAGTAATGCACATGGGAAAACATTATCCCAACTATACATATAAAATGATGGGGTGTAAATTAGCTGTTACCACTCAAGAAAGATCTTGGAGTCATTGTGGATGGTTCTCTGAAAACATCTGCTCAGTGGGCAGCGGCTGTCAAAAAAAGTGAACAGAATGTTGGGAATCATTAAGGAAGGGATAGATAATAAGACAGAAAATATCATGTTGCCTCTATATAAATCCATGGTACGCCCACACCTTGAATACTGCGTGCAGATCTGGTCACCCCATCTCAAAAATATATATATTGGACTTGGAAAGGGTACAGAGAAGGGCAACACAAATGATTAAGGGTATGGAATGGCTTCCGTATGAGGAGAGATTAATAAGACTGAGACTTTTCAGCTTGGAAAAGAGACGACTAAGGGGGGATATGTTAAAGATCTATAAAATTTTGATTGTTGTGGAGAAAGTAAATAAGAAGTGTTATGTGCATCTTTACATATCACAAGAACTCAGGGTCACCCAATTAAATTAATAGGCAGCAGGTTTAAAACAAACAAAAGGAATTACTTTTTCGCACAACACACAGTCAACCTGTGGAACTCCTTGCCTGGGGATGTTGTGAAGGCCAAAACTATAATGGGGTCCAAAAAAGAACTAGATAATTTCATGGCGGAGAGGTCCTTCAATGGTAGAGTGACCATATGTCCCATCTTTTGGCTGGGATAGTCCCGTTTTTAAGCCCTGTCCCAGCCATCCCGACTTTTGTGGCAAAAATGGGCATTTGTCCCATTTGCTTTTGGCAACTGATCAAGTGGGCAAGAACAAATGGGACAAATGCCGACTTTAATTTAAAAAGTGCAGTGTGATGCAGAGGAATGTGCGGTGGGGGCGGGGAGGGTGAGTGGAGATGCCAGCCCTGTGCAGTGGGGAGGCAGGGCTGGAGAGGGGCAGGCATGGATCCAGTGACAGCCTCGAGTGGGGGGCTGGCACGGTTTGAGTGACCACTGACAGTTGTGGGGGGAGCTCCTTCTTCTTATGTTCATAACAACCTGCCCCCCCACACCCACAAATAACCCCTGCTCTTTCGCTCCTTGCAAGTATTCCACACTCAGTGACAGTCCCGCTGAGTTGGTCACCACTCCTTGGACATCCAGGTCACATGGTGTCTCCTCATCACGGGATGAGCCTTACTTACAATCTGGTTGCCAGGGGAAGTCACAGTTACATGCTCCACATTTGCTTTCCCTGAATATTCTCCAGCATTCACATGAGCATTTGACAGAACAAGGAGTAATGGTCTCAAGTTGCAGAGGGGGAGGTCTAGGTTGGATATTAGGAAAAACTATTTCACTAGGAGGGTGGTGAAGCACTGGAATGGGTTCCCTAGGGAGGTGGTGGAATCTCCTTCCTTAGAGGTTTTTAAGGCCCGGCTTGACAAAGCCCTGGCTGGGATGATTTAGTTGGGGTTGTTCCTGCTTTGAGCAGGGGGTTGGACTAGATACCTCCTGAGGTCCCTTCCAACCCTGATCTTCTATGAGTGGTCGGCTTTCTGCAGGCGTTCCTGCCAGTGCCCGAGTGTCCTGGGCTGCATGCCAAGGGGGGTGGGGGCCAAACGCAGCCAGTAGGAAACCAGCTCTGTCCTCTAGTGACTATTCGGGCAGTTTGGGAGCTATTGTCTCAGCTCGCATGAGTCGTGGAAATTGTTCTTTGGGGCTCTTGTGTCTGTGCAGCGAATCCCTTCCCCCATCCAGATCATTCCTACATCCCAGAGCACCTCCTTCCCTGCCAACGGGTGGAAGGGCAGGGCTGGCTCCAGCTTTCTTGTGCCCCAAGCAGCGGGGGGAGCCCCAGTTGAGCTGCTGCCGAAGAGGAAGAGAGGGAGTGAAGGACCCACTGCCAAAGACCCGGATGTGCCGCCCCAATAACGGACAGAGTGCGGCCCCTTTCTATTGGCCACCCCAGGCACCTGCGGAAGGGACACGCTCGGCTGGGTTTCGCCAATTGATGTACAATGCAGAGGGACGGTCTGTAAGTCTGTCTGTCTCATGCAGTCTGCCCCACAGCTCCTCTGTACCGTCACAGATCCCTGTCCAGTTTCCAAACTGTTAGACCTGTTACGTCGGGACCCAGGAACTGGCCAATTAAGATGGGGCAGAGAGCTAAGGAACCTGCTTCTTTATTCAGCTGCTGCATTGCATCTTGTTCCAACACGCTCCACAGCCCTGGTACTGGGAGTCTTGATGGGCACAAATGCCCTCTAGCGGGGAAACATGGAGCACACACAATTATATCACATGCATTACAGTCCTCCCCCGGCACTGAGTTGTTACCAACCCCCAGAGTCGTAACAAGGAATTTTTGCGCCCGAGGCATGGGCTGGTTCCAGGCTCTTCGGGGGTGGGTCCCTGAGTCCCTGGCGGAGAGAAGGACCTGCTGCCGAATTGCCGCCGCTGCTTCATTCATTCTTTGGCTGCAATTTGGCGGTGGGTCCCTGAGTCCCTGTCGGAGAGAAGGACTCGCTGCCGAATTGCTGTCGAAGAATGAATGAAGCAGCGGCGGCAGGTCCTTCCCTCCGAGAGGGACTCAGACCCGCTGCTGACTTGCCGCCGAAGAAGCGGTGCCGGTAGAGCTGCCGCCGAAGTGCTGCTGATCGCGGTACAGCTGCGTCCCTCTGCTTTGCATGCCCGAGGCAAGTACCTCACTTGCCTCGCCCTTGTTATGGCACTGCTGCCCCCCATCAATACCTAACTCAACATTATCCATTGCAGCAGCTAGAACTGCAGAGGACAGAAGAGACGAGCTGAGCACTCCAGGCAAAGTGAGAGGTTATTCTGCCTCTGTGCCACTCGTCCGCCTCAGCTAGCAACTGTTTCACCTGCCAACTGAGCGGCTCGGCTGGGTGCCTGTGGCACACGGGGTAGCATTGCTCAGGTTCTGGAGTAGACACTTGAACAGGCGCTTGGGGTGACAATTCAGGTTCTGGTTCCTCTGTGCCAGGAATCAATGGAAGTACGGTGTTCTGCACTTCAGCATTCGGATCAGTCAGATCAGCTACAGATGGTGTCCTGACACTTTGTTTTGGGCGCAAACTCTTCTTGACGTGCTGCTCACAAACCGGGAAGAGTTAGTAGGGAAAGCAAAAGTGGATGGGAACCTGGGAGGCAGTGACCATGAGATGGTCGAGTTCAGGATCCTGACACAAGGAAGAAAGGAGAGCAGCAGAATACGGACCCTGGACTTCAGAAAAGCAGACTTTGACTCCCTCAGGGAACTGGTGGGCAGGATCCCCTGGGAGGCTAATAGGAAGGGGAAAGGAGTCCAGGAGAGCTGGCTGTATTTTAAAGAATCCTTATTGAGGTTTGTGATACAGCATGGCCAGAGGGCAGCAGGAGAGTGTTAGCAGGGAGCCTTATTCCCTGCAAGGGGAGGAAGGTTTGCTATAGATTAACTAGAGCACCTGAAGCCAATTAGAGCACCTGAAACCTATCAGAGCACTAGCAGTGAGTCACATGATATAAACCCCTGCTTCAGTCAGACAGTGTGGGTTGTTGGAGCAGGAAGGTTTGGTTGGAGCAGAGAGCGGTTTGAATTAGTTGAAGCAGAGAACAGTTTTGAAGAGAGACAAAAGGAAAGTTTGGAAGAGTGCTGCGGTGGGCTGAGAAGTCCAAAAACCCTAGGTAAGGGGCACCTGGCTTGTGCAGAGGGAGGGCAAGAAGCCCCTCCACAAGCTGAAGGGCAGGAGAGGGAAGTAACCCAGGGGAAGGAACCACCAGTACAAGTGGTTCACCACTAACCTCAGGGCCCCTGGGTTGGGACCTGGAGAAGAGGGCGGGCCCAGGTCCCTCCCTCTCCACTCCACTCCTCCAGGACACTAGTGGGGTAATTAAAAATACCGGTTAGGAGGCAAGCAATGGTGCCCTGAACCTTACCCAAAGAAGAGAAAGCGCGAGACCCAGCATAACAGTACCGGCAATTTGCCACAGGTTGCAGGAACAAACCATCCCGATGTGTAGAAAGAATAGTAAATATGGCAGGCGACCAGCTTGGCTTAACAGTGGAATCCTTGCTGATCTTAAACACAAAAAAGCAGCTTACAAGAAGTGGAAGATTGGACAAATGACCGGGGAAGAGTAGAAATATATTACTCAGGCATGCAGGAGTGAAATCAGGAAGGACAAATAACACTTGGAGTTGCAGCTAGCAAGAGATGTTAAGAGTAACAAGAAGGGTTTCTTCAGGTCTGTTAGCAACAAGAAGAAAGTCAAGGAAAGGGTGGGCCCCTTACTGAATGATGGAGGCAACCTAGTGACAGAGGATGTGGAAAAAGCTAATGTACTCAATGCTTTTTTTGCCTCTGTCTTCACAAACAAGGTCAGCTCTCAGAGTGCTGCACTGGGCAGCACAGCGTGGGGAGGAAGTGACCAGCCCTCTGTGGAGAAAGAAGTGGTTCAGGACTATTTAGAAAAGCTGGACGAGCACAAATCCATGAGGCCAAATGCACTGCATCCGAGGGTGCTAAAGGAGTTGGCAGATGTGATTGCAGAGCCATTGGCCATTATCTTTGAAAACTCATGGCAATCGGGAGAAGTCCCGAATGACTGGAAAAAGGCTAATGTAGTGCCCATCTTTAAAAAAGGGAAGGAGGAGGATCTGGGGAACTACAGGCCAGTCAGCCTCACCTCAGTCCCTGGAAAAATCATGGAGCAGGTCCTCAAGGAATCAATTCTGAAGCACTTAGAGGAGAGGAAAGTGATCAGGAACAGTCAGCATGGATTCACCAAGGGCAAGTCATGCCTGACTAACCTAATTGCCTTCTATGAGGAGATAACTGGGTCTGTGGATGAGGGGAAAGCAGTGGATGTGCTATTTCTGGACTTTAGCAAAGCTTTTGATACGTATGTCCACAGTATTCTTGCTGGCAAGTTAAAGAAGTATGGTCTGGATGCATGGACTATAAGTTGAATGAAAGCTGGCTAGATCGTCGGGCACAACGGATAGTGATCAATGGCTCCATGTCTAGTTGGCAGCTGGTATCAAGCGGAGTGCCCCAAGGGTCGGTCCTGGGGCTGGTTTTGTTCAATATCTTCATTAACGATCTGGAGGATGGCAAGGACTGCACACTCAGCAAGTTTGCAGATGACACTAAACTGGGAGGAGTGGTAGATATGCTGGAGGGTAGGGATAGGATACAGAGGGACCTAGACAAATTAGAAGATTGGGCCAAAAGAAATCTGAGGTTCAACAAGGACAAGTGCAGAGTCCTGCACTTAGGACAGAAGAATCCCATGCACTGCTACAGACTAGGGACCGAGTGGCTAGGAAGCAGTTCTTCAGAAAAGGACCTAGGGGTTACAGTGGATGAGAAGCTGGATATGAGTCAACAATGTGCCCTTGTTGCCAAGAAGGCTAATGGCATATTGGGCTGTATAAGTAGGAGCATTGCCAGCAGATCGAGGGACGTGATCATTCCCCTCTATTTGACATTGGTGAGACCTCATCTGGAGTACTGTGTCCAGTTTTGGGCCCAACACTACAGGAAGGATGTGGAAAAATTGGAAGGAGTCCAGCTGAGGGCAACAACAATGATGAGGGGGCTGGAGCACATGATTTATGAAGGGAGGCTGAGGGAACTGGGATTGTTTAGTCTGCAGAAGAGAAGAACTAGGGGGGATTTGATAGCTGCTTTCAACCACCTGAAAGGGGGTTCCAAAGAGGATGGATCTAGACTGTTCTCAGTGGTGGCAGATGACAGAACAAGGAGCAATGGTCTCAAGTTGCAGTGGGGGAGGTCTAGGTTGGATATTAGGAAAATCTTTTTCACTAGGAGGGTGGTGAAGCACTGGAATGGGTTACCTAGGGAGGTAGTGGAATCTCCTTCCTTAGAGGTTTTTAAGGTCAGGCTTGACAAAGCCCTGGCTGGGATGATTTAGTTGGGTTTGGTCCTGCTTTGCGCAGGGGGTTGGACTAGATGGCCTCCTGAGGTCCCTTCCAACCTTGATATTCTATGTCAGTTTCTTAAATGTTTTACTGGTTCTGCCCTTTAAAAACTTCCTCTTACCTGAAATCAATGTCAGAAATCACCTGTTTCAAATTACCTGGTGTAATGGGAGCTGAGGGCAGCTGGAGGATGTTAGGGAAACATTAGCCACTTTGCAAACATTCCAAGGAACCCTCCTTTAAACATCCTTTAATCTCCAAGTATTTAGTATCACACAAATGTCCAGTTGAGGTGCTAGAGTGGATGAGGAGGAGCCCTCAACATTAAATCAGCAGGATCCCAATTTGGAAAATTCTTTTAATGCTCTTCTTAGTTTCTATGCACTCCAAAATGACTTGGACACCGAACTCCAAATGTTTTATTACCTAGGCCTGGCCAGGAAGCGTTAGAGTCCTTTTGGAGGTTAAACTGCAGTTTTCATATAAATGCAGAGCCTTCCATGGCTGAGGCACAACCCCACCTGATGATAATGTCCATGAGTATCATGAAAACAAACTGATCTGTGTTTGTTATGTTGACTGTAAAAGCTTGTAAAGCTGGGCGTCTGTCCAGGGGTTGTATTAAATATTCCACAAATAGCAGTAATCAGCAAGGAAATGTTTGTTTAGGAAAATATTTTTGTGACAGAATCATTTAAGCACCAGGATGTGAGATGTAGCTGTCATTTGGGATGGGAACTTTTCTAGCTCTTGTTATCTTTAGTATCAGAATTATGGAGAGGCAGCAGCCGCTGCATAGTTAAGCTTACCATTAAATTTCAGTTTAGAGCAGAATTTTGCATGGTCTCTAAAATCTAGAAAAAGAATCATAGAACTCAGCTCCCGAAAGAGCTTCAACACCAGCCCCCTCGGCACCAGAACAGGACTGTGGAGGGGACAGGTGGAGCCACTTACTGGCTTCTCAGAACAGGCTCTGAGCCTACAACCACAGCACAGGTCTCTGCTCTTTGAGCTAGAGCAGTGGTCTCCAAACGTTTTTGATTGCACACCCCCATCAGTAAAAATTTTTGAGCATGCACCCCTTGCTCCACCGAAGCAAAAAAGGAAAAAAACCCAACCCCCCCCCCAAAACCCGCTCGGACTCCTGCCAGAACTGCAGAAGCGCCCCCCCCTCAAAAAAGCACTCTTCCTGCTGTGCACCCTCAAGGATCCTGTTGCGCACCCCAAGGGGTGCGCACACCCCATTTTGGAGACCACTGAGCCAGAGGAGTAACTCCTTCACCCAGTAGTAGTTGGCTCTTATCCAGATGAGTGACTAGCAGGGAACACCTAACGAACCAGTGAGTCATGCTGACTTAGCCCCATAATTATAGCTTTGAACCTAGGGGAAGCAGGTGTCATTCACCTTTTACAGCGAGAGTAATTAACTGAACTCAACTGATACCACAAGGTCATTAACGGCTGAGTCAGGGCGAGCATCTACGTCCTTAGCAGTCACTTAGCCACCCTGAAGAACTGGGCCTGCTGTCTGTGCTTGGCTATGCAGACTATCCAAGGAGGCCTGTCTGGCCAAGCCACCTCTCTAAAGCACCCTGAGACACCAGTGAATTCGCCTAACAAAGAACTGAGTGTGCCGGGATTTCTGAGAGCACAGGGAGCAGGTAAGGAGGACAGGGACATTGCAGAGAAGAGAAATGTTTTCTTTGTATCAGTCTTCACCACGGCAGTTGTTGGGTAGATTGCGGCCCTGGACCTGCTCTTTCCAGCTTATGAAGATTGGGAGCTGTCGGGGCTGGGCATGCCAGAACAGGAGATACTGGAGCAAACTGACAATTTCAAGACCCCAGCCCAGCTGAGACAAACAGCGGCTACACTGCGCACCTTTAGTGGCACGGCTGTAGCAGCACAGCGCTGTCGCTAAAGCTGCGTAGTACGGACATAGCCTTCGATTCTTTGAGTGTGTCAGTGAAGCCGTGGATAAAGGAGAACCAGCTGAATTACTGCATTTAGGCTTTTGAAAGGCCTTTGACAAGGTGTCCCAGATCCGGCCAGGCTCCCCTGCCAGCCGCTGACCAGACTGCTGTGAGGGGGCCCAGACCATGAATCCCTGGTTCGATTTTGGCTGCCCTGGCTGGTTTTGCTACGGACTTGCCAGTTGCTGGACCAAGGATGTTATTTACTGGAGGCTTTTTGTTGTTGCTGGTTTTCTGGGTGTTTTTGCCGGGAACACAGTGATCACATCATGGCTGGGAGCAAACCATGGACTGAATCCAGGCCCACTGTGCAATGCACGTGAAGAATGCAGTGTGCTGGGTGCCAGGCCCTCACTGCTGGCTGCTGAAACCGTGGTGGCTCCTCTCTATCGGCCCCTGGGAAGCAGGACAGATGAAATTCACCAGCAATGCAGGGGTCAGGAGTGGGGTGGGGGAGTCAGGGGCTCCTTGGAGGGGATGGTAGAGGACTCCCTCACAGACGAGGTGGGGTGGGTGAGTGTAGGGGCTCATGGCCCAGAAGGGTCAGGTTACAGGGAAGGAGGAGACCACCCATCCTGAATTGGGTTGAAAGTCACAAAATGCAGAATTCATGTCCTGGTCCTGGGCTGAATGACTCCGGGGCAGCATTTTCCTGGTTTCGCTGCGATGCTGCTCTGCTCTTGTCCGAGGTTCAGGAGTGGCACCAGCCTCTTCCTGGTGGGAGGTGCTGAGCTGGTAGGGTTGCCAACTTTCTACTCGCACAAAACCAAACACACTTGCTCCCCCCCGCCCTCCACTGAGGCCTCACCCCTTCTCTGAGGCCCTGCCCCCTGCTCACTCTATCCCCCATCCCTCTGTCGCTCACTCTCCCCACCCTCGCTCACTCGCTCACGTTCACCGGGCTGGCTCAGGGGGTTGGTGTTCGGGAGGGGGTTGGGGATCTGGCTGGGGGTGCAGGCTCTGGGGTGGGACCAGGGATGAGGGTTTTGGGGTGCAGGAGGGGGCTCTGGGCTGGAGCTGAGGGGTCAGGAGTATGGGAGAGGCCTCCAGGCTGTGGCAGGGAGTTGGGGTACAGGAGGGGATTGGGGCTCTGGGCTGGGGGTGCGGGTTCTGTCATGGGGGCCAGAGACTAGGGGTTCAGGGTGAAGGAGGGGGCTCTGAGATGGGGCTGGGGGTTGGGTGTGGGCTCAAGCTGGGGGTGCGGGCTCTGGTGTGGGGCTGGGGATGAGGGATTTGGGATGTGGGGCAGGTCTGGGCTGGGGCTGAGGGGTTTGGAGGGCAGGAGGGGGATCAGGACTGGGGCAGGGGGCTGGGAGAGTGCGGGGGTGAGGGATCCAGCTGGGGGTGCAGACTCTGCGGTGGGACTGGGAATGAGGGTTTGGGGTGCAGGAGGGGGATTGGGACTGGGGCAGGGGGTTGGGGCATGGGAGAAGGTCAAGGGTGAAGGCTCCAGATGATGCTTATCTCAAGCAGCTCCTGGAAGCAGCGGCATGTCCCTCCTCTGGCTCCTATGCGGAGGCGAGGCCAGGTGGCTCTGCACGCTGCCCCATCTGCAGGCGCCGCCCCTGCAGCTCCCATTGGACAGAGTTCCTGGCCAATGGGAGCTATGGGGGTGGTACTTGTGGCAGGGGCAGTGCATGGAGCCCCCTGGCTGCCCCTATATGTAGGAACCAGAGGGGGAACATGCATCTGCTTCTGGGAGCCGCACAGAGCCGCACAGAGTTAGGCCTGTCACGCCGCCGACTGGACCTTTAACTGCCCGGTCAGTGGTGCTGACCGGAGCCACCAGGTCCCTTTTCAACCAAACGTTCAGGTTGAAAAACAGACACCTGGTAACCCTATGAGGTGGGCCTTAGCCGCCCTCGCAAAAGGCCCTGCCCCATGCTCCTCACCTTCCCCCGAGGTCGCACCACTGGCCAGGCCAGAAGCTGGGCAATGGTAAGAGCCACCCAGGGAGCCGGGGCCACTGTGGGGAGCCCTGGACCTCCACCTGCCCTGAGCGTCGCACCCCAGGGGGGAGTACAGGGGTCAGGGGCTGCTCTCTGGCACCTCTGCTCTGCCCAGCTCCAGCTTCTGGCCTGGCCCGGCTCAGGGCCTTAGGGGAAGAGGAGGAGCGGGGTCCAGGCCACGGGGGAGGGCGGGGTCCTGCATGTGTCCCTCTCTTGCCTTAGAAAAGGTGATCACCCAGGCTGGTGGGGGAGCAGGGGCCATGGGCAGTGGCTGTTCTCTGCCTCAGAGTTGCCAACTCTAACGCCTGCTATTCCAAGCTCCCCGGAGCATAAGCGGGCTGCAGCCCTGTGTCCCCTTGGTCCCTTTGGCTCCGTCTTGGGCAGCGACTCTCTGCCTGGGAACCCTTCACAGCAACAGAGCCCCTCACCCCGCTGCCCAAGGCCCCAGGACCAGCGCTGGCCCCCGAGACACCCCAGTAGCCTAGGGCCCCCCAGGATCCCACCAAAGGCTGCAGCACTTGGGCTCTCAGGGCCCGTGGTGGGTGCTGCATCGCACACAGGCCGGCATCGCACGGGCCTGACACGGTCGCTCTTCACTCACCAGAGGAAGCACAGGAGAGCACAGATAATCCAGAGCCCAACCGGACCCCTGGACACCTGGCCCCTCACCAGCTCCTCTGCCCTGGAGAGTCCTTGGGGGCCGTCGGAGTTCAGCAAGGCCGGGTCCCCCAGTTCGTCAGGCTTCTCCAGGCAGCTCCTCAGCCTGAGCGGGTGAGAATGGCCGGAAGAGCAAACAGCTCTGCTCCTGCCCTGTTGGGCCCAGCCAGACCCTCTGTCACGCCCAGTAGGTGACCTTGTTGCTAGG
Organism: Mauremys reevesii; assembly: GCF_016161935.1. Lineage (NCBI taxonomy): Eukaryota > Metazoa > Chordata > Testudines > Geoemydidae > Mauremys > Mauremys reevesii. The sequence continues at coordinate 360,146,573 of NC_052623.1, read as the reverse complement.
CGGCCTTTGCCGTGCCAAGCTGGTTCCTCTGGGCAGGGGCGGCCTTTTGTCTAGAGCGGTTACGTGCCCGTGGCTGGCCTCTAGGTAGGTGGCCCGCGTTGGTTAGCCTGTAGCCCCTTTCACGTTCCAGTCCAACACACGGGGCAGACGCACAAGAGAGACGACAACCGGCGCCCACACTAGAATGGAGATTGCAGCGTGGTGAAGATGCATCCAAGGCGTTCGTCACTTAGCACAGAACTCATCGATGGCACAGACCGACTCCCCAGCTCGTCACCCAGGCTCCCCGCCCAGCCCTAACGAAGGTGGGTGGCCTTGGGGTGAGGGGTGAAGTCTTGTCATGGTTCACAGGGCCCCAAAGAAGATGGGTGACATGATGGCAAAGGAAGCTCAGTGCTGCCAAAGGCCAGGTATTGATCCGGGGAGGGAATGCTCTTGTCCGGCTAAGGGATGGGAAACACAGAGCAGGGTTAACTGGTCAACGTTCACCATGACAGGAGATAAACAGCAGAGATCTCAGGGGGCCCTACTTGGTCCTGTGTTGTTTCCTGCATTTCTTACCAATCTGGAAAAGGGGATGAGCAGCGAGGGGGTGAAGTGTGCAGTTGACACAGAGTTACTGTGGTTAGTCAGGCCAAACGAGGACTGTGAGACACTTCACAGGGCCCCAAAGAAGATGGGTGACATGATGGCAAAGGAAGCTCAGTGCTGCCAAAGGCCAGGTATTGATCCGGGGAGGGAATGCTCTGGACTGTCACACACCTGGTGGGCTTCTGTGTCACCCAGGAAAGGGCCCTGGGTGACGTCTGCTCGATGTGCAGCTGTGGCCAAAAAAGCAAATGCTGTTGGGATACATAAGGGACAGGATGGAGAACAATACATAACAACGGCCATGCTGGGTCAGACCAAAGGTCCATCCAGCCCAGTATCCTGTCTACCAACAGTGACCAATGCCAGGTGCCCCAGACGGAATGAACAGAACAAGTAATCACCAAGTGATCCATCCCATCGCCCATTCCTAGCTTTTCACAAACAGAGGCTAGGGACACCATCCCTGCCCATCCTGGCTAATAGCCATTGATGGACCTGTCCTCCATGAATTTATCTAGTTCTCTTTTTAACCCTGTTATAGTCTTGGCCTTCACAACATCCTCTGGCAAGGAGTTCCACAGGTTGACTGTGTGTTGTGTGACAAAATACTTCCTTTTGTTTGTTTTAAATCTGCTGCCTATTAATCTCATTTGGTGACCCCCTAGTTCTTGTGTTATGAGGAGTAAATGACACTTCCTTATCTACTTTCTCCACACCACTCATGATTTTATAGACCTCTATCATATCCCCCCTTAGTCATCTCTTTTCCAAGATAAAAAGACCAGTCTTATTAGTTGCTTCTCATATGCAAGCCATTCCATAGCTCTAATAATTTTTCTTGCCCTTTTCTGAACCTTATCCAATTCCAATATCTCTCTTTTGAGATGGGGCAACCACATCTATAAGCAGTACTCAAGATGTGGGTATATATTGGATTTATATAGAGGCAACATGATATTTTCTGTCTTATTATCTATCCCTTTCTTTATGATGCCGAACATTCTGTTTGTTTTGACTCCTGCTGCACATTGAGTGGATGTTTTCAGAGAACTATCCACAATGACTCCAAGATCTCTTTTTTGAATGATAACAACTAATTTAAACACTATTATTTTTCATATATAGTTGGGACAAAGTTTTCCAATGTGCATTATTTTGCATTTATCAACATTGAATTTCATCTGCCATTTTGTTGTCCAGTCACCCAGTTTTGTGTGATCCTTTTGTAGCTCTTAACAGTCTGCCTGGGCCTTTGTATCATCTGCAAATTTTACCACCTCACTGTTTACTCCTTTTTCCAGATCATTTATCAATATGTTGACTAGGACTGGTCCCAGTACAGACCCTTGGGGGACACCACTATTTACCTCTCTCCATTCTGAAAACTTACCATTTATTCCAACTCTTTGTTTCCTATTGTTTAACCAGTTACCAATTCAGGAGAGGACCGTCCCTCTTATCCCCTGGCAGATTACTTTGCTTAAGAGCCTTTGGTGAGGGACTTTGTCAAAGGGTTTCTGAAAATCTAAGTACATTATATCCACCTGATCCCCCTTGTCCACATGCTTGTTGACTCCCTCAAGAGTTCTAGTAGATTAGTGAGGCATGATTTCCCTTTAAAAAAACCATGTTGACTCTTGCCCAACAAATTATGTTCATCTACATGTCTGACAATTTTGTTCTTTACTATAGTTTCAACCAGTTTGCCCGGAATGAAATCAGGCTAATCAGCCTGTAATTGCCAGGATCACCTCTGGAGCCCTTTTTAAAAATTGCTGTCACAGCAGCTATCCTCCAGTCATTTGGTACAGAGGCTGATTTAAATGAGAGGTTACAGACTATAGTTAGTAGTTCTGCAATTTCACATTTGAGTTCCTTCAGAACTCTTGGGTGAATCCCATCTGGTCCTGGTCACTTATTACTGTTTAGTTTATCAATTTGTTCCAAAATCCAGGGGCGCCTGGGAGGGGGGGGCAAGTGGGGCAATTTGCCCCAGGCCCTGCAGGGGTCCCGAGAGCCCTGGCCTGGCGGCGGTCTGGGTCTTTGGCGGCATTTTGGCAGCCGGTCCTTCAGTGCTGCTGAAGACGTGGAGTGATTGAAGGGCCCCCTGCCGCTGAAATGCTGCCGAAGACCTGGACCGCCACCAGGTGAGTACAAGCGCCGCAGCTCCCCCGCTTTGCTCCAGGCCCCCTGAATCCTCTGGGTGGCCCTGCCAAAATCTCCTCTAATGACAGCTAAATCTGAGACAGTTCCTCAGATTTGTTTCCTAAAAAGAATGGCTCAGATTTGGGAATCTCCCTCATACCCTCAGCTGTGACAACCAATGCAAATAATTCATTTAGTTTCTTGGCTGTGGACTTATCACCCTTGAGTGCTCCTTTACCATCTCGATCGCCCAGTAGCTTCCTGCTTCTGATGTACTTAAAAAAAAAATTATTACTTTTTGAATGTTTGACTAGCTGTTCTTCAAATTCTTTTTTGACCTTCCTAGTTATATTTTTACACTTGGTTTGCCAGAGTTTATGCTCCTTTCTATTTCCTTCACTAGGATTTAACTTTCACCTTCTAAATTATGCCTTTTTGCCTCTCACTGCTTCTTTTACTTTATTGTTTAGCCACGGTGACACTTTTTTGGAAGGACTCAGGTTTGGGCACAGGCCAAGGATGGGCCCATTACCCAAAGCCTCTGCCTTTGATCTGACCCTAACCAAGGCTTCCTGATGGTCCCAGCTCAGCTGCCGGGCGGGTCACAGAGTCTCTGTTTGCTCTGGGATGGGATCTTTGTATTTGCCAGCTGGGTTGATTTGCATGTTCAACACCCTGCCCCCCACATCCCCAGTAGGTCTATAAATACCCCGGAGAGCCAGCGCCCTGCACAGGCTGAGCTCCGATCCTCATCGCTCCAGACCAGCCGCCCAGACAGACGGACAGACGGACAGGTGAGTCCCTGCCACTCCTGACCCTTCTCCCTCCGCGCTGGGTGCTGGGCTCTCGGTGGAAGTCGAGCCCTGTGATGGGGCCTCATGGCCCGACTTGCCCTGTGTGAGTCCCTGGGGCCGTCTCTGTCCCACCCCTTCCCCCACAGCGCAGCCCCTTACCCCCGTCCCCAGGTGTCGGTGCTGAGCATCCTCTCCCTGGGGTCTGCTCCCCGCGCCCCTGCCCTGCCCTGCATGGCTGGAGAGGAGGGGCAGGGAGAGCTGCAGGCAGATGCCCTTGGGAACCAGCCCAGGGAGGGGGCCCTGCACAGCTTCCCTGCCCCACGGGGGCCTCTGAGTTGAGTCCCCTGGGTCTGGTATCCCTCTCTGGGCCCTTCCAGCCCAGCCAGGCCCTTCAACAAACAGCCCCAGCTCTGAACCACCTCCCCCTGTGTAATGCCCCATGGGTGTCCCAGCCTCTCATGGCCCCATCTCCCTGGTGTGTTTTCTCCCCAGGGGAAGTGAGAAGATGGGGCCAGTCACCTACTTCAGCCTCTGCCTCCTCGGCTGCCTGATCTTTAACGCCTCGCTGGCTGGTGAGTCCCTGCCCGGCCCCTCGAGAAGTGGATTCATTTCCCTCATCGCTCCCAGAGCCACTGCCCATCTCCTGCTGCTGGGAGTCACTGCCCGGGGGGAGCCCAGGCCCTGCGGCCCCTCCCCAGGGAGCGGGTGAGAGAAGGTGGGTGAAAGGCCCCCCAGGGTCGGCTTTTCCCATGAGGATTGGGTGGGGCCAGTCCCTGGGCAACGGGCGCTCAGCCCCCGTCAGCTCCAGGCTCCCACCCCCCCTCCCATGGTCCCCTCCCACTGGCCGGCCGTGTCCCCATGGGGTCCCTCTCCAAGGGCTGCTCATGGCTCTGCTCCAGCCCCAGCTTCTCCCCCATCCGGCCTCTGCTCCCGGCTGGGCTGCCCCAGTCCCTGCACACTGTGTCTTTCTCCTCAGACTGTCCCGTTCCCTCCCCCCTCTGGGACACGGCTCCACCCTGTCCCTCTGTGCCCCCAGGCCTGAGCAGGGCAGAGCCTGCCCAGTGTTCCCCTCCCCTCTGCCCCAGCCCCACAGATCCCTGCTACCCCCCTCTATGTCCCACCTCCCTGGGCACCTCTCTCCCCTTCCCTCCTCCTACAACCCCCCAGCTCCTTCCATCCAGAACTGGGCCCCTGCCCCGATTTCCTGCCTAGTCCCAGTCTGTGCCAACCCCACTGCTCCCCCAGCTTCACCCCTTGGTCCTGGGTGTTTCCTTCCCCATCTCCCATCCCCCCTGCCGGCTTCCCTGGCCCCACTGTCCCGCATGGCCCAAGGAGAGAGGGGGAGAAGCTCAGGGTGGCAGGAATTCTCAGCTGCAGCTGAATGGGGGCCACTATGGCTGGCAGCTCCATATTCCCCCCCTTCCCGGGGCTGAGGGTCCATGGGGCTCCCTGGGGCAGAGGAAGGGAGGGTCTATCAGCCACCCCACTGTGCACTGGCTCCTTTCTTCCCCTAGGGAGTCATAGGGAAAGGAACCCCTGCCCCATCCAAACCCAGAGGCCCTGCCCTGCTGGGATCCCTGCTCAGAGCTGGGTTCCAGGGGCCCCATTCTGCTGATGTGGGGTCTGGGCAAAGCCAGCTTCTTCCTGCAGCTCCAGGGCCTGGAGGGTCCTGCCTGCCAGACACAGCTCCAAATGGGATCCCAATGTTATTTGTCCTAATGGAAAAGAAATGGCTCTTCCTCTGAAACAGCCTCTAACTGCAGAGTCCTGTCCCTACCATTGCCCCATAACCCCCTCTCTCTGCAGGGGCACAAGATGTGTCCTGTCCCAGGGGCTGGCTACTCTTCCAAGGCTACTGCTATGGATACTTCTTCCAAGAGAAAACCTGGATGGAGGCTGAGGTGAGAGGCTGGGGGCAGCGGGGCTCAGGGGCGCTGGGCTGGAGTCGGAGGCTGGGGGGATGGGGAGGTTTAGGTTGAATATTAGTCAGTAAGCTGGGCTGGGCTGGGGCTGGGCTGGGGAATCCGATCCAGTGGGAGGGGTGGGAGCCCAGGGCTGCACATTTCCCACTGCCCCAGACAGAGCCCTGGGAACAGGCTGTGAGGGAACTACCTGCCCTGGCCAGGCTGGGGAGCAGAATACAATGGAAATGTTGTCCCCGGTGGAACACAATCTCCTTTGGACCCAAAGCTCTTGGCATGGTCTGTGTCTGCCAGGGACACAAGGGACGGTCTGGGCCCAGGTGGGGTCATGTCTTTGTGATGGGTTCCCCAGGTTGCAGCCTGGAACTGGGGTATCGCTGAGCCCTCTGGCTTACCAACCTGGGCTCCCTCTCACTCTGTGGTAATGTGACAAGCTGCAAACCCGTCCAGGTCCTGCACTCGCACAAACATCCACAGGCAGGGACACACCCAGCTGCAGTTACATGAGTGCTTTCACCAGCCGCTCATGAACCAGCAGAGAGACTCCAACCAGTTCCCCACAGCTCCCCAGCCTGGGACCCCAGAGCTGGACCATCTTGCCCTGGTCAGAAGCCTGACGAGTGTAAGTATATTACCCAGTCTGCCCCCACTCAATGTGGAGAGGACAATGCACCAGCCCCTGTTCCTGATCAGATTTCCCTTGCACTTCAAACAACACACTGTTTTAGGTAACAAGATGTAAGCAGAGTCAGGATGAGTCCTACCCTGACATCTGGTGGTAAATTACCGGGAGTGTGGAAAGGAATTTCAAGTATTTGCACTGGCATTTCAGTTATTTGCATTGACACTCCCACCCCACTTAGCATACCCCACAGCAGCCTGGGATGGTTATTTTCACAGCTGTGGGATCCCCAATTTCTTTGTTATTGGGGCAGAAGGAATAAAATGTTGCCACCCTGATTAAGTAAATGAGGAACTACAAAACTGTCTTATGATAGAGGGTTTCATGATCAACTAAATAGCACTTGCTAGACAAGGGACATGGGTTCCAAAACCCAGTGAATTGAGAGAGGCTGGGGACAGATATCTGTACTTGGTGGTGTAGGTGTGTAGCAGGGTGGATCCCTGCTCCTGCCCTGAAGGGGTTAAAAACAGCTCTAGGAAGGGGCTGAGGCTTGAGAAAGCAGCTTTTAGGCTGGGCCATGCCCTGATCAGGCCCAGCTGGCCCCTATAAAAGAGGCTGGGAGCCAGGAGCTCAGCAGTCTCCCTCTGCCTGTAGAGTGAGAAGGGCCTGGCTGCAGGGAGTTTGAGACTGGATACCTGCGTGAAGCAGGGCTGGGGAAAGGCTGAGGAGCTGGGGAGCTCCAGCCTGGAAAGCCCCAGGCTGCAGCCTAGCATTGGGCTAACAGGTACTAGGGGTTGCAGAGGGCAGCCCAGGGGTAAGCCAAGGCAGCAGGTCCAAACCCTCCTAGCCAGTGATGAGTGCTGGATACTGCAGTCTGCCCCAGGGCATGGGGCTAGACAATGACTGGCAGTAGCCAAACACTGAGGCAAGGTGGGGATAGAGGGTGGGGGTTCCCTGGGGAGGAGAGACCCAGAGAGAAAGGGGTTACTGCCAGGGGGCAGCGCCCCATGTAAAAGGGCACCGGGTCCACGGAGGGACACGGGGGCCTGAGGACAGGTGGATCACCAGCCTGCAGAGGGCGCTCCAGCGCTGGAAACGAGCTAATTCCCGGAGTCACCAGCAGGAGGCGCTGCAGGGGTGAGTCGGACCGGCTACAAGGTGCCTTGTGTGAGCCAGAAGCACCAGTTCCACCTGTGCCTCTCTCCACTGTGGAATGTCAGAGTTAATTTTTGATTCCCTTAAGAATCTAGATACAGGTTACTGAGCTGAACTCACTTTGGGCTAGTGGTGCACTGGCACTGGGGCTCCCCTACTGTGAGCGGGAATCACTAAAGAGCTGGACTTGCTGAGCTGAGAACACTGAGATAACTAGTGGGGGAGCCTGAAGCAATACCGTGGAGCAGAGCAGCTGGCAGAGCGGAGTGGAGCAGTTTGTGAAGCCACGGGGTGAGTGGAGCCAAGCAGCTCGCGAGGACGGCTGGAGCAGATCACAGGACAGCTGGTGGACCAGAGCAGCTGTCAGAGCGGAGCAGCTGTCAGAGTGGAGCAGCCCACAGAGCCAGCAGAGCTGAGCTGTTTGCGGGGACGGCTGGTGGAAGCAGAACCCCACGGAGAGGCAGGGCAGTTGGCCCCGAACCACGGAAGGTGCCCCTTTCTACCCAGGCTGGGGAGGGGGACCTCTGCAGAGAGACTCTCGATCTCTGGGGCTGCACTGACCTGGGACAGAGACTTTTGGATTGTGGGACTTTTGGGACTGTGGATGATTTGGGGATTGCTGGACTCAAGGGCCCAGAGAGAAGGACACGGCCCAATTTGCTGGGGTGGGTCTTTGCTCACGTTTGATCTATGAACTCTAGTTGAGGTATTTTCCCAATTTAATGCTTGTTGTTTATCTCATGTAATTAAACCTTTTCTGCTACACCGAGACTCTGTGCTTGCGAGAGGGGAAGTGTTGCCTCCTCGAGGCGCCCAGGGGTGTGTGTAAGATTTTCCCAGGTCACTGGGTGGAGGCTCGAGCTGGTTTTGCGTTACGTTGTAGGGAAGGGACCCCTATGTATTGAACCCGGCCCTTGCTGCTATCAACTCGGCCTGGCAGAAGGGTTACAAAAACATAAAACAGGTTTATTAACTACAGAAAGAGAGAGATTTTAAGTGATTATAAGTAAGTGTATGGATCAAAGTAAATTACCTAAGAAATAAAATAATCATAATTTGAGTTCTGTAAAGTACACAGGATCTGAATCACAGAATCATAGAATATCAGAGTTGGAAGGGACCACAGGAGGTATCTAGTCCAATCCCCTACTCAGAGCAGGACCAATCCCAAATAAATCATCCCAGCCAGGGCTTTGTCAAGTCAGGGACCAATTTCGTTAGAATCTAGATCTATCCTCTTTGGAATAACACGTCCACTGCTTTCCCCTCAGCCACAGAGCCAGTTATCTCATCATAGAAGGCAATTAGGTTAGTCAGGCATGACTTGCTCCTGGTGAATCCATGCTGACTGTTCCTGATCATAAGAACATAAGAACGGCCGTACCGGGTCAGACCAAAGGTCCATCTTGCCCAGTATCCTGTCTACCGACAATGGCCAATGCCAGGTGCCCCAGAGGGAGTGAACCTAACAGACAATGATCAAATGATCTCTCTCCTGCCATCCATCTCCATCCTCTGACAAACAGAGGCTAGGGACACCATTCTTACCCATCCTGGCTAATAGCCATTTATGGACTTAACAACCATGAATGTATCGAGTTCTCTTTTAAACATTGTTATAGTCCTGGCCTTCACAACCTTCTTAGGCAAGGAGTTCCATAGGTTGACTGTGTGCCGTGTGAAGAAGAACTTCCTTTTATTTGTTTTAAACCTGCTGCCTATTAATTTCATTTGGTGACCCCTAGTTCTTGTATTATGGGAATAAGTAAATAACTTTTCCTTATCCACATCACTCATGATTTTATATACCTCTATTATATCCTCCCTTAGTCTCCTCTTTTCCAAGCTGAAAAGTCCTAGCCTCTTTAATCTTTCCTCATATGGGACCCTCTCCCAACACCTAATCATTTTAGTTGCCCTTTTCTGAACCTTTTCTAGTGCTAGAATATCTTTTTTGAGATGAGGAGACCACATCTGTACACAGTATTCAAGATGTGGGTGTACCATGGATTTATATAAGGGCAATAATATATTCTCAGTCTTATTTTCTATCCCCTTTTTAATGATTCCTAACATCCTGTTTGCTTTTTTGACCACCTCTGCACACTGGATGGACATCTTCAGAGAACTATCCACGATGACTCCAAGATCTTTTTCCTGACTCCATTGTAGCTAAATTAGCCCCCATCATATTGTATGTATAGTTGGGGTTATTTTTTCCAATGTGCATTACTTTACATTTATCCACATTAAATTTCATTTGCCATTTTGTTGCCCAATCACTTAATTTTGTGAGATCTTTCTGAAGTGCTTTGGTCTTAACTATCTTGAGCAGTTTAGTATCATCTGCAAACATTGACACCTCACTGTTTACCCCTTTCTCCAGATCATTTCTGAATAAGTCGAATAGAATTGGTCTGAGGACTGACCCTTGGGGACCACCACTAGTTACCCCTCTCCATTCTGAGAATTTACCATTAATTCCTACCCTTTGTTCCCTGTCTTTTAACCAGTTCTCAGTCTATGAAAGGACCTTCCCTTTTATCCCATGACAGCTTAATTTATGTAAGAGCCTTTGGTGAGGGACCTTGTCAAAGGCTTTCTGGAAATTTAAGTACATTATGTCCACCGGATCCCCCTTGTCCTCATGTTTGTTGACCCCTTCAAAGAACTCTAATAAATTAGTAAGACACGATTTCCCTTTACAGAAACCATGTTGACTATTGCTCAACAGTTTATGTTTTTCTATATGTCTGACAATTTTATTCTTAACTATTGTTTCGACTAATTTGCCCAGTACTGACGTTAGACTTACCGGTCTGTAATTGCCAGGATCACCTCTAGAGCCCTTTTTAAATATTGGTGTTACATTAGCTAACTTCCAGTCATTGGGTACCGAGGCCGATTTAAAGGACAGGTTACAAACCTTAGTTAATAGTTCCGCAACTTCACATTTGAGTTCTTTCAGAACTCTTGGGTGAATGCCATCTGGCCCGGTGACTTGTTAATGTTGAGTTTATCAATTAATTCCAAAACCTCCTCTAGTGACACCTCAATCTGTGACAGTTCCTCAGATTTGTCACCTACAAAAGCTGGCTCAGGTTTGGGAATCTCCCTAACATTCTCTGCCGTGAAGACTGAAGCAAAGAATTTGTTATTTTCTCTGCAATGACTTTATCGTCTTTAAGCGCTCCTTTTGTATCTCAATCATCAAGGGACCCCACTGGTTGTTTAGCAGGCTTCCTGCTTCTGATGTACTTAAAAAACATTTTGTTATTACCTTTGGAGTTTCTGGCTAGCCGTTCTTCAAACTCCTCTTTGGCTTTTCTTAGTACACTCTTGCAGTTAATTTGGCAGTGTTTATGCTCCTTTCTATTTGCCTCACTAGGATTTGACTTCCACTTTTTAAAGGAAGTCTTTTTATCTCTCACTGCTTCTTTTACATGGTTGTTAAGCCACGGTGGCTCTTTTTTAGTTCTTTTACTGTTTTTCTTAGTTTGGGGTATACATTGAAGTTGGGCCTCTATTATGGTGTCTTTAAAAAGCACCCATGCAGCTTGCAGGGATTTCACTTTAGTCACTTTACCTTTTAACTTCTGTTTAACTAACCCCCTCATTTTTGAATATTAAATGCCGTTTGAAATTAAATGCCACAGTGTTGGGCTGTTGAGATATTCTTCCCACCACAGGGATGTTGAATGCTATTGTATTATGGTCACTATTTCCAAGCGGTCCTGTTATGGTTACCTCTTGGACCAGCTCCTGCGCTCCACTCAGGATTAAATCTAGAGTTTCCTCTCCCCTTGTGGGTTCCCGTACCAGCTGCTCCATGAAGCAGTCATTTAAAGTATCGAGAAATTTTATCTCTGCATTTCGTCCTGAAGTGAAAAGTTCCCAGTCAATATGGGGATAATTGAAATCCCCCACTATTATTGGGTTCTTAATTTTGATAGCCTCTCTAATTTCCCTTAGCATTTCATCATCACTATTACTGTCCTGGTCAGGAGGTCGATAATAGATCCCTAATGTTATATTCTTATTAGAGCATTACATTTCTATCCATAGAGATTCTATGGAACATGTGGATTCACTTAAGATTTTTACTTCGATTCTACATTTTCTTTCACATATCGTGCCCCCCCCCCCCCCCCCCCCGCATGACCTGTTCTGTCTTTCCGATATATTTTGTATCCCGGAATGATTGTGTCCCATTGAGTGCTCTCAGTCCACCAGGTTTCTGTGATGCCTGTTATATCAATATCCTCCTTTATCAGAAGGCACTCTAGTTCACCCATCTTATTATTTAGACTTCTAGCATTTGTGTACAAGCACTTTAAAAACTTGTCACTGTTTATTTGTCTGCCCTTTTCTGATGTGTCAGATTCTTTTTTATGTGACTGTTTATCATCTGATCCGGCCCTTACATTATCCTCTTCCGTCCTCTGCTCCTGACTATAAGCTGGAGATTCTCTATCATCAGACTCTCCCCTAAGAGAAGTCTGTGTCTGATCCACATGCTCCTCTGCAGCAGTCGGCTTTCCCCCATCTCCTAGTTTAAAAACTGCTCTACAACCTTTTTAATGTTTAGTGCCAGCAGTCTGGTTCCACTTTGGTTTAGGTGGAGCCCATCTCTCCTGTATAGGCTCCTCCCATCCCAGAAGTTTCCCCAGTTCCTAATGAATGTGAACCCCTCCTACCTACACCATCGTCTCATCCACGCGTTGAGACTTTGAAGCTCTGCTTGCCTACCTGGCCCTGCACGTGGAACTGGGAGCATTTCTGAGAATGCCACCATAGAGGTCCTGGATTTCAGTCTCTTCCCTAGCAGCCTAAATTTGGCCTCCAGGACATCTCTCCTACCCTTCCCTATGTCATTGGTACCTGCATGTACCACGACCACTCGCTCCTCCCCAGCACTACACATAAGTCTGTCTAGATGCTTCGAGAGATCCGCAACCTTCGCACCAGGCAGGCAAGTCACCATACGGTTCTCCTGGTCATCACAAACCCAACTATCTACGTTTCTAATGATCGAATCTCCCATTACTAACACCTGCCTTTTTCTAGCAACTGGAGTTCCCTCACCCGGAGAGGCAACCTCAGTGCGAGAGGCAACCCCAGCACCATCTGGAAGGAGGGTCCCAACTACGGGAAGGTTTCCCTCTGCTCCCATTGACTGCTCTGCTTCCCTGGGTCTTTCATCCTCCTCAACAGCGCAGGGGCACTCTGAGCAGAGGTGGGACAATTCTACAGTGTCCCAGAAAGCCTCATCAACATACCTCTCTGCCTTTCTTAGCTCCTCCAGTTCCGCCACCCTGGCCTCCAAAGTCCGTTCATGGTCTCTGAGGGCCAGGAGCTCCTTGCACCGAATGCACACATACGCCACCCACTTTCCTCTCCTCAAAGTGCTTCAAAATTGACTCAGGGATGAACCCCTGAAAGGGGGTTCCAAAGAGGATGGATCTAGACTGTTCTCAGTGGTACCAGATGACAGAGCAAGCAGTAATGGTCTCAAGTTGCAGTAGGGGAGGTTTAGGTTGGATATTAGGAAAAACTTTTTCACTAGGAGCATGGTGAAGCATTGCAATGGGTTCCCTAGGGAGGTGGTAAAATCTCCATCCTTAGAGGTTTTTAAGATCAGGCTTGACAAAGCCCTGGTTGGGATGATTTAGTTGGGATTTGTCTTGCTTTGAGCAGAGGGTTGGACTAGATGACCTCCTGAAGTCCCTTCCAACCCTGATATTCTATGATTCTTCTGTTCTGCAGACTAAATAATCCCAGTTCCCTCAGGCTCTCCTCATAAATCATGTGCTCCAGCCCCTAATCATTTTTTGTTGCCCTCAGCTGGACTCTCTCCAATTTATCCACTTCCTTCTTGTAGTGTGGGGCCCAAAACTGGACACAGTACTCCAGATGAGGCCTCACCAGTGCCGAATAGAGTGGAATGATCACGTCCCTTGATCTGCTGGCAATGCTCCTACTTATACAGCCCAAAATGCTGTTAGTCTTCTTGGCAACAAGGGCACACTGTCCACTCATATCCAGCTTCTCGTCCACTGTAACCCCTAGGTCCTTTTCTGCAGAACTGCAGCCTAGCCACTCGGTCCCTAGTCTGTAGCAGTGCATGGGATTCTTCTGTCCTAAGTGCAGGACTCTGCACTTGTCCTTGCTGAATCTCATCAGATTTCATTTGGCCCAATCCTGTAATTTGTCTAGGTCTCTCTGTATCCTATCCCTACCCTCCAGCGTATCAACCACTTCTCCCAGCTTATTGTCATCTACAAACTTGCTGAGGGAGAAGTCCATGCCATTCTCCAGATCATTAATGAAGATATTGAACAAAACCAGCCCCAGGACCGACCCTTGGGGCACTCCACTTGAAACTGGCTGCCAACTAGACATGGAGCCGTTGATCACTACCCGCTGAGCCCGACAATCTAGCCAGCTTTCTATCCACCTTATAGTCCATGCACCCAGACCATACTTCTTTAACTTGCTGGCAAGATACTGTGGGAGACCATATCAAAAGCTTTGCTAAAGTCAAGGAATAACACATCCACTGCTTTCCGTCATCCACAGAGCCAGTTATCTCCTCATAGAAGGCAATTAGGTTAGTCAGGCATGACTTGCCCTTGGTGAATCCGTGCTGACTGTTCCTGATCACTTTCCTCTCCTCTAAGTGTTTCAGAATTGATTCCTTGAGGACCTGCTCCATGATTTTTCCAGGGACTGAGGTGAGGCTGACTAGCCTGTAATTCCCCAGATCCTCCTTCTTCCCTTTTTTAAAGATGGGCACTACAGTAGCCTTTTTCCAGTTATCTGGGACCTCCCCCGTTCGCCATGAGTTTTCAAAGATAATGGCCAATGGCTCTGCAGTCACATCCGCCAACTCCTTTAGCACCCTCGGATGCAGCGCATCCGGCCCCCTGGACTTGTGCTCGTCCAGTTTTTTTAAATAGTCCCGAACCACTTCTTTCTCCACAGAGAGCTGGTCACCTTCTCCCCATACTGTGATGCCCAGTGCAGCAGTCTGGGAGCTGACCTTGTCTGTGAAGACAGAGGCAAAAAAATCATTGAGTACATTAGCTTTTTCCACATCCTCTGTCACTAGGTTGCCTCCCTCATTCATACTTTCCTTGACTTTCTTCTTGTTGCTAACACCTGAAGAAACCCTTCTTGTTACTCTTAACATCTCTTGCTAGCTGCAACTCCAAGTGTGATTTGGCCTTCCTGATTTCACTCCTGCGTGCCTGAGCAATATTTTTATACTCCTCCCCGGCCATTTGTCCAATCTTTGAATTTCATGTACCCGAATTTAAATATAGTCAGTTAAGTGTCTTATACTTTGTATTCTGTTGTAACACCTGTGCCCCTTGGAATGGATTTAACTGCTTTACAAACATTGCTTTTACAGCCTAATTTACAGAACCAGTTACATTCTGCAAAACAGGAAGGGCACAGAGTCATGGTTACCGTGCATCGTAATGCCAATGAAATTAAATGGGTATTTGCAAGAATTGGCCAGGACCCGTCACACCACTGGTGGGAAGTGTTATTGGGATGGTCCCCCACTGGCACAGACATTCTGAGTTTGGCCTGAGACCCCATCATAGTAATCTTGGGGTACGAAATAGTAGTGGTTTTTGTTACCAGCCTAATGACATGCTGGACCTGGCGCAAAATCGGGCAATTGCAAGTCCCTTGACAGATGAGTCAGTGGTTACTGCCACCGGCACTCCTACCCCAGGGAAAGGAACATATCGAACTCATCACCCCTCCCTTAAATGGGAAAGGAGGCTAAGGCGATCGCTTGTCAATTGCTGTGCTGGTGGGCTGAGTATGGGATGCCAACAAGAAGATAATTTGCTCAGTCTCGGCTGAGAGCCTTGAGCTTTTGTTGGAGCTCAACTCAAGGTTTGACAGCGATCGTGTAAAGGCCCCTTGTGTGAAAGGTGACCTTTAAGGAGGGGAAACTGTACAAGGAGACTTGCAAACCAGTAAAGTGCCTGAAACCACTATGGCTTATTGTTAAAGACAGCCTAGCCAGCAAGCTGTTAAAAGCAAGTCTCAGCTTGACCAAGGCAGGAGGGGAGGGGGTTTTGGGTGCCACCGAAAGGGCAGCTTGACCCCGCACCTGTGTAGCCAGTCATTGATTTCCACGATTCGATGTGGCCTTTTCCTTCCACAGGGAGGATGGGTGAGAACACCACTAGTGCCTCCAACTCCTTCATGCTTCTTCCCAGAGCCATGTAGCACCTCACCAGGCTGGTGCAAACAGTTCACCAATCTTCCATACTCAGGCTGAGATTCCCTCTTTCCCACCTGGGACAACCTCCCCAGTCCAAGTCTTTATCTTCCAGACATGTTTTCAGGTGCTCAGTTGAGTGGTGAGTGAGGCCAAATGATGATGTCACTTCCCCCTTCTATAGCTTCTTCCAGCTTGCTGGAAAGGTCTTTGCTCATGATGTGGGGTCTGCCCCCCCCTTGATCAAGAACCCTCCATTGCCTACGTGCTCCCTCTGGGAAGCCTTTCTAGCTTCTTCATTGTTGCACCTAAACAGCTGGTTGTGGGTGTTCCCAACCTCACAACATCTTTCAGTAACACACACAGCAAAACTTCATAACTTCACATACAATGACAGCACGTATAATCCAACAGGATATTAATGTCCAACAGATCAAGACTTTTAGAATGATACTTCACAAGGTTCACTTTGTACGAAACGCATCATAATCACATCCCCATGGTAAATGTGGGGGTGTCAGGGTGTTGCTTTGGGGTACGGCGTGTCAGTCTCCCTCTAGGCCGGCTCTGGAAGGGCCTGTTCCTTACTTGGTGTTACCAAAGCAGCTCCCTTAGCTCCGGTGGCAGGGCTGTGCTGTGCTGAAGGTCTCCGGTTCGATCCCCATTGCTGGCTGGCATGTGGCTGGAGCCCCGTGTAATGCTGTGTGGGGCACTGAGTGAACGTGGATGTGCCTGTGAGGCTGAATTCCCCATGTTCTGGGAGAGGCTGTGGTTTCTGCTGTCTCTGCTCCATAGTGCCCCTGCAATGCTGTTTAGTGCTTTGGCCTGTAGCTATTCTGGGAGCAGTTGCTCCGGGTTGGCATAGAACAGGGGCAGGTCACAGACCCATTACCCAGCAGGGTGGTGTCTGGGACATGGGGACAGGGCAAGGCCGTCTGTGGGGACCTCAGCTAGGAGCCAGGGAAGGCTTCCTCTCCTCATGGAGCTGGGGGACGGGAAAGGCCGGTAGCAGGAGTGTCGTTCTTGGAGCTCTTTTCTGAGCTCTCCAATTTGTTAACGTCCTGCCTGAGGAGCGGATCCCAGACCGGGACATGGTGCCCAGTGCTGGTCTCACTGATGCCGAATATATGTAACACTCTGTCCCTGCTCCAACGCGATCACCCTGTGCTTGCACGTTCAAGGCTCACACCTGCCCTCGTGTGCAGCACGGCACTCAGAGCTCACATTCAGCTGGTTGTGGCCATGACCCCTCAGTGCTTTTCAGTCCTGGCTCCCAGGCTACATCCCCCGGCTGTCAGTGTGGCCGGCTGCCTTGGTTCCCGGCCGTGCGACCCTGCGTTTAGCTGTATTACAGAACACGTGGGTCAAGTCAGCCCAGCTCACCGTGCGATCCCGATCCCTGCGTAGACCTGACGCGTCCGTCACTATTTACCGCTCCAGCAACTCACTGTCACCGGCAGCCTTCACCCGCACTGATTTTGTTTTGTCTCCCAGATCCCTGAGGCAGAGTCTGAATAGCCCTGGGCTGAGAACAGACCCCTGGTCCCTGTTTAACTGGCTTTGTTTCTTCTTGTCCCAGGCTGAGTGCCAGCATCACGGGCCCGAGGCCCATCTCGTCTCCATTCACAGTGCTGGAGAAAATAATATGATGGCCCATTACATCAAGCGGTACCACAAAAAGAACAGTCCCGTCTGGATCGGACTGTGGGATCTTGAGCAGGTGAGTGCTCTGCCTCTGGCAGCCCCTCCCCAGCCCCTGGGCTCTGGGTCTCTGCTCAGTGAGGTTGTTGTTTGGGGTGGGGGTGGTGCCAGAGCAGGATTTCCATTGGAAGGGGGTGAAAAGGGGCTGTAACCGCCTGGGTTTTCAGTCACAGGATCGATCCCCAGCGCCCGGTGCAGAGTATAAGCTGATGTTACTAATATTCACGTTCGTGACACTAGTGTCCAGGGACCCACCACACCTGCCCGTTGTGCTCAGACCGTGCACGCCCGGCACGAGTCAGCCCCGCCCCACACGGACGAGACGTCTAGACGAGGGCTCGGGGAAAGGGGCAGCCCCACGGGCAGAGCGACCAATGCGAGGGCAGCAGAGCCCTGGGAGTGCTGTCGCTCTGTGTATTCGTCCTCAGGGTGGGCTCTGGGTGGGGGGGTCACCTGGCCAGCGGCGCGTCAGCTCCAGGCCTGTAGGGGGAGCCCCGGTGGGTCCCGATACGCCCCCGACACAGGCCCAGGAAAGGGCAGCGACTGGGGCTGGCGGGAATGGGGAGGTTGCAGATCCCTGGGCCAGAGGCTTCATCGCCAGTCAGGGCCACCGTGGTTCATTGCAGCTGCCAGTGCTGCGGGGAGGGGGCTCCAGTCCAGTCTCTAGTCCAGCAAACAGGCTGGTTTCAGGCCAGGCTCAGTCAGTGTCTCTCCTGGGGTCCTTTCCAATTGCTGCTGTTCCCCTCTGCACAGAGCTGGGACTCAGGGGACTCAGGGCAGGATGCCGGCAGGGATACTGTGTGTGGTCGTGTGTGTGACGTGGGACTTGCATGAGGACAAATCTTCCATTCAATCCACACACCCAGCTGCTGAGGCTGAACGGGACGTTTCTGAGAGCTCAGGGCTGGGCGCACGTGGTGGGTTCTGCTGGCCCTGCTGGCCGGCCGGCAGCCGCAGAGCAATGCCGCCGGTGGCACCGATGGGAGACAGGGGAGCTCCGTGGGCAGCACTGCTGGGCAGCACAGAAGCACCCTGCTGCAGCCGCTCCTGTCTGGCCCCAGAGCGTGGGAGAGGCTGGTGTTTCGGGGGGTGACGGCGCAGACTCCTGCACGAGGCTCCCTCCAGCCCACAGGCTGTCATCACTTGCTAAACACGCCCGACTGCTCTTGGCCTCCTCACTTCTCACCGTGACAAAATGCCAGAGACAGAGACCTCCTGGGCCTCGTCGCAGCCTTTCACCCCTCGGGGGGTCCACTGAGCCTGGGGCAGCATCAGCCTCTGCCCCATAGCAGCTCCCCCTGCACCCGCCCACGGAGGAGCTGCTCAGCGAGGGACACGGCCCCGTACAAAACCCTGGGGAATTAATTACACAGAACATAAGAACGGCCAGACTGGGTCAAACCAAAGGTCCATCCAGCCCAATATCTGTCTACCGACAGTGGCCAATGCCAGGTGCCCCAGAGGGAGTGAACCTAACAGGCAATGATCAAGTGATCTCTCTCCTGCCATCCATCTCCACCCTCTGACAAACAGAGGCTAGGGACACCGTTCCTTACCCAGCCTGGCTAATAGCCATTAGTGGACTTAACCTCCAGGAATGTATCCAGTTCTCTTTTAAACCCTTGTAGGGGGGCAGTCACCCCGCTCCAGCTAAGAGGGGTTCCAAGCCAGCCCTTGGAGAGGGCCAGGGCTGAGCCCAAAGACTAGGCTGATTGGGGAAACAGCGACAGGTGGGGGCCACGCCCCAATCAGGCCACAGCTGGCCCTAGAAAAGGGCTGTGAACCAGGAGCTCACACACTCTCTCTCTCTGGGGGCTGAGCCGGGTACCCGAGGTGGAGCAGGGCTGAGGAAGGGCAGAGGGAGCTGGGGAGCTCCAGCCAGGAAACCTCCCAGGCTGCAGGCCTTGCCAAAAGGGCCAAATAGGTCCTGGGGCTGCAGAGGGGCAGCCCAGAGCTAGGACCTGCTGCCTTTGCCTAACCCCCTTGCTGCTGCTGAGTGGTTCACAGACTGCGTCTGCCCCAGGGAGCGGGGCTGGATGATGACTGGCAGTAGCCACTGAGGCAAGGAGGGGATAGAAGGTGTGACGATGCGGTTCTGGCGGGTCAACTGAGAGTGCCAATTCAGGACCAATTGCTCAAACAGCGCAGTCACAGCCCAAGGCTGGGGTTTTTCCACCTCTAAGGCAAACCAAACCAGCCAGACAAAAAGGACTTTGGTCTCACCCCACTGGCTAACCACAAGTCACACAAGCAATTTCCTTACACTCCAGTCTCCCAGTATCACCACCAGTGCACTCGTCCTGGGGATGAATGGTTATGAAAACCAACACCCCAATAAAAGAAAAAGGTTCCCTCAATCCCAAAGAATCAAGCCCCAGACCCAGGTCAATATACACATCAGATCTTACCCACAAATCATGCTGTTGCCAATCCTTTAGAATCTAAAATCTAAAGGTTTATTCATAAAGGGAAAAAGGTAGAGATGAGAGCTAGAATTGGTTAAATGGAATCAATTCCATACAGCAATGGCAAAGTTCTTAGTTCAGGCTTGCAGCAGTGATGGAGTAAACTGCAGGTTCAAATCAATTCTCTGGCACATCCCCCGCTGGGATGGGTCATTCAGTCCTTTGTGCAGAGCTTCAGGTTGTAACAAAGTCCCTCCAGAGGTAAGAAGCAGGATTGAAGACCAGATGGAGATGATGCATCAGCCTTATATAGGCTTTTCCAGGTGTAAGAACCTCTTTGTCCTCACTGTGGAAAATTACAGCAAAATGGAGTCTGGAGTCACATGGGCCAGTCCCTGCATACTTTGCTGAGTCACAAGGCGTGTCTGCCTTCTCTCCATGGGTCAATTGTGTAGCTGATGGTCCTTAATGGGCCATCAAGCAGGCTAGGCAGAGCTAACACCAACTTGTCTGGGATATCACCCAGAAGCACATCACCAACTTGAAATACAGACAGTATAGAGCCAATATACATAACTTCAACTATAAATGACACATGCACACAGACAGCATAATCATAACCAGCAACCCATAACCTGGTCTTAGACACCTTATATGACCTCCTTCACCTAAGATTTGGTGCCACTACAGGACCTTGGTTGCAAACCATGTTCTATATGGTCCCAATTTATATCAATAACCTCACAGAAGGTTAGGGGTTCCCCTGGAGGGGAGACCCGGAGCGAGGGGGTACTGTGGTGAGCAGAACCCCTGGGCAAAGGACACTGAAGTCTGTGAGGGACATGGGGCCAGCAGTAGGTGACACTGGCTTGCAGAGGGCACTCTGTGCTGGAAGAGCTAATTCCCTGGATGACCAGCAGGAGGCACCGTGCCAGTGAGTCATTGCCTTGCCACAACCCTGTTACAGTCCAGCCTTCACAGTGTCCTTAGGCAAGGAGTTCCACAGGTTGACTATGCACTGTGTGAAGAAGAATTTCATTTCATTTGCTGGCCCCTGGGTCTTATATTATGGGAACAAGTAAATAACTTTTCCTTATTCATTTTCTCCACATCACTAATGATTTTATAGACCTCTATCACATCCCCCCAGTCGCCTCTTTTCCAAGCTGAAAAGTCCTAGCCTCTTTAATCTCTCCTCATATGGGACCCTCTCCAAACCCCATTCAGGGCCAAGGGAATCAGAACTCACCTAAATCCCTGAATGCACAGGCAGAGCAAGGGGATTGTCGCCAACATTCCTGGCTCTTTCATAGGATTGGAAGGGATCTCAGGAGGTCATCTAGTCCGACTCCCGGCTCAAAGCAGGACCAATCCCCAGATTTTTACCCCCAGTTCCCCCAAATGGCCCCCTCAAGGATTGAACTCATAACCCTGGGTTTAGCAGGCTAATGCTCAAACCACTGAGCTATCCCTCCTCCCAATTAATAATTGGAGATATACCTATCTCCTAGAACTCCTTCCATCGGCTGAGGTGCTGGCAGCCCACTCCAGGCGCATACGGCTTCTGCTTTCCTCCCCAGCAAACAGCCCAAGGAACACACGATAGAGGCGGGGCCGTGGGCTGTCAGGATTAATGGTCGGAGCAGGAGCAGGAAGCGGCTCCAATACAAGGGTCAGAGCCGGAGTCAGGCATTAAGAGCCAAGCTGAGGGACAGAGGCAGGAGGGGACCCAGGAGGCACATCAAGGGTCAGAGCCGGAGCCCAGGGGCAGGGTAAGGAAGCCGGGACCAGGAGCAAGTTGAGGCGGCCAGGACTGAGCAGGAGCAGGGCTGGGAAACAAGCAGGAGCAGCAGGAGGAGCAGGGCTGGAGCAGGACAGGAGCACGGGGAGGAGCAGCAGGCAGAGGGAGGATGGCGGCCATGGCAGGAACACACGGAGCAGCCCGAGAGCTGCTGGGCTAAGAGCCGGCCAGCTGCCCTTCCTGCCCAG
Organism: Mauremys reevesii; assembly: GCF_016161935.1. Classification (NCBI taxonomy): domain Eukaryota; kingdom Metazoa; phylum Chordata; order Testudines; family Geoemydidae; genus Mauremys; species Mauremys reevesii. The sequence continues at coordinate 360,125,001 of NC_052623.1, read as the reverse complement.
GCAGGGGGTGCAGTCAGGCGGGCGGCCTGCAGCCGGCTGGCTGCGCTGGGTGGGTCGCCAGGTGACTAATTCTGCTGCAGCCCCTGATCCCCGACAGTGCGACCCCCAGCTTCATCCAGCACCCCCGTCCCCAAGATCGACCGCCGTGATCTCTGCAGCGGGGAGCAGAGTAACTCTCCTGTGGATGAGCTTTGGGAGCGTCATCGCGTGGGTCTGTGCACACGAGAGAGACCGGGGGCAGCAGCGTGGGGCTGCGGGACAGCGCGTGGGATGACGCTGCAGGTGCTGCCTGTCGGGCTGTGCTGGAGATGGACGTGGAACCTGAGGGCAGGTCGGGGTGCGCTCCCCTCGTCGATGTGGGGAGGGCAGGGGCAGGGGGGCTGGAGACTCTCCCTTCACTTGCTATTTTCATGCGTCTGAGGCTTGGACAGGTCCTGGTGTAACTTCAGCTGCCAGTAAATGTAGCCCTGGTTGTCAGCGCTGACATTTCATAGCAATGATCAGTGTCTCCAGTGTCACGGGGCAGCCTCTGTCCGTGCCCTGCCCATGGCCCCTCGGCTCTGGGACACGTCTCTAACTATGTAACCTTGGGTTTTACAGGGGCTCTGCTCTCCTTTGTCTCTTCAGAATCAAAGCTGGAGCTGGGTCGATAAATCATTGGTCAGCTTCAGTGCTTGGGATAAAGGGCAACCTGATAGTCAGGCACCAAATGAGCACTGCACAGTGTTCGAAAACAGTTCAGGTAAGTTGGCAGCTCAGACCCACATGCAACTACAAGGGAACCCTGGCAGCGCCCTGACCACACAGGTCCTGAGATACTGATCCGGGCTGGCCCCAGCGCGCCCTGGAGCACAGATCCTGGCTCCTCTCTCTTCCCTGCCCCATGCTGGGAGGGCAGTCAGAAGAGAACCCTTTGTCTCACCTGGTAAAACTGCTGCTTACCAGCTCCCCTGGGTCAGTTCATGTCTCTGCTCCCATGATAGACAGGAGAGACGTGCACACACACGCACACACACGGCTGGCCGCAGAGGGGGGCTCTGCTGAGCCGTTAATGGGTGATGGCTCTGAGTCACTGTTGCACCCCCTGCTGTGCAAACACTGATCCACACAATGCTGTGGGCACCAGAGCTGCATTTGCTCCCTCTCATGGGGTCATTTTACTCACAAGCATTCGCACACACGCTGGCTGCTTGTGAAAGTGCTGCCCAGTCTCAAAACATTCACACAATGAACATGAATGACAGTTCCCATGGAAACTGGCACCGGAAGGGGAGCGTTAGCAGAAGCTGCAGCCAGGGAGCAGAGCCCTCAGGACGTGGTGTAAGTGACCAGTGCTCACAGCGCCAGCGGGGAGGGGAAGAAGTTCTGAGTGGCCCAGACAGCGAGTAGCCAGTGTTGGTGGATAACGAGGGGTCACTTTGCAGACAGGCTGTGAACAGGAGAGGGGTGAAATTCACAACGAATCCCCTGCCTGGCCCTGATCACTGGGGGCTGTGTCTGTGTGGGGCCTGCAGTGCCAGGGGGTGTGGGGAGCGAGGGGCAGGGCCGGGGCTCAGACCAATTCCATTTATCACTGGGACAGGCCTGGGCCCGCCATGCGCCGGGTGTGTTAGACAGTCACACGCTGAGGTAACGAGCGGCCAATTGAGCACTGGGCTCTGTAGCAATTGTTTAACCTTTGATTAGGTGTTAAGGCTGCTCAGTGCTGCTGTGGCTGGAGCTCTGCTGCCAGCTGCGCTAGCAGAGAGTGCACCCTCCCGTCCCGCCAGCCTCCGGCTTACTCCTAAAGACGGACCCCAGGCTCCGTTCGGTGGCAAAGGCGCTCGGCCAGGCTGACTGCCAGCAAAGCACAGTGCTAATGCCCTGTGCAACGGGTCCCAGGGACACTAACACAGGGGTGCTTGTGACGAGGGAAAGCCTCAGTCCTGTTCCCTGGACGAACACACAGATTTCCCTCCGATGACTTCCCCTGGCACACACCGATACAAACCGGTTACGTGTGTCACTCCAGATGTTGTTAGGTACCACCCAGATTTTATACCTGCTAGTTCAAACAAACATCCTCATCCATTATCCTGTCATCCCCACAGGATGTTTCGCTCCCTAGGCGAAACTTCCACCTTGGCCCTCCCCCGTCCCCGAGCCCCCGCCCTGAGGCACCCCCCCACCTGTGCGTGGCAGCTCCCCCACCTTCCCCCTGAGGCACCCCCCCCGCGGCAGCTCCCCATCCCCCACCTCCGCCCTGAGGCACCTCTGCCCCAGCTCCCCCTCCCCCACCGCCCCCCAGAGGCCCCCCCCCCCCACCTCACCCCAGCTCCGCGCCCGAGCACCCCGAGCACGCCGTCGCTGCTTCACTTTGCTGTACAGACAAAACTACACAGGATCTTCTCAGGGGGCAAGACAAAGATGCCACATTTATTATGATAACAATTTGATTTATGACCGATAACTAATATCTTAATCCTTATACACACACATTATACCTAATACCTATAGACACACACACACACACACACACATTCACACACACACACACACACATCCATCCATCAGATGTTCTGCAGCTGCTGCATAGTTCCCAGTCCTGAAGATAGCTTGAGTTCATGGCTTGAGTTTGCAGCTTGGGTTCGTGGCTTGTGGCGGTAACTGGCCAGGAAAGCCGGGCGCAAGGACGAGCTGGGTCTCTGTTGGGCAGGCACCGATGTCCTTCCATGTTGGCAGCAGAATGTTCCCCTCCAAAGTCTCCCATCTCACCCATCCTTTTTGTAGGCTTTAGTTTGAATCCAGAGTCTCTAGGTCTTGCTGTGTCCCGCTGCCTCTGGGTTTGGTGATTGATCACCCATCAATTGCAGGCGTGACTGTCAGCCTGGGACCTGGCTTTGATCTTCCTTCTATTGCACCTTTTCTTTTTAGGGTGGCCTCTGCTTACTGTGTTAGGGCTCTTGTCTGCATCTTCAGCCGGTGGGGTTTGAACTCTATTTCATCAGGACAGGCTGGGGCTGGAGGTTGATTCCATCATCCAGCCATACCTCAGTCACACGTCTAAACTAAACTAATAAGATTACATCAGGGTTTGCAAAAATGAAGGTTGGAGGAAGCTTTTACAAAATGGAGTGAGTGTTTTAAAATGGGGTTTGAATTACAATATGGCAAACAGTGAACAGAAGTTACAATATAGACAAGTGTAGTGGATGGCAAACAGTGAACAGAAGTTACATTAATAAAGTGAACAATTAAAAACAATTTCATTTATCAGTTCTACAACTTCTCCCGCCTCCCAGGCTTGCGGTGCCAATCAGCTTAGGCGCTGCAAGCCTGGGAGGCGGGAGAAGTGAAGCAGCCACGGCGTGCTCGGGGAGGAGGTAGGGCAGGGGTGAGCTGGGGCGGGGAGTTCCCCTGCGTGCCGCCCCACCCCTTACTTGCTGCAGGCGGCCCTCCCCATGCCCCCCTACCCCAGCTCCCTCTGCCTAAATGCCGGCGGTGACTGGGGCGGCCGAAGATCCGGCCGCCGCGGTCGCTGCCGAAGAAAATGGCACCCCCAAATCCTAGCACCCTAGGCGACCGCCTAGGTCGCCTAAATGGTTGCACCGGCCCTGCATCCCCTCCTACCTTTACAAGAGTCGGGGAGTTCTTGTGCCCTCGCGTGGGAATTTGTTTGCACAGTTACTTGGGAACTCTGGATGTTCTTCTACCATCCTCTCCGGTCAGGAAAGGGCTCACTTAGTTAGTGCGTTGCTGTTCTTCCAAGGCCAGGCCTACGCGGGGTCACAGCCTTTGATTCACACTGCTCGTTATGCCTAGGGCTCCAGCAAGGCCAACAAAATAGTCACAATTTGTTACTTTTATAAACTATTAGTAAATTACATCGAAACAGCAGCAGAAACCCGCACCCAAGGGAACAGGGCACCGAGAACGGCCTATACCCCCCGCGGAGCTCCCTGCTGGGCCTGGGGTGCTGCTGAGGGGCTGAGCCCACCCAGCCCAGCCCCAGGACTGTCCTTCCCTGGGTGCTCTCTGGCCTGGCTACGCAGGAATCCGACTGCTGGGCAGCCCCTGGGCACAGACACCCCCAGAGCAGAGGGGTAACGGGGTCTGAGGGAGGAACGTGCTGCTCCGTGCACAGCAGGCCGGTGACACTGACTCCTGGGGCAGGGACCCATCCCCTCTGCACGGCAGCTGAGCCCTGCCTGGGACAGAGGTTCCCATGGGTGTAGCCAGACCCAGGTGGGCAGGGCATGGAGGGGGCCTGGCTGGGGGCAGCTCACTCAGCAGGGAGGAGGCAGCAGCCCAGTTCCTGAGCGAGTGCCCCAGTCGCGGGGCAGGGCTCTTGCTCTCTCCTCTGCCCTCTGGCTGGGGTGGGGGGAGGTAGGAGCAGTAGCACGTGGACCAGGCGTCTCCCCTTTCACACTGAGCCTCGGCCTCTCTTTGCAGGATGGGGCTGCCCCAATCTGGGGCACTCAGGGCTCCATCCCACCCTCCTCTTCCTCAGGGCTCTGCACAGGAGCTGGGATCTTCTCCCAGGGGCATGGAACGGGGCCGGGGAGGGGTCACTGTATGAGCAGGAACGGCCCAGCCTGCCCCACCCCACGGGTCATTTCTGTTTTTCTTTCTAGGTTTTCCGAAATGGCACGATTATCCCTGTGACTCCACATTCACTTTCCTGTGTAAGCGCAAAGCCTAGGGGAGGCAGGTCGCCTGCACCTGGGGGCTCCCAACACCTGGGCTGTGAGTGAATCGGGTCCCTCCGGCTCCCCAGGGAGGCCAGATCCTGTGTCCCCGGCTGCAAAGTCCCTTCTGCAAAGCATCGCTGAGTTACGCTGTGTCACTCCCGCTCTGCTCTGCCCCCTTCTCTCCCTGTCGCACCCACGCTCTGCTCTTCTCAGTCATCTCAGCACAGTGCAGTGATAATAAACTTCCCCTCCAGCATTCAGCTCAGTGTGTGTCTCCTTTCTCGTGTTCCTGACTCTGGCATGGACAGTTCATTGTGTTGCCTGGCCCCAGCCCCAGCACCCCAGTGCCAGGCCCTGAGGGGCAGAAAAGGGACTGAAAAAGGAATGAGGGCCCTGACCTTCTGGTAAAACATGGGGCATCGCTACCCCTGAGACACGGCCCATTCATCTAGCTCCCTTCTGCCCCCCCAACCCTCCACCTCGGGCGCTCATCCCTCCTGTCCTCATCTCAGCGCTCTCCAGAGCAGGACCTGTCTAGCCTGCCTGCCATGCACCTGCTCATCTTGCAGAACAGGACTACAAACCAAAAAAGACTGAGCCAGGACTCCTGGGTTCCAATCCCAGCTCTGCTGGAGGGATCCTGCGTGACCCTGGGAACATCCCCTCTCCTCTTCCCTGTTACATTTATCTCCGTCCCTGACTGACGGGGTGTTCTCTGCCCCCAGCCTTCAAACAGCCTCTCTCAGAGCGTCCCCTTATTGTGCTGGCCCCAGGCCTCTCCTCCAGGGAAGGGGGCTCTGTCACGGAGTGCGGCGGAGTCAGGGCCCTGCACCCCCAACTTCCTGCAATTCACCATGACTCTCAGCCAGCCAGTAAAACAGAAGGTTTATTTAGACGACAGGAACACAGTCCAAGACAGGTCTTGCAGGTACAGACAACAGGACCCCCCCCAGTTAGGTCCATCTTGGGGCCCCAGGGGCACCACAGCCCCCTTGGAGGGTCAGAGCCCTGTCCCTGCTTCCCTCCCTTCCCCCGCCAGCTCCTGAAAACCCTCTCACTCCCCAGCCTTTGTCCAGCTTCCCGGGCAGAGGTGTCACCTGGCCTCTAACCCCTTCCTGGGTTCTCACTTTACATGCTCAGGCATCTTCCCTCAAGGCCAGTCTCCCATCCCCCAATGCAGATCGTCCTCCCAGGCCAACACTCCGAACTCAGCATTCATAGCTCACAGTAAGAACAGTTCCAGTTCGTCACAGGCTCTCCTGCTTCAGTCCCATTCAAATAGCGGCTAGAATAGTCACTAAACTGGCAAACTGAGTTTGTGAGATTTCAGCTTTAAAACCTAACTGGCCTCCTGGCAAAGTCCTAAGAACATAAGAACAGCCGTACCGGGTCAGACCAAAGGTCCATCCAGCCCAGTATCTGTCTACCGACAGTGGCCAATGAAAGGTGCCCCAGAGGGAGTGAACCTAACAGGCAATGATCAAATGATCTCTCTCCTGCCATCCATCTCCATCCTCTGACGAACAGAGGCTAGGGACACCATTCCTTACCCAGCCTGGCTAATAGCCATTAATGGACTTAACCTCCATGAATTTATCCAGTTCTCTTTTAAACCCTGTGTCATAGGTTTCACCCCCACTCTGGACTTTAGAGTACAAATATGAGGACCTGCATGTGAACCCCTAAGCTGAATTACCAGCTTAGATCTGGTTTTGCTGCCACCACTCCCAAGTACTAACTCCCTTCCCTGGGTAGTCTTGAGAGACTTCTTCACCAATTTCCCGGTGAACACCAATCCAAGCCCTTGGATCTTAACACAAGGAGAATTTAACCATCCCCCTTACTTTCCCCCACCAATTCCTGGTGAGTCCAGATCCAATCCCCTTGGATTCTAACACAAGGAAAAATCAATCAGGTTCTTAAAAATAAGACTTTTTATTAAAGAAAAGAAAGGTAAAAGAAAAAAAAAACCTCTGGGAGAGATTAGCATACCAGCTACTCTCACAGACAACAGATTCAAAACACAGAGCTTGTTCCCCTGGGCAAAACTTAGTACACAAAAGAATTCCCAATTGCACAAAGACAAAGTCACAACAAGAAAATAAACATAAACCTATTTATTCTTTTCTAAGCCTCACTACTCTGATAAGAGGCTGGTTCCTTGATCTTTTCCACTCCGGCTGAAACTGAAACTGACTCTAAACAAAGGAAACTTCCCTCCTTCCTTTTGAAACATCTTGTTCCCCCATTGGTTCCTCTGGTCAGGTGTCAGCCAGGCTAGGTGAACTTCTTAACCCTTTACCGGTAAAAGAGGCATTAACCCTTAACTATCTGTTTATGACACCCTGTTATAGTCCTAACCTTCACAACCTCCTCAGGCAAGGAGTTCCACAGGTTGACTGTGTGCCATGTGAAGAAGAACTTCCTTTTATTTGTTTTAAACCTGCTGCCCATTAATTTCATTTGGTGGCCCCTAGTTCTTATATTATGAGAATAAGTAAATACCTTTTCCTAATTCACTTTCTCCACACCACTCATGATTTTATATACCTCTATCATATCCCCCCTAGTCTCCTCTTTTCCAAGCTGAAAAGTCCTAGCCTCTTTAATCTCTCCTCATATGGGACCCGTTCCAAACCCCTAATCATTTTAGTTGCCCTTTTCTGAACTTTTTCTAATGCCAGTTGTGACGTTATTGATATAAATGGGAACCATATAGAACATGGGTTGCAACCAAGGTCCTGTAGTGGCACCAAATCCTAAGTAAAGGGGGTCATATAAGGTGTCTAAGACCAGGTTCTGGGTTGCTGGTTATGATTATGCTGTCTGTATGTCTGTGTATCATTTTGTAGTTGAAGTTATAAGTATTGGCTCTGTACTGTCTGTATTTTGTATTATGCTCTGCCTCTGGGAAGTGTCCCAGACAAGCTGATGTTAGCCCTGCATAGCTGGCTTGATGGCCCATTAAGGGCCATCAGCTACACAATTGACCCATGGAGAGAAGGCAGACACGCCTTGTGACTCAGCAAAGTGCAGGGACTGGCCCATGTGACTCCAGACTCCATTTTTGCTGTAATTTTCCACCGTGAGGACAAAGGGATTCTTACACCTGGAAAAGTCTATATAAGGCTGATGCATCATCTCCATCTTGTCTTCAATCCTGCTTCACCTCTGGAGGGACTTTGCTACAAACTGAAGCTTTACACAAGGGACTGAACGACCCATCCCAGCGGGGGATGTACTCCAGAGACTCAATTTGATCCTGCAGTTTACTCCATCACTGCTGCAAGCCTGAACTAAGAACTTTGCCATTACTGTATGTAATTGATTCCATTTAACCAATTCTAGCTCTCTTCTCTACCTTTTTCCCTTTGTAAATAAACCTTTAGACTTTAGATTCTAAAGGATTGGCAACAGCGTGATTTGTGGGTAAGATCTGATGTGTATATTGACCTGGGTCTGGGGCTTGGTCCTTTGGGATCGAGGGAACCTTTTTCTTTTATTGGGGTGTTGGTTTTCATAACCATTCATCCCCAGGACGAGTGCACTGGTGGTGATGCTGGGAGACTGGAGTGTCTAAGGAAATTGCTTGTGTGACTTGTGGTTAGCCAGTGGGGTGAGACCAAAGTCCTTTTTGTCTGGCTGGTTTGGTTTGCCTTAGAGGTGGAAAAACCCCAGCCTAGGGCTGTGACTTCCCTGTTTGAGCAATTGGTCCTGATTTGGCACTCTCAGTTGGGTCCCGCCAGAATCGCTCCGTCACACCAGTATATCTTTTTTGAGATCAGGAGAGCACATCTGTACCCAGTATTCGAGATGTGGGCGTACCATGGATTTATATAAGGGCAATAAGATATTCTCCATCTTAGTCTCTATCCCTTTTTAAATGATTCCTAGCATCCTGTTTGCTTTTTTGACTGCCTCTGCACACTGCGTGGACATCTTCAGAGAACTATCCATGATGACTCCAAGATCTCGTCCCTGACTTGTTGAGCAGTTTAGTATCATCTGCAAACTTTGCCACCTCACTGTTTACCCCTTTCTCCAGATCATTTATGAATAAGTTGAATAGGATTGGTTTGAGGACTGACCCTTGGGGAACACCAGTAGTTACCCCTCTCCATTCTGAAAATTTACCATTTATTCCTAACCTTTGTTCCCTGTCTTTTAACCAGTTCTCAATCCACGAAAGGTTCTTCCCTCTTATCCCATGACAATGTAATTTACATAAGAGCCTTTGGTGAGGGACCTTGTCAAAGGCTTTCTGGAAATTTAAGTACACTATGGCCACTGGATCTCCCTTGTCCACATGTTTGTTGACCCCTTCAAAGAACTCTAATAGATTAGTAAGACATGATTTCCCTTTAGAGAAACCATGTTGACTATTGCTCAACAGTTTATGTTTTTCAATGTGTCTGACAATTTTATTCTTAACTATTGTTTCAACTAATTTGCCCGGTACCGACATTAGACTTTCCGGTCTGTAATTGCCGGGATCACCTCTAGAGCCCTTTTTAAATATCGACGTTACATTAGCTAACTTCCAGTCATTGGGTACCGAAGCCGATTTAAAGGACAGGTTACAAACCTTAGTTAATAGTTCCTCAATTTCACATTTGAGTTCTTTCAGAACTCTTGGGTGAATGCCATCTGGTCCCGGTGACTTGTTACTGTTGAGTTTATCAATTAATTCCAAAATCTCCTCTAGTGACACCTCAATCTGTGACAGTTCCTCAGATTTGTCACCTACAAAAGCCAGCTCAGGTTTGGGAAGCTCCCTAACAATCTCTGCCGTGAAGACTGAAGCAAAGAATTTGTTTAGTTTCTCCGCAATGACTTTATCGTCTTTAAGCGCTCCTTTTGTATTTCGATCGTCAAGGGGTCCCACTGGTTGTTTAGCAGGCTTCCTGCTTCTGATGTACTTAAAAAACATTTTGTTATTACCTTTTCAGTTTTTAGCTAGCCGTTCTTCAAACTCCTTTTTGGCTTTTCTTATTACATTTTTACACTTAATTTGGCAGTGTTTATGCTCCTTTCTATTTATCTCACTGGGATTTCACTTCCATTTTTTAAAAAAATGTCTTTTTATCTCTCACTGCTTCTCCTACATGGTTGTTAAGCCACGGTGGCTCTTTTTTAGTTTTTTTACTGTGTTTCTTAATTTGGGGTATACATTGAAATTGGGTCTCTATTATGGTGTCTTTAAAAAGCACCCATACAGGGATTTCACTTTAGTCACTGTACCTTTTAACTTCTGTTTAAGTAACTCCCTCATTTTTGCATAGATCCCCTTTCTTAAATTAAATGCCACAGTGTTGGGCTGTTGACATTGTGAAAGCTATTTGGGGTAGCCACCCACCCCACTTATTAATAGTTTTTGCAAACGGCCAGTAGGTGGAGGCAGAAGCCTCCAAAAGGCCTCACGTACACAGTACCTTGAACTTTGTAACTAATCTTTCTTTTTCTGTCAGAGACAGACAAAGATTCCGCTTCAAGCCAGTCTTTCTTGAACATATAACGGTGTTACGGGGTTCAGTAACCACCAATGAAGTGTTAACACGGCATGGTCTTTGTCTGAAAGTGTATAAAAAGCTTGTGTAAACTTGTGTGCAGTAGAGTCTTCTGTATTTACTACAGAGCTCTCCTTTCTTCTGCAGAATAAAGCATTTTTCTTTATCCCTGTCAGGCTGTTATTGGCTCTCAGCTAGGCAGACCCGATATTTCGGTAACAACATGTTCTTCTCACCACAGGGATGTTAAATGTTATGTTATAGTCACTATTTCCAAGCGGTCCTGTTATGGTTACCTCTTGGACCAGCTCCTGCGCTCCACTCAGGACTAAATCAAGAGTTGCCTCACCCCTTGTGGGTTCCCGTACCAGCTGCTCCAAGAAGCAGTCATTTAAAGTATCGAGAAATGTTGTCTCTGCATTTTGTCCTGTGACATGTTCCCAGTCAATATGGGGATAATTGAAATCCCCCACTATTATTGGGTTATTAATTTTGATAGCCTCTCTAATCTCCCTTAGCATTTCATCATCACTATCACTATCCTGGTCAGGTGGTCGATAACAGATCCCTAATGTTATATTCTTATTAGAGCATTACATTTCTATCCATAGAGAGTCTATGGAACATGTGGATTCGCTTAAGATTTTTACTTCATTTGATTCTACATTTTCTTTCACATATAGTGCCACTCCCCCCTCCCCGCCCCCAACGACCTGTTCTGTCCTTCCGATATATTTTGTACCCCGGAATGATTTTGTCCCATTGATTGTCCTCAGTCCACCAGGTTTCTGTGATGCCTATTATATCTATATCCTCCTTTAACATGAGGCACTGTAGGTCACTCATCTTATTATTTAGACTTCTAGCATTTGTGTAAAAGTACTTTAAAAACTTGTCTGTTTATTTGTCTGCCTTTTTCTAATGTGTCTAATTCTTTTTTTATGTGAATGTTTCTCGTCTGCTCTGGCCCATATTTTATCCTCTTCCATCCTCTGCTCCTGACTAGAACCTAGAGAATCTCTATCACTAGACTCTCCTATAAGAGAAGTCTGTGTCCGATCCACATGCTCCACTGCAGCAATCGGCTTTCCCCCATCTCCTAGTTTAAAAACTGCTCTACAACCTTTTCAATGTTTAGTGCCAGCAGTCTGGTTCCACTTTGGTTTAGGTGGAGCCCATTTCTCCTGTATAGGCTCCCCCCATCCCAAAAGTTTTCCCAGCTCCCAATGAATGAAAACCCCTCCTCTCTACACCATCATCTCATCCACACATTGAGACTCTGAAGCTCTGCCTGCTTACCTGGCCCTGTGTGTGGAACTGGAAGCATTTCGGAGAATACCACCACAGAGGTCCTGGATTTCAATCTCTTTAAGCACCGCTCAGGGGTACCAGAGGTAGGGACCCCCCCCAAGTACAATTCCTTTCAAGGAATCCATTGATTTAGCACAATCTGGACTAAATCAGCTCTGTGTATGTGAGCGGGATCTGAACGGGCTCCCCCCTGCCCTGTGGGGTGAGCTGGGGAACAGACCTCAGGAGCAGACTGTATCAGACACACCTGGGCTGCTGAGGTGCTCGGCAGACAGACCTGCTTTGCCACAGAGCTCAGTTTGGGCTGCTCGGGGTTAATCTGGGACGCAGGGGTGTGAAATGTTGTTCTCCTCATTGTACAAGTCGGGGGCAGCAGAACCGTCCCCAGCCTGCCTGATGGACCCTCACGCGCTGAGCGGGGCGAGTGACCCCAAATCCAGTGAGAGCCTGGGGAGGGGGCAGGTGTTCTCTCCTCCCTGGGCTGGGGGCTCTGTTTAAAGACAACGTGCCCCAGATCGATACAGGATGCAGCAGCAGGGGGGTCCCCCCCGTACCCAGGGAAATCACTAAGCGCTGGGTGAATTGCCAGAGCCTCAGAACTCAGCGTCGCAGCTCGAGGCAGAAGTGGCAAACGGCAAATATGGCAGAGCCAGCGATGAGCCCACAGCAAAGGGGCAGCGACAGTGGGAGCAGCGGCAGCAGCAGGGCCATCGCTCAGCACCCCAAGGGCGGGAGGTGAAGCCACATGAGTCACCCCTGAGTTCTGGGACTTCTCTGTTGCAGCAAACCAACAGGGAGTGGGGGGTGGTGGAGGGGAAAGGAGAGTGGTGCATGTGACACGTTGGACCCCCCTTCCGGGGTGTCTCCTGATGTATTGGGGTCCCACTGAGCCCACCTGTTCCACCAGCCTGGACTCCCTCACCCTGTCCTGCTGCTACACACACCCACCCACCCACAGAGCTGTAGAATCACACAGGCCATTGTTAAGGCTCCGGTATTGATCACTCCAAATCCTGAAATACCCGATCATCTGGAGGTAGCGGTGAGTGTTAATGCGTTAGCGGTTGTGGCTTCACAAGAAAGGCATGGGAAAATCAGACCTGTGGCCTATGTCTCACGTTTAATGTCATCAATTGAACTTAAATATGACAATTGTGAAAAGTATCTATTGGCAGCCAGTTGGGCCATACAGCACTTTTCTTTTCTAATTGGCCTCAGCCGATCATATTACACTCATCGCACACTCCCCTTCAGTTCTCACTGTCCAACAGGGTAAAAGATGGACAAGTCTCAAATGCTCGCCTGGCCCACTGGGCATTGCTGCTGCAAGGGAAAGATATTGCAGTCAAACCTATTAGGACACCATCCTTGTTACCAACTGCTCTATTGTATCAGGGAGAGCCACAGCTGTGTTCCGACTTTGATCAATTGGCTCTAAGGGGGAAGGAAAAACAAAAGCTCTTTCAACCTTTAATCCAGGAGACAGATTCCATTAATAGGTAGAATTTCTTTGTTGATGGTTCTAGTTATTACCATCAAGGCAAACCCTATACCGGGTTCGGAATCTATGCAGTTCCCTCTGAGGGGAAAGGAGAGCCTTGGGAAAAGGCATATTCATGCACTCCACATTCGGCTCAATATGCTGAATTAGCTGCAGTAGCTTGTGTGTTGGAGTACTGTGTGCAGTTCTCCATCACCACCACATCCCAAAGTATCTGTCTGTTTTCAGACTCTGCATGGGTATGCAATTCTCTCACAGAGTTCCTACCATATTGGGAAACAAATGGTTTTACATCTTCTGATGGCACACCTATTAGGTATGCATCACTGATGAGATACATCCATTGGTTAACAGTAATAGTTACTGTTTCAGAGCGGCCAATCAAAATAAAAAAAGTAAAAGCTCACTGGAAATTAGACCCTTATGCTATGGAAAATGAGAAAGCTGATAAATTGGCCCGAGAAGGAGGCCGATCGGGAGAATTTTGGGAAGGAAAGGATCAGGAGTATTCTGTTATTACTCCTATTCCTAAATGTCCTATAGCTGCAACTAAATTGGTACAACCCAATATACCAGATATAAAAGATATGCAAAAATTGGATAAGGACATAATGAGAGGGGAGGGATAGCTCAGTGGTTTGAGCACTGGCCTGCTAAACCCAGCGTTGTGAGCTCAATCCTTGAGGAGACCACTTAGGGATCTGGGGCAAAAATTGGTCCTACTAGTGAAGGCAGGGGGCTGGACTTGATGACCTTTCAGGGTCCCTTCCAGTTCTAGGAGATTGGTACATCTCCAATTATTACCTGAGAGTAATCCTAGAGCTTTCCAAAATAAGTAAAGAAGGGTCATTAACAATAGACCCTTTGTACAAAAGACATGAACAGCAGTTACAAGTCGTAGATGGAGTTCTCATGTATACAGGAGGTCCTTTCCCTGTGTGGGTAGTTCCACCTCACCTACGGAGGGAAATGATGTACATGGTCCATGATACTCCTACAGGAGGACATCAGGGAGTGGACAAAACTGTTGAATGTCTTGCATCTGTAGGATGGTGGCCACTTCTTAGGATGGATGTTCAACAATATTGTGAAAATTGTCTGGCATGTGTCCCAGCTAATCCTACTCCATCCAAAAGAAATGTGCCACTAAAATCCCAGGTGTATAAGAACATAAGAAAGGCCGTACTGGGTCAGACCAAAGGTCCATCTAGCCCAGTATCTGTCTACTGACAGTGGCCAATGCCAGGTGCCCCTGAGGGAGTGAACCTAACAGGCAATGATCAAGTGATCTCTCTCCTGCCATCCATCTCCATCCTCTGACGAACAGAGGCTAGGGACACCATTCTTACCCATCCTGGCTAATAGCCATTTATGGATTTAGCCACCATGAATTTATGCAGTCACCTTTTAAACATTGTTATAGTCCTAGCCTTCACAACCTCCTCAGGTAAGGAATTCCACAAGTTGACTGTGTGCTGCGTGAAGAAGAACTTCCTTTTATTTGTTTTAAACCTGCTGCCTATTAATTTCATTTGGTGACCCCTAGTTCTTGTATTATGGGAATAAGTAAATAACTTTTCCTTATCCACTTTCTCAACATCACTCATGATTTTATATACCTCTATCATGTCCCCCCTTAGTCTCCTCTTTTCCAAACTGAAGAGTCCTAGCCTCTTTAATCTTTCCTCATATGGAAATGATGGTATGACGGTCCTTTGATGGCTTTGCAGATTGACTTTGTAGGTCCTTTGCCAAGGACTCAAAGAGGTAACCAATATCTATTGGTGACTATCGATCCTTTCTCAAAGTGGATAGAGGCATTTCCTCTTAAAGCCAATACTGCAAAAGCCACTGCCAGGGTCTTAGTAGAACAAGTCTTCTCTCGCTGGGGGATCCCTGCAAAGGTAGAATTGGACCAGGGATCACATTTCACAGGACAGTTCTTTAGGGACTGTCTTAAATTAATGGGTGTCCCGCAGAGACCACACATCCCATACAGACCACAGTCATCTGGAATGGTGGAACGAACCAATCAGACTATAAAAGTGATGTTGAGGAAACTGCCAATGGACGTAACTGGGACATCCTCATGCCTTTAATTTTAATGGCATTGAGGGTGACACCGGCTGCATCTACTGATAAAACACCTTTTGAAGTGATGACAGGCCGAACAATGAGATTAGGGCACATTTAATTTGGCACACTAGTGGCACTCAATTAGAAGGAATAAAAATGGATACCTACCTGCAAAATCTGCAAAAACATTTAAATCACATCCACTTGCAGGTAGCTGCCAAATTGGGAAAATCCAGACGTAAGGCAAAGGCTTACTTTGACAAAAACCAGAGAGAGAATACTTAGGAGGTAGGAGACCAGGTAATGTTGTTGCCATATAAGTTACCAGAACATGGGTTGTGTAACCGATGGATCGGACCTTTCCAAATCATTGATAAACTCAGTTCAGCAGTATATAAGATCAGAGTAACAGGAGGAAAGCATAATAGAGACAAGATTTATCATGCTAACCAGTTAAAGCTGTATCGATCGTCCAGGTCGCAGGAGCAACTTCCTCCTCAGGACTTAAGTGAACAGCGTCAGACGAAATCGCAACAACTGGATTGTTTCAAAACAATGAAATTGACATTGATATTTCTGACTTATTACACCCTTATTGTTGCTCTAAGGGTAGGACTAAGACAAAATCTTAGGGGGGAGGGATAGCTCAGTGGTTTGAGCATTAGCCTGCTAAACCCAGGGTTGTGAGTTCAATCCTTGAGGAGGCTACTTAGGGATCTGGGGCAAAAATTGGTCCTGCTAGTGAAGGCAGGGGGCTGGACTCAATGACCTTTCAAGGTCCCTTCCAGTTCTAGGAGATTGGTATATCTCCAATTATTAAAATCCTAAGTCTGGAACTGAACTATTGCAACCCCAGGAAATCAGACGACCCAATTGTGCTCAATTGCCTGAGCTCAAGCAACAGAACGTACCAACAAAGAAGGAACGGACTATTATAATTAACCCAGAACTTATCAACAACCTGATTCAACAGGTTAAGGGAATTAGGGGGGAGGATGTTACTTTTGAATATCAATTGGTGGAAGTAACTGCATTACCCTCTAGTGGTTGGAAAAAGATGTGGCCCTTAGATGAAACTTCTAAGGGGGGAGGATGCAAGACATCAACAAATTCAACTTCCCTGAAACATGGTGTATCTTATGGAACTTGGAAAAACAAAGCTACCTGTAATAATTTGATAACAGGGGGAAGTTTAACCTTGTATAAGCTTGAATATAAGGACCAAGGTACTCATTATAGCTACCTTTCAAACCAAAACAGGAAACAAAAGATATGTCCAAAATATGACATTTGAACTTAAGGTTCAGGACCCAGGTATTGACTATGATTATGATCAGTCAATAACAAATTATGTAAATTGTCCGGTGTTAAACCTAGGACCCGCTAGTGGTCTTACCACAACACCCATAATGGGGAAAATTAATCAAGTTCAATTTATGCATATTCCTGTAGTGCTAAATTTGTCCAATTGGTACTTAGGAGAATTTAGCTATTGTCAGCATACTAAAGTAGCTTCCTTTTTCTCAGTACGACTTGTGGATAGAATTGTAGCCTAACAGCAATGAGTGCAAGATATTGTTCTGTTGAAGGATGATAAAGTCCCTAAGTCACAGACTCTTAGGAGAAAGCGTAGCTTGAATCTCCTTGGAGGTTTAGGATCCCTAACAGGACTATTTGGTGCAGGAATGTCAATTTGGAACCAAGCGGATATTAGGAAAATGCACAAGCATATAGATTATGTGTTAAAAGAGAGAGCTAACCGGGTAGTCAATCCAATGTTACAGGGAATAAAGAGATTGGCACAGGAAGAACGATTTACTGTCTACAATATGCATGATATAACCCAATTGTTTAATGAAACTCAACAGAAAATTAATCAGTTAATTACTTTAAACAGTGATCAGAAAAGGGATCAACATTTGGGAAAAGAAATTATATGCTCTGCATATGGAGAATATGTTGTTAAGTACAATTTCTGATGCACTACGATCCTTAAAATTAGGAGAAGTTCCTGACTTAATTAAAGATGAGCAACTGTTAAGTTGGTATTGTCCTAAATGTTTTCAAAAGCTGGAAAAGGAAAGATCCACTTGTTTGGATTCATGCCAGCATTTGTCAGTGGGTGCTATGAGAGAAGCAGGATCTGTGACACCTCACCCCAATGGAGACAGTTGTTCTCTTGCAAAAGATTGTATAATGACACGATCTTTGTATGTTTCATTCACGGTCTCGTTACCAGTGTAAGCAGAGTCAGGATGAGCTTTACCCTGACATCTGGTGGTGAATTATGGGGAGTGTAGAAAGAATCTCAAGGAGTGGCAAAGCATTTGCATTGCATAAGCCCATGGCAGCCTGGGATAGTTATTTTGACAGCTGGGATCCCCAATTTCTTTGTTATTGGGGCAGGAAGGAAAAAAAGTGCTGTCACCCTAATTATGTGAATGAGGAACTATGAGACTGCTTTATGACAGAAATGACTCAACCTAACTTTAATAGCACTTGCTAGACAAGGGACATGGGTTCCAAAACCCAGTAAATTGAAAGAGGTTGGAGAGTGGTGTGTGTATTTTATGGTATGGCCCCCTTTTGAGTGCCTAGAACACCCATGGCACATTTTTCTTACTTCACTGTTGAAGAGCAGAGCTAATTTTGATTCCCTTAGGAGTCCATCTAGAGCCTACTAAGCTGAATTCACATTGGGCCAGTAGTGCACCAGCACCAGGGCCCCCTACTACAGGCTGAAATCACTAAAAGGGCTAAGCTTACTGAGCTGGGATCACTGAGTGCTGTGTTAACTAGTCGGGGAGCCTGAAGATCTATCGCTAAGCGGCTGGCAGAGCGGAGCAGTCTGCAGCACGTTGGAGCAGCCCATGGAACAGTGAGCAGTGTGGAGCGGTTTGTGGGGACGGCTGATGCGGCTCACGGGTCGGCTGGAGGAGCGGCACAGCTGGTGGAGTGGAGCCAGTCGTGGTGAAGGCTGCAGCAGAACTCCACGGAGAGGCGGAGCAGTTGGCCCTGGCCCATGTAAGGTGCCCCCTTAACTCCCTGTGTGCGCCCCCCCCATTTCCACCCAGGCTGGGGGGTGTAAAACTCTGCAGATAAACTTTTGAACTCTGGGGTGGCACTGACCAGAGACTTTCAGGTTGCTGGACTTTGGGGTGATTGGACTTAAGACCCTAAGGGGGAAAGGACATTGCCAAACATACTTGGAGGTGGGTTTTTGTTGCTTATGGTTTGTGTTATAATCCTGTTTGTGGTGTTTCTTCAATGTGATGCCGCATTGTTTCCCTCCTTTATTAAAAGGATTTTGCTACACTCAGATTCTGTGCTTGCGAGAGGGGAAGTATTGCCTCCTAGAGGCGCCCGGGGGGTGGTGGTGTGTAATTGTCCCAGGTCACTGGGTGGGGGCTCGAGCCGGTTTTGCATTGTGTTATTGACACGGAACCCCTGGATACTGAACCTGGCCCTTGATGCTGCCAACTCAGAGGGGCAGAAGGGTTACACCAGTGTTTGACCCAGACAAGGATGTGTACAGGCAATTGGCTGCTATCCATTCTATAGGTCACCTCGAAGATGACATCTACAGGGAACGCATTAATGCACCTCCCCTGGTAGTCTATCACGCTCCAACTCAGACCTGGAAAGTGCCACAGATGGCCTGTTGTTCTGAGAAAGGGCCTCAGTATATCTGTAGGTGTAATGTGTTTGAAACAGACACTGTTTTGTGTGGACTACAGGGAGAGAAAGCACAGAATTCATCATCGTCATGCCTGGTGAGGCTGACCACATGGAAGACTCCGATGGAGAGGGTGACCTATGCTGGAAGGAACCAATTTTGCCTGGTTACCAACCAAAAGAGGTACCAGTATGGTCCCTTGGAGTGTCCTGTCAGAGCCAAATTTCTGTTTTACCCCAAAGCAACCCACTGTAATAGGAAATCAAGCTATTTCCCCTATCCCCACTTTTGAGAACATTACCATTATTCAGTCTAACCCTGATTATCAGGATTTAACTATCCAAAGCACACCCACTTTTCTGGCCTATATTCCACCACTAGGGTTACAGCTAAAATCATTAACGGCTCGTAAAGAGACTCACCTCATTCAAATTACTAATGATATGGACAAAGCCCAACAAGTTATTACCCAATTAATGAATGAAGGTAATGAACCTGCAACAACTCCTAGGGAAAATTTTGGATTAAAAGGATGGGTGATTATCCAAGGAATTGGAATTGGAGTTAATTTCCTTATTTTAGGTTACATGCAGTATAAATTCAACAAACCCAAGCCAAAAACTAGGCAGAGACCGAGGCCTAGACAGACAACTAGACAAACGCATAGACAAGCACCACATGGTGATGAACATGACTATGTATACATGGTGCCCACTCCAGATACCTACCAAAATCTACCCAGGTATGAAACTAAAAAGGGCCCCACAGATACTAAATCCTAGTTAGGTGACGGGGTTTCTTGGTGCAAACCACCTCGTCAAAGGGGGGCGTGTAGCCCTGAAGATTAATCTGCTGGTCTGTATAAATGTCTTTCTGATGAATTTAAGTATTTGATGTAATAGGCTTACAGATTTATATTAAGAATAAGTTTAGCTGAAATGCAAGAGACCTACAGGTCAAACATCCTGTATGACGCTAAGGCAACTTCAGCATATTTTGGGACCCTTACTCAGAAAAGTGATAATAAGACAAAATACCTACGCAGATGTCTGGAGACCTTTAACTGAACCAGTAACAGTAAAGGGTGGAAAAGGGGATTTTTGCCCACAAATCTAACAAGTACACCACAAATGCGTACATACCTGTCATTCATACGCACATACATGTTAGCCTATGAGACAAGTGTACCCTAACATTTCCATGGGGGAAAGATGAATTTTGGGCATAGGAGGAAGGATTTCTGACTAATGCTCTATAAAAAGGTGAAACAAATCACCATTAGACAGGCAATTCTACACATCTATCTGCTCCTGTCTACACCTTCATTGCCTCCACCTTCCCCGATACCCTCATCTACGTATTGATGTCACCCATCTACGACGGCTATTAACTATTAATGGGCTGTAGTATTATTTCTTTTCAAACTGTAAGTGAAAAGGGATTCAACCTCCCTTATATTTCATTTTAGTTAAAGCATTTAGCATATATAGAGTTAAATCAGAACGCAAACAATCTTGAAGTAACTTCCTCTGCCAGAGGTGTGAAAAACGCCCAAGGTGCTGCTGCACCAGAGTGTGAGTATCAATTAAGTCTGCAGCTTATAACAGCGTATTATCATAAATATATCTCTTAAAGAACTATGATATTTTGTAACTTTGTAATCCTGAACTGTTTTAACATTTGCTTATTATTTCATTGATTTTCATAAAAAGGTCTTTATGACTATATCTGTCTCAGTGTAAGCTCCTGTCATGACCCCGAAGTTCCTTTTATAAACTCTGTGAAGCCTGATTTAGGATGAACTTTATCTTCTGATCAAACATATTGGCGAGTGTGACGTTATGAGTATAATATAATATCTCATTGAAAGGTGACAGGGCCAGAAAGAGTTAATTAACTCATAGACGGACCTGACCCATGGGTGAACCTTGAGGACTGGTTAGGAAGATATATAAATGACTAGAGCTTTGAAATGCAAGTCTGCATTGTTAGAGGTAGAAGGGGAGACGTTTGCTCAGGTCTTGTGATGTCAGCAAACAAGTCTTGTCTATTGCTAGAGTTTTAATTCAAAGATCAAAAAAGGAATATTAACATTTATGATGATACTTGAATGAAATAGTATTATTGTCTATGTGTCTCTTTGAAGGTTGTGCTAACCTGTATCTGAACTATTTAATGGGTAAATTACTCTGTGCTAATTGCCAGGATATTTGGGAGAAGGAGTTAAGCCTATTGTTTTCTCAGGCCGAAAGGCTGCTGGAAATGTATAAGAAGCCTGGGACACGATCCTTCTTCATCTCAGATCTGCTTTGGGTTTCAAGAGGGGGAAACCTTAAGCCACAAGAATTGAGATCCCCAGTCACTGACTGGAGCCACCCTGAATATGGAAATTGGACTATAACCTATGGACTATTTCTAAAAGGACTTTTGGCAACTACAAGCTCATCTCTACTGTGTATCTGAACCTCAAGAATTGAATTCAGGTCTGTCTGTATATTAATCTTTTAACCAACACTCTCTCTTTTTTCTTTTTTAATAAATTTTAGCTTAGTTAATAAGAATAGGCTATAGCGTGTATTTTGGATAAGATCTAAGTTATAATTGGACCTGGGTATGTGGCTGGTCCTTTGGGATTGGAAGAACCTTTTCTTTTATATGATGAAGTAAGATTTTTAGAAATCATCATCATATCTGACAGGTGTGTCTGGACGGAGGCCTGAGGCTGGGTACTTTAAGGGAACTGCGTGGTTTGGACTTCTAAGTGACCAGTGAGGTACTAGAGAAGTGCTGGTTGGTAAATCTAAGTATTGGAATAACCACCAGCGTTTGGGGTTTATCTGCCCCATTTGGTTTGCAGTTCACCCTGATTGAGTAACCTCAGCTGGCTCCCACGGGCAGCACCTTCACAGCGAGCCAAACCCATACTAATTAATATCCAATAATTATTATTAATATTATTATTTAATTAAAATAATTAATCTAATAAGATTAAATTAAGTGGATAAATTACATCAACACTACTAACCCCCCCCCCCAAATCAGGCTACAAGGCAAAGCCTGTTTAGTAAGACCATGGTAAAAGGGTTGCTAAGAAAAACACCATTAAACTGTTCACTATCAGGGTAGGTTAAAAAAAGAGTCTTTACAAACATTAAAAGCTAGGTTTAAAAAGGGCATTTACTAAGGCAGGGCCTGTTTGGTAAGCACATGGTAAAAAAGTGAATAGGAAAGCATTTAACTTACTTACTATCAGGGTAGGTTAAGAAAAGAGCCTTTAAAATCATTAAATAATATTAAAAACAATAAAAATAGGTTTTAAAAGAGAATTTACTAAGGCAGGGCCTGTTTGGTAAGCACTTGGTAAAAAAGTGAATAAAAAAGCATTGAAACTATTCAATACCAGTGTAGGGTAAGAAAAAAGAGAGGTTAAAAGAAAGAAAAGGGAAAAGAGAGCCCCGTTCGCAAAGGGGAAGATAGACAGCACGGGGTTGAATCAGAGAAAGAATGAGAAAGAGAGAGAGAATTCTTACCTTTTTAGTCTTTCGGTAGAACGAGGCAACTTTCCTGGTTCAGACCCTTTCAGACTTGTTATTACCACCTTTGGATTGAACCAATCAGAATTTGTTTTACAACAGTGTCATAGAATTCATTTTCATGAACCAATCCTAGAGTTTTAAGATTTTAAACAAGAGCCATCTCCCTCCTCTCCCCCCCTTAACTGTCTTATTCTTATCTAAAGAAACAGACCCCCAACATTTTTTTCACCATGTACCCTTTTACAGAGGAGTTTTTGTAAAAGTTAAAACCATAAGCTTTTAGTAACAAACAATTTTAAAAGTGTTTCCCTAGGGTTTAAAGTAACAGAGGTTATTTTTTTTTAGTAAAAACAATGTGAAGCTGCAGCAAAGCTCCTGTTAGCAAAGCAGCCTCTGTGAGTTAGTGGATCACAGAGAAGGAGTTTGCTTCTTTACCTGGATGAAAAATATTAACCCTTGCCAAGTACTGTAATTAAAAAGAGGTCAAGATCTTTTATCAATCAAGATTTCTGAGACATTATAGTGGACAGATGCTACGTCCAGCTTAGATGAAAGCGTCACATTATCATGATCACAATTTATGCACTATCTGGTTCTATAACCACAGCTAAACTCAAGGAATATTAAAAATGTGTGGTTTCCTTTGTTTGAAAAAGGAGAATTAATTCCCTGCTTCCAATAAGTAGGTGAAAAGCCCGCATCAGAATTTCACTGATAAATGCCTCTTTGAAAAGGGGTCTTACATGTGTACTTGATAGGCTGAAGGTGAACCAAGGCATCTCCAGAGAAAATTACTCCTGGGGGAATTTTGAGCCACTGCACGCACCCATATTTCATGTGCTGCTTATCTTTTTATTTATATATATATTTTTTGCAGAAAATAGCTTCCACTGAAAAGTTGCTGCAGTTCTGCCTTTTACCCACCCGAGGGTGCTGTGGTGCTGAACGCAGCAGCTGCTCCTGGCAAGTCCCAGGCAGGACAGGGAAGGGAAAGAGGCTGCCTTCTTCGCAGTGGCTGTCGGGCCAGGTCAGGAGAGAGGGGCTATGAGAAGACAGAGAGTGTGGGGCTGCTGAGGGCTCAAACAGGGGCTCATAAAGGCTAGTGGGGGAGGACAGACTGGGGAAGGGGATGAATGGGAGTGGAGGAACAGGGCCACACGGGGGAGGGGATGGCTGAGTGGGGGCACAGACACACGTGGGAGCAGGGGTTCAGGGACACATGGAGAGGACGGGAGGGGGCTGGCTGTGAGGGTGAAAGGACACATGGACAGAGGGGGAGGGGTTCAGAGCCACATGGGGAAGTGGCATGGCTGAGTGGGGGCACAGAGACACACGTGGACAGGGGAAGGGACATATGGAGATGGAGGACTGGGTGTCTGAGTGGGGGTGGAGGGACTCATGCGGACAGGGGTTGCAAGGACACATGGGGTGCAGGACACATGGGGATAGGGGCAGCTGTGCCTGACTGAATGGGAGGGGCTAGGGATGAGCCAGGGTCTGCATGGGGGATCCTCCCTAACGATCCCTCCCCGCCCCCCCCAAAACCTGTTCCAGCCTGTTCCAACCCATACCCAGCAACCCTTCAAGTTCATACCCAGGGTCCTTTCCTGC
The DNA here is from genome assembly GCF_016161935.1 of Mauremys reevesii. NCBI lineage: Eukaryota > Metazoa > Chordata > Testudines > Geoemydidae > Mauremys > Mauremys reevesii. Next base: position 360,101,113 of record NC_052623.1, on the reverse strand, counting down.
AGTTACTCCCCTCTCCCTCAGCCCCTCCATTAACCCTGATTCCCCCGAAGCCTTTGCACTGCTTCTGAGGGGTGCAGGAAATACGGTTCTGTCCTGTAGTTTAAATGAACTGTTACTCAGAGTTCTGAATTAATATGCCTAGTAAGGAATCTATTTGTCAAAAAACATTTCCTAATCTGTCCTGTTGTCTGTATTGTTACTGACACACTTGCTGACAGTGAAGAAGGGCTCGACCGAGGCTTGTCCCTCTGTGGGGGGCTATGGGCCCAAGCCCTGGGGCAGGGCTGGCCAGTAAACAAACGGCCAGGGGCTCGGGCCCTTAGGCAGGGGCTGAGCCAGTAGTTCAGTATGAGCCCAGGCTCTAGGTCAGGGCAGGGCAGCAAAGACACAGTCAGGAGCTCCGGCTTCTGAGCGTCGGGTGCGAGGGGCAGATGCCACCCATGAGTGGGGGGGGGGGGGGGGGGTCCTGACCGCAACACACTGACACAGCTTCTGGCTGGCCTGTGGCCTGACCAGGGTCAACTGCCCCCAGGCTACTTCCGGACTCCCCCTCGTAGGGTATCTGGGCTAGGGCAGTGTCCTTGGAGGTTTCCAGCACCATTGGTTCCTCCAGGTAACGGGCAAGGGGTAGGCACGGCTCCTCCTCGGGGTAGCTGGCTAGGGCTAGGCTGGGCTGGGCTGGCCAGCCCTCAGGTCAGCCACAGCCTGCCGGCATGTCCCACCCCGGAGCTGGGCCACAGGCACCTGACCTCTGCAGTTCCTCTTTTCCACTTCCTGTCCTGTGCCCTGCCCTCGGGGGGGGGGGGGGCGGGGGCAGGCGCAGGACATGCTGGCTCCGCCCACGTTGGTGCTTGGGGAGGCTCGTCCCTCCGCGGGGCAGTGGGGGATCCCACCGCCTTACCACAGACAGGTATTTTGAAATAAATTTACAAAATAATTGAAACCGGTGTGATTATATTGTGTTATATGGAAAAATAAAATATGCAGAATTTTAAAATATTGTGTGCAGTATTTTTTTTTTGTGTGCATTATTTATTTATTTATTTTTGGCACATAATTCTCCCAGGGGTAGAAAGTGAATGAATAGTGGTTGTAGCTGAAAAATGATTGTTAAATCTGTAGGGAATGAATCATTCCAAAATACAGTTTCAGAGTGGGGTGACCAATAGGCTGCAGAAGCCAGGGTTACAGCTTTTTAAAACTTGGGCTGTCTGACCTTTTCATTTAAAGCACAAATAAGGAGAAGATGACAAGTGCCCTTCAACGCCCAAAAGCAACAGAAACAAACTATTGTGAATGCAGATCAGTAGGTTACACTAAGTGCTTTGAAGTGAATAAATTTCCCAGGATCGTGCTTATAAATGCTGCATCTAAATGCTAGCGCTACAGCCAAAGCCAACCCACCCAGGACATGTTCATTTAATGCTCAGATCATCTGTTGAGCTGACTCACTGGTGAGAACCCTCAGCTTCCTGCCCTCAGTGTCTCAACGCTGATTGGCTGAGCTGGGGGCTAACGCTGTCCCCTTTCTACTCCATCATTTTACCTGACAGCCTAGAGAGTCTGACAGGCTGTAGCTCTTCTTCTTCGCTCCTGTCCCCAAGAGCACCACCTTGCACTGAGTCCTGATGGGTCTTGTCAGGGCCAGGTGCTCGACAGACAATCAACTGCCTACACAGGCTCCTTCCTTTTAAATTAGCTTCCCATACGTAACCTGGGCCAGATTCCCCTTAAAGGGACCAGCAACCCCATGACACCTTGGCACCGACGTTCATTAGTCTCCATGGAACACGGGAGCTATTTATCTAGGTTTTTCAGTTGGTGCCCATCACCATAGTACCTGAGGGCCAAGTAGCCGACTGCCATTTTTCCTGTGGGGAGGCAATCTCTCTTCCCTCTGAACAAGAGCCCGACTCTCTTGTTTTAATTCAGTATAAAGGTGCATGAGTGCTGGTGAGCAGGGGCTTGTTTACACTAGAAAGTTGTGCTGCTTGAGCGCCACTAGTATAGTTAAAGCAGTATAACCCCCCTAGTATGGACACTGTCATATCGGTGTAAAGGTGCTTTGTACCAGGATATCCCAGTACAGGGAGGGGAATAAGCTATATTGCTGTAAAGCACTTTTACAGAGATAAGGCTGTGTTCACGCTAGAATTTGTGCCAGGGCAACTATTTAGGTAGCACTAAATACATAAATGCATCCTAACCAGAATAGTTGTATTAGTACAAAGAACTGCGTGTAGAACAGGCCTTTACACATTAGGAAACGCCAGCGTTGAGGTTGCTTGTACAACCTTAGCACAGTGACGTTGTGCATATCTATTGTGATACAGACTCACAAGTGTGGCTTTGGCATCATTTCCCTTCCTCTCACTGCATCAGTTTCCTCCGAACTCCCTAGGGAAGTGGTGGTTTCTCCACCTACTGGTGTCTTCTAATGAAGACCAGGCTTTGATCCTTAATTAGCCACTTTGCTCTACAGGAGGCCTGTGATATGCCGAGTGGGGAGGGGTCAGGTTAGATGATGTATCGGTCTCTTCTGGCCTCAAAGTCTACAAATCTATGAGAAACCGAGTGTGGCACATTGAGCAGCATCTGATATTTTCATGTGCAGCCTGCCTGATCCCCAGAACTAACAGTGAGTGACTGGGGGGTGATACAAGGGGAGCAGCTCAAACATCCAAAGGGTTTGGCCAGGGGCAGGACATCAGCCCTGCAGGGCAGTGGTGGGTGTGGATGTGACATCACAAGGGCCTTTTCCAGGGCCTCAGCTTATTGGTCAGAGGAGGTTGGGAGTCCGTGACCTCACAGAGAGACCCTGACAAGGGCCAGGCAGGAGAGGCTGCAGGGCAGGGGCAATCTCAGAGAGCCCCATGGCTTTGCTGCAGCCAGTCTCCTTCTCGAGGTCACTCCTTGAAGACTGAGAGAGAATTCAGGTTCAGGTACATGAGCACGAGGAGGAGCCTCTCTGGAGTTTTCTCCTTTCCCAGTAATAATTTTACTAGAAAGCAGATGTCCCTGTTGAGGAGGTAAGAGCCCAAGGGAGGTTTGGAACCTATTTAACCTGATGCACCTGGTGCCGGCCAAATTCTAGGCCCGGGAAATACTAGGTGAGGGTGGCAGAGGATTTTTCCCACCTAGGCCTTTGTCCCTTAGAATCGCTGGAGACATTGAGGTTTTGGTTTCCCTTTTCCCTGCTCCCCTCCCTCCACTGGCGAGGAGGGGGCTGCTCTCCAGCCCTCCTGGTGGGAGGCCCTCACAAAGAGGTGGGACTGGAGGAGTGCTCTGACTGTCATCCCCACTGTTCTTTGGGACATCTGTGAGAACCCTCACCCTTCCGCCCCTCAGGGTCTCCATGCTGATTGGCTGCGCTGGGGGTCTAGTGACAGGGAGGAGACTCAGGACTGTATTGTTCTCTTTATGACTAAGGAAATAAGCCATAACCAGTCATGTGCTTGATGAATTTTGCTGCTTCTCTCCATTAATTGTCTCTGAGCAGTTCATGATTCTCTCTAATGTTCCAGTGCCTCTAAAATACTTGCTGAATAATTACTGTGAACAGTGGTTGGTCTGTAGCTCATTAGAGATCACTTTGTTCTGATCATTCAGTGTATGAAATTCAAGATTGATGGTTAGTTTGAAAGTCAGGAGTCCTGGTCCTATTCTCAAGTCAGCCGCTGCCTGGCTGTGTGACGTAAGACAAGTCCCTGCACCTTTCTCAGCCTTAGGGTACGTCTACACTACCTGCCATATCGACGGGTAGTGATCGATCTATCGGGGATTGATTTTATCGCGTCTACTGTAGACATGATAAAATCAATCCCCGATCATTCTGTCGTCGACTCCGGAACTCCACCGTGCGAGAGGCAGAAGCGGAGTCGATAGGAGTGTGGCAGCAGTCGACTCGCCGCTGTCCTCACGGGCAGGTAAATCGACCTAAGATACACCGACTTCAGCTACAGGTCCAGCAGCTGCCGATTTCTCTTATGGCTGCTAGATGGCACTGCAGCCTCACACTTTCCCATTCTCCAGATTATCCACATTTTTTATTATCTGATCTGTCCCTGGTCCCAGTTAGATCTGATAAATGGGGTTGTGCTGTATCATAGCAGAAATATTCTATTTTCTATGTATTTTGTTATTTTTAAATTATGAATAGGAGCAAGTACTTAGCCCAGACTGAAGCATCTCATCTAGTTTTTTAGATCAAAGTGTCTCCTCTTTGTGTGTGATGAGACAATTTAACAGTATGTGACAAACAGGAGATACTTTTGTTTTGCAAAAAAAAAAAAAAGAAAAAAAATTGAATTTTTTTGGTCCAAATCAATTAATGATTTCAAAAAACAAATGTGTTTAATCTTAATGGGATTTTCCAACAGAAAACTGCTTCAACGAAAATGTTCCCACCATCTCAATTCCTGGGTTCTATCCCTCCTCTTCGGTGTTTGTTGTCTGTTAGTTAGAGGAAGAGTGAGAAGTGTTGCCTTTTCTCCCTGGCTCTGCCATCACCATGCTGTGTGACCAGGGATAGTTCATTTCCATTCTCTGTAGCTCAGGATCCCATCCTGTCCAGTGGGAAGAGAAACACGTGTCTAACTCCTGGCAGTAGTGAGTCTGGGTGAGGTAATTGGCATTAAAGCACTTTGTGGAGGAGAAAGGGCGGTTTCAAGGTGTTGAGTGCCAAGGCATTTACAATTTGCTAAAATGTTTAGAGAAAGAAGAAATGGTCAGGGGCAAATTTTAACCACTGGTTCCTGGCTCAGCTTTTGTGGCCCTAACAACCAGGTGCTGTACGCCAGTTCTCTTCTGAGATCCTAGAAAAAGAATATCTTCACATCCGTTAAGAAGTTAGTGCCTATGTTTAAAAAGGGGAACAAAGAAGACCCAGGGACTTACAGACTAGTCAGCCTCACTTTGATACCTGGAAAGATACTGGAACAAATTGAAGAAATCATTTGAACCAACCCCATTTCCTTCTTTGTCAGGGTTGCTGGCCTGGTGGGTGCGAGGAAGCAATCGACATGATCTATCTTGGTGTTAATAGGGCTTTAGACACAGTCCCACATGACAGTCTCATAAGCAAAGCGGGGAAATGTGGCCTAGATGAAATTATTATAATGTGGGTGCCCAAGTGGTTGAAAGACCAAATTCAAAGAGTAGTTGCCAATGTTTGGCTGTTGAAATGAGAGAGCGACTCTAGCAGGGTATGGCAGGGCTCAGTCTGGGACCAGCACGATTCGATGGTTTCATTCATGGCTTGCATAATGGAGTGGAGAGTGTGCTTATAAAATGTGCAGATGACAACAAGCACTTTAGAGCACAGGATTGGAATTCAAAACGCCCGTGACAAATGGGAGAATTGGTCTGAAATCAACAAGATGCAATTCAATAAAGACAGGTGCAAAGTCCGTCACTTAGGAAGGAAAAGGCAAATGCACAACTACGAAATGAAGAGCCTGCTGTCATCCTGCCATGAATCCTCACTAGTTGCCTGCAGTGGGCTATGAATGAGAGAGGCCAGGGTCTGTGTTTGGGGTTTCACCAGTGCTTCACACAGAACCGTCTTGCCATCCTGTGGCCAGTGTAGCCCCAGTTTCCCTACTCTGGCCCATGGGTCTCCCTTCCTCTGCAGGCTCTGCACAAGGTCATGGCAGACCTCCTGAACCTGCTGGCAGAATCCCCAGGCACAGACAGGCTCCACTACATCTTGCGGGTAAGCCCGATGAGGAGGGGTGGGAGCAATTTTACCTCACTACTGGTGAGGACTGGAAAGGAGAAACTGGAAGATCCATTTTTCAGTCTGTCCTCCTAGCTGGGATCTCACTGGGCCTTATTGGATATCCTGGGAGGTGGGCGGGCGCAAGCCCGGCCACTTCTAAAAGCCTCTTCCCCAGCCTAGCGGGAGGGACCACTGGACCCGGGAACCAAATGAAGATGGGGGACAACTAATGAAAAACAGGTTCGGGAGTGAAGGTCACAGGTTCAAAACTAGGGATCTGGAGGGGGACACCGAGCAAAGGACCCCGGACAGCGCCCGCTGCTCCTCACAGCTGTCAAGGGAGGCAGCGCGCACTGCCCAGTGGAGCGCTGCCCAGAGGTGTGAGACCAGGGAGGAAGGGAAATAGGTCCCACGGTCGCACAGCCTCCTCCCCCGTCTAGCATCCTCCTCCTGGCGTTATGGATGGAGAGTTTGGCCAGGGCCTGGAGGAGGTTGACCAGGAGGTCTCGCGACTTTGTGGGGCCACGGATGGGGTGTGCGAAGAGGAACAGGTGCGGGGAAAAGTGCAGCCGGAACCTCAACAAGAGGGTCTGGAGGAGCCGGAACAGGGGCTGCAACCTGGCGCATTCGATTTAGGCGTGCGCCAGGTTCTCCCTCACGCCACAGAAAGGGCAGGCCTCAGGAATGGGGGTGAACCGCGCCAGGTACAAAGCTGTGCTCACTGCTCCGTGAAGGAGCCACCAACCAGTATCCCGGGTGGCCGTGGGACCAGGGTGGAATACAGGCCGGCCCACCAGGGCTCCTCACCCTCCACAGGTGGCAAATAGTCCCGCCAATTGGTGTCGCGGCGGGACACAAGGGTGAGGAAATGTAACGTGTTGAGCACGACTGTGTACAGTTGGTCCCTGGGCGTGGTCCAGAAGCGAACCCGCTGCAGGGTGCGCAGCCGGCTCGGAGTCTGGGAGTGGGGGCTCGGGGAGAGGGGGAGGAAGGCTCGCGAAACGGGCCTGATAAAAAGGTCCGGAGCGCCCGGGGTTAGGGGTGGGCGGGGAGCGCCCTCTCGCAGAGCCCTCTGCAGGAAGAAGAGAGAAAGGGGTGGCAAGGCAGCCCCCACCTCCTGGAGAACGTGCAGGGGGGTTGGAAGGGTGGAGACCCACATGCGCCAAGTGAGCATGTGGGGAATCCACCCAGCCCCCCCCGTCATAGTCCAGGAGGTCTCCGACCCTGGTGGTTTCTGCCAGGATCAACCTCTGGTGCACCAAGGGAGACTCCGCCGCATCCACATGTAGATCGGGTTTGTGTAGCAGGGGGTCCGCGAGGAGGTCCGCCCCCTCGGTGGCCACAACGGACCTGGTCTCCGAAAAGAGCTTCCGGAGGAGGTCCTAGTAGAAGACTGGCAGCTCAGAGAGGTCTTGCAGAAGACCCCTTGGATGGAGATAAAGGAGCTGCCGGTCATATCGGAGCCTTCGGAGGCGGCAGAGGAAGGCGTGTGCCAACGTGCTCCACGCCGGACTACCTGCACCATAAGGGAGTCTCTGCAGGGCCTGGAGGTGGAAGACATGGACCTGGCTAGGAAGGCAGACTAGGCCCTGCCCTCCCTCCTCCAGGGGAAGACTCAAAATCCCTGCAGGGTCCCAGTGCAGTCCTGGCCAGAAAAACTCCAGAGCCGCCCTCTGGAGCCTGGGCAGGATCCCTGGGGTGGGGGTCAGGGTGTTGAGCCGGTGCCAGAGCATGGACAAGACTAGCTGGTTTAGCACCAGTGTCCTCCCTCGCAGGCAGCGGCACTGGAGGAATCCTGTCCATCTCCGCAGCTGCTCACCCACCCTGGCCTCCAAATCCTGCCATTTCTCCTGCAGAGAAGGATGCGTGGCAGAAAGGTAAATGCTGAGATAGAGCAACGGACCCACGCTCCACCAGATGGCTTGAAGCGCGGGTGGGAGGGGGCTCGCCCACCACCCGTCCCTGACCACAACGCCAGAGCTCTTGACTCAGTTGACCCGGGCAGAGGAGGCCGCTGAGTAGATCACCTGGAAGGCCTCCGCCCGCACCAGGTCACCTGGGTCCTGGACCACGAGGAGCATGTCGTCAGCGTACACCAACAGGACAAGCTGCAGCTCCAGCTCCCGAAGCACCAACCCCGTCGGCCTCCGACAGAGGAAGGGCTCGATAGCCAGAGCGTACAGCTGGCCCGAGGGGGCACCGCTGCCTCACTCCCCGCCTGAAGCTGACCGGCTCGGTCAGGGTCCAGTTGAGCCTGACCAGACACTGTGCATCAGCATACAGCAGCTAGAGAAAGCCCATGAACTGAGGCCTGAATCCGAACACCTGCAGCGTGCCCAGGAGATACCCAGGGTCCATCCTGTCGAACGCCTTCTCCTGGTCCAGGGACAGGAGGGCGAACGACAAACCATCCCTACGCCCCAGCTGAAGAGGTCCCAGAAGGTGGTCTGGCCCAGGACGGTGTAGGTCTGATCAGGATGGACCACGTCCGCTAGCACAGACCCCAGCCGCAGCGAGATGGCCTTCGCTATGACCTTATAATCCGTGCTGAGGAGCGAGATGGGATGCCAGTTCCATAGGTCGTGGAGGTCCCTCTTCTTTGGCAATAAGGTGAGCATGGCTCACCTGCATGAGAGAGGGAGGACCCCGCTTTTCAAGGACACGGCCCAGATGCGATAGAAGTCCACGGTCAGCCCGTCCATGCCTGAGGATTTGTTGGTGGGTGTGACAGGTTGGATCACAGAAACCCCCTGGGAGCTGCCACCTGATGTGTCCAGACTACTTCTGCCCCTGCTTTCCTGCCCTGGCAGCCTGGGACTTCAGTGACCTGCCTGGTTTGAGCCAGACCCGCTAGCCTGCTGCAAACCCAGACCCAGGTCTGAACCACGTCCCCTAACAGCTGTAGGCTTAACTGAAAGCAGCTTAAGACGTGTTCCTGTTTTAACACTCAGATGCCCAAATTCCAATGGGGTTCTGTGATGGAGTAGGTCTGCACAGTGAATCGGAGAGCAGGGGTGACTTTAGGTGATGGACAGGACCTGAGCCTGTAACCTGAGCCAGGCAGGGGGGAGGGGAGGTCAGCACCTTTGCCTGGGAAGCTGGACAAAGGCAGAGAGCCGGCTGGAGAGGGGTGGGTCAGTTTTGGTTTGGGGCTGGGTGGTTGGAATTCAGGGAACCCCAAGCTGGGGACTAAGCTCCCTGCACCCCCAGAAGGACTCGATTGAGGGGTCCTGGTTGTGCTGTAGCCTGTATTCCTGTCGTCCAATAAACCTTCTGTTTTCCTGGCTGGCTGAGAGTCATTGTGAGTCCCAGGAAGAGGGGTGCAGGGCCGGACTCCCCCACACTCCGTGACAACTGGTGTTTGCGGTGGGATCTACTGCACCCCGTGGATGGCGCTTCCTGCAGTAAGTGACTGGGGAGCAGTAAAACGAAGGGGGACGGACAGGGACCAGGTGGGCTGAAGAGACAGAGAGAGACGGTTTCAGGGGGCGATTAACCCCTGGGAGTGTGTGACCAGAGTGAAGGACTTTGCAGTAACAGGGTCCCCCAGGGGGATCACAGCGAGCGGTCCCAGGGGCGGAGGAGTCTGCAGCTCAACCCTGGCAGAGAGGGGGTGACCTGAAGAAGGGCTGGTGTACGAGGGGTCTCCCTGGAACCAGTGGGAAGCTGAGAGCACAGGCCGGCAAGAGGCCAGCAGGAAGATGTATGCTAAGCACCTTAAGAAAGACCTGGTGGAGCTGTGCAGGCAGAGGGGGCTGCGCACTGGGAGGTCCACCAAAGACCAGCTAATTGCCCAGCTGGAGGAGAAGGATCGCTTGGGTGAACCGAGCCCTGTCCCGGAGGGAAGCCGCCCAGCGGACGCAATGTGGGCCCCGGGGCCTGACATGGCTGGGAGGGGCCAGACTGCTGCCGAGGACCCCCCGAGACCCTGCCCACCTATACCTAGGGGAGGGGTTGGGGGAAGCCCAGCGAATACCGAGGGCACCCTGACCCCAGCAGCCAGCAGGGGATCGTCCCGGCAGAGCTCCCCATCCCTGGAGCGGATGCGGCTGGAATATGACAGGGAGGCGCTCGAGTTAAGGAGGCAAGAACTGAGGCAGGAGTGGGAGAAACAGGAGAGACAGCGCCAGCATGAGGAGAACCAGCGTAAACACGAGGAGGACCAGTGCCAGCATGAGCTGGAACTGGCCCGGCTGAGGAGCAGCGGGGCCCTGGCTGCGGTGAGTGAGGGGGGACCTAAGCCTACAAAGAGCTTTGATAAGAGCTTCCTGGCCCAGCAGAAGGAGGGAGAGGACATGGATACCTTCCTGACGGCCTTTGAGACGGCCTGTGAGCGGCACAGGGTTGACCCTGCAGACAGGATCCAGTTTCTCACCCCCTTACTGGACTCCACCGCCGTGGAGGTGTACAGCCGAATGAAAGGGGCGGAGGCAGGGGACTACGAACTGTTCAAACAGGCCCTGCTCCGCGAGTTTGGGCTGACTCCTGAGATGTACCGGAAGAGGTTCCGGAGTCAGCGTAAAACCCGTGAGGTCACACACCTACAACTGGTCAACCGGGCGAAGGGGTATGCCCGCAAGTGGACATCTAGGGCCCAAACTAAAGAGGACCTGCTTGACCTGTTCATACTGGAGCACCTGTATGAGCAGTTCCTGTCTGACCTGCGGCTGTGGTTGATGGACCAGAAGCCAGAGAACCCACAGCATGCAGGCTGGCTGGCCGACAAATTTGTGAACAGTCGGACAGGGGATAACAGGGAGGAGTCTCAAAGGAGCAGGCCTGTCTCCGCGCAGAGAGAGAGTCACCATGGGACCTCCCAACGGGGACCTATGGAGAACCCCCACCAAAGGGGAACATCCAGTGTCAGGTCTGTCCGACCCGTTCGAGGGGACCCACGGGACATGGGCTGCTACCACTGTGGCCAACGAGGCCACATACGGGCCCAATGCCCCAGATTCAGGGACAGACAGAGCAGACCCAACCCGCAGAGGGTTGACTAAGTAAAGACCCAGCCAGATGAGGGGCAGCGTTCCCAGGAGAGAAGGGCTGACAGCGTACCACCTGGGAAGGAGGGAGGAGGGCCCCAGGTCAGCTCCTCTGGGGGGCTGGATGCTCCAGGCTCCGGGTTTTTGGTTTACAGGGTGGGCACGGGGCTGCCCCTCCGGAAACAGTGCCTTGTTCCCCTGGAGGTAGATGAGAGGAAGGTCACTGGGTACTGGGACACAGGTGCAGAGGTGACGCTGGCCCGGCCTGAGGTGGTGGCCTCAGATTGGATGGTACCCAGGTCACCTACCAGATTGGTTGGCCAGGTCACCTACCTGACCCTGATGGGCGTGAGTGGGACCCCATTCAAGGTGCCCGTGGCGAGGGTGCACCTGAAGTGGGGGGCCAAGGAGGGCCCCAAGGATGTGGGGGTGCACCCACATTTGCCCACGGAGGTGTTAATGGGGGGGACCTCGTGGACTGGCCAAGCAACACCCGGGGTGCCCTGGTCGTGACCCGTAGTCAGAGTCGACGCAGGGCACTGCGCCCTGACAACGGGAAAGATACTCTGCCTGAGGTGCAGGACCCTAACCGGGTGGGGAGGTAACGCCCAGGGACCCGGCTCAGAGAGGCTGCAGCCTCAGACCCAGCCAGAGAGAGAGAGCAGGTCCCCATCCCTGTCCCAGCTGCCGAGTTCCAGGCCGAGTTGCAGAAAGATCCCTCCTTGCGGAGGCCAAGGGACCTGGCTGACCTCAGTGCAGTACAGACCATGAGGAGAGGTTGCAAGGAGAGGTTCCTGTGGGAGAAGGGGTTCCTGTACCGAGAATGGGCTCCCCCCGGGGAAGTGGAGTCATGGGGGATCAGGAGGCAGCTGGTGGTTCCCCAGAAGTTTCGCCACAAGCTCCTGTACCTGGCCCATGACATCCCTCTCGCAGGGCATCAGAGAATCCGGCGCACCAGGCAGAGGCTGCTACAGAACTTTTACTGGCCTGGGGTCTTTACCCATGTCCGGCAGTACTGCCAATCCTGTGACCCCTGCCAGCGGGTGGGGAAGGCCCAGGACAAGGGGAAAGCAGCTCTGAGGCCTTTGCCCATCATAGAAGAACCTTTCCAGAAGGTGGTCATAGACATGGTGGGACCTCTCAGCAAGGCGACCCGGTCAGGGAAGAAATACATCCTGGTGGTGGTAGATTTCGCCACTCGATACCCCGAGGTGGTGGCCTTGTCCTCTATCGAAGCAGACACTGTGGCAGATGCGCTGCTGACCATTTTCAGCCGAGTGGAGTTCCCCAAGGAAGTCTTAACGGACCAGGGGTCCAACTTCATGTCGGCCCTGCTCCGGTGATTGTGGGAGAAATGTGGGGTCCGGCACAACTGGGCCTCAGCGTATCACCCCCAGTCCAACGGGCTGGTGGAAAGGTTCAACGGGACGCTAAAGATGATGCTAAAAACATTTATGAACCAGCACCCGCAGGACTGGGACAAGTACTTACCTCACCTGCTGTTCGCATACAGGGAGGTACCACAGGAATATACTGGGTTTTTGCCTTTCGAACTGTTGTATGGAAGGCAGGTAAGGGGGCCCCTAGACCTGATGAGAGATGAATGGGAGGGGAAGGCCGCTCCCGATGGAGAGTCGGTGGTGGAGTATGTCCTGACCTTACGGGAAAGACTTGCCGAGCTCATGGGCCTGGCCAGGGAGAATCTGGCCCGAGCCCAGAGGAAGCAGAAGGTCTGGTACGACCGCACAGCACGGGCCTGCGCCTTCGCCACCGAGGATCAGGTGATGGTTCTCATCCCTGTGAGAAAGCACAAACTCCAGGCTGCCTGGGAAGGGCCCTTCAAGGTTGTCAAGCAACTAAATGAAGTAAACTGTGTGGTGGAGCTGTCGAACCGGGCGCACCACGGCCGGGTGTATCACTGCCGGGTGTACCATGTGAATATGATGAAGCCGTACTATGACGGGGGAATGTGGTGTTGGCCATGTGTGGACACTGGGAGGAGCCGGGAGATGACACTTTAGTGGATCTATTCCCTGGGACAAAAGCTGGTTCCCCCCTGGAGGCAATTCCCCTCTCTGATCAGCTGACCCTGGCCCAGCACGCTGAGATCCGAGGGGTGCTGCAGCTGTACCGACAGCTGTTTTCCAACCAGCCTGGACGCACTAATTTGACTGTCCACTGGGTGGAGATGGGGTCACATCCTCCTGTAAGATGCTCCCCTTTTCGGGTCACTGGGAAAACTGCCCAGGACCTGGAAAGAGAGGTCAGGGACATGCTAGCCTTGGGGGTGATCCAGCCGTCCGCCAGCCCTTGGGCCTCGCCAGTGGTGCTGGTCCCCAAAAGGGATGGGTCGATCCGGTTCTGTGTGGACTATCGAAAGCTCAATGCCAGCACCGTATGCCTACCCCATGCCCAGGCCTGACTAGCTCCTAGACAAGCTGGGAGGCGCTCGGTACCTCACCACCATGGATCTTACCAAGGGCTACTGGCAAGTGCCACTGGACGCAGATGCCAGGCTGAAATCGGCCTTTATCACCCCTCTGGGGCTGTATGAGTTTCTTACCCTGCCCTTTGGCCTCAAGGGAGCGCCGGCCACCTTCCAGCGCCTGGTGGATCAGCTACTGAGGGGGATGGAGAGTTTTGCCGTGGCGTATATTGACAACATATGTGTCTTTATCCAGACCTGGGAGGACCACATGTCCCAGGTTAGACAAGTGCTGGACCGACTCCGAGAGGCTGGGTTAACCGTAAAGGCTGAGAAGTGCAAGGTGGGGATGGCTGAAGTATCTTATCTGGGCCACCGGGTGGGGAGCGGCTGCCTAAAGCCAGAACCAGCCAAAGTGGAGGTGATCAGAGACTGGCCCGTTCCCCAGACCAAAAAGCAGGTCCAGGCCTTTATCGGGATGGTAGGGTACTATCGAAGGTTCGTGCCCCACTTTAGCGCTATAGTTGCCCCAATCACTGAGCTGTGCAGGAAGGGGAAGCCGGACAAGGTGATCTGGACCGAGCAGTGCCAGCAGACTCTCCGGGCACTGAAGGAGTCTCTGGTCAGTGGCCCAGTTCTGGCAAACCCAGATTTTGACAAGCCCTTTATGGTGTTCACCGACGCCTCAGACACGGGACTGGGGGCGGTGTTAATGCAGGAGGATGAAAAGGGGGAGAGACACCCCATCGTGTACCTGAGCAAGAAGTTGCTACCCCGGGAGCAGAACTACGCGGCCATCGAGAAGGAATGCCTGGCCATGGTGTGGGCCCTGAAGAAACTGGAGCCATATCTCTTTGGGTGCCAGTTCACTGTGTACACTGACCACTCTCCCCTGACCTGGCTGCACCAGATGAAAGGAGCCAACGCCAAGCTCCTGAGGTGGAGCCTGCTCCTGCAGGACTATGACATGGACGTGGTCCACGTGAAGGGAAGCGCCAACCTGATAGCGGATGCGCTGTCCCGGAGAGGGGGCTCTGAACTTCCCCGGGTCACTGGACAGAGTGACCCCGCTCAGTTCAGTCTCGAAGTGGGGAGAGATGTGATGGAGTAGGGACTGTCTGCATGGAGGATGGGAGAACCGGGGAGGACTTTAGGTGATGGACAGGACCTGAGCCTGTAACCTGAGCTAGGCAGGGGGGAGGGGAGGTCAACACCTTTGCCCGGGCAACTAGACAAAGGCAGAGAGACGGCTGGAGAAGGTTGGGTCAGTTTTGGTTTTGGGCTGGGGGGTGCAGTGCAGGGAATTCCAAGCTGGGAACTAAGCTCCCTGAACTCCCAGGAGGACTTGATTGAGGGGTCCTGGTTGTGCCTACAAGCTCTGCTGTAGCCTGCGTTCCTGTTGTCCAATAAACCTTCTGTTTTACTGGCTGGCTGAGAGTCTCTGTGAGTCCCAGGAAGAGGGGTGCAGGGCCCCGACTCTCCCCCGCATCCGTGACAGATTCAAACCCCAAATAAATCCATTTTACCTTGTATAAATCTTATACAGGGTAAACTCCTAAATTGTTCTCCCTCTATAACACTGATAGAGAGATATGCACAGAAGTTTGCCCCCCCAGATATTAATACACACTCTGAGTTAATTAATAAGTAAAAAGTGATTTTATTAAATACTGAAAGGAGGATTTAAGTGGTTCCAAGTAGTAACAGACAGAACCAAGTGAATTACCAAGCAAAATAAAATAGAACACCTAAGTCTATGTCTAATACAGTAAGAAAACTGAATACAGATAAAACCTCACCCTTAGAGGAATTCCAGTAAGCTTCCTTTTACAGACTAGTCTCCTTCTAGTCTGGGTCCAGCAATCACTCACACCCCCTGTAGTTACTGTCCTTTGTTCCAGTTTCTTTCAGGTATCCTTGGGGGTGGAGAGGCTGAACACAAAATGGAGGGGTCTCCCAGGGGTTTAAATAGACTCTCTCATGTGGGTGGACATCCCCTCCTCCCTCTGTGTAGAATTCCAGCTCCAAGATGGAGTTTTGGAGTCACATGGACAAGTCACATGTCCATGCATGACTCAGAACTTACAGGTAGCAGCCATGGTTCACATGCTACCTTGAACATCCTCAGGTCGACTTCTTATGTGGATTGGAGCCTCCCAAGATCCATTGTCCGTTAAGTGCTTCTTGACTGGGCACTTCACTTCCACATTCCTTTCTAAAGAAGCTGACCAAATGCCTTACAAAAGCTATTTAAAATCAAACAAGTAGACAGCCAATATTCATCACTTCGAATACAACAACGACACATGCCTACAACCAGGATGAATACATTCAGTAAATCATGACCTTTACAGAGATATGTTACATGGCACATGTAGCATAAACATAGTCCAGTTATGTCATATGTACATTCATAAGCATATTTCCATGAAGCCTTCTGGGGTGCACCGTCACACCCTCCTCCTGAACTTACTGCAGAGACTTGGACACTGTCCCTGGCGGAGGCAGTAGATGTAAAATCCCTGTTTGTCTTTGGCCACACTCCCTTTCAGTACCTTTAAACCATATGATGTCATTCATAAGTGTTCTAGCTAGCAAGGTTTGGGTCCCCAGGCTCCTGAAAAGAGGTTGGGGTGTAGTATTGCTAACAGAATGCAGACAGCAATATCTGTTAAAGTGTAGGTGTCTTGGCATTTAGCTACCAATGTCATGAGGCGGTGTGCCTCAGCTTCCCCTTCTATACAGCAGCAGGGGCCTGTTATGCTTTTGCTGCTGTGCCAAGCTTCCAGCCTGTTGACAGGTATAGGCTGAAAAGTAACATGCTTGTGGGACTGTCTCATCACCATCCCTAGTATGTACAACAGTTTCTTCCACAAACTATACCAGCTATGACAGACCCTTCACTGGCCAGCAAAGTCCCCCCCCCCTTTCCCCTCAGGTTGGGTTTGCTTCCAGCTACAGATTCCTTGGGGTCTGTTCCCACCGCATCGGTCACCAGGACCCCAAATTCCAACCTAGGACACTGTCTCTGTGCTCCCCAGGGCAGGCCCTGCCCCCTGCTGACCTGCAACTTCCTGGCAGTCAGCGGCTGGGGCGCCCCCCTGCTACAAGGTGGTACATCCCCCTCCCCTGGGGAGATGATTGCGGGACAGGAGCTGGCTTCGTCCAGCCCCTCCCTCTGGAACTTGCCTTGAGCCAAGGGGCTACAGGAACTGGCCACAACCATCCCTGCCCCCAAAGCTGCATCCTTTACTGCTGCAGAGGAATCTAAGAGACACCCTCCTATTCCCCCAGCAGCCCCTTTGACTTCACCCCCCCCCCCCCGGGCCTTTTAGCACAAGATGCCTTCTCACTGCTAACCAACCCTGGGACAGATTCTACCACACTAAAGAAATCGTTCCCTAGTAGAAACGGTGCAAAATTGCGCACCACTGTCACAACAGTCAGTTCAGCCTGCAAATGACTAGTTTGCATATTTACTTTAGCTAAAGGTACAAGGACTTTGTAACTTCCCACCAGCTCAAATTCTGCCATTTTCCCTGGCAACAAATCCTTCTCCTGGATCAGGTCCCTCCTGACCACAGAAATCTCAGCACCCATGTCCCTCAGTCCAAGAAGCACGTCACCATTGATTTTAACTGCGTGTATATGCTCCTTGCTTGGTTGTGTGGAAGCAACCTTTCCAAATCCTGTGTGGAAAGAGACCACAGCCTGGCTCTGAAAAGTAGCAGTTTCATGTGTTACCTGCTGCCTGCTCCCACTCAGCAAGGGACATTTATTCCTCAGGTGCCCAGTGGACTTAAAATTATAGCACCTCTTGGACTCCTCTGCTTGTACAGGAGATTTGGGACGCGTACCAAGGGAATGGGGAGGTGAACGTCCAGCCTCCTTTTTCCCCAGGGATAAAACAGTGATTCTGCTTTCCCCCAACCCTGGACCCCTCTGCCAGTGGTTTATGTTTGATTGCAGCTTGTGCTTGCTCATACGAGTCTGCAAACCCAGCTAACTCACCCACTGCATTTACCTTTTTGTCCCACAAATACTGTTTTACATCATCCCTGCACATATTCAGGAATTGTTCCTGAGTAACCAAATCACACATTTCTTCCAAGCTTGTAATGCCTTTCCCCTGCACCCACTTATCTAACACATCTCTCATTTTATTTACATAAGCCACATTACTCAATCCAGATCCCCCCTTAAGACTCCTGAATTTAACACTGTAGGTTTCAGGTGCATCCGACGAAGTGGGTATTCACCCATGAAAGCTCATGCTCCAATACATCTGTTAGTCCATAAGGTGCCACAGGACTCTTTGCTGCTTTTACAGATCCAGACTAACACGGCTCCCCCTCTGATATTCTGTTTCAAAACCAGTTCCTTAAATTTACCATAGTTTGAAGCATCATCAATAGGCATCTTATTGAATATGTCCAGAGCTCTGCCAGTCAATTTTGCTATCAATGTGGTCATCTTTTGATCTTCAGGGATTGCATGGAGGGTGCACAGTCTCTCAAAGGTGATGAAATATTTGGCAGTATCGCTGGATTCATCATCCTGTGGACATAGTCGCTCCCATTGGTGGATTTCTGGGGAAGTGGAACCAGCAGCTGGAGGGTTTTGTCTCTTCAACTCCATAACAGCCAGTTCATGCTTCTGGGCCTCCATCTGGGCGTGTATTTCTCTGTCTCTTAACTCCAGGGCTCTTTTGTGGGTAGCCGCCATCCTGGCTGCCTCTGCCTCTTTGAGTTTCAATGGAAACTCCCGGTCCTTTGCCTTCTCTGCTACCAGTCTAGCCAGCTCCAGTTCAGTAGCTGCTTCCCTGGTAGTCATTGTCCTGCTTTCTTGTGCTGGGCCTCACCCCCTCTGCAGTTCACTGAAACTGGGATGCACTCAGCTCAGGGGCTGCTTAGTTAACAGAGACTTTCGCAGCGCCCAGTGTTCAGCCTTTCTGGGCAATTTGCACCCTGTGCAGTTCTAGCTTCTTCTGATCTTCACTCTTACTTATTTTGCTTCCTTTTCTGTCCCTACTTCCCTCACCCGAAATAAGCAAACAGAAAATAACAAACCAGTAACCACTTTGTCTGCCCTCCAGCCACCATTCCTAAAACTCACTTAAAATCACTACCAGTGTCTCAGAGCAATCAGCTGTGCCCAGACCCTGC
Organism: Mauremys reevesii; assembly: GCF_016161935.1. Taxonomy (NCBI): domain Eukaryota; kingdom Metazoa; phylum Chordata; order Testudines; family Geoemydidae; genus Mauremys; species Mauremys reevesii. Next base: position 360,082,819 of record NC_052623.1, on the reverse strand, counting down.
TCGACTACGCCACTGTGACGGGTTGGATCACAGAAACCCCCTGGGGGCTGCCAACTGAAGTGCCAAGACTACTTCTGCCCCTGCCCTCCCTGCCAGCCTGGGAATTCAGTGCCCTGCCTGGTTTGAGCCAGACCCGCTAGCCTGCTGCAAACCCAGACCCAGGTCTGAACCACGTCCCCTAACAGCTGTAGGCTTCACTGAAAGCAGGTTAATAAGTGTTCCTGTTTTAACACTCAGATGCCCAACGCCCAGTGGGGTTCAAACCCCAAATAAATCTGTTTTACCCTCCTGAGTGGTGGCCTCCAACACAACCTTCCCGTACATTTTGGAGGCCGCCACGACAGCCGTGGGCCCCACCACCTGCGCCAACACCTGCTTTGAGCAGGGGGTTGGACTAGATACCTCCTGAGGTCTCTTCAAACCCTAATATGCTCTGATCCTACGGTGTGAGTCCAGTGACCCCTGTGGAGCTCTGGCCAGTTCACACCCTCTGGGGTTCTAGCCCCGGTGATTCCAGCGGAGCGCTGAGCAATGCCCCCCCGCTGGGGCTCTGACCCCAAGGACTCCAGTAGCCCCACACCAGCCTGTACCCGCTGGGGATCCCCCCACTGACTTCAGGGGGCTCCAGCTGATTTACACTCCCTGGGGCTCTGCCCCGAACTTTCCATGGGACAAGATGGACGTGAGCAGTTGGGCCAGTCAGGGCCAGGGCACGATGGCTCCCCACAGCCACACTGACCTCAGCGCTGACCGACGGCGGGTGGGGAGGGGGAGGAAACAGCTTTTATTTTATCTGTTCTCTCAGCCCTGACAAACGCTTCCTCCTGCTCCCAGCCCGGCTGGTGGCTGGGTCCTGGCTCCTCTTAGCTCTGTCTGCCTGGGCGTTCAATGATTGTAGCTGCCATCAGCACAGATCTGCATGTTCAGTACTAGCAGCAAAGAGTCCTGTGGCACCTTATAGACTAAGGGCAGGTCTACACTAAGAGCGGGGGTCGAACTAGGGTACGCAAGTTCAGCTACGTGAATAGCGTAGCTGAATTCGAAGTACCCTAGTTCGAACTACTCACCCGTCCAGACGCTGCGGAATCGAAGTCCGCGGCTCCAAGGTCGACTCCGCCACCGCCGTTTGCAGTGGTGGAGTACCGGAGTCGACCGCGGCGCTTCCGGAGTTCGAACTATCGTGTCCAGATTAGACGCGATAGTTCGAACTCCGAGAAGTCGAACTCACCGCGTCGACCCGGCTGGTAAGTGTAGACTAGCCCTAACAGACGTTTTGGAGCGTGAGCTTTCGTGGGTGAATACCCACAGGACTCTTTGCTGCTTTTACAGATCCAGACTAACACGGCCACCCATCTGATACATGTTCAGGATTGACACCCGGTCCCCTCCCTGCACTGGTCTATAAGTGCCCTGGGCCCGGCCAGTGTCCCATGCAGGCTGCACTTGGACTGGCCTTGCACCAGAGCAGCTACCCAGCGAGACACTCAGGTGAGACCCTGGCTTCCTCCAGCTTCCTCCTCCTCCTGCGCTGGGGGCTGGCAGCAGCTGATCTGTTATGGGGGTGGGTGGCCAGGCTCGTCCCATGTGTGTCCCTGAGCCCTGACCCTGGGGCCATCTCTGTCTCCCGCCTTCCTCCCCCCCAGCACAGCCCTGCACGTGGCACCCTAACGCCCTGCGGAGCTGTGCCCAGCGCTCTGCCCCTCCGGGAGCTGGGCCCAGCCTCCAGTCCTGTGTCCAGTCCCTGCTGGAGCATCTCTCTGCAGGGCGGCTCTCCCATTCGACCCCTTCTGCTAATAATGGTGCAACGGGGTCCCAGCCCCCACCATGGGCTGCAGTAACTATAACCCCTCCCCATCCTCCCCGGCCCAAGCACACGGTGTTGGCTTTCCAGACACCCATTGTCCCTGGAGCTGGAGATATGAGTGTGATTGAAACACCTGTTAGTGGGGAAAGGCCCCGGGGGTGGGGTCAGTGGGTGTTTCATGTACCAGGTGCTGGGTGATAACACGAGAGGACTCCATGTTTCTAACACTAACCCAGCTCTCTAGTCAGAGAACAATTGCAGAGGTGCTGCACCTGCAGCTGGCATTCCAGCCCTATGCACACAGACTGCCCTCCATCCTGGTGGCACTGGGGCCTCTTCCAAACTCTCCCTTCCTGCCACCTGCGCCCTCCCCCCAAGTTCCATGTAGGTGGCTACCGAGGGGACCTGCCAGCCCCAGCACTGGGGGAGAGAGGGGCAGCGGGAGATGGCAAATGCCCCTTCTGAGAACCGCTTTGCTCTGCAAATGGGACCCTGTTGCCTGGGACCCAGGTCCCATCTGAGTGACCACGGCCTCCCTGCTGACCCCCCCTTCTCCCCACCTGCAGCCCTGGTCTGGGGAGTCCCTGGAGATGCTGCTTGCAGAGCCCAGCCACTGAGGAGCTGGGACCTGGCTCCCTGCTGGGTGTCCAGTTCTGTCCCTGGGGCCCGGCTCAGGGAGGGGTGGAGGAGGAAGGGCCCTTCGGACCCAGGCAGATGGGCTCCAAGCTCAGTGCCCCAGGGCTGGGGGATGGGATCCCTCTCGGGGCCCTTCCAGCCCAGCCAGGTACTTTAGCAAACAGTCCCAGCTCTGAAGCACCTCCCCCTGTGAAATGCCCCATTGGAGAAGGGGGGCTGCTCTGGGGGGTGTCCCAGCCTCTCATGGTCCCATCTCCCTGGTGTGTTTTCTCCCCAGAGGAAGCGAGAAGATGGGGCCAGTCGCCTACTTCAGCCTCTGCCTCCTCGGCTGCCTGATCTTTAACCCCTCGCTGGCCGGTTAGTCCCTGCCCGCCCCCTCGGGAAGTGGATTCATTTCCCTTGTCGCTCCCAGAGCCACTGCCCATCTCCTGCTGCTGGGGGTCACTGCCTGGGGGGAGCCCAGGCCCTGCAGCCCCTCCCCAGGGAGCGGGTGAGAGAAGGTGGGTGAAAGGCCCCCCAGGGTCGGCTCTTCCCATGAGGATTGGGTGGGGCCAGTCCCTGGGCAACGGGCGCTCAGCCCCCGTCAGCTCCAGGCTCCCATCCCCCCCTCCCGTGGTCCCCTCCCACTGGCCGGCCGTGTCCCCACGGGGTCCCTCTCCAAGGGCTGCTCATGGCTCCGCTCCAGCCCCAGCTTCTCCCTCATCCGGCCTCTGCTCCCGGCTGGGCTGCCCCAGTCCCTGCACACTGTGTCTTTCTCCTCAGACTGTCCCGTTCCCTCCCCCGCTGGGACGCGGCTCCACCCCGTCCCTCTGTGCCCCCAGGCCTGAGAAGGGCAGAGCCTGCCCAGTGTTCCCCTCCCCTCTGCCCCAGCCCCACAGATCCCTGCTATCCCCCCTCTATGTCCCACCTCCCTGGGCACCTCTCTCCCTTCCCTCCTCCTACAACCCCCCAGCTCCTTCCATCCAGAACTGGGCCCCTGCCCCGATTTCCTGCCTAGTCCCAGTCTGTGCCAACCCCACTGCTCCCCTAGCTTCACCCCGTGGCCCTGGGTGCTCCCTTCCTGCCCCCCTGCCGGCTTCCCTGGTCCCACTGTCCCGCATGGCCCAAGGGGAGAGGGGGAGAAGCTCAGGGTGGCAGGAATTCCCTCTGCCCGAGGGCTGCAGCTGAACGGGGGCCACTGTGGCTGGCAGCTCCATATTTCCCTGTTCCCAGGGCTGGGAGTCCATGGGGCTCTGTGGGGCAGGAGAGGGTCTATCAGCCACCCCACAGTGCACTGGCTCCTTCCTCCCCCCCAGGGAGCCCTGGGGAAAGGCACCAGGCCCCATTCAAACCCAGAGGCCCTGCTCTGCTGGGATCCCTGCTCAGGGATTGGTTCCAGGGGCCCCGTTCTGCCAATGTGGGGTCTGGGCAAACCCAGCTTCTTCCTGCAGCGCCAGGGCCTGGAGGGTCCTGCCAGCCAGACACAGCCCCAAACGGGATCCCGATGTTTTTGTGCTAATGGGAAAGCTGTGGCTGTGCCTCTGAAACAGCCTCTAACCACGGTGTCCTGTCCCCACCATTGCCCCAGCCCCCCCTCTCTCAGCAGGGGCACAGGCTGGGCCCTGTCCCAGGGGCTGGCTACCCTTCCAAGGCTACTGATATGGATACTTCTTCCAAGAGAAAACCTGGCTGGAGGCTGAGGTGAGAGGCTGGGGGCATCGGGGCTCAGCGGCGCTGGGCTGGAGTCGGAGGCTGGGGGGATGGGGACGTTTAGGTTGAATATCAGAGTCCGTGGGCTGGGCTGGGGCTGGGCTGGGGAATCCGCTCCGGTGGGAGGGGTGGGAGCCCAGGGATGGCACATTTCCCACTGCCCCAGACAGAGCCCTGGGAACAGGCTGTGAGGGAACAACCTGCCCTGGCCAGGCTGGGGAGCAGAATACAATGTAAACGTAGCTCCCGGTGGGGTACGATCTCCTCTGGACCCGACGCGCTTGTCATGCGCTGTGTCTGCCAGGGACACCAGGGACGGCCTGGGCCCAGGTGGGGTCATGTCTCCCTCTAGCAGCCGGCTCAGGAGGGGCCTGCTCCTTACTCGGTGTTACCAGAGCAGCTCCCTTAGCTCCGGTGGCAGGGCTGTGCTGAAGGTCTCCAGTTCGATCCCCATTGCTGGCTGGCATGTGGCCAGGGAGTCGCTGCACAGGACATGAGGGTGGTGGTGGGCCCTGTGTACATAGGAACGGCCAGACTGAGTGAGAGCAATGGGCCATCTAGCCCAGGGTCCTGTCTTCCGGCAGTGGCCAGTGCTGGGTGCTTCAGAGGGAATGAACAGAACAGGTCAATTATCAAGTGGTCCATCCCCTTCAATGATTTAGTCCTAAGTGATGCACAGGATTTGGTTCAAGAGGTGAATATAGTATAATATATTCTTGCATCTGAAGAAGTGGGTATTCACCCACGAAAGCTCATGCTGCAAAACGTCTGTTAGTCTATAAGGTGCCACAGGATTCTTTGTTGCTGGTACATGGACGTTTCTGGTACTCTTTCCTCTTCTGGAAGTCACATGCCGCCAATTATCCTCGCTGGCCTTCTGTCCCCGCTGCGTAGCCTGCTCTGAATCTTCAGAACATTGTGCCCGCTGAAGCTGATCCTGACGTCTATCCAGGAAATCCTCATTTTCTTTTATGGAATGCAGGGTTGATATTCATTTCTCCAGACCTTGAATCTTCTCTTCCAATATGGAGATCAGCTTGCACTTTGTACAGACAAAGTCGCTTCTATCCTGTGGAAGGAAGACGAACATGGCGCATCCTGTGCAGGTCACAACAGCGGATCGCTCAGCATCCATAGTCTCTTCCTTGTAAGAGCTCCCTTACTTGTGGCAGAGGCTACTTAGAGAAACCTGCGAGAGGGGGGCCTCAGTAGGCTCTCTCCAGGCGAACTCCTTCTGTTTGCCTCTCTGCTGTTCGCTGCTCAGCTGGTTCGCAGCTGACTGCCTTTTTATAACAGTCAGGCCCAGCTGGAACAAAGCACTCCCAGTTCACACTGTTCAAACAAGCAATCAAACACTCAAGCACACGGTCAAACTGCCAAACTGTCCCCTCAACAGACTCTCAGATACTCACCAGTGCAGTCCCCCTAATGCAGCACTTAGCGTACCTCTGCTCAGACAGATCCCAGGCAAACTCCTTCTGTTTGCCTCTCTGCTGTTCGCTGCTCGCCTCTCTGCTGTTTGCTGCATCATCTAACCTGACCCCTCCCCACCCCCTGCATATCACAGGCCTCCTGTAGAGCAAAGTGGCTAGTTAAGGACCAAAGCCTGGTCTTCATTAGAAGACACCAGTAGGTGGAGAAACCACCACTTCCCTAGGGAGTTTGGAGGAAACTGATGCAGTGAGGGGAAGGGAAATGACGCCAAAGCCACACTTGTGAGTCTGTATCACAATAGATAGCACAACGGCTCTGTGCTAAGGTTGTACAAGCAACCTCAACGCTGGCGTTTCCTAATGTGTAAAGGCCTGTTCTACACGCAGTTCTTTGTACTAATACAACTATTCTGGTTAGGATGCATTTATGTATTTAGTGCTACCTAAATAGTTGCTCTGGCACAAATTGTAGGGTGGACACAGCCGTATCTCTGTAAAAGTGCTTTACAGCAATATAGCTTATTCCCCTCCCTGTACTGGGATATCCTGGTACAAAGCACCTTTACACCGATATGACAGTGTCCATACTAGGGGGGTTGTACCGCTTTAACTATACTAGTGGTGCTCAAGCAGCACAACTTTCTAGTGTAAACAAGCCCCTGCTCACCAGCACTCATGCACCTTTATATTGAATTAAAACAAGAGAGTCGGGCTCTTGTTCAGAGGGAAGAGAGATTGCCTCCCCCCAGGAAAAATGGCAGTCGGCTACTTGGCCCTCAGGTACTATGGTGATGGGCACCAACTGAAAAACCTAGATAAATAGCTCCCGTGTTCCATGAAGACTAATGAACGTTGGTGCCGAGGTGTCATGGGGTTGCTGGTCCCTTTAAGGGGAATCTGGCCCAGGTTACGTATGGGAAGCTAATTTAAAAGGAAGGAGCCCGTGTAGCCAGTTGATTGTCTGTCGAACACCTGGCCCTGACAAGGCCCATCCGGACTCAGTGGCAAGGCGGTGCTCTTGGGGACAGGAGCGAAGAAGGAGAGCTACAGCCTGTCAGACTCTCTAGGCTGTCAGGTAAAATGATGGAGTAGAAAGGGGACTGCGTTAGCCCCCAGCTCAGCCAATCAGCGTTGAGACACTGAGGGCAGGAAGCTGAGGGTTCTCACCAGTGAGTCAGCTCATCAGATGATCTGAGCATTAAATGAACATGCCCTGGGTGGGTTGGCTTTGGCTGCAGTGCTAGCATTTAGATGCAGCATTTATAAGCACGATCCTGAGAAATTTATTCACTTCAAAGCACTTAGTATAACCTATTGAGCCACATTCATTACAGTTTGTTTCTGTTGCTTTTGGGAGTTGAAGGGCACTTGTCATCTTCTCCTTATTTGTGCTTTAAATGAAAAGGTCAGACAGCCCAACTTTTAAAAAGCTGTAACCCTGGCTTCTGTAGCCTATTGGTCACCCCACTCTGAAACTGTATTTTGGAATGATTCATTCCCTACAGATTTAACAATCATTTTTCAGCTACAACCACTATTCATTCACTTTCTATCCCTGGGAGAATTATGTGCCCAAAATAAATAAATAAATAAATAAATAACGTATGCACCAAAATTTTAAAAAATGCTGCACACAATATTTTAAAATTCTGCAAAATTCTGCATATTTTATTTGTCAAAATAACACAGTATAATCACACCAGTTTCAATTACTTTGGAAATTTATTTCAAAATACCTGTCAGCAAGTATGTCTGTAACAATACAGACAACAGAACAGATTTGGAAATGTTTATTGACTAATACATTCATTACTAGGCATATTAATACAGAACTCTGAGTAATAGTTCGTTTAAACTATAGTACAGACCTATATTTCCCACGCCCCTTAGAAGCAGTGCAAAGGCTTCGGGGGAGTCAGGGTTGACGGAGGAGCTGAGGAAGAGGGAAGTAATTGCAGGGAAGGAGTCTGGTTATAAACTTGAAGGGTTGTTGGGTATGGGTTAAATAATTATGGAACAGTAGGTTTTTTTGGAGGGCGGAGAGAGATTGTTAGGGAGCATCCCCCATGCAGACCCTCACTGACCCCTGTCTCCTCACATTTAGTCAGGCCCAGCTGCCCCTGTCTCCATGTGTCCCTCCACCCCCCACTCAGACATCCACTCCCGCATCGCCAGGTAGCCCTGTACCCCCTTCCTCTGTCCCCATGTGTGTCTGTGCCCCCACTGAGCCACCTCTCTCCCCAGGTGTCCCTGAACCCCTCAGCCAGCACCCTCCCCTCATTTCCATGTGTCCCTACATCCCTATCCACATGTGTCTCTGTGCCCCCATTCAGCTGCCCCCTCCCCTCATGTGGCCCTGCACCTCCCTCCCCCGTGTGGCCCTGTTCCTCTACTCCCATTCAGCCCCTGCCCCAGTCTGTCCTCCCCCACTAGCCCTTATGAGCCTCTCTCTGTCTCCCCATGTCCCCTGTCTCCTGACCTGTGAAGAAGCTATTTTCTGCAAGAAAAAACAGAAATGTGTGCAGCACATGAAATGTATGTGTGGATAGTGGTGCAGAATTCTCACAGCAGTAATTTTCTTTGGAGATGCCTTGGTTCACCTTCAGCCTATCAAGTACACACGTAAGATCCCCTTTCAAAGAGGCATTTATCCGTGAAATTCTTCTGCTGGCTTTTCACCCACTCTTTGGAAGCAGGGAATTAGTTCTCCTTTTTCAAACAAAGAGGGTCACACTTTTAACATCTTCCCTGAGTTTAGCTGTGGTTCTAGAACTGTATAGTGCATACATTGTGATCACGATAATGTGAAGCTTTCATCTTAGCTTCAAGTAGCATCTGTCCACTATAATGTCTTAGAAATCTTCATTGATAAAGGATCTAGACCTCTTTTAAATTATCGTACTTGGCAAGGGATCAGGGTATAATTCCTGCAGCTAATACAGAGAAGGGTGTAGAATTCAGACTTGTGCTTGCCTTCTGTGACAAAGTGGGACTGTTCCTAATGTTCCCTCTGAATACTGGGTGGGTGCCTCAGTTTCCCCAATGCATTTCTTAAGTCTCCAGTGTGCATAAATGACCAACACTCTGTCTCCTGGCAACAAATGGCTGGGGCCCTTCCCCCCCGGCAAGGGGATGGCTAAAAGTGAACAAAGAGATCAGGTGACCTCCTGGCCAGAAAGGAGGGTCTGAAGGGGGTTTCTCAGTTTGGGGCTGGCTGGGGACGGGGAGTGAGCACAGATAGGGTTGTCTGGCTCGCTGGGCCCCAGAATGGACCCAGCTGAGGTATCCCGTTCTCTGTACCTACAAGCTCTGTTTTAGACCGTGTTCCTGTCATCTAATAAACCTCTGTTTTACTGGCTGGCTGAGAGTCACGTCTGACTGCGAAGTGGGGGTGCAGGGCCCTATGCCCCCCCCAGGACCCCGCCTGGGTGGACTCACTGTGGGAAGCGCACGGAGGTGCAGAGGATGCTGAATGCTCCAAGGTCAGACCCAGGAGGTGAAGCCGTGTGAGCTTCTTGCCCTGCAGACAGTCTGCTCCAAGGGAGAGGAGGCTACCCAAAGTCCTGACTGGCTTCATGGGGAGCAGTTCCAGAGCAGTGCCCAGGGACTCCGTGACACCTTCACCTTTCAATATTAGAGAAAACATAGATTTTAGAACCTGAGAGATTTACTATTTTTATGAGAAATATGGAGCATTTTACTGCTCTTTTTGTGTATAAATAGAAGGCTTGTTGGCTTTGTGTATTTGGGACTGAAAGGAATTCAGATGATTTCAATTATTTAATAAATTCATACTTCCAAAATCAAAAGGAAAGAAAAATTTTCCAAGTTAGTAATTATAACCTGATTTATATTTTTCTACTAAGTGGGCCAAATTCATTGTTGAATCATGCCCACTAAAGTCAGTGGAATTACATCAGTCGTTAGTTCTGCCACATTTCTCTGATAAAGTGAAATTTAAAATGTGGTGCACGTTCCATATTATATTGACAACAAAGATGTCTGCAAATTCTGGTTTTGCTATCTGGACTCCTGCCAGTCAACTGAACCATATTTTATTTACCAGTCCACCAAGTCTTCTGTCATCTGCTAATATCACCATCAACGATTTTAGATTTTCTTGCAGATCGTTGATGCTGATATTGAATAGCACTGGTCTGAGAACCAATCCCTGGATGGGACCTTCTCCCCAGAAACACCCCTGCTGGATGATGTTCACCTTTTTGAGATCTATCCATTAGCCAGTTCTTAGTTTATTTAATATGGGCTACACCAGTGGTTCCCAAACTGGGGTTCGCGAACCCCTGGGGGTTCACAAAATGTTACAGAGGGTTCTTGGAAAAAAATTCCCTAATGGCAGACAGTCCTTGGCAAAGGACCTACAAAGTCAATCTGCAAATCCACCCAAGGACCTTCATACACTTGAGATTTTAAAGACTCATTTCTTTTGGATGGAGTTGGATTGACTTGGGCACTTGCCAGGCAGTTATCACAATATTGTTGCACATCTGTCCTAAGAAGTGGCCACCATCCCACAGATGCAAGATGCTGGACAGTTTTTTCCACTCCCTGCTGTTCTCCTGTAGGAGTGTCATGAACCACGTGCATCATTTCCCTCCGTAAGTGAGCTGGAACTACCCACACAGGGAAAGGATCTCCTGTGTACATGAGAACTCCATCCACTACCTGCAAATGCTGCTTGTGTCTTCTGTACAAAGGATCTACTGATTACTCTCTCTATGCAATTTCTGCATATCTTTTGAATCTGGTATGTCAGCCTGTACAACTTTAGTTGTGGCTATGGGGCATCTGGGACTAGGGGTATTAACGGAATATTCCTGATCCTTTTCTTTCAGGAATTCCCCTGATCAGGCGCCTTCTCGGGCCAATTTATCAGCCTTTTCATTTTCTATAGCATAAAGGTCTAATTTCCAGTGAGCTTTTATTTTATTTTTTTACTTTAATCGGCCACCCTGGAATAGTGATTGTAACTGCTAACCAGTGGATGTATCTCATCAGCAAGGCATGCCTAATAGGTGTGCCATCAGAAGATGTGAACCCATTTGTTTCCCAACATGGTAGAAACTCTGTGAGAGAATTGCATACCCATGCAGAGTCTGAAAACAGACAGATACTTTGGGATGTGGTGGTGATGGAGAACTGCACACAGTACTCCAACACACATGCCACTGCAGCTAATTCAGCATATTGAGCCAAATGTGGAGTGCATGAATATGCCTTCTCCCAAGGCTCCCCTTTCCCCTCGGGAGGAACTGCATAGATTCTGAACCCGGTATATGGTTTGACTTGATGGTAATAACTAGAACCGTCAAGAAAGAAATGATACCTATGTGACAGGTTGGATCACAGAAACCCCCTTGGGAACTGCCATCTGATGTGCCAAGACTACTTCTCCCCCTGCTTTCCCTGTCAGCCTGGGAATCCATCACCTTGTCTTGTTGAACCAGACACGCCCGTCTGTTCCAACACAGACCAGGGTCTGAACCATGTGCCCCAGAGCTGCAGACTTAACCTGAAAGCAGCTCACAGACGTGTTCCTGTCTATAACACTCAGATGCCCAACTCCCAATGGGGTCCAAACCCCAAATAAATCCATTTTACCCTGTATAAAGCTTATACAGAGTAAACTCATAAATTGTTCGCCCTCTATAACACTGATAGAGAGAGATGCACAGCTGTTTGCCCCCACCCCCAGGTATTAACATACTCTGGGTTAAATAATAAGTAAAAAGTGATTTTATTAAATACAGAAAGGAGGATTTAAGTGGTTCCAAGTAGTAACAGACAGAACCAAGTGAATTACCAAGTAAAATAAAATAAAACACGGATGTCTGAGTCTAATACAGTAAGACGACTGAATACAGATAGAAACCTCACCCTCAGAGGAATTCCAGTAAGTTTCCTTTTACAGACTAGTCCCCTGCTAGTCTGGGTCTGACAATCACTCACACCCCCTGTAGTTACTGTCCTTTGTTCCAGTTGCTTTCAGGTATCCTTGGGGGTGGGAGGGGGGGGAGAGACTATCCTTTTAGCCAGCCAAAGACCAAATGGAAGGGTCTCCTAGGGGGTTAAGTAGACTTTCTCTTGTGGGTGGAGATCTCCTCCTCTCTCCTATGCAAAGTCCAGCTCCCAGATGGAGTTTTGGAGTCATGTGGGCAACTCACATGACCATGCATGACTGAGTTTCTTACCAGCCAAGCCATATTCCTGGGAAAGCTCCGCTGTGTACTGGTGTCTTCGAGGTCATTGTTGGCTTAAGTGGATCTTGACTGGGCACTTAATTTGCACACCCCTTTCTCAAGAAGCTGACCAAATGCTTTACTAAGGCTATCAAGCAAGTATACAGCCAATATTCCTAACTTCAACACAAAAATGACACGTGCATACAGGTAGGAGGAATGTATTCAATAGATCATAACCTTTACATAGATATGTTACATGGCATATGTAGCTGTGACGTTATTGATATAAATGGGGACCATATAGAACATGGGTTGCAACCAAGGTCCTGTAGTGGCACCAAATCTTAAGTGAAGGGGGTCATATGAGGTGTCTAAGACCAGGTTCTGGGTTGCTGGTTATGATTATGCTGTCTGTATGTCTGTGTATCATTTTGTAGTTGAAGTTATAAGTATTGGCTCTATACGGTCTGTAGTTTGTATTATGCTCTGCCTCTGGGAAGTGTCCCAGACAAAGCTGATGTTAGCCCGGCATAGCTGGCTTGATGGCCCATTAAAGGGCCATCGGCTACACAATTGACCCATGGAGAGAAGGCAGACACGCCTTGTGACTCAGCAAAGTATGCAGGGACTGGCCCATGTGACTCCAGGCTCCATTTTGCTGTAATTTTCCACAGTGAAGACAAAGGGATTCTTACACCTGGAAAAGTCTATATAAGGCTAATGCCTCGTCTCCATCTTGTCTTCAATCCTGCTTCTGACCTCTGGAAGGACTTTGCTACAAACTGAAGCTCTGCACAAAGGACTGTTGACCCATCCCAGCGGGGGATGTTCCAGAGACTCAATTTGAACTTGCAATTTACTCCAGCACTGCTGCAAGCCTGAACTAAGAACTTTGCCATTACTGTATGTAATTGATTCCATTTAACCAATTCTACCTCTCATGTCTACCTTTTCCCCTTTGTAAATAAACCTTTAGATTTTAGATTCTAAAGGATTGGCAACAGCGTGATTTGTGGGTAAGATCTGATGTGTATATTGACCTGGGTCTGGGGCTTGGTCCTTTGGGATTGAGGGAACCTTTTTCTTTTATTGGGGTGTTGGTTTTCATAACCATTCATCCCCAGGACGAGAGCACTGGTGGTGATGCTGGGAGACTGGAGTGTCTAAGGAAATTGCTTGTGTGACTTGTGGTTAGCCAGTGGGGTGAGACCAAAGTCCTTTTTGTCTGGCTGGTTTGGTTTGCCTTAGAGGTGGAAAGACCCCAGCCTAGGGCTGTGACTGCCCTGTTTAAGCAATTGGTCCTGATTTGGCACTCTCAGTTGGGTCCCGCCAGTATCGCTCCGTCACAGTAGCATAAAACATATTCCAGTTATATCATATATACAGTCATACGTATATTTCCATGAAGCCTTATGGGGTGCACCGTCACAACCTATTAATGGAATCTGTCTCCTGGATTAATGGTTGGAAAAGCTTTCTTTTTCCTCCCACCTTAGATTCAGTTGATCAAGATCGGAACACAGCTGTGGCTCCCCTTGGTACAGTAGGGCAGTTGGTAACAAGGATGGTGTCCTAATAGGTTTGACTGCAATATCTTTCCCTTGCAGCAGCAATGCCCAGTGGGCCAGGCGAGCATTTGAGACTTGTCCATCTTTTACCCTGTTGGTCAGTAAGACCTGAAGGGGAGTGTGCGATGAGTGTAATATGATGGGCTGAGGCCAATTAGAAAAGAAAAGTGTTTTATGGCCCAACTGGTGGCCAATAGATACTTTTCACAATTGTCATACTTCAGTTCAATTGATGACATTAAACGTGAGGCACAGGCCACAGGTCTGATTTTCCCATGCCTTTCTTGTGAAGCCACAGCCGCTAATGCATTAACATTCACCGCTACCTCCAGATGACAGGGTATCTCAGGATCTGGAGTGATCAACACTGGAGCCTTAACAATGGCCTGTTTCAGCTGGGATACTGCTTCCGTTTGTGCTCAGTCCATTTCCATTGGACACTTTTCTTTAACAGTTGGTACAAGGGACCTGCAATGGAAGCAAAATTCAGAATGAAATCCCTGTGGTACCCAGTTAAACCCAAAAAGGATCTTAAAGTCATTGGGTCCTGTGGTAAAGGCAATGTTTGGATTGCATCTACTTTCTGTTGCGCTGGGGTCCTACCCCATTTTGTCAGGGTGAGGACCAAGAAAGAGACACGGTTGGCCATTAGCTGTGCTTTGGCCAGATCACACTTTAGCTCTGCTTCCTTTAGGAGCCGCAGGAGCTCATCAAGCCTTTCTAGATACTTATTTTTTCTCCCTGTTACTAAACACGGGTCATCTACATATCGAAATAGAACAGTTGGTTTAGAAAATTGTGACAGTACCCGCCTCATTTGTGCATGAAATAAAGCTGGAGAATTTTTATACCCCTGGGGTAAACGTGTCCAGGAATATTGGACTCCCTGGAAACTAAATGCAAATTGGTATTGTGAAATACGGGCCAATGGTAGTGTCCAAAAGCTGTTACATCATTACAACTGAGTCCTCATCTTTGTGGGGAGGTGGTGACTTGGGTCTCTGCAGCTGTGAATTGTTCTGGGCAGCATCTGAAAAGAAAAGAACACAGTCCCAGGCTCCTACATGGGATCCAAATGCGTAACCCTGTTGACGGGCCTGGCCACTCCAAGCTCCAGGATTCTTATGTGGGTTAGGGTCGTTTTGCCAATGCTGGTACCTAGGAAATTTAGGAATACCTTGGCCTAATCCTGGGGGTCCCTTAATCCTCACAGTGGGATTAGCTCATGGTTCCTGAAGTATTACAACAGGGGCTCCACACCAACCTATTTTAGGGCCTCCCTGAGAATATGCCTTGGCCAGTAAGGCTAATACCTCCTTTAAAGAAGTATAATCAGTTATATGCATGTAAATGGGGAAGAGAGTTATTGACCAAAAAACTAACGTATGGTGGCTCATCTCTTTCCGCTTTCATATAACTGTGCTTTAGGTAAGACAGGATGGCCACTCCAGCTTGCCCTGGATGCTGTTTATGTTCCAGTAGGGCTACTGTGTCTTTAAAAGATCTCTCTCCTACCTTAAACTCAGATGTCAAAGTACTCCATAATGTTCGATTCACTGTGAGAGGTAAGATTTTAACCCAATCTTTTTTGGTAAGCCAAACACTTTTGCTGTCTCTTGTACATGTTGTGCATGCATTGTCACCGAAGAATCCTCCATCATCCCTACTTGCTTAGCTACAAGATCTAGGGTCTTAATATCTGTAACAACTGTTACAGGACAATCAGAATTAGAATCTGAGGATCTTCTCTCCAGATCGGGATCTGGGCTTCTATCTGAGCTTGAATCGATAATTTCTATGTTTTGACTTCTACCCAAATCCAAATTTTCCTCATCTAAGCTACCAGAACTTTCCATTGGAGATAATCTTGGATGACCAGGGTAACTTTCCAAAAAACCTCTACGACCTACACTCAAGGTATCTCCTCACTGATGCAGGACATCTCTTAGCCTGTTGAGATCTGGTGTAATAGGGTGTTCTACCGGTACACCAGGTGATACCAGCATATACCAAGGGGGTGTAGAGGGTCCATGAAATTCTAGGGACCTAGACAATCTTGTTGATTGCCCAAATGCCAATAATTGTCTATCCAAAGGGGCTGGATCTCCTGATCTATATGGTGCCAACATAACATTGGGTGGAGGAGCAGGAATTGCATCCCTTGGTTGTTTTATCTCTCTCTGTTGTAACCTAGAGATTAATACATCACAGGCACTAGCTACTCGTGTCACTTGTGACACTGTGTCTTCTAGTCCCTGAACAATCACAGTCTCTAAGGTACTCCCTCTTCACTATCAGGGGTGGACACTAACAGAGGAGGGGATATTTCCTCCCCCTTTGCTCTGCTCATCTCATCCTTTACATCACTAGTCGCCTCCTCTATCATGACACTTAACTCCGTCTCCTGTGGTGCCACCCTGGGACTTCCTTTTCCTATCTGTAGATTGCTGGTAGCTTCTGCACTGCTACCTTCCTCTTTTGACTCTCCCTATGGCTCCTGAGACTCAATCTCCAATTCCGCTTCTAAAGGTACTGTATCAGCCTGAGCTAACTCTCTCGTCCTACTTCTAGTCATTGGCCCTGCAGATTTCTCTATCTCCATCAGTTCCACCATACCAATAGGGATGAGAGCCAATTCTTTGTCCTCCTCTAACACATCTCCAGCTCTCTGATTCTTTCCAACAGCCCACCATGGTCTGTTTTATAGCCTTCCAGCAATTTTAAGCTGGCATCCACTCGCTCCTGCCAACAACATGCTTCCTCTCCTGCTTCCTGTATCTGGTACCTACAGCATTCTAATGTTTTTTCTAACTCATGCTTCTTTTCATAGAATCATAGAATTCAAGATCAGAAGGGACCATTATGATCATCTAGTCTGACCTCCTGCAAGATGCAGGCCACATAAGCCGATCCACCCACTCCTTTAGCAAGCGACCCCTGCCCCATGCTTTGGAGGAAGGCGAAAAACCTCCAGGGCCACTGCCAATCTTCCCTGGAGGAAAATTCCTTCCCGACCCCAAATATGGCGGTCAGCTGAACCCCGAGCATGCGGGCAAGACTCTCCAGCCATACCCTCTGGAAAAGGTTATATCATATCATTGACCCATTGTACTATTTACCAGTGTGGCACTTAATTGACCTATTGACTAAGCCCGTTATCCTATCATACCAGCTCCTCCATAAACTTATCTAGCTTAATCTTAAAGTCATGGAGGTCCTTCGCCCCCATTGTTTCCCTCGGTAGGCTGTTCCAGTATTGCACTCTCCTGATGGTTAGAAACCTTCGTCTAATTTCAAGCCTGAATTTCCTGACTGATAATTTATATCCATTTGTCCTTGTGTCCACATTAGCACTGAGCTGAAATAATTCCTCTCCTTCCCTGGTATTTATCCCTCTGATATATTTAAAGAGTGCAATCATATCTCCTCTTATCCTTCTTTTGGTTAAGGAAAACAAACCGAGCTCCTCAAGTCTCCTTTCATACGACAGGCCTTCCATTCCTCGGATCATTCTAGTGGCCCTTCTTTGTACCCGTTCCAGTTTGAATTCATCCTTCTTAAACATGGGAGACCAAAACTGCACACAATACTCCAAATGAGGTCTCACCAACGCCTTATATAACGGGACTAGCACCTCCTTATCCCTACTAGAAATACCTCGCCTAATGCATCCCAAGACCGCATTAGCTTTTTAGACCACATCACATTGCCTACTCATAGTCATCCTACGATCAACCAGGACTCCTAGGTCCTTCTCCTCCTCCGTTACTTCCAACTGGTGCGTCCCCAGCTTATAACTAAAGTTCTTGTTAGTCATCCCTAAATGCATAACCTTACACTTCTCACTATTGAATTTCATCCTGTTACTAATACTCCAGTTTACAAGGTCATCCAAATCTCCCTGGAGGATATCCCGATCCTTTTCCGAATTGGCAATACCTCCCAACTTGGTGTCATCCGCAAACTTTATCAGCCCGCTCCTACTCTTGGTTCCCAGGTCAGCAATAAATAGATTGAACAAAATCGGACCCAGAACCGAACCTTGAGGAACTCCACTGGTAACCCCCCTCCAACCTGACAGTTCCCCCTTCAATACTACCCTCTGAAGTCTCCCCTTTAACCAGCTCCTTATCCACCTCTGGATTTTCAATTCGATCCCCATCTTTTCCAATTTAACCAGTAATTCTTCATGCGGTACCGTATCAAACGCCTTACTGAAATCCAGATATATTAGATCCACCGCATTTCCCTTGTCTAAAAAATCTGTTACTTTCTCAAAGAAGGAGATCAGGTTGGTTTGGCACGATCTACCTTTCGTAAATCCATGCTGTAATCTATCCCAGTTGCCATCGGCCTCATGCTCCGGAACCACTCTATCTTTTAAGATTTTTTCCATGACTTTGCATACTACAGATGTTAAACTAACAGGCCTGTAGTTACCGGGGTCACTTTTTTTCCCCTTCTTGAATATAGGAACTACATTAGCTAATCTCCAGTCAAACGGTACAATCCCCGAATTTAGAGATTTATTAAAAATTATCGCTAACGGGCTAGCAATATCACTCACCAATTCCCTTAATATTCTAGGATGAAGATTATCCGGGCCCCCCGATTTACTTCCGTTAAGCTGTTCAAGTTTGGCTTCTACCTCAGATACCGTAATGTCTACCCCCATATCTTCATTCCCATCGGTCCCTCTATCACTATTCCTTAGCCCTTCATTAGCCTCATTAAAGACCGAGGCAAAATATTCGTTCAGATATTGTGCCATGCCAAGATTATCCCTAATCTCAACTCCGTTTAAAGTTTTAAGCGGTCCCACTTCTTCTTTCTTGGTTTTCTTCCTATTTATATGGCTAAAAAAACGTTTGCTATTGGTTTTAATCCCCTTCGCTAGGTCCATCTCCACCCGTCGCTTTGCCTTTCTCACTGCTTCCCTACACCCTCTGACCTCAATAAGGTAGGTTTCTTTGCTGATCCCTCCCATTTTCCACTCCTGGTACGCTTTCTGTTTTTTCTTAATGACCCCTCTAAGACGCTTGCTCATCCAGCTCGGTCTAAAACTGCTACCTACGAGCCGTTTTCCCCTTCTCGGGATACATGCCTCTGACAACTCCTGCAACTTCAACCTGAAGTAATCCCAGGCGTCATCTGCCTTTAGTTCCCTAAATATGTTAGTCCAGTCCACTTCCCTAACTAGTCGCCTTAATTTAGTAAAGTTAGCCCTTTTGAAATCGTAAACCCTAGTCTCAGATGCACTATTGATTATCCTCCCATTTATTTTGAAACGAATTAGCTCATGATCACTCGAGCCAAGGTTGTCCCCTACAGCAATTTCCTCAACAAGGTCCTCGTTACTCACCAAAATCAAATCTAAAATGGCATCCCCCCTCGTCGGTTCAGCAACCACTTGATGAAGGAATTCATTAGCTATCACGTCTAGGAAAAGCTGAGCCCTATTATTATTACTAGCATTTGTTTCCCAATCTATATCCGGGAAGTTAAAGTCCCCCATGATCAAGCAGTTCCTATTAGTATTTACCTCCTTAAAAACATTAAAGAGCTCTCTATCCGTCTCCAAGCTAGATCCCGGCGGTCTATGGCACACCCCAATCACTATCCCGGGTGAGGTTCTGGTAGTTTTCTTCCCCAATGTGACCATTGCCCAGACAGACTCCGTATTATCCATTGCATTGCTAGTTATTTCATTACATTTCACCTCATTATTGATATACAATGCTACTTCCCCACCTTTACCTTTGCATCGGTCTTTCCTAAACAGCACATACCCTTCCATACCTGTACTCCAGTCATGGCTACCGTTCCACCATGTTTCGGTTATTCCTACGATATCCGGTTTCAATTCTCGGACCAGGAGCTCCAGTTCCTCCATTTTGTTACCTAAGCTTCTTGCATTGGTGAACAAACATCCTAATTTTTCCTGTTGGGCTCCTCTCACTCTTTTCACCCAACTCGGTAGGGACACAGTACTTCCAGTATGACTTTTGGAAAAGTACTGACCGCTCCTCTGACACTATATGCAGCCGATTTGTTAAATCCTGAATGACCTGTCCTCCTTCATCCAAAGTTTGCTGGGCTTTCCTGAGTAACTCTAATTTTTTATTCTATTTCTTTCCCAGTGAACTACAAGCCAGGAGCCGACACTCAATAGCTATTCCCTTCACCAGTTAGCTCCTCTTTTTTTAAGTTCTGTTTCTACATCAAATACCTCACTCACAAAACCCCCTGGGTTACAATGCTCAGAGATCATCTCGCTATTCCTCAGCTGTTCTAAACCTCCTCCATGTTCCCGAATGTATTTCCTGGCCAAGTTTTCTAAAGCCAGACTGCGGGTAACTCCAACCGACTCTACTCTTGCCCTTACTCCATTCACCTTAACACGTAACATAAAACTCATTTCAATTCTAAAACTTCACTAGCTTATGTAATAAACTATATAATGAACACTCTACTGTTTTTTACTCTGAGACTGAAGGTGTCTCTTCACAGAAACAACAGGAAACAATATCCCAAACCAGTTTTTACACTTAGTTCAATAAGTCCTAAGTAAACAATAGAGAGTTGGGGGTGCATTCCCTCTCTTCCATCGAGGGCTCATAGATGATTGAGAGGTCTCTTTCCTCTGTTGGGACCTGCCAAACAGCTGGGAGATACTGAGGCAGATGGATCAGAGGTGCAGCCCGGGAGAGCTGAGGGGATTGAAATAAGGTAGCTCAGACTGTATGAGATCTGAGTTACTGTGTCCTCTTGGCAGCAATTAATACCTAGATTTATCAGCTCGCCCACCACCACTAGTGTGGGACACTGGGCCCGATGCTACTGCTAATATCTTATTGGTACCATTTGTTATAACTTCAACCTTTAACAAAGCCCCTTAAATGCATGTATCACTTGAAATACTAACACTATAACTCTTTATCTTGCAAGATTAAATTCAAAACCTCAAAGCTAAAACTCTAAATCAAACCACAGTACAGAACAGGAAATACTGGGATCACTGCCAAGAAGCAGTCACAGGAAATCAGGTTCCTGTGTTCTTAAGAATAAGTGAGTAAGATACTGATTTTGCTCTCTAACTCTCTGTAATTTTAACTCTTTACTTATGCCTCAGGCGAGCCTCTCAGGGGCTAAGGATGCCTGGAATCCCTGAAAATTCCTGTCACATACTCCTCGAGTCTCCTGGATGGCTCTCCAGACTGTTGCCTGATTTAGGGTATTAATATTAATTTGGATAGTATGGGTTTTAGGCTCTGTCATGGACTCACAGATCGTGCCCACTCTTGGCCCCATGCGGTCCGTGGGGGTTGCCCCTTTCAGTGAGACAGCCCTTCTCGGGGGCCCACTGTCTCCTGGGGGTTAAACCCCTCCACCTCCTGGAGCCGCAGCTCTCTGAGCCTTAGCACATCTGCCTCTGCCGTGGGCCCCTCAGGGAGTCCACTCGCTCTGGACCCCCCAGGTCTCCACTCCCTGAAGGGGTTGATGCCCCCTGTTCTCTAGACCGGAGTGACTCTCAGCCAGCATAAAACAGGAGGGTTCATTGAGCATCTGAACACAGCACAGGAAAGTCTCCGGGCCTCAGGCCTGGCCTCCCTCAGCACAGCACACCCAAGTCTCCCCTGCATCCAGATGGACTCTGCCTGCTCCCACTTCCAGCCCCAGCCCAAGCCCCCCTGCTTCCCAGCTGGGCATCTGACATCACCAGCCCCAAGCCCCCTCTGTCCATTGTCTTCTCTTCAGGTAAACAGGGTCATAAACAGGGTCGCCTGGGCCTCCTCTCCTCTCAGCCCTCCTCTGGCTGGAACCAGCTGGTCAGGTCACCGGGGTCCTCTCTTCGCAGCCCATTGTCCTCCCACTGGCCAGAACCAGCTGTGACTCCTGAGCTGGGCCTCCAGGTCACCAGTCGCTGGGGTCTCCATTCTACAGGCCATCGGCCGGGGTCCCGAGTTCCCTCGCAGGTCCTCTGTAACAACAAACTCCCTCTCCCCTCACCTCGTTAAACCCATAGCACCTAGGGAAACTGAGTCCCACATCCTCTGCATGCAAACCATAGGAAAACCAAGAAAATCCCCCCATAGGAAACAAGGAAAAACAAGAAACTCCCCCACTTCGTCACAGGTTCGCCAATCTGTTTGATCAGAAGATAAAAGTTCTTGTCCGGAATAAGGCTCCACAGAATTTACAAAGGACTCTCGGGGGTATGATAGGAAGCTCGCACTGAGACAGATAGAGCCTTAAAGACTTTTTATTAAAATAAATGAAACAGTAATTAAATGGTAAAATAATCAGAGTTACAAAGTAACAATTGTATTGCTACTGTTCAAAAGATACATATGGTATTATGGTATTATATGCTACAAAGCTTTGGTTAATATACTCACACCCTTTCTTGATAGCTTGGTGGTAAGCGACACAGGACCAACCTCGTCTCGGCGGCTCAGGTTTCTTAACTCTTGAGTGAGAGGTGCAGCGCTTACAAGAAGCCAATGCTAAGAGATATCAAAGCTAACTTAGAGTTTACTTGACTAACTTAAACTTAAAATTAAAACCTAATAAACAAAGCTAAGAATAGCAAAGAATCCTGTGGCACCTTATAGACTAACAGATGTTTTGCAGCATGAGCTTTCGTGGGTGAATACCCACTTCTTCGGATGCAAGCAGTGGAAATTTCCAGGGGCAGGTATATATATATAAGCAAGCAAGAAGCAGGCTAGAGATAACGAGGTTAGATCAATCAGGGAGGATGGGGCCCTGTTCCAGCAGCTGAGGTTTTCACACCTCAGTCCCTTTGAAACTTAAAGTTAAGGAAAACAAGTACAGCCTACTAATAGTAGTAGTCATCATAGCTAGCTAGCTAGATGATAGCAAGGCGGGTTACCTCTTTTATAGGGCACAGGTACTGAAAATCTTTCCTCCTACGCCCAAAGTTTATTTCCTTGCTCACAAAAATGTTAGGGTACACTTACTTCATAGGCTAGTATGTTTGTATGTATTGATGACATGTACATACACACATATGTTATTTTTGTCCTCCATGTGGTGTACCTGTTAAGTTTGTGGGTATAGACTTGGAAACCCCCTATGACATTTTTCCATTATCTATCTGTCTAGGTGAAAGGTCCTAGACATATGCATGGGTGTTACTTGTTATCTAGGTGAAAGGTCTCAGACAGATGTAGGCCAACTTTGCTATCTGGATGAAAGGTCCCAGATCTAGATATGCTAACTTTGCCTTAGCTTAATATACAGGATATGGCCTGTTGGTTCCTTGCATTACAGACAAACTTACTTTAATATAAATCTATAAACCTATTACAATAAACCAAATACTTAAACTATAAGAAAAGATAGATATATATGCAAGCAAGCAGGTTAATCCTATAAGATACACACAGATGTCAGCGAATACCCTAAGCATGGTGAGTTTACCCCAGGGCGAGGGCCATTCTACATGGGGAGAAAAGCAATATGAATGGGTCATGATGCAGTAGACTAGGGACAATATTCTAAATTTTCCCACTGTGACATTATTGATATAATCTGGGACCATATAGAACAGGGTTGCAACCAAGGTCCTGTACTGGCACCAAATCTTATGTAAAGGGGGTCATATAAGGTGTTTAAGACCAGGTTATGGGTTGCTGGTTATAAATATGCTGTCTGTGTGCATGTATCATTTTGTAGTTGAAGTTATGAATATTGGCTCTGTTCTGTCTGTACTTCAAACTTATGCTATGCTTCTGGGTGACATCCCAGACAAGTTGGTGTTAGCTCTGCCTAGCCTGCTTGATGGCTGATTAAGGACCATCAGCTACACAATTGACCCATGGAGAGAAGGCAGATACGCCTTGTAACTCAGCAAAGTATGCAGGGACTTGCCCATGTGACTCCAGACTCCATTTTGCTGTAATTTTCCACAGTAAGAACAAAGAGGTTCTTACACCTGGAAAAGACTATATAAGGCTGATGCCTCATCTCCATCTGGTCTTCAGTCCTGCTTCTTACGTCTGGAGGGACTTTGCTACAAGCTGAAGCTCTGCACAAAGGACTGAATGACCCATCCCAGCGGGGGATGTACTCCAGAGACTTGATTTGAACCTGCAGTTTACTCCATCACTGCTACAAGCCTGAACTAAGAACGCTGCCATTACTGTATGGAATTGATTCCATTTAACCAGTTCTAGCTCTCATCTCTATCTTTTTCCTTTTATGAATAAACCTTTAGATTTTAGATTCTAAAGGATTGGCAACAGCGTGATTTGTGGGTAAGATCTGATTTGTATATTGACCTGGGTCTGGGCCTTGATTCTTTGGGATTGAGAGAACCTTTTTTCTTTTACTGGGGTGTTGGTTTTCATAAAAGACGGTTACTCAACGTAGTAACTGTTGTTCTTCGAGATGTGTTGCTCCTATCCATTCCAGTTAGGTGTGCGCGCCGCGCGTGCACGGCTCTTCAGAAGATTTTTACCCTAGCAACTCCGGCGGGCCGGCTGGGCGCCCCCTGGAGTGGCGCCGCTATAGCGCAGGATATATACCCCAGCCGGCCCGTCCGCTCCTCAGTTCCTTCTTGCCGGCTACTCCGACAGTGGGGAAGGAGGGCGGGTCTGGAATGGATAGGAGCAACACATCTCGAAGAACAACAGTTACTACGGTGAGTAACCGTCTTTTCTTCTTCGAGTGATTGCTCCTATGCATTCCAGTTAGGTGATTCCCAAGCCTTACGTAGGCGGTGGGGTCGGAGGTAGATGTCGCAGAATGCAAACTGCTAAGCCAAAGGCTGCATCAGCTCTGGACTCTTGGACCAAAGAGGCAATGGTCTGGATAGAGGACCAGGTAGTAGCACGACACATCCCCTGAAAGGGTATGTGAGCCAGGAAGGCAGCAGAGAAACCTGAGCCCTGGTGGAATGTGCAGTAAGGTGGCTCTATGGAACATGGGCCAAAACACAGGAGGTGCGGATGCACAACATCATTGAAGATGAAATCCTCTAGGAGGAGACAGGTATGCCCTTCGTCCGGTATGCCGGTACAATGAAGGTTTTGGGGGCGTTATGAGAGGGCTCTGTCCGCTAGATATAGATTGCGGACACCCTACGGATGTCAAAGGAGGGCAATTGTTGCTCTCCTTGCAAAGAGAGTGGCTTCGGAAAGAAGACCGGAAGGAAGATATCCTGGTAGATATAAAAGGCCGACACCTCCTTAGGGAGGCAGGTCGGACCTGGTAATAACTGCCCTTGTCCTTGAGGAACACAGTATACCTTGCGTCTATTGTGAGAGTCTGAAGCTCGGAGACTCGTCTGGCCGCAGGAAAGGCTACAGGAAAACTGTCTTGCAGGACAGGTATATCAAGGAGCATGTTGACATTGGCTTGAATAGGGCAGTCATAAAACTGGTTAGAACCAGATTGAAGAGGCAGGTTTATGGCGGGGCCCCACTGGGGGTGTGTGTATAAACGCTCCAAGCCCTGAGGAACCAGGTGGAATGGAGTGGGACCTCGGTGGGAGAAACATTGCATGTTTCGGAGCAGCAGGAGAAACGCTTCCACTTGGCCAAATACTTTAACCGAGTGGAAGATTTTCTACCACCCCGGAGAATCCTGTAGAACCGAGGCAGAACAACATAACTCGGATCGGTTTAGCCACGCAGGAGCCCTGCTGTGAGGTGCAGGGATTACAAGACCGGGCGGTGAAGGCTGCCGTGATTCCGTGTCATGGGGTCTGGGCCAAGAGGGTTGCTACCGACAGGTGTAGCAACATGGTGTACCAGTGCTGTCCGGGTTACGCTGGAGCGATCACGATCAGGGGTGCTCTGTCCCTGTAGAGTTTTAGTAGGACCCTGTGAACCAGCGGGAACATTGGAAAAGCGTACGGCAGATGGCTGATCCACGGCTTCAGGAAAATCCTCCAAGACCGAGCCTGGGGAGAGGCCTTGGAACGAGGAGAATTTCTCTCTCTTTCCGTTCTCGCGAGAGCGAGGAGGGCTATGCGGGGAAAGACCCACTTCTGGAAAACGGGATAGATAAAGCCCCGAGGAAACGACCACTTGTGAGACAGGAAGGATCTGCTGAGACGATCCGCCAGTTGAATCGCCTGATACACAAGGCAGACTGCTCTCAGCTCTCGGACATTGATGTGTAAGGCCAGCTCTTGCGCTGACTGAAGGCCGAGTGCGCGAACTACGCCAGGTGTGCACCCCGCAGAGAGATGGGCTGTCTGTCATGAGGGACCGCGAGGGGTGAATGAAACAGCCTCCCTGGATACACCAGGGAGGGTGCTGACTCACGGTCGAGGGAGCGTAGGATGCTCGGGGGGAACGAGATGACCACGAGTATGCTATCGCTGCCCGGGTGGCACACCCAGGTGAGCCACGATAGAAGTGAACAGAGGCGAAGCCTGGCATGTTTGGGTGCAAACGTGCAGACAGCCATGTGACTCAGGAAACCTAGGCAAGTGCGAGCCCAAGTTGGCGGGAAGGTCCGTAGACCTTGTACAATTGTTACCCTCGCCTGAAACCAAGGCTGAGGTAAGTAGGTTCTGGCGAGTCTGGAGTCCAGGACGGCCCCAATGAATTCCCTTCCCTGTGTGGGAATCAGCATGGATTTTACTATTGATCATCTGGCCTAGACACAGGAATAGGTCCGTGTCGATGCCCACATGACTGGTAACTTGGGCCCGGTGGTCCTTCGAATGAGCCACTCATCTAGATACGGAGAACGTGTATTCGACGGTGGCGATGAAAGGCGGCGACTACTGCCATGTACTTTGAATACCCCTGGGCTGTATAGAGGCCAACCGGGAGGGCCGTATACTGGGACTAACGATGGAAGGCCCCAAACCGAGGGTACCTTCTGTGTGGAAGAGAAATGGCGACGTGAAAACACGCGCCCTTCATATCGAGGGCGGCGTACCAGTCCCCGGGATCCCAGGATGGGATGACAGTCGCCCTGGGTACCATGCGGAACTCATCTGCATCATGACTTGTTGAGTTCCCGCAGGTCTAGGATAGGTCTGAGACCTCCCTTCGCCTAGGGGATTAGGTTTCGCCCTTAGGTACCTCCTGTATAGCTCCGATGAAGAGGAGCGTCCGCACCTCTTGCCAGAGGAATCGCTCGTGAGAGGGGTCCTTAGGAGGGACGAGGATGGGTAGGCTTTTGCCCCATTGGTGGTCAGAAGGACCCTAATTTCGGCTCCTTTGGCGTCTGGATTGATGGCCATGACCGTGTAAGCCACGCCCGCTGGCCAAGTCCTGACTTTGTCAAGGCGCAGGGTAAGAGCGGAGGTTGGGGACGGCAACGTCGGCGCTGAATCACCGGCGTTTGCATGCCAAGAGAGAGAGAGCAAAGTGACCCTGCTGCCCTTTAGGCTTTGCAGCCTAAGGCCAGTGTTTTCAGAGGACAGGCTTGTGCCGTTGAAGGGCAAGCCCTGTATAGCGTGCCGCAGCTGCGAGGGAAGGCTCGATAACTGGAGCCATGAAACGCGTCGCGTGGCAACACCCGAGGCCAGAGTCGTGGCAGTGGAGTCAGCTCCGTCCAACGAGGCCTGGAGGGAAGCTCTCTCCAGCTCCGTCCTTTGCTGCAGGAGGGCGTCGAACTCTTGACGGGAGTTCCGAAGAACCGACTCTGTAAATTTGCCCACCGCCACCCACAGTAGCGGCTAAGCAGGGCTTGCTAGTTCACTACATGAAGTTGCAGGGCCCCCTCCAGGTACATCTTACGGCCCAGTAAGACCACACGCCCAGCCTCTTTGGATTTAGGGGCTGGTTGCGTTTCGATTAGAGGAGGGCCGGAGGGGTATGTTCCTGCCCCCGCCTCATCTGGGGAGGAGGAAGAAGAAAGGCCAGGGACAAGCGGGTCCTGTGTGGGCCCGAGCTCCTGGACGACCTCCTGATCCGGTGGGATCTGGGAGCCCGGTGCCGAACCGGGGGTTGCTCTGTACCGGTCGGATGGGGACGACTAATTGTCGCCTCTGGCACCCAGAGCTCCGAGGGAACGGAGTGAGATGGGATCACCGGTACGTCTCTGGCGTGGTAGTACACCCAAGGCGTCTGGAATGACCACTGATAGGTCTCCTGGAAGACTCTGGAGGGCACATCGGAAAACAGAGAACTACGCATATGAAGTGTCCGCACGGGACGACACTGATGCGTGGCTGGATGGCCCTGGAGGAGCTGAAAAGCCCTTGGTAGAGTCTCCGTCTGTAACTGACGTCGCTCGATGCGGCACCGGGGATCAGTACCGGTAGACATACCAGTACCGAGAACGGGACCTGCCCCCAGAGCAGTGTGCCGGGCGGTCGACTGAGGGTGCGAGGCTCGATGATCAGGAGTGGCTATGGGCGTCCCAGTGCCTGGGGCGGTGCCGGGACCTGGATCGGTGCTGAGTGTCCCGGACCAGCGAACGGGATGCTGACTGGTGCCGCGAGTACTACTGGTACCAACATGGAGAACGGTGCCGAGACCGTGAGCGGCGTCGGGACCTAGATTGGTGACGGGACCAATCTGCGGGACCGCGATCATGAACGGTGCCGCTCTGCGGTGCTGACGGAAGGTGGTCTGATCAAGGCAGGCTTGCCCATCGACTATGTAACCCGCACCGGCGGTGCCGGGGGTTGTGGCATCGCAGACACTGTCATTGCAATCAGCTCCCTCGCCGTGGACACTGTCTCCGGCGTGGAGGAAATAGTGAGCTCGACCATAGCTCGCACCATGGACGCAGCTTCATAGCGAGCCCGACCATGGTCCGTACCGGGGAGTGTTCCAGCGCCGGACTCGGCGGCTTTTGCCTGGCCGGAGTTAATGGTGCGGGCATCGTTGGTGCCGCGGCAGACATCGGTACCGGGCGATCCGACTGAGCATAGCACTCGGCTGCGGAGCAGGCGGCTGGGACGCAGCTTCAAAGCGAGCTCGACCACGGTCCGTACCGGGGAGCTTTCCGGCACCGGACTCGACGGCTCTTGCCTGGCCGCAGTTAATGGTGCGGTTCTTGTCGGTGCCACGGCAGACCTCGGTGCCGGGCGATCCCACTGAACATAGCGCTCGGCTGTGGAGCAGGTGGCTCAGATGCAGGTTCCTAGCGAGCTTGACCACGGTCCGTACTGGGGAGCTTTCCAGCACTGGACTTGACGGCTCTTGCCTGGCCGGAGTTATTGGTGCGGGTATTGTTGGTGCCACGGCAGACATCGGTACCGGGCGATCCGACTGAGCATCGCGCTTGGCTGTGGAGCAGGCGGCTCGGACGCAGCTTCCGGGCGAGCTCGACCACGGTCCGTACCGGGGAGCTTTCCAGCACCGGACTCGACGGCTCTTGCCTGGCCGGAGTTAATGGTGCGGATGCTGTCGGTGCCGCGGCAGACATCGGTGCCGGACGATCCGACTGAGCAGAGCGCTCGGCTGCAGAGGCGGCGGCTCTGACGCAGCAAGGACATTGTGTATCTTCATCCTCCAGGAGAGGGATCCATGCCGAGGTTACGTCGGAGCCAGCGACGGTCGTGCCAGGAGGCCTTGGCGGTACCGGCGATCCGGTGCCGAGGGAGCGCGCCTTGAAGACTAACTAGCGCTCGGCGCCGAGAGCGGAGGAGCAAGAGCTGCCTCCCTCAGGAGCTGTTTAAGACGAAAGCCCCGCTCCCCTTTGTTCTCA
The DNA here is from genome assembly GCF_016161935.1 of Mauremys reevesii. Classification (NCBI taxonomy): domain Eukaryota; kingdom Metazoa; phylum Chordata; order Testudines; family Geoemydidae; genus Mauremys; species Mauremys reevesii. The sequence continues at coordinate 360,053,835 of NC_052623.1, read as the reverse complement.
GATCAAAGGCCTCACAAATGTGGCACTTATCTGTGAGGTGAGATCCCTCGAGGCACTTAGGAGAGGATCTCTTATCGGCAGCGGCTTGTGGCCGGCCGAGCATTAGAAAAACCTGTGGACCGGGCATCGGACCCGGCACCGGGTGAGGGGAAGGGGATAAACCCTGAAGCCCTGTAAAATAAATACACTAAACTAAACTATTCTACCAACAAACAGAGTTAACTACAACTATAAACAGAACGAGAGAAAACTACGAGTAGCTAGGGAAGTGGAGGTCAGCTAAGCTGCGCTCCACTGTTCCAACGGCCGTCACGGGCGGTAAGAAGGAACTGAGGAGCGGACGGGCCGGCTGGGGTATATATCCTGCGCTATAGCGGTGCCACTCCAGGGGGCGCCCAGCTGGCCCGCCAGAGTTGCTAGGGTAAAAATCTTCCAAAGAGCCGTGCACGCGCGGCGCGCACACCTAACTGGAATGCATAGGAGCAATCACTCGAAGAAGAACCATTCATCCCCAGGACGAGTGGCACTGGTGGTGATACTGGGAAACTGGAGTGTCTAAGGGAATTGCTTGTGTGACTTGTGGTTAGCCAGTGGGGTGAGACCAAAGTCCTCTTTGTCTGACTGGTTTGGTTTGCCTTAGAGGTGGAAAAACCCCAGCCTAGGGCTGTGACTGCCCCGTTTTAAGCGATTTGTCCTGAATTGGCACTCTCAGTTGGGTCCTGCTAGAACCGCATCGTCACACCCACCCTTTCCCACAGGCGGGGGTCATTGTAGCAGACATCTCACCCCTGAGAGTAAGGGTATGTCTACATATGAAATTAGGTTGATTTTATAGAATTCGATTTTTTAGAAATCGCTTTTATGCAGTCAATTGTGTGTGCCCCCCTAAGTGCATTAAGTCAGCGGAGTGCGTCCACAGTACCGAGGCTAACGTTGACTTTCTCAGTGTTGCACTGTGAGTAGCTATCGCACAGTTCCCGCATTCTCCGCAGCCCATTGGAATTTTGATTTAAGCTCCCAATGCCTCATGGGTCAAAAACATTGTCACGGGTGGTTTTGGGTACATGTCGTCAGGCCCCCCCTTTTCCTCCATGAAAGCAACGGCAAACAATCATTTCTCACCTCTTTTCCTGGGTTACCTGTGCAGACGACATACCACAGCAAGCATGGAGCCTGCTCAGCTCACTGTCACCGTACGTCTCCTGGGTGCTGCTGGCAGTTGTGGTACCGCAGTGCTACATAGCAGCAGCTCCTTACCTCCATGGCAGCAGATGGTGCAGTAGGACTGCTAACTGTCATCATTGTCTCCTGGGCAGACATGGGTGATCCTGACAGACCTCGGTGAGGTCAGCCAGAAGTGCCTGGACATAAATGGGAGTGATTCCAGGTCATTCCCTTCTTTAAGTTTAATGAAGATTCAGTCCTGCCTGGAACATCAGGCGAGCTGGAGGCTTCTGCCTCAGGCTGCTCTCCCAGCCGGCAGCACCGCATGGTCGCACCCACCCCAGCCTGCCCCTTGCTCCCAGGGCTCGTGAAGCCTGGACAGTAGCAAGGAGCAGTTCAACTATAGGCTGAGCAAGTGCAGAATGGTGGTATGTCACAGAGTGTGGGGGAGTCCGGCTCTGCACCCCTCTTCCTGGGACTCACAGGGACTCTCAGCCAGCCAGTAAAACAGAAGGTTTATTGGACAACAGGAACGCAGTCTACAGCAGAGCTTGTAGGCACAGCCAGGACCCCTCAATCAAGTCCTTCTGGGGGTTCAGGAAGCTTAGTTCCCAGCTTGGGATTCCCTGAATTCCACCACCCAGCCCAAAACTGAAACTGAACTCACTCCCTCCAGCAGGCTCCCTTCTTTTGTCCAGTTTCCTGGGCAAAGGTGTCGACCCCCGCCCCCCCCTTCCTGGCTCAGGTTACAGGATCAGGTCCTGTCCTTCACCTAAAGTCATCCCCGGCTCTCCCATCCCCCACACAGACAGTCCCTACTGCATCACATGGTAGAATGTGCCTTTGGATGTTTAAAAACTCTCTGGCGCTGTTTGCGATTAGAAGAGCACAGCAAGGCGTGCTGCACATCACAGAGGCTTTGAAAACCAGTTTCATGACTGGCCAGACTTCGGTGTGACAGTTGTGTGTGTTTCTCCTTGATGCAAACCCGCCCCTTTGTTGATTTTAATTCCCTGTAAGCCAACCATGTAAGCCATGTCATCAGTCACCCCTCTCTCCATGACAGCAACGGCAGACAGTCGTTTAGTGCCTTTTTTCCTGCACAGACGCCATACCACAGTAAGCATGGAGACCGCTCCGATCACCATGGCAGGTCTGAGAACTGTAAACACCACGCGCATTATCCTGCAGTATATGCAGCACCCATGGGCGGCGAGTTCTATGGGTGGGCCCAGCTCCAGCAATGTTTGGGCCCCAGGCCCTGTGCTTTCAGGGGTCCCCGCGCTGCCATGCCGGGCGCTCTCACTGCAGCAGCAGCTCCCGGCAGAGGCTCCAGCAGCGACAGGGCTCACAGCCCATTGGCCGGGAACCCCAGCCAATGGGAGCTGCCGGGGGCGGTGCCGGAGCTGCCTGGCCACGCCTCCACAGCAGGGAGGGGGAGCGAGCCACCGGCAGCGTCTGAGCCCTGAGCAGAGCAGCAGCAGGGTCTGTGCCTGTCAGACAGACTCAGCCGGTGAGCTGTGGGGGCAGCCTGAGCCAGAGACACAGCCGGGGAGGGGGGGTTGGTGGGGACAAACAGACACAGCTGGGGGTTGTGGGGGCAGCCAGCCAGACACAGCCGGGGTTGTAGGACAGACACACACAGCGGGGATGGGACAGACAGACACAGCCGGGGGTGGTGGGGGCAGCCAGACACGTACACAGCTGGGGGGTTGTGGGACAGACAGACATAAGGACACAGCCAGGGGGGTTGTGGCACAGACACACACAGCCGGGGGTGGTGGGGACAGACAGACACAAAGACGTAGCTGGGGGGGGGCCTTGGTGGGGACAAACAGACACAGCTGGGGGGTTGTGGGACAGACACACACAGCCGGGGGTGGTGGGGGCAGCCAGACAGACACAGCCGGGGGGTTGTAGGACAGACAGACACAAGGACACAGCCAGGGGGTTGTGGGACAGACACACACCAGGACACAGCCAGGGGGGTAGTGAGGACAGACAGACGGACACAGCTGGGAGGTTGTGGGGACAGACAGATGGAGCTGTGGGCGGGGAAAGGAGCAGCAATGGGCACCCCGGGGCTGGTATAAAATACACAGGATGGGGGGAGCTTCCTGAGGGGACTATAGCAACACCCCCCGTAGAGCAGACCCTGGTTGCAGCTGGCTCTGCCCATCACAGCCCCCTGCCCCACAGAGACCCACACAACCCTCTGCCCCCTCGAGAGACTCCCAATGACCCCTGTGCCCCTGTCACTCCTCTCCAGAGAGCCCTCCCCTTTGTGCCAGCCCACTCCCCTCCCCCACTGCCTCCCCTCCTCCAAAGCTCCCTACAATCTCCCCCTTTGCCTTCCGCCCCCCAGCCCAGCCCAGCCCATTCCATTGGCCGGGAGGCTCCCAGTCTATTGGCTATCAGGGCCCACGGGAGCTGCACCTGAGGCAGGGTGCCTGCTTACAGATGCAGACCTGCCTGGCTGTGCCTCCACAGCACAGGGAGCGGGAGCCACAGGTGAGCAAGCCCTGGTCATCATCACAGGCCCAGTAATTCTCTGGATATTTAATTTCACTGAGGCAAAATGTGTGCAATTTTATGGGTTGAATGATTGAATGACATAATACCCACCTGCCCGCATTGTCCAGCACTAAGTCCAGTAATTTTGTCAAGTGTTTGTTGCACAACATGGTGGTGCCTACCCCTACCTTGTGCTTCAGGGGGTGATGGGGTCCAGGGCAGCCTGTTATAGAACTACCTGATTAGTAATTGGATATGTTGGCTGGCATCTTTTTTTACATGTTTGCTCCCCCTGACGTTAGAACCTGGCTACACCACTGGGGAGGGGAGCTTCCTAGACCTGTGCAGCTGGGGCTTAGGTGAATTTTGTGATACTGTGCCCCTCCCCAGCTACCACCCTGCAGTCCCCACTCCTGCACCATGCTGGGCAAGGGGCAGCCCCATCCCCAGTGGCAGCAGGGGAGGCCACACGTGATGGCAACCTCCCCCCTCGGTACCCACCATAGGGGAGGCGAGTGGGCTTTCTGGACCTGAGAGGGACCTAGGAGCATGTGCAGTGAACTGCGGGGGAGAGGAAGGGTCCCTCCTGGAGCTTGCTGCTGCCAGGGAGGGTGGAGGGAGTCCTCTTTGGCCCTAGCCCTGGGGCAGCCTGTCTGCACCCCAAGTTCCTTATCCCCAGCCCTGCCCCAGAGTCCTCACCTGACGGGAAAAACACGCAACTTAAATTTGGTGGTCAGTTTAGAGTATCATAGAATATCAGGGTTGGAAGGGGCCTCAGGAGGTCATCTAGTCCAACCTCATGCTCAAAGCAGGACCAATTCCCAACTAAATCATCCCAGCCACGGCTTTGTCAAGCCGGGCCTTAAAAACCTCTAAGGAAGGAGATTCCACCACCTCTCTAGGTAACCCATTCCAGTGTTTCACCACCCTCCTAGTGAAAAAGTTTTTCTTAATATCCAACCTAAACCTCCCCCACTGCAACTTGAGACCATTACTCCTTGTTCTGTCCTCTGCTACCACTGAGAACAGTCTAGATCCATCCTCTTTGTAACCCCCTATCAGGTAGTTGAAAGCAGCTATCAAATCCTCCCTCATTCTTCTCTTCTGCAGACTAAACCATCCCAGTTCCCTCAGCCTCTCCTCAGAAGTCATGTGCTCCAGCCCCCTAATCATTTTTGTTGCCCTTCACTGGATTTTCCAATTTTTCCACATCCTTCTTGCAATGTGGCGCCCAAAACTGCACGTAGTACTCTAGATGAGGCCTCAACAATGTTGAATAGAGGAGAATGATCATGTCCCTCGATCTGCTGGCAATGCCCCTACTTATACAGCCCCAAATGCTGTTAGCCTTCTTGACAAAGGCCAGAGGAGGGAGTGTTAGTGCCTTTGCGGACTTCTGGGAAGTGCATGGGGTGGAAGGGGATGCTGGGATGCTCTGGAACCACTCCTTCAAAGCCAGTCAGGACTCTGGGGGAGCCTCCTCTCTGAGCAGACTGTCTCCAGGGCAAGAAGCTTACACCTTACTGGGTCTGACCTCAGAGCATTCAGCATGCCCTTCCACATCATGCACTTTCCGCAGTGAGTCCGCCCAGGCGGGGTCCTGGGGCAGCCAGAGGTCCCTGCACCCCAATTCCACAGTCAGATGTGACTCTCAGCCAGACAGTAAAACAGAAGGTTTATTAGATGACGGGAACACAGTTTAAACAGAGCTTGTTGGTACAGAAAACAGAACCCCTCTGTCAGGTCCATCTTGCGGGGTGGGGAGCCCAGAACCAAATTCTGAGTCTCTCCCCATTTCCCCAGCCAGCTCCAAACTGACACTCCCTCCTCTGGCCTCTGTGTCTCTTCCGGACAAGGAGGCCACCTGATCTCTTTGTCCCCAACACCTTCAGTTGGCATCTTGCAGGGGAAACTGAGGCACCCACACAGTATTCAGAGAAAATATTAAGAACATTCCCACTTCATCACAACAGGTGCCTACTTCAATATACAGTATTATATTTTGTTGTAAGTGCTGCTTCTGACTTTCCACTTTTAATTGACCCTTGTAATCTTGTGGCGCTGACGCGTTGTAGCTTCATTTTATATCGGCTTACAGGGCAGGAGCGGGGGGGCACCACCATTTTGGGCCCCACCAAAAATTATACAAACCTGCCGCCTATGGCAACACCAGAAACCTCAAAAGCAGGTGAGGAGGTGACGGCAGCATGGTGACAAGCAGGGCCGTCCTTAGGATTTATGGTGCCCTAGGCAGGCTTATTAAACTGGTGCCCCTGTTAGGGTGTTAAATGACAATATAAATGGCAACACAGCACTGCTTTCATGCTTAGTTCACCCCCCAGCCTGCTGGTCAAACAGCTGCAGTAGAGGAGGAGATAGGTGGAAAACTGCAGGACCCCAAAATCCACCTCTTGGGGTGCAGAGTGGCAACAGCAGCAGCAAACTCTCAGGTCCGATCACACGCCAATGGGCACCAGTGCCAGCCCAATGGACCACGGTGAAGTTAGCACAGCATCTGATCTCAGGGACGGGGCACCCATGGAACCACTGGAGCTCATCCTGCCCTGTGCAGCTCCCTCTGGATGAGATGGATCACTGCCAGTCCGGAGGAGAGAGGTGTTCCCCAGCTAGGGTGACCAGATCCAGATGTCCTGATTTTATAGGGCCAGTCCCAATATTTGGAGCTTTGTCTTATATAGGCACCAATTACCCCCATCTAGGGTGACCAGAGAGCAAGTGTGAAAAATCAGGACAGGTGGTGGTGGTGGGGAATAGGAGCCTATATAAGAAAAAGACCCAAAAATTAGGACGGTCCCTATAAAAGTGGAACATCTGCTCACCCTACCCCAACCCGTGTCCTGATTTTTCACACATGCTATCTGGCTATTCCCAGCCCAGCCCTGTGCGACCATTCCAATCCTGGCTGCCTACCGAGGAAGTGAGTTACTTTCACCTTCATTCCTCAGCAGGCAGCCAGCCAGCCTCCCCCTGCCCCCAGCACCTCACCCAACCCAGCCCTGGGAGAGAGACAGGGTGGGTGCTCCACGGGGCAGGGGGGGAGAAGAATGGACATTATGGGGGACAACAAAGGATACTGCCAGAGCCGCGGAGCCTGCCTCACCTCCTGCCAGGGGAAAAAGTCACACTCACAGGTGAGTTCCTTCCCCACTCCTCCTCCCTCCCCTTCCCAGAGACTTCCCAGCAGCCAATCCCCTCCCTCAGACTGTGCTGCATTTGACTCTCTCTAGGACCCAGCAGCCTGCTCTTCCGTGCTCCACTGCTTCCCATCTGTCCGGGCTCCCGGCAGAGCGGTGCCCCCAGACCTAGTGGTGCCCTAGGCGGCTGCCTGTTCTGCCTATGGCTAAGGATGGCCCTGGTGACAAGAGTGATGAGGACATGGACACAGACTTCTCTCAAAGCACGGGCCCTGGCAATTTAGACATCATGGTGGTAATGGGGCAGGTTCGTGCCGTGGAACGCCTATTCTGGGCCTGGCAAAAAACATTGACTGGTGGGACCACACAGTGTTGCAGGTCTGGGATGATTCCCAGCGGCTGCAAAACTTCCGCATGCGTAAGGGCACTTTCATGGAACTTTGTGACTTGCTTTCCCCTGCCCTGAAGCGCAAGAATACCAAGATGAGAGCAGCTCTCAAAGTTCACAAGCTAGTGGCAATAGCCCTCTGGAAGGTTGCAATGCCAGACAGCTAGCGATCAGTCGAGAATCAATTTGGAGTGGGCAAATCTACTGTGGGGGTTGCTGTGATGCAAGTAGCCAACGCAATCACTGAGCTGCTGCTATCAAGGGTAGTGACTCTGCGAAATGTGCAGGTCATAGTGGATGGCTTTGCTGCAATGGGATTCCCTAACTGTGGTGAGGCAATAGACGGGACGCATATCCCTATCTTGGGACTGGAGCACCGAGGCAGCCAGTACATAAACCGCAAGGGGTATTTTTCAATGGTGCTGCAAGCACTGGTGGATCACAAGGGACGTTTCACCATCAACGTGGGATTGCTGGGAAAGGCACATGACGCTCGCAACTTTAGGAACTCTGGTCTGTCTGAATGGCTGCAGCAAGGGACTCACTTTCCAGACCAGAAAATAACTAATGGGGGTGTTGAAATGCCAATACTTATCCTCGGGGACTGTGACGGTGCTGCCCGTGGGAACCAGCTGAGGTCACTCAATCAGGGTGAACTGCAAACCAAACGGGGCAGAGAAACCCCAAACGCTGGTGGTTATTCCAATACTTAGATTTACCAACCAGCAGAAGACAGCTTCTATAGCACCTCACTGGTCACTTAGAAGTCCAAACCGCGCAGTTCCCTTAAAGTACCCAGCCCCAGGCCTCTGTCCAGACACACATGTCAGAGATGATGATGATTCCTGAAAATCTTACTTCATCATATAAAAGAAAAGGTTCTTCCAATCCCAAAGGATCAGCCACGTACCCAGGTCCAATTATAACTTAGATCTTACCCAAAGTACACGCTTAGAGCCAAGTCTTATTAACTAAGCTAAAATTTATTTAAAAAGAAAAGAGAGAGAGTTGGTTAAAAGATCAATATACAGACAGACCTGAATTCAATTCTTGAGGTTCAGATACGTAGCAGAGATGAGCTTGTAGTTGCCAAAAGTCCTTTTAGAAATAGTCCATAGGTTATAGTCCAATTTCCATATTCAGGGTGACTCCAGTCAATGACTGGGGATCTCAATCCTTGTGGCTTAAGGTTTCCCCCTCTTGAAACCCAAAGCAGATCTGAGATGAAGTAGGATCGTGTCCCAGGCTTCTTATACGTTTCCAGCAGCCTTTCGGCCTGAGAAAACAATAGGCTTAACTCCTTCTCCCAAACATCCTGGCAATTAGCACAGAGTAATTTATCCATTAAACAGTTCAGATACAGGTTACCACAACCTTCAAAGAGACACATAGACAATAATACTATTTCACTCAAGTATCATCATAAATGTTAATATTCATTTTTTTGATCTTTGAATTAAAACTATAGCAATAGACAAGACTTGTTTGCTGACATCACAAGACCTGAGCAAACATCTACCCTTCTACCTCTAACAATGCAGACTTGCATTTTAAAGCTCTGTTCATTTACATATCTTCCTAACCAGTCCTTAAGGTTCACCCATGGGCCAGGTCAGTCTGTGAGTTGATTAACTCTTTCGGGCCCTGTCATCTTCCAATGAAATATTATATTACACTCATAACGTCACAGGGACCCAGCCTACCCTTTAATGCCATGGCTCATGAAGCCATATACAGACACCCTGAACTGTAGTCAGGAGCTGTTCAACTATAGGCTGGGCAAGTGCAGAATGGTGGTAGAATGTGCATTTGGACATTTAAAAGCACGCTGGCGCAGTTTACTGACTTGGTTAGACCTCAGCGAAACCAATATTCCCATCATAATTCCTGCTTGCTGTGTGCTCCTGCTGCCTTTCCTGAACCTCAACCATACACTGGAGAATATCAGTTTGATTTTCAAGTAGCCTCAGCATTGCACCCTGCATCTTCTCATCACGCTGCTGCCACCTATCCTTTTGCTCCAGCCATCTATCCTTTTGCGCGTCCCTCCTGTCCTCGCATTCATTTTGTGCTTTCCTGCACTCTGACAGTGTCTGCCTTCAGGCATTCTGCTGGGCTCTTTCAGTGAGGGAGGACTTCATGAGTTCAGAGAACATTTCATCCCGAGTGCATTTTTTTCACCTTCTAATCTTCGCTAGCCTTTGGGACGGAGATGATACGGGGAGCGTTGAAACATTTGCAGCTGCAGGAGGAATGAAAAGGGAGAGTAGTCTTTAAAAAGACACATTTTAGAGAACAATGGGTAGACTCTTTGACAGTGAACCAAGCTGTTAACATTACATAGCAAATGTGCTTTCTTTTCAAGGTTGCATTTTGCCTCTTATATTGAGGGCCTGCCAGTTTGGTGTGAGAGATCATACATGCAGGGCCGGCGGGCAACAGAATTCGGCTTGCAGGCAGGCATGGTAAGCCACAGTCTTTTGGCTTCTTCAACCTTCATAACGTGGGAATGGTTTCAAACAGCAGCACCCTCATTTTACATACCAAGCACCCGTTGGGTTGGCCATTTAAAAGGGGGGGCTGCGGTTTTCAGGTTAACGTGCAGCACAAACCCAACTAACCTCTCCCCCCAATTCTCTGGGATGATTGCTTCACCCCTCCCCACACTGCATGGCTAAGCGCGGGGATGATTTCTGTTCAGCCACAGGCAAACAGTGCAGCAGGAACGGCCACCTCTGAATGTCCCCTTAATTAAATTCCCCTATTTCAACCAGGTGACCAGGAATGATATCACTCTCCTGAGGATAACACAGAGAGATAAAGAACAGATGTTGCTTGAATGCCAGCAAACACCGGGACCATATGCTGCCATGCTTTGTTATGCAATGATTCCAGATTATGTGTTACTGGCCTGGCGTGGTAAAGTGTCCTACCATGGAGGACGGAATAAGGCTGCCCTCCCCAGAAACTTTTTGCAAAGGTTTTTGGAGTACATGCAGGAGAGCTTCATTGAGATGTCCCTGGAGGATTTCCGCTCCATCCCCATACACGTTAACAGACTGTTTCAGTAGCTGTACTGGCCATGAATGTATCCCAAGTCTTCAGGGCAAATTAATCATTAAACAAGCTCGCTTTTGAACCATGCTTTATATTTACAAACGTACTCACCAGAGGTCCCTTCTCTGCCTTCTAGGTCCGGGAGTCTGCCTTCGGTGGGTTGGGAAGGTACTAGATCCAGGGTGAAAAACAGTTCCTGGCTGTCAGGGAAAATGGTTTCTCCGCTTGCTTGCTGTGTGCTATCTTCAACCTCCTCCTCCTCCTCAGCTTCCTTGTCCCCCAAATCCATATCCCTGTTGTGTGAGAATCCATTGATGGAGTCCATGCACAGGGCTGGGGTAGAGGCACCCCGTAGAATGGCATGCAGCTCATCATAGAAGAGGCATCTCTGGGGCTTTCACCCGGAGTGGCCATTTGCCTCGCTGATTCTTTGGTAGGTTTGCCTGAACTCCTTAAGTTTCATGCGGTGTCTACACTGACATTTTGTTGAGAAAACTTTTGCTTAAAAAGCCCCATGTCTCTCATCAAGGTGGTTTTATTATGTCACCATAGCTGGAGAGTTTTGTCAACAAATGTGGCACAGCAGTGTGTACATCTCCACTATTTGGCCACCAAAACCTGCCTTTTTCTGTAGTGTAGACAAGGCCTAGTGTCACAGACGTATTAACAGCAAAACTTGAAGCAGGACCAGAGAGATTATTTTACAACTATATTTGGCACTGCTGCAACTGCTGCAGGAATCCTGCATCCAGTCCTGGTGTTCACAATGAAGAAGGATGTTGGTCAATTGGGGAGGGTTCAGAGAAGAGCCACAAGAAAGATTAAAGGGTTAGAAAACCTGCCATAGAGTGATAGAGCTCTAGGAGCTCAACCTATTTTCATTTAACTTGATAATAGTCTGTAATTATCTATATAGCAAACAAATACGCAATAATGGGCTCGTCAGTCTAGCAGAGAAGCTGAACGCCATCCAATGGCTGGAGGTTAAAGGTAGACAAATTTTGATTGGAAATAAGGCATAACTGTTGAACAATGAGAATCATTACCCCTTGGAATAATTTACTAAGGTCATGGTGTATTCTCCATCACTGACGGGTGTTAAATCCAGACTGGTTGTTTTTCTAAAAGCTCTGCTCTAGGAATTATTGTGGTCACCTTCTCTGGCTTGTGTTACATGGGGGGTCAGAATAGATGGTCACAATGATCCCTGCTGGCCTTGGAATCTATGAACCCCCTGGCTGAGTTGGGAGGGCAGCAGGGTTGTACCGGAGACATGAGGCAGCCAGGCATTGCTTTCCCCTCACTTTCCCCCCTTGTTTTTCTGTATCTGGGTGGTGGGTTCCTTGGCTGCATCCTTAGAACCCCCTTGTGGACATTTTCCCCCTGACAAACGCTGCTTGAGATCAGGACCCTATTGCCCAAGAGTCTCCCCTCTCCTCCCCAGTGCACCAGATGCCACCCATTCCCCATTCAAACTCCACCTGACTGTCCCTGAAACCCCCCCGGGCCCAGAAAACCCCCAACCCAAGTGTGAGAGCCACAGCCCCTCCCAGTGCACAAGGCCCCCCAACTCTCATTAATACAACAGCCCAACAGAGGCCCCAAAGTGCCAGCCAAAGGGCATTACCCAGATGCTTCCCCATCCCCTGGTGCTCTATGGGCTGGGCAGACAGTCGCTGACAGCTCCTGCCGCGTGGCCAAGGTTCATAGACGCACAGGCTTTAAGCCACAAGGGACCATCATGGTCATCTGGTCTGACCTCCTGCACATCGCAGGCCACAGAACCTCGCCCACCCCATCCTGTAATAGACCCCTCACCTCTGTCTGAGTTCCTGAAGTCCTCAAATCATGGTTTAAAGACTTCAGGTTACAGAGAATCCCCCATTCACCTGAGTTCAAACAGCAAGTGACCTGTGACCCATGCTGCAGGGGAAGCCGAACCCCCCCCCCAGGGTCTCTGCCAATCTGACAGAAGAATTGACAGAATTTCCTTTGTCATCTAGCAGCCGAGTGACCAATTTACCCAGACTACAATGAGAAAATTCCTTCCCACCTCCAAATATGGTGATCAGTTAGACCCTAAACATGTGGGTACGACCCACCAGCCGGACACCTGGGAAAGAATTCTCTGTAGTAACGCAGAACCCTCCTCTTCTAATGTCCTGTCACCGGCCGTTGGAGATATTTGCTGCTAGCAGGTGCAGACTGGCTACGTGCCATTGCAGGCAGTCACATCATCCCCTCCCCTCCATAAACGTATCAAGCTCAGTCTAGAAGCCAGTTAGTTTTTTTGCCCCCACTGCTCCCCTTGGGAGGCTGCTCCAGAACCTGATGGTTCTGACGGTTAGAAACCTTCCTCTAATTTCAAGCCTAAACTTGATGGCCAGTTTATATGTATTTGTTCTTGGGTCCACGCTGGCGCTTCACTGAAATAACTCCTCTCCCTCCCTGGTATTTATCCCTCTCATGTGTTTATAGAGAGCAGTCAGATCTCCCCCCAGCCTTAGGCTGAGAGGGGGTTTTGGTTGGGCCTCCCCAAATACCAGGAGAAAGGGGAAGGGCCGAAGAAGAATCAGGAACCTGAGACTGACAGTCCCCAGGCCAATGGGGAGAGGCCAATGCTCCAGGTCAGCCTAATTGACAGGGCAGGCAGACCAATGAGGGAGTCAGGAGCCTGGGGCCCGTCTCCAGTGTGAGCTGTGGCTGCCTGAGCCAGAGTAGGGCAGAGCTAAGGGGAGAGCCCTGAGCCAGAGGAGACAGAGGTGGTGAGCTGGAGGCAGAGCTAGGGAGCTTGAGCTGGCCAGCCCAGAGCCGGGAGCTGGGACATTCCTTGTTCAGTCCCTTTCTTGCCCCTCAGGGCCTGGCTCTGGGGTGCTGGGGCTGGGGCCAGGCAACACAGGGAACTGTCCATGCTAGAGTCAGAAACACGAGAAAGGAGACACAGACTGAGCTGAATGCTGGAGGGAAAGTTTATTATCACTGCACTATGCTGAGATGGCTGAGAAGAGCAGAGTGTGGGAGCGACAGGGAGAGAAGGGAGCAGAGCAGAGCGGGAGTGACACAGTGTAACTCAGCGATGCTTTGCAGAAGGGACTTTGCAGCCGGGGACACAGGATCTGGTCTCCCCGGGGAGCTGGAGGGACACGATTCACTCACAGCCCAGGTGTTGGGAGCCCCCAGGTGCGGGCGACCTGCCTCCTGTAGGCTTTGCGTTTACACATGAAAGCGAATTTGGAGTCACAGGGATAATCGTGCCATTTTGGAAAACCTAGAAAGAAAAACAGAAATGACCCCTGGGGTGGGGCAGGCTGGGCCATACAGGGACCTCTGCTCCACCCCATTCTCTGCCCCTCAGAGAAGATCTCAGCTCCTGGGCAGGGGACCCGAGGAAGAGGAGGGTGGGATAGAGACCTAAGCGCCCCAGCATAGGCAGAGTTTGGCTTCTAAATTTTGGAGGGAGGGAGCTCCTGTCAGCCAACGTCCCTGTGCAGGGGGGAGGGGGGAGGATTTCTTGCCCACCCAGAGTGACACCATTTCAGATTTGGGGGAGCAGGCAACTTTAACTGAAAATGCTGGGGTTTCTTTTTTGCGGGAGGGAAGATAGCTTAGAATTTATTTGACAGGAACATTGTATCTAATTCCTATATCAATTAAGAAAATTAAATAAATATTAGATCAGGGATGGGCAAACTATGGCCCGCGGGCCGGATCCAGCCCTTCAGGGCTTTGGATCCGGCCCGCAGGATTACCCCTGGTGGTGCTGCGGGCCCAGCGCTGCTCTCAGAAGCAGCCCCCAGGCCGGGAGGCAAAGGGCTCCATGTGCGCTCGCAGAGCCCTCTGCCCCCACCCCCCAGGGGCCACAGCACTTCCTGGAGTGGCGTGGGGACAGGGCAGGCACGCAGGGAGCCTGCCTTGGCCCTGGTGTGCGCCACTGCCACCCCGGAGCCACTTTAGGTAAGCGGCACCGGGCTGGAGCTCAAACCCCTCCTGCCCCCCGCCCCCCAACTTCCTGCCCTAAGCCCTCTGCCTGTACCTCGCACCCCTCCTGCACCCAACTCCCTGCCCTAAGCCCCTTTCTGCACTCCTGTGCATTCCAACCACCTGCCCTGAGCTCCCTGCTGCACCCTGCACCCCAACTCCCTGCCCTGAGCCCCGTCCTGCACTCCGCACCCCTCCTGTACCCCAACCCCCTTCCCTGAGCCCCCTCTTACACTCTGCATCCCTTCTCTGCCCCAATCCCTTGTCCTGAGCCCCTTCCTCCACATCCCGCACTCCACCCGCCCTGCCCCGGCCCTGCATACAATTTCCTCACCCAGATGTGGCCCTCGCCCCAAAAAGTTTGCCCACCCCTGTATTAGACCCACTCAGCTCTAATACTAACATGTTCTGACATCCTGTGGCAAGTTAGGTTTAACATTGTAATGTGTATTCTTACTCAGATACTCTTCCTAATGTCCAAAGGGACCATCTGGTCTGACCTCCTGCACATTGCAGGCCACAGATCTTCACCCACCCACTGCTGGAACAGACCCCTCACCTCTGGGTGAGTTACTGAAGCACACAGTGTGGAAGGGGATACTGAGTGCTCCAAGGCAGGTCATAGAATGTCAGGGTTAGAAGGGACCTCAGGGGGTATCTAGTCCCACCCCCTGCTCAAAGCAGGACCAATCCCCAGACAGGTTTTTGCCCTAGATCCCTAAGTGGCCTTCTCAAGGATTGAATTCACAACCCGGGGTTTAGCAGGCCAATTCTCAAACCACTGAGCTATCCCTCCCCCCATCAAAGCTGTGGAAGCTTTTTGCCTGGAGACAGTCTGCTCAGAGAGAGGAGGCTCCCCAGAGTCCTGCCTGGCTTCGTATGGAGCAGTTCCAGAGCATCGCCCGGTGATTTAGGGGCACAGTGAGAAGGATTTATAGATTGCAGCACTCTGGTGCATAATGCTTCCAGAGTGCTGCAAATGACCAAGATCTCTTTCTTGATGGGTAACAGCTAATTTAGGCACGGTAATTTTGAATGTATAGTTGGGATTATATTTTGCCATGTGCTTTACTTTGCATTTAACATTGAATTTCATCTGCCATTTTGTTGCCAATTCACTCAGTTTTGTGAGATTCCTTTTTAACTCTTCGCAGTCTGCTTTGGACTTAACTAGCTTGAGTAATTGTGTATCATCTGCACATGTTGCCACCTCACTATTTACCCCTTTCTGCAGATCCTTTGTGAATATGTATCAGAGGGGTAGCCGTGTTAGTCTGGATCTGTAAAAGCAACAAAGAATCCTGTGGCACCTTATAGACTAACAGACGTTTTGCAGCATGAGCTTTCGTGGGTGAATACCCACTTGCATCCGAAGAAGTGGGTATTCACCCACGAAAGCTCATGCTGCAAAACGTCTGTTAGTCTATAAGGTGCCACAGGATTCTTTGTTGCTTTGTGAATATGTTGAACAGCCTTGGTCGCATTACAAGCCCCTCAGGGAAACCGCTATTTACTTCTCTCCATTCTGAAAATGGACCATTCATTCCTACCCTTTGTTTCCTGTCTTTTAACTTGAGTGCCTGGCAATGCTTTCAGGATCCTCTAATGATCCTTAATTTAATTTAAATGACGAACCTTTTGTTATCTTAATCACCTGCCTCTGTGTATAACCAACTCCCTGCCCCAAGGACAGACATTGTAAGCAGCACAGAACTCATCACATTCCACAAGCTCTGGCTCCTGGGTGCTGAGCACCCATTATTTTTTTCCCTAGTACCCATGGAGTCAGCGCCTGTGCCTCAGAGCATCCTGGTAGCCATTCTCTGCACCTGTTGGAGTTTGAATGAATCTTTACTAAACATGGGAGACTAGATCTGCACACAATACTCCAGATGAGGTCTTACCAGTGCCTTGTGTAATGATTGTGACACTACACCACATATTCATTCTAGAAACATTATTATGATCTGATCATGGCACAACTATGATGCATTCTGTACTAGACGGGTCATGTGAGGTGTCATTGGAAGAGTTATGATTTGCTGAATATGATTACTCTATTTGTGTGCATGTATCATTTTTGTATCTGAAGTTATGAATATTGACTATGTATCTGTATTTCACATGTAGTCACGCCTGGGTGACACCCACTAGGCAAGATGCTTCCAGTCTAGAAAGCTGGTTGGGAAGGGCCCATTCAGGGGAAACAATGGGCCCTAGGAGAAGTTTATCCCCCACCTGGTGAGCCTTCCTGAGACCGCTCCAGACAGCCTGTCAGTAATGGCTGCTCTGATTCAGCAAGGGCATGTGACAAGCTCACATGACTTTGGACTCCATTTTGGGTGCCTGTGTTTTTCCACAAACTGGCCTGGGAACCAAGCTTGAAACAAAGGGTTCCCGCCCCAGGTTAAAGCTATATAAGGCCGGGAGTGACATCATCTGTTGTTCTTCACTCCCCCACAACTGAACACCGAGAGATGCTCCTAAGGAAAAGGACTTGGAACCAGGGTGGGGATCCCAAGCTGCAAAGTAAATGCACTTGTCTCTTAAGAATCTACAAGCCTGCCTGTGCCCCAGCAGTCAGAGCGAGAAGCTGCTAATTCATATCCAATCTAGCTAGTGTGTTAAGTTTAAGTTGCATTTTTGTTTATCTGCTTTGATCTGTTTGCTATCCCCTATAATCACTTTTGTTCTTAATACACTTGTTTTGCTTCATCTAAACCAGTGAGTTTGAATGAAGTGCAAAGGCTGTTATATTTCCTCTCCACACTGAGGGAGAGGAGAACTTTTTGTGCCACATTTTGTGCCAAAGTCAGTAATAAAAATGTTTGTTAAATAAGATTGGTCCCAGGACCAATCCCTAAGGAACTTCTATGGTAGCCTCCCTCTAGCCTGACCGTTCCCCTCTCAGTGTGACCCACTGAAGGCTCCCCTTTAACCAGTTCCTTAGCCACCTTTCAGTTCTCATATTAATCCCCATCTTCTCCAATGTAACTGATAATTTCTCATGTGGAACTGTATCCAATGCCTAACTGACATTGAGGTAGATAAGATCTATTATATTTCCTTTGTCTAAAAATTCAGTTATCTTCTCAAAGAAAGATATTAGTAACTTTGTTACCACCCCTTGAATACAACAATTGAAACCATTCTACAAAAACCTACAGTTCCCAGCCAATGAGAGCTGCAGAGCTGGCTCTGGGGGCGGGGAAGCATGTGGAGCTCCCCTAATCGCAGCTGTGCCTAGGAGCTGGACTTGCCGGCCGCTTCCGGGAGCCACACGGAGCCAGGGAGCTGCACCGCTAACTGGACTTATAATGGCCTAGGGTCACCAGGGTCACTTTTCTATCTGGTGTTCCAGTCAAAACCTGGATGCCTGGCACCCCAAGATAAATGGAATTGGTCTGAGAGCCCCGGCTCTGCCCCTCGCTCCCCACACCTACTAGCACTGCAGGCCCCACACAGACACAGCACTCAGTGATTGGGGACAGACAGGGGATTAGTTGTGATTTTCGCCCCTTTCCTGTTCACAGCCAGTCTGCAAACCGACCCTTCGTCATACACCAACACTGGCTAGTCGCTGTTGCTGGCTGGGCCATTCAGAACTTCTCTCCCTCCCCGCTGGTACCGTGAAAGCCGAATCACTAACCCCACCTCCTGCAGGTTCTGCTCCCTGGCTGGAACTTTTCCTAATGATCCTCCCCCAGGGCCAATTTCCATGGGAACAGTCATTCGTGCTCATTGTATGAACGTTCCGAGGCTGTGCAGCACTTTCACAAGCAGCCGGCGTGTGTGCGAATGCTTGTGAGTAACACGACCCCACGAGGGGGCCAAATGCAGCTCCTGTCCCCAAATCACTGTGGGGATCAGTGTTTGCACAGCTCAGCCTGCTCGACACCCTGGTGCAGTGGAGTAGGGGAGCAACAGCAACTCAGAGCCATCACCCTTAACAGCTCCGCAGAGTCCTGCTCTGGGGCCAGGGGTTCGTGTGTGTGTGTATGTGTCTCCCTGTCCGTCTGTCCGTCCTGCCTGTCACTGGAGCAGAGATGTGAACTGTCCCAGGGAAGCTGGTCAGTAGGATTTTACCAGGTGAGACAAGGGGTTTTCTCTTAACTGCCCTCCCAGCATGGGGCAGGGAAGAGAGAGGAGCAAGGATCTGCACTCCAGAGTGTGCTGAAGCCAGCCCGGATCAGTATCTCAGGACCTGTGTGGTCAGAGGGCTGCCAGGGTGGTAGGTCCATGGGGTCTGAGCCGCCTGCTTACCTGTATGGTAAAATAACACCGCACAGTGCTCGTTTCCCACCAGATTATTGGGTTGCCCCTTATCCCAAGCTTTGAAATTGAACCGGGAATTATCTGACCATCTCCAGCATTGATTCTGCAGAGACAAAGGAGAGCAGAGCCCCTGTCAAACCCAAGGTTACACAGCTAGAGACGTACCCCAGAGCCGAGGGGCCATGGGCTGGCCACGGGCTGACGCTGCCCCAGGCTCAGTGGACCCCCCGAGGGGCGAAAGGCTGCGACGTGGCCCAGGAGGTCTCTGTCTCTGGCATTTTATCACAGTGAGAAGTGAGGAGGCCAAGAGCAGCCTGTGGGCTGGAGGGAGCCTCGTGCAGGAGTCTGCGCCGTCACCCTCCCCCAACCCCCAAAACACCAGCCTCTCCCGTGCCCTGGGGCCAGACAGGAGCGGCTGCAGCAGGGTGTGTCTGTGCTGCCAGCAGTGCTGCCCCCGGAGCTCCCCCGTCTCCCATCAGTGCCACCGGCGGCATTGCTCTGCGGCTGCCGGCCGGCCAGCAGGGCCAGCAGCACCCACCACGTGCGCCCAGCCCCAAGCTCTCAGAAACGTCCCGTTCAGCCTCTGCAGCTGGGAGTGTGGATTGAATAGAAGATTTGTCCTCGTGCAAGTCCCACGTCACACACACAACCACACACATTATCCCCGCCGGCGTCCTGCCCTGAGTCCCCACCTGTCCCATGAGGCATGAATTCAGCTGGAGGAATCAGAGGTTGGCCGTGACCTGGGTTGGGGATAACCAGTGACACAGCGAGCCCAGAGCAGCAGAGACCCTGGATACAGAGGAACCGACTGAAGAACGGCGTGCAGAGCCGGCTGCAGTAGGATCCATGGAGCAGGCTGTGACTGTCAGACACTGCAGCCGGGGGCAGCTCTGTGCAGGGTTTATGGGGGAACAGCAGCAATTGGAAAGGACCCCAGGGAGAGACACTGACTGAGCCTGGCCTGGAAACCAGCCTGTTTACTGGACTGGAGACCCCCCCACCCCCCAGCACTGGCCTGCAGAGCCCTGACTGGCGACTGGACTGGCCCCGGGGCCAAACAAGAGCCGCGGTGGCTCCCTTTGAGCTGTAAGTGATGAAGCCTCTGTAGCCAGGGGGGATCTGCAACCTCCCCGTTCCCGCCAGCCCCAGTCGCTGCCCTTTCCTGGGCTTGTGTCGGGGGGGTATCGGGACCCACCGGGGCTCCCCCTACAGGCCTGGAGCTGACGCGCCGCTGGCCAGGTGACCCCCCCTCCCTGAGCCCACCCTGAGGACGAATACACAGAGCGACAGCACTCCCAGGGCTCTGCTGCCCTCGCATTGGTCGCTCTGCCCGTGGGGCTGCCCCTTTCCCCGAGCCCTCGTCTAGACGTCTCGTCCGTGTGGGGCGGGGCTGACTCTCGTGCCGGGCGTGCACGGTCTGAGCACAACGGGCTGGTGTGGTGGGTCCCTGGGCGCTAGTGTCACGAACGTGAATATTAGTAACAGCAGCTTATACTCTGCACCGGGTGCTGGGGATCGATCCTGTGACTGAAAACCCAGGCGGTTACAGCCCCTTTTCACCCCGTTCCAATGGAAATCCTGCTCTGGTGCCACCCCCGCCCCAAACAACAACCTCACTGAGCAGAGACCCAGAGCCCAGGGGCTGGGGAGGGGCTGCCAGAGGCAGAGCGGGCACCGGGCACTCACCGCCTCAAGATCCCACAGTCCGATCCAGAAAAAACTGTAAATTTTGTGGTACCGCTTGATGTAATGGGCCAGCATGTTATTTTCTCCAGCACTGTGAATGGAGACGAGATGGGCCCCGGGCCTCTGGTGCTGGCAGTGAGCCTGGGAGAAGAAGAAACAAAGCCCATTAAACAGGGACCAGCTGTCATGCTGGGAGGAGAGCACGGGTGGGGCGGATGAAGGGCACGGTGCTGACCCAGGCACTCGGACTCTGCCAGGTGCTCGGCTTGTGCCCGTGAACAATTAGCACCACATGAGCTCAGTGCAGCCCTGGCCGAGGGGATTTCCTGGCAGATCTCACACGGTCCGGGTGCCCGGGCTCCAGCCAAGCCCAGATGCCTACACAGCAATGAAACTGCCTGAGCCCTGTGAGCCTGAGTCGGCTGGCACGGGCCAGCTGCGGATTTTTCTGTACTGTGTAGACAGATTCACAGGGGCCTGTTCTCGGCCCAGGGCTATTCAGACTCTGTCTCAGGGATCTGGGAGACAAAACAAAATCAGTGCGGGTGAAGGCTGCCGGTGACAGTGAGGTTGCTGGAGCGGTAAATAGTGACGGACGCGTCAGGTCTACGCAGGGATCGGGATCGCATGGTGAGCTGGGCTGACTTGATCCACGTGTGCTGTAATACAGCTAAACGCAGGGTCGCACGGCCGGGAACCAAGGCAGCCGGCCACACTGACAGCCGGGGGATGTAGCCTGGGAGCCGGGACTGAAAAGCACTGAGGGGTCATGGCCGCAACCAGCTGAATGTGAGCTCTGAGTGCTGAGCTGCACACGAGGGCAGGTGTAAGCCTTGAACGTGCAAGCACAGGGTGATCGCGTTGGAGCAGGGACGGAGTGTTACACGTACACGGCACAGTGAGACCAGCACGGGGTACTATGTCCCGGTCTGGGATCTGCTCATCAGACAGGACGTTAACAAATTGGAGAGCTCAGAAAAGAGCTCCAAGAATGACACGAGGTCTGGAAAACCTGCCTCACGGAGGGAGACTTGCAGGAAAGCCAGAAGATTTCTGACTGTCCCTCCTTCCAGGCCCAGCTTCCCAGAGAGACGTGGCCAGAGTTTAGCATAATAGCTGCCCTGGGGACAGGGGCGGCTCTAGACACCAGCGTGCCAAGCAGGCGCTTGGGGCGGCCGTTTCCCGGGGGGCGGCATTTGGCTCCAGTGGAGCTCCCGCCGGCATGCCTGCGGCGGGTCCCCTCTTCCCGCGGCTCCGGTTGAGCTCCCGCAGGCATGACTGCGGCAGGTCCGCTCGTCCCGGGCTCCGGTGACCTGCCGCTGGCATGCCGGCGGGAGCTCCACCGGAGCCGCGGGAAGAGGGGACCCGCCGCGGGACCGGGGAAGGGCGGCGCAGCGCTCCGCGCTGCTTGGGGCAGCGTCATTTCTAGAGCCGCCCCTGCCTGGGGAGGCACCGTCCCTGGGCCAGCTGCCAGCCCAGCCGGGCACTCCTGCTACCGGCCTTTCCCCTCCCCCAGCTCCATGAGGAGAGGAAGCCTTCCCTGGCTCCTAGCTGAGGTCCCCACAGACGGCCTTGCCCTGTCCCCATGCCCCACACACAGCCCTGCTGGGTAATGGGTCTGTGACCTGCCCCTGTTCTATGCCGACCTGGAGCAACTGCTCCCACAATAGCTACAGGCCAAAGCACTAAACAGCATTGCAGAGCAGAGACAGCAGAAACCACAGCCCCTCCCAGAACACAGGGAATTCCCAGCCTCACTGGCACAGCCACGTTCACTCAGTGCCCCACACGGCATTACACGGGGCTCCAGCCCCCCATCAGGTCCCGTGCTGCAACTCCCTGGCCACATGCCAGCCAGCCAGAGACCTTAGCACAACCCTGCCACTGGAGCTGCTCTGGTAACACTGAGTAAGGAGCAGGCCCTTCCGGAGCTGCCTGCTAGAGGGAGACATGACCCCCCCTGGGCCCAGGCCGTCCCTGGTGTCCCTGGCAGACACAGCGCATGACAAGCGCGTCGGGTCTGGAGGAGATCGTGCCTCACCGGGGGCTACGTTTACATTGTATTCTGCTCCCCAGCCTGGCCAGGGCAGGTTGTTCCCTCACAGCCTGTTCCCAGGGCTCTGTCTGGGGCAGTGGGAAATGTGCAGCCCTGGGCTCCCACCCCTCCCACTGGATCGGACTCCCAAGCCCAGCCCAGCCCAGCTCACTGACTCTGATATTCAACCTAAACCTCCCCATTCCCCCCAGCCTCCAGCTCCAGCCCAGCGCCCCTGAGCCCTGCTTCTTCCACCCCCACCGCCTCTCACCTCAGCCTCTATCCAGGTTTTCCCTTGGGTGAAGTATCCATAGCAGTAGCCGTGGAAGAGTAGCCAGCCCCTGGGACAGGGCCCAGCCTGTGCCCCTGCAGAGAGAGGGAGGTGGGGGGCAATGGTGGAGACAGGACACAGTGGTTAGAGGCTGTTTCAGAGGCAGAGCCATTTCTGCTCAGGCCTGGGGGCACAGCGGGACGGGGTGGAGCCGTGTCCCAGCGGGGGAGGGAACGGGACAGTCTGAGGAGAAAGACACAGTGTGCAGGGACTGGGGCAGCCCAGCCGGGAGCAGAGGCCGGATGGGGGAGAAGCTGGGGCTGGAGCGGAGCCATGAGCAGCCCTTGGAGAGGGACCCCGTGGGGACACGGCCGGCCAGTGGGAGGGGACCACGGGAGGGTGGGGTGGGAGCCTGGAGCTGACAGGGGCTGAGAGCCCGTTGCCCAGGGACTGGCCCCACCCAATCCTCATAGGAAGAGCCGACCCTAGGGGGCCTTTCACCCACCTTCTCTCACCCGCTC
This sequence comes from Mauremys reevesii, assembly GCF_016161935.1. Classification (NCBI taxonomy): domain Eukaryota; kingdom Metazoa; phylum Chordata; order Testudines; family Geoemydidae; genus Mauremys; species Mauremys reevesii. Next base: position 360,030,788 of record NC_052623.1, on the reverse strand, counting down.
CCTGGGGAGGGGCCGCAGGGCCTGGGCTCCCCCCGGGCAGTGACCCCCAGCAGCAGGAGATGGGCAGTGGCTCTGGGAGCGACGAGGGAAATGAATCCACTTCCCAAGGGGCCGGGCAGGGACTCACCTTCCAGCGAGGGGTTAAAGATCAGGCAGCCGAGGAGGCAGAGGCTGAAGTAGGTGACTGACCCCATCTTCTCGCTTCCCCTGGGGAGAAAACACACCAGGGAGATGGGGCCAAGTCCCCCCGGAGTGACACCCCTCATAAGAACAGAACATAAGAAAGGCCGTACCAGGTCAGACCAAAGGTCCATCCAGCCCAGTATCTGTCTACCAACAGTGGCCAATGCCAGGTGCCCCAGAGGGAGTGAACCTAACAGGCAATGATCAAGTGATTGCTAGGGACACCATTCCTTACCCAGCCTGGCTAATAGTCATTAATGGACTTAACCTCCATGAATTTATCCAGTTCTCTTTTAAACACTGTTATAGTCCAGCCTTCACAACCTCCTCAGGCAAGGAGTTCCACAGGTTGACTGTGCGCTGCGTGAAGAAAAACTTCCTTTGATTTGTTTTAAACCTGCTGCACATTAATTTCATTTGGTGACCCCTAATTCTTGTATTATGGGAATAAGTAAATAACTTTTCCTTATTCACTTTCCCCACAGTACTCATGATTTTATAGACCTCTATCATATCCTCCCGACATGGGGTATTTCCCGGAGGAGGTGCTCCAGACGAGGGCTGTTTGCTGAAGGGACTGGCAGGGCTGGAAGGGCTGCGAGAAGGATCCTATCCCAAAGCCCCAGAGGACCCAACTCGGAGTCCCCCATGGGGCAGGGGAGCTGACTGGGGCCCATCTCCCTGGGCTTGTTCCCAAGGGCCCGTCTGCCTGTGTAGTATTAGGATTTTATGTTTGTATTTTGTATAATTGAGAATGAAGGATAAAGAATAATAAGGTAATAATGCAGCATGTATTAAATATTTTGATGTATGATTTGACCGTGTCCTGCCAGCCTCCCTTTCTGAAAGCAGGAAGGAATGGCCTAATGCGCCATTGGTAGAGATGCATCAGTCAGAATCTGTGTCTGGGCTGATTTCAAGGCAGTAACAGACCTTTAGGGTCACCACTTTGTTGTAGGTTAAGCATTTTAAAATAAGTAAAAGAATGCAATGGTTGCAATGCAAAAGAAAATCAATTTGATGATCCTAATCAAATGTTCTGTGTAAATCAATCCTGTTTTGTGTGTGAATGAGGAATGTGTGTGTTAGAAGATAAGTGGGAAGGCCATCACCAGACCAGATGTTCTAGGAAGGAACAAAGGACAGACGCAAAGGTGCCAGGAGATTTCAGTAGGGGGGTGTTGCAATGTCAGAGGAGGGCAGATTGACGACGCTAAAGATGAGACAGGCACCTATTAATGGGGACAAGGTAGCTGTGATCAAACCCAGCCTGGGATAACTCCCTGAGAGACTTCATGAAAGAACAAGATGAAGGATGAGAAGGACAATTTGAGAAAACGTGCACTCATCAAACAACAATCGATTACAGCATTACAGTGCAAAACTCATTGGTCCTAATGAAAGAAAATCACTCTATAAACAGGGTCCTTGCCATGAACCTTTGGGTTCATCCTGCCAAGACTTTCCCGGAGCATCATGTCACGACTGACAGAACCTGGCTCCTCCCTACCAGTGATCAACCTAGCTGGCCACTAGATGGATCCGGACTCTGGACTGTTAACTATAACATTGATTGGCAGGACAGTGTGTGTGTGTATCTGTGTGTGCGATTGAATGCATATGCTAATTGTTGTATTTCCAATAAATGCAGCATATTGCCTTCTCCCCTGAAAAAGATCCCATGTGCTTCTTATAAGCATAATGTTTTTGGTGGAGAATTGCAAAAGGGGGAAGACGCGCCGTGACTGTTGAAAATACTGCTAAAAGGTGTACCATACATATAAAGTGCACACCCCTGGTTGTAGAGATACCAGGCCATAAGGGGGAGGATTAGCATCCTCGCTGCTCCTACCCATCTGTCAGGGAAAATTGCATAGGTGAATATACCCTTGGTCATAGCGGGATTGAGCCCAAAAGGTAGGGGCTTAGCGTTATCCCCTCCTGCTCTGTCAGTCAGGGTTTTTAGTGGGTATAGATGTCTTCTGTTGTGTAAGTCCCAGCATGAACGTGGGCACAGAAGAGTTATAAAGGTAAAAGATTCATAACGAAAATATGTTCAGGTGAAATGAGTCCCCTAAGGACAAAGCTCAAGAAGAGCAGGAAAAATTGCCATTCATACAGGAAATGATTCCTTTTAAGAAAATTTTGCAAAAGTTTGGGAACAGCCCATGGATTGAACAAGCATTAGCTAATGTCCATACTATGGCTGATTTGGAAGATAGATTGGCAAAATATTTGTTAGTCTACAGGCCATCAACTCCAATAAAAAGAGACTTGGCTACAATTTGGCTATTGTGGGGAGCATGCAATGAGGCATTCCTTCGCTTGGCTAGCTACCATGAGGAAACCGCCGCACTGCATGAGAAACTTGGTGTATCTGAACGAGAAACTGATACATGGAAAATACTGGCCCCTGGGGTCCAAAGCCAGTTAGATATTCTCAGAGGTACACGAAGAGAAGTTAAAATGCAAGAGGGGGGACTATCTAAACAGATAGAGGAAAAAGATAAAATACAAAAAGAGAATCAGGTTTTACAGGGAACGGTAAAGCAGCTAACGTTAGAACAAGGTAGAACCCCCTGCCAATCAAAACTGCTGTGAATCTATTATTAAATATCTCAAAATAAAACTGGGCTTTGCCACTCACCAGGTAGCGGCTGGGACAGCATAAGGATGGGACCAAGCCCAATATGGTGAGATCCTCGAATGGGAGGGAGACTGGGACCCTAGTGAAGCTTGGAATGGAGCTACATGGGAATAAGCCCCAGGGATTGGAACCTATTGAACAAAACAGCAGCATATTGACTTTAATGGGACGTTTTGGGGAGCAAATGGGCAGGCGCAATTTCATAGCACAAGCCATAGCCAGAACCTAAGAGCCCAGTGAGGACCCCGAGAATTACTTAACCCGATGGGGTTTGATGCAGGCCATGGCCAGCTTAACACTGGTGGGTAGCGCCACCGCGCTGGACACAGTGACATTCAGCATACAATCCTTAGGAGACTGCTGCTTCCCTAGCTCCCTACTACGCCAGCAGACTTGGAATTTGGCAGGAGAGTCACTCAGCTACCCTAGGGGAACTAAGAGGCTTGGTCCAACAAATAACCACCCGTTCCGGACCACAGCCCACCATAAAAAAAGAAACAGCTGCCCATGGAGCTGTGTTAGAACCAGCCGTTACATACACCAATGAGAGCGGCACAAAGGGAATCACGGGGTCCTGAGAAGGATACACTAGAGGCCGCTCCCATGGCTGGGGAAACCGGGGGCGACAAGGAGATCGGTTATTCCCAGACCTCCGGCAGTATCAGACAGCTTCCTCCCAGCAATCAAAAGAGGGAGGTGGGTACATGAAAAATGGGGTTCGCCGGCTAGCCTGGCGAACACTAACACAGCACGGGGCAAACTGAGAACAGTGGAATGGGGCCCCCACCCTAGAACTACTCAGGGAAGCCAGGAGGTTGCAAATCCCATCAAGAGAGGTCGCTAGCGTAACTCCTAGTGCATCATAACCTTCTTCCTCGCTGCCATGCTTCCTGGACTCACTCCCTTTTCTGGGACATGAATAGAGGGGCCTGCTGAACGAGGAACCCCACCACCAGTAGGGGCACAGAGTGGAGGTTCATGGGCAAGTCTTCTGGGATCCTGGGGGATGACCATGTGTGTACGTTCAACAGAGTGGACACACCGCTACAGTAGCTTTAATACCTACTGGGGCTGCTGTCTCCTTAATCAAAACAACCCCAAAGCAGGGAAAAGATTAAAACAAGTAGCTCTGAAATACTTTCAAGGGAAACCTCGTCTCGAGTGGAATGGACCCAAGTCCCCTTTTCGGTAAGAGGGTTTGAGACATTAGGGGCTTGGATCCAGACTCCCGATATGGTTGATGAAATTATTCTGGGATCTGATTGGTTGGTCAAAAACAATGTGGTGATTGATATGCCTAGAGGTACCCTTGGGAAGTTAGAAATTCCCCCTTCCCCGTGCAGGAAAAATCAGGCAGGACGTCATATTAACAAAAGGGGGAGAGACCAGTAGCCACACTTACAGCTCAACAAGCTGAAGAGTGTCGCTTGAAATTCCCCTCAGTGTGGACTCAGAAGAAAACAGACTGCGGTGAAATTAACGCTTGTGTTAAGAATTTGTGCCGCCCCAAAAACAATACTCCCCCCGAGAGAGGCAGAGGCCCAATTAGTGCAAACTGTCCAGGAATAGAGCAACAAGGGGTCATTCGAAAAACAAATTCACCCTTTAACTCCCCTGTGTGGCCAGTGCTAAGGCAGACGGCCAGTCCTGGCGTTTAACATCGATTATAGAAGAATCGGTAAGGGCACCATTGTAGCTGATATGACACAGGCCTTACAAACAGTGCAGGCCACAGCTAAATATTCCTCACTTATTGATCTGGCCAAGTGTTTCTTTGCCCCCCCCCCCACTACATCTGGACTCCCAATGTCCGTTTGCCTTTACAATAAAGGAGCAACAATGGACCTTTTGTCGGTTGCTCGGGGATATCACAACAGCCCGGCTATGGCCCAGCGGCAGGTTGCGGATTTGCTAGACCAGCTGAGCCCGCAAGAAAGGCCATTTGTGTTTTCATATGTAGAGGACATTATAATATTTGGGGAAACTGAGGCACAAACTCAAACACTAACGAAAAAGTGATGGTGCTAATTCAGGACATGAGGTTCAAAGCAGCCTTAGACAAGGCTCAGTTGGTGCCACCTCAGGTTCACACCTGGGTGCAGACAGGTCAAACAGAGGACGATCAGGGCACTGGTAGAAATGCCAGCCCCTACCGACACCCACTCTTTAAGGGTACTGCTAGGAGGACTCAATTTTCTTAGACCGCACATTTATAAATATGCTGAACTAACTCCCCCATTATGGAAACTGCTAAAGAAAAAGACAACATGGGAATGGGGAGAGGAGCAGACTCCGCTTGAACCCTGCTAAAACCGAAGGCTCCCACAGCCCCAGCCCTGCGTTTCCCTGACGAATCTCAGCCTTTTCTTATTCGTTTGGTGGCTAATAACACACTATTACAAAACAATGAAGAGGGAAAGCTAGTGCCCAGGGCCATTCCTAGATATTCTGGGGCCCTATTCAGCCCCCCCATGAGGGGGGCCCCAGGCCTCTGTGAAAGGAGCGGGGTGCTGGCCCCAGGCCTCCGTGGGGAGGGGGGGGCGGGCGAGAAGTAGGACCCAGGCCTCTGTGGGAGGGGCAGGGCTGGCTTGGGGGGCAGAGGGGAACCACCCCCAGCACTCACCACCACCGCTGGTGAGTGCATCCCCGGCCCTGCTGCAGAGGAGTGGGGGAGGGGCGGGGGCAGAGCAGGGCCGGGGCCCTGGGGAAGAGCCAGAGCAGGGGCTGGAGTAGTACATTTCCTGGGGCCCGACGCAGCTGTGTACTTTGCCTGTGGGTAAGGGCGGCCCTGCTAGTCCCGGTAGCATGTGAATCCAGGAAATTACAAGGAAATAAATTCTGATCCCTGTGAACATAAACGTCTAGCAGCCGTCTGGGCAGCACAATCTTTTGAACCACACACAGGAACAGCCCCTGTTACTATCCAAAGCAGCCACCCTCCTCTCAAGGACATTTTATCTGGTGGACTGAGGGGAGGTAAAGTCTCAAGCACCCAAATGGCTCAATGGAGGCTTATTGTAGTTAACAGAGGGGTGACCACAGAAACAGTGTCCAGGCCGGACATGCTGACACATGCCCTGATTGAAAAGAGAACCAACATGACTGTCCAGAGGTCACGCTGGAGCAAAGAATTGCCTTGGCAGAGGCACCCCCAGTGGAAGAATTCGATACCCTGGGCCAAGAAAAGCACGTCTGTTTCACTGATGGGAGTGCAATGCTAGTAAAAGGGAAAAGATGTGTAAAACATGCTGCCATTAACTTGGAAGAGGAAGTCATTCAGGGACATTTAGAGCATGAATCAGCTCAGCATGCCGGGCTCCAGGCAATTTATAAGGTTTAAGGTAATATGAAATTTCCCCATGGCCCATGTCTATTTATGCTGACAGTGATTTGTATGTGACGGGGATACAGTTTTGGATACATGATTGGTATAGGAATGGGTGGAAGCAGCAGAGGGAAAGGATATTGCATATCCAGAGGAATGGAAATGGATTTACCAGAGGGTGACAAAGAACCCTAAACAGTTAAAGGTGTGACATGTTGTGACATTATTGACATAATCTGTAACTGTATAGATCACTGTTGAGACCACTGTTATATATTTGCAGCAAATATTGTATAACGGTTGTCATGTAAGGGGTCTATGGAGAGGTGATGGTTTGCTGGTTATGATTATGGCGTCTATGTGTGTATCATTTTTGTAGTTGAAGTTATGAATATTGGCTCTATACTGTCTGTATTTCAAACTTATGCTGTGCTTCTGGGTGACACCCCAGACAAATTGGTGTCAGCTCTGCCTAGCCTGCTTGATGGCCCATTAAGGACCATCAGCTACACAACTGACCCACTGAGAGAAGGCAGATACGCCTTGTGACTCACAGAGCCAGCTCTAGACCCCAGCGTGCCAAGCGCGCGCGTGGGGCGGCATTTTGCCGGAAGGGCGGCAGGGGGCTCCGGCGGACCTTCCGCAGGCATGACTGCCAGGAGCCGCGGGACCGGCGACCAGGAGCGGGCCCCCTGCGGCATGCCGCCTGCTTGGGGCGGCCAAATTATTAGAGCTGCCCCTGGTGACTCAGCAAAGTATGCAGGGACGTGCCCATGTGACTCCAGACTCCATTTTGCTGTAATTTTCCACAGTAAGAACAAAGAGGTTCTTACACCTGGAAAGCCTATATAAGGCTGATGCCTCATCTCCATCTTGTCTTCAATCCTGTTTCTTACCTCTGGAGGGACTTTGCTACAAATGGAAGCTCTGAACAAAGGACTGATGACCCATCCCAGCTGGGGATGTTCCAGAGACTTGATTTGAACCTGCAGCTTGTTCCATCACAGCTACAAGCCTGAATCAAGAACTTTGCCATTACTGTATGTAATTGATTCCATTTAACCAATTCTAGCTCTCATCTCTACCTTTTTCCTTTTATGAATAAACCTTTAGATTGTAAAGGATTGGCAACAGCGTGATTAGTGGGTAAGATCTGATGTGTATATTGACCTGGGTCTGGGACTTGGTCCTTTGGGATCGAGAGAACCTTTTTCCTTTATTGGGGTGTTGGTTTTCATAACCATTCATCCCCAGGACGAGTGGCACTGGTGGTGATGCTGGGAGACTGGAGTGTCTAAGGAAATTGCTTGTGTGACTTGTGGTCAGCCAGTGGGGTGAGACCAAAGTCCTCTCTATCTGGCTGGTTTGATTTGCCTTGGTGTGCAAAGGAACCCAGCCTTGGGCTGTGACTGCCCTGCTCTAAGCAATTAGTCCTGAACTGACACTCTCAGTTGGGTCCTGCCAGAACCAGCATCGTTACACATGTAGGGGCACACAGTAAAAGAACAAGTATGGACGTTACCTGGAGTAACCGAGTAGATACAGTAGCCCAACAGCGACATAGCAGTTGTAACCAGGGTCAGAAAAGGAACGTCTGTGCTGACACATCTGAGCCAATAGATGGCGCTACAAACTGCCCAAACTGAGTTCCAGGAAAAACAGAGACAGGAGTTAATGTTGCCCATCAGTTTATGCATGGAGGAGTGGAAGGAACTTTGAAAAAGCGAAAGCAAGTAGCAGAATGGGAGTGTATGGAGGGTGATGTTAAAACATGGGTGTGAAATTGTGTGCGGTGCACTCAGGACAAGGCTCATCCTCCGCACTGGCAACCCAGGATGCACCAACAAAATGTTATTGATAAATTGCCAAGGAGTAAGGAAGGATTCCAGTACTTATCGGTGATAATTGATTCCTTTTCAGAAAGGGTGGCTGGCAGGATATGGTCAAATCATACACCCACACATATAACACATGCTAAAATATTATTCTTTATCATTCCTTCTAAATTATACAAAAGACAAAGATAAAATCCTATGATACCACCTGTGGCTCTCACTGCCCCTCCTCTCCAGCTTTGCAGGGTAGGGATGCAGGAAGCAGAGCCCCAGGGAGAGGATGTGGGGCACTGACACAAGGGGATGGGGTGCAGGCTGGGCCATTCCCACCGGGAAAGGGGTGGGACAGAGATGGCCCCAGGGACTCACACAGGGCATGTCCGTCCATGAAGCTTCGTCCCAGCGCTTGGCTGCCACGGAGTGTCCAGCACCCAGCGTGGAGGAGGGAAGGGACAGGAGGGGGCAGGGACTCACCTGTCTGTCTGGGCAGCTGGTCTGGAGCGATGAGGATCGGAGCTCAGCCTGTGCAGGGCGCTGGATCTCTGGGGTATTTATAGACCTACTGAGGGTGCAGGGAGGCAAGAAAGGGAGGAGCTGAGGATGCTGAACATGCAAATCAGCCCCGTTGACAAATACAAGGGTCCCAGTCCACAGCAAACAGAGACTCTGTGAGCCACCCAGCAGCTGAGCTGGGACCATCACAAAGCCTTGGTTAGGGTGAGATCAAAGGCAGAGGCTTTGGGTAACGTGCCCATCCTTGACCTCTGTGTAAGGGCACTGTTGGGCCATTAGTGAAACTTGGTGTGGTTTTTGGTTGGTCATTTCCCAATGTCAAAAGAAAGGGGAGGGGCTGAGGAGAAATCAGGACCCTGAAACTGACAGAGTGGGGTTACATGTTTTCCATTAACCTTTCCCATTTTTCCTTATTTTTAAATTGGTTGCTGTTTAATAAATTGTATTTGCTTTGAACTGTGTATAATGCTGAGTGGGCCAGGGACATGTCCAGAGTGGAGGGAGCACATCAGAGTGGGCCACCCTAGCCCCTGTCCTAGGTGACCACAACAAGATTGGGGGTCGAGCCCCCTGGGAATCCTGGGCCAGCCTTGTTGGGGTTAGGAGGACTTTGCTGCACAGGAAAGTGGAAGGGGAGTCTCCGAGGTCAGGCAGGGCTCTGGGTGAAGGGAGTGGGAGCAAGAACTCAGATCCTTTCGCTAGCTCACTTCACCAAGGTAGTGTATAAACCAGGAAAGTTCCCCACAATAGCGGGACCCTTCCCCCTCTTACATAATTGCCATTACAAAGAGGGTCCTATCCACAGGGTCCACCCCATTGGTTTACTGGTTGAGTTCTGGTAGCACATTCCAGGCCTGATCAAGAACCCCACCATGGAGAATTACGGGCTCAATTTTTTGAACTTCAGTGCAGATTATCAGACCAAGCTGAGGCATTAAAACAAGCTAGAACAGAACAGAGAGAAGCCTTATCGCTGACTAAGGCAGTCATAGACCAACAGGGAGCAGAAGCTAAGAACCTCCCTACTATTTATGTCCCACGGGAACAGAAGATCACAGAGTTCCTGACTAGACCAGGAGACATTACAGTAGAGGAGTTGGTCAAGTCTTGAAGGTGGCTCTGCGTTTTCTAAGAGTAGCTGAAGAAGATTGTGTGGACTTCAAAGAGCAGCACTTCTCAAATTGTGAGTCACAATCATGTTCTAATGGGCTCCATGGAGCTAGATTAAGTGTAGTCTCCGTTTTTATCAGTTTAATGTCTTTTTGAAGGACCTGCTGACTGGGTGGGGCTTTGCTTCAATGCAAAGAAGTGTGCAACTCTCCACATTGACGGCAGCAAAAAGGACTCGGTGCAGGTGATGGGTTTCCAGATCCAGGGCGAGCCCGACATCCCCCTGGCAGAGGGGCAGGCGTACCAGCACCTGAGCATGCCAGTGGGTTTCCATGTCTGGCAGACACCCAAGGACACCATCCAGGAGATCTTGCAGGGTGCCACCAAGATTGACGCCTCCCTGCTGGCACCGTGGCAGAAGATAAACACTCTGAACACCTTCCTGATCCCCCACATCTCATTTGTCCTAAGGGGATCCACCGTGGCGAAGGTGCCCTTCAACAAGGCAGACAAGATTGTCGGGTAGCTGGTGAAGAAGTGGCTGTTCCTTCCCCAGAGAGCCAGCAATGAGCTGGTCTACATCAGCAGGGCGGCATCAACGTCCCCTGCATGGACAACCTGTGCGATGTCACGGTGATCACCCACACCTTCCACCTGCTGACATGTCCCAACCCCATGGTAAGGAACATCGCGGTGAACGTCCTCTGTGATGCAGCAAAGAAGGGGCTTGACAGAGCCCCCTCCCACCAAGATATCACCACCTCCCTGAGCGGCTTGCTGGATGGCGAATTTGGATGGGACGGGTGTGACATCGCTTCACTGTGCCTTGCGTTGCCTGGGGAAGCGTGTCGGCTGCCGCTGGGAGTGGTGCGAGGAGCGCCAGGAGCTGGGAGTCCTGGTGCCACAGATCAGGTCCAACGACAACACCATCATCACCCCAAGCGCCAGGGGCATGCTGGAGAGGACCCTGAAGGCCTCTGTCCACTCACTGTACATGGAAACCCAGAAGAATAAACCAGACCAGGGTAAAGCCTTCGAGTTCACCAGCAAGTGGGATGCCAGCAACCACTTCCTCGCCGGGAGCAGCTTCACCCGTTTCACTGACTGGCGGTTCCTCCACCATGCCCGGCTCAACTGCATCCTTCTCAATGGAGCCGCGTGCCATGGGAACCGAGACAAGCATTGCAGGAAGTGCGGCTACTCCAATGAGATCCAGCCCCACTCCAGAGCCTGGCAGCTGTGCCACAAGCCACCCAGAACCTCCTGGTGGAAGCCATTGCACCATGCCTGGGGGAGGTCGTTGAGAACTGCACCATCCCAAGTACCGACATCCAACTGTGACCTGATGTCATCGTCACCGATGAGGCCCAGAAAAAGATCATCCTCATCAATGTCATGGTCTCCTTTGAGCAGGGCTGGCGCCAGCGTTTTTGCTGCCCCAAGAGACAGAAAAAAAACGTGATCGGCAGCACTTTGGCGGCAGTTCTAGCGCCACTGCTTCGGCGGCAATTCAGCGACAGGTCCCTCCCTCCAAGACGGACTGAGAGATCCGCCGCCGAATTGCTGCTGAAGAGCCCAACGTGCCGCTCCCTCCCCTTGGCCTCCCCAAGCACCTGCTTGCTGCACTGGTGCCTGGAGCTGGCCCTGCCTTTGAGAACAGGACCCTGGCCTCTCACGAAGCCCATGCTCTTAAGCTGGAAAAGTACACTCCCCTGGCCGACACCCTTATAGCAAAGTGTAGGGATATTAAAGAAGGTACTAACAGTGATTCCCCCAAGTGACAGTGCCCCACCCCCAATTTGTCCCCCACACTTTAAAAATCTAACAGTTTCATCAAGTACAAAAATCTCTTTTACTTCTTCTGCTAAAACTTGTAAGCTACTGTCTGTAGAAATCATTGATTGTATCTGTCCTGTGAAAGATACTCTATTACTATGTAAAACTTACAAACAAGTTAATTGACTTTGTTCTTGAAGTGAACACTATGCTACCACCCTTGCTGTGAGCCTTAAGCTGTAATTGATACAATGTAAACAAACGCTGTAAGCCCTTAAGTGACTTTCACTTCATTGTAACAGCAAGGGCTTCTAGAAACAGACCCCCACCCTCTGTGATTAAAGGGCCGGGAGTCTCAAATGAATTATCAAGTATCAGAGGGGTAGCCGTGTTAGTCTGGTTCTGTAGAAGCAGCAAAGAATCCTGTGGCACCTTATAGACTAACAGATGTTTTGCAGCATGAGCTTTCGTGGGTGAATACCCACTTCTTCGGATGCAAGCAGTGGAAATTTCCAGGGGCAGGTATATATATATATAAGCAAGCAAGAAGCAGGCTAGAGATAACAGTCTGTCCTATCTCGGGGACTCTCTTTCTGCCCTGCCACCCCCACCAACATGATACAGTTCTGCGGCGATCTGGAAGCCTACTTTCGCCGTCTCCGACTCAAAGAATACTTCCAGGACAACACTGAACAGCGCACTGATACACAGTTACCCTCCCACCAACAGCACAAGAAGAAGAACTCCACATGGACTCCTCCTGAGGGTCAAAATGACAGTTTGGACCTATACATTGAATGCTTCCGCCGACGTGCACAGGCAGAAATTGTGGAAAAACAACATCGCTTGCCTCACAACCTAAGTCGTGCAGAACGCAATGCCATCCACAGCCTCAGAAACCATCCTGACATTATAATCAAAGAGGCTGATAAAGGAGGTGCTGTTGTCATCATGAACAGGTCTGACTACCAAAAGGAGGCCATCAGACAACTCTCCAATACCAAATTTTACAAGCTACTTCCCTCAGATCCCACTGAGGAATACACTAAGAAACTGCACCATCTACTCAGGACACTCCCTACACTAACACCGGAACAAATCAACATACCCTTAGAACCTCGACCAGGGTTATTCTATCTACTACCTAAGATCCACAAACCTGGTAATCCTGGACGCCCCATCATCTCTGGCATTGGAACTCTCACTGAAGGACTGTCTGGATATGTGGACTCCCTACTCAGACCCTATGTTACCAGCACTCCCAGCTATCTCCGTGACACCACTGATTTCCTGAGGAAACTACAATGCATTGGTGACCTTCCAGAGAACACCATCCTAGCCACCATGGATGTAGAGGCTCTCTACACAAACATCCCACACACTGATGGAATACAAGCTGTCAGGAACAGTATCCCTGATGATGCCACAGCACAACTGGTTGCTGAGCTCTGTGCCTTTATCCTCACACACAACTATTTCAAATTTAATGACAATATATATCTCCAGATCAGTGGCACCGCTATGGGCACCCGCATGGCCCCACAATATGCCAATATTTTTATGGCTGACCTGGAACAACGCTTCCTCAGCTCCTGTCCACTCACGCCCCTTCTCTACCTACGCTACATTGATGACATCTTCATCATCTGGACCCATGGGAAGGAGACTCTAGAAAAATTCCACCATGATTTCAACAGCTTCCACCCCTCCATCAACCTCAGCCTGGACCTATCTACACGGGAGGTCCACTTCCTAGACACCACGGTGCAAATAAGTGGTGGTCACATTACAACCACCCTATACCGAAAACCTACCGACCGCTATGCCTACCTTCATGCCTCCAGCTTCCATCCCGGGCACACCACAAGATCCATTGTCTACAGCCAAGCACTGAGGTACAACCGTATCTGCTCTAACCCCGCAGACAGAGACCAACACTTAGAAAATCTCCACCAAGCATTCTCAAGACTACAGTACCCACATGAGGAAATAAGGAAACAGATCAACAGAGCCAGATGTGTACCCAGAAGCCTCCTACTGCAAGACAAGCCCAAGAAAGAAACCAACAGGACTCCACTGGCCATCACATACAGTCCCCAGCTCAAACCCCTCCACCGCATCATCAGGGATCTACAACCCATCCTGGACAATGATCCCACACTTTCACAGGCCTTGGGTGGCAGGCCAGTCCTCGCCCACAGACAACCTACCAACCTGAAGCATATTCTCACCAGCAACTGCACACCGCACCATAGTAACTCTAGCTCAGGAACCAACCCATGCAACAAACCTCGATGCCAACTCTGCCCACATATCTACACCAGCAACACCATCACAGGACCTAACCAGATCAGCCACACCATCACCGGTTCATTCACCTGCACGTCCACCAATGTAACATACGCCATCATATGCCAGCAATGCCCCTCTGCTATGTACATCGGCCAAACTGGACAGTCTCTAAGGAAAAGGATAAATGGACACAAATCAGACATTAGGAATGGCAATATACAAAAACCTGTAGGAGAACACTTCAACCTCCCTGGCCACACAATAGCAGATTTTAAGGTGGCCATCCTCCAGCAAAAAAACTTTAGGACCAGACTCCAGAGAGAAACTGCTGAGCTCCAATTCATTTGCAAATTTAACACCATCAGTTTAGGACTAAACAAAGACTGTGAATGGCTTGCCAATTACAGAACCAGTTTCTCCTCCCTTGGTTTTCACACCTCAGCTGCTGGAACAGGGCCCCATCCTCCCTGATTGATCTAACCTCGTTATCTCTAGCCTGCTTCTTGCTTGCTTATATATATATACCTGCCCCTGGAAATTTCCACTGCTTGCATCCGAAGAAGTGGGTATTCACCCACGAAAGCTCATGCTGCAAAACATCTGTTAGTCTATAAGGTGCCACAGGATTCTTTGCTGCTTCAAATGAATTAGCACACACTATGGAATGTATGTTGATGAATGTTTGATGCACATGAATGGTTAGGGAGGTGCCAGCCTAGAAAGGGAGTATCCATCGGCCGAAGAATGTGTCAAGTGGACCACCAGACAACCCCCCCCCCCCCGAGGGTAAACTGGGATCCACCCCAACACCTGGAAGGATGAGAAACACAAACTTTGGACAGTGTGGAGCCACCAGGAATGTGCCATCTGCTGATTGAGTCAGCAACAGCAGCATGAAACAGCTCCCATAGACTAACATAGGAATTAATTCCTGTAAGAATGGACTCTAAAAACTCAGGACTTTGAGTCCCGGGTTCTGCTGCCAACATCCAGGAGCATCAGATGCATCTGACACAGACTCGGCTCCATCCTCATGACCAAGATACCTGGCCAGTAAGTTGGCATCAGCAACTTCTAGGTTGGTAACTATAACACCTATACAGAACCTGAATGAATGATTGTGTGAATGAATATATGTGTGTGTGTGTATAAGGAATTAGTAGTGATAGGAATAAGTAGTTAACAATGTTGTTTATGTTTATCTTTTGCTTTATTATTATATTTACAATAAATGTGGCATCTTTGCCTTACCCCTCTTAATAAGATCCTGCTGGTTTTTAGTCTATTGGTATAACAAACGGACTATGAAGTGCACATGGATGCCCTGATTGTTGGAGCCCTGGGCACCTGGGACCCCTGCAATGAGCGTGTGCTGCGGACCTGTGGGATCGGTCAATGCTACGCATGGCTCATGTGGTGCCTCATGGTCTCAGACTCCATCTGATGGTCCAGGGACACCTACACCGAACACATCACCAGCCACCGACAGTACCAGGAGGCGTGAGCCGGAGCGACATCACGCTTCGACTATGAGAAGGGGACCAAGAGACCTTCTCCGTTGCATTATATGAACTGGAACCATAAACTCCCTGAATTTAAATCTCACCAAATGAGGGTCAATCCATCCTCATCATCATATCCACTCATTATACTCCACACCCGAACATAGCCACTATATGAACATCATATCTCAACGTCTGTACTTTGACCCGTCAACCTTTTACCCCCAGTCGGGGATATTGCAGATTATCTATTCCTTACGCCATCTGATCTTAAACTCAACTTCACACCCCTTGATAATCTGTACGTTATTCCCTGATAACCCGAAATTTCTATGTTTAAACTCTGTACTATTCATCATTTTTAAACATCATCTTAATAAAATTTACATATTAACTTCAATAAAAGAGTGTGAAGTTATTAACTCCGTGCTTACTTGACCATTGGGTCAAGGGGAACAACCACTGCAATAAAAAAGCCTGTTTCCTCACTTCGTCTCTAGGTCAGCCTGCTCCTTCTCTAACAGGGCTGTGGCTTCATCTCTGCACCGCTAGACTCTGGCTCCAGCTTCAGCCCCGGGCGGCTGGGATTGGGCTGCTCAGCTGTGACTTGATACCCAGGTGGCAGGGCTCAGGTTTCAGTTTCAGCCCCAGGCAGCTGTGCTCAGGCTATGGCTTCCACTCCGGGTGGCTAGACTCAGGATTCAGCTTCAGCCCTGGGTGGCTGGGCTCAGACTCTGGCTTCAGTCCTGGGTGGCTGAAACACTGGGCAACTTTTTGGAGGACTGGAGGAAAATGAATTTTATGCTAATATTTAAGAAGAGAAAGGGGTTGCCCTGGGTAACTATATGTCAGTTAGCCTGACACTGATCCTGGGCAAAATCAGGGAAAGGTTGATCTAGGGGGCAATCAAGACTTCAAGACTCCTTACAAGAAATGGAAAGGGAGGGGGATAGTTTTTGCTGTTTTTAAAATTAAATAGGCAGCTAGTCTTGTTTTTAAAATTATTATGAAGAACAAGTTTAAGCTTTGTTGTAACGTGTGTTGTTTGCCCGGACTGCTCAAGACCTGAATGCTTGTGTAGGAGGAACTCTTTGAGTTGGCTTCTTAAATACCTTCATGCTGTTTCACATCTGATACTTCTTGATGAAGCATAGGAACCTTGTCTTATAACAGGTTTATTCAAAGTGATATAACCCACGAAAGTGAGATCTTGGAAGAGTGTTGCCATTTTCCTAATGTAATAAAAACACTGGAATGATAAATAATAAATGGTGTTTAATAAGCATGTCATAAAAACAAATTTTATATTTCCAAGTCACTGCTTTTATCATTTATACTTGGGTAAAGGAGAAAATCCCTGGAAATACTCATTTTTAGGAGTGGGTTCGCGAGACTTGACATTTTAGTGAAAGGGGTTCACAGGTTGTTAAAGTTTGGGACCCACTGAGCTACACTGATTGTGTAAAGTGCAGATTTAATCAACTGTTCCGAGGCACTGAGCGAATAGAAGCTGCTGTAATGTGCCAGCTCTTTATGTCCTTCAGGGCTAACCCAGGCCAAGCCTGGGGATCTCTTCACCCCTCAGAGTTCAAGCAACACAGAGGTAACACTTTTTTTCTGACAAGGATATTTATTCCTTTCCCCCGGAGTTTGGGCTGCACGTCTCCTAATCATGGGTGTGTGGGGGAAGCAGTCAACAAAGTCTCTGTTCTTTGATGTTTCACGATGCCTCATTTGGTTTCCAGGGGTCACCTTGGTGTGCAGGACCTAGCACCTTCTGTAGGCAGCCAGCATTTCTATGTTAATGAGTGCTTGTTTCCTGTTTGATGACTTCCACAAGCACAGAGGGTTGCAATGCAAACAACTAACATAACCTGATCCCATAGGGTTCCGGTGTTATAGGTAAGATTAAGTGTCAGAGGAGTAGCCGTGTTAGTCTGAATCTGTAAAAGTAGCAGAGTCCTGTGGCACCTTATAGACTAACAGACATATTGGAGCATGAGCTTTCGTGGGTGAATACCCACTTTGTCAGATGCATGTCATGTATTCACCCACGAAAGCTCATGCGCCAATACGTCTGTTAATCTATAAGGTGCCACAGGATTCTTTGCTGCTTAGGTAAGATTAAAACATGCAGCGTCCTACAAGCATTTCATAAAGTCTGAACCCTAAACACATTCTTATAAATCTAACCCCTATTTTAACAACGCTAACACCTGGGTGAGCCGGACTGGTTTCCAGCCATTCATTTGTCAGTGTTTGGTGAGGCCTGGGGCCTTGGCATGAGCAGGGACTTGCTCTGCCAGAGTAAAAAAGCTGAGTAGAAATGTTGCCTTTCCAAACTCTGGGTGCCTTGAACAATTGTTTAAAGTCACAACTAACCATAAAGGCAGAAACTAGCAGCAGCCTCGCCCTGCACAACAGCAGCTGGCCAATCCTAATGCAAAGGCCAAGCCATACTGGGCTCTGTCTTGCGGCAGGGAGAGTCAAAGGAACCAGGTTACCCCAGAGAGCAGTGAGCTCCTCCAGCCCCTGCCGAGAGGCAATGAGCCAGCATTTTGTTATCTCAGCTCATTGTAGGTTGGGTAAATTGCTCACTCCAAGCTGGGTCCTAACCTACCACAACTGTTAGATTACAAAGAAAATTGCAATTGTGGGAACAACTGTCACCTCTTAATGGGGCAATAAAATGGTGACACCCGTAACGGTCTGTGCAGGAATGCTCTGTTCCTGGCCCTTCGCTCCATATTCCTAGCAGTGTGGGGTGGGTGCTGAGCAGGACGGGGAGAGGCTGCTCCCTGTGGGATGTTCTAGAGGAGATGTGGGGTGCTGGAGGGGCAGGAGCTGGTTCCCGTCACAGGTCTGTGGGTGCTGCCTGAGAGGGGTGGCTGGAGCCATCTCAGCACAATGCCCCTGCCCCCTGCTACATCTGGGAGGTGGGACAGCAGGACATGAGTATGGCTGGCTGGCTCCGGAGCCTGGCCAGGAAGAGATCAGCCCTCAGAGCTCCCAGTGCCATGTGGTGGGGGCCTGGCCTGTCTGGATAGTTTCATCAGCTCTTGACCTCTGGGGCCATGGGCTGTTCCCACCACTAACCAGGACACCCTGGTCTCCTCAGCGGCTCCCAGAGGGCTGTGCTGGGAATCAATACCTTGGGGTTATCAGCAATGAGTGTGAGTGACATTTGCTCTGTAACACAATGTTGGACAGGGAATTGCTAATGCACTGCAGGGAAAGCTGAGTGCCACAGAGCCGGCCAATGAACCACAGCCCCACACAGAGCCAGCCTGGGGCAGCAGGATTAATACATGCAGCATCTTCTCTCAGATGGAAACATTCCCACATCCTCTTTGTTAGCCATAAGCACCGCATTGATGTTATCAACCAGCCAGCTGGGTGGGATTATCTCAGCTAATTTGAGCCCAGATATACTCATCCCTTACAGTGCTATAGAAATACCTGCTATTCCGTAACACAATTTTTAATGCAGCAGAACTGGATAATTGGCACCCAAGGGTATTACAAGACATGGCTGAGGAGGTGTCTGAAGCACTAATGATGATTTTTAAGAAATGTTGAAACACTGGGCAACTTTTTGGAGGACTGGAGGAAAATGAATTTTATGCCAATATTGAAGAAGAGAAATGGGCTACCCTGGGTAACTATATGTCAGTTAGCCTGACACTGATCATGGGCAAAATCAGGGAAAGGCTGATCTATGGTGCAATCAGCAAAGAATCAAGGCGTGGCAGCAGAATTACAGGCAATCAGCCTGGGGTTTTGTTCAGATAACAAATATGGTTGATAAAAGTAACTGTGTTGACATGATAGACAGACTGTGTAAGGCATTTGGCTTAGTCCCGCTGGACATTCTGGTTAAAAACCTACCACAGTATAAAATCATCAGTGTCCCTGATACTAAGTACAGTAAGAACTGGCCAACTAATAGACCCTAGAAGGTAACTGTCAATGGGGAATCACTATCCACCAGGGGTGGATGTAGCAGAGTCTTACAGGGATCAGTTCTCAGCCCTATGACATTCAATATCTTCTGCAATGACCTGAAACAAAATATAAAATCTCTGCTAGTGCTATTAGCAGGTGAGAGCAGAATTGTGGAGTGATAAATAACAGTGGGGACTGGGCAGTTCTACAGATCTACCCCAGTGAAACCAGACACTCTGGGCCGGACACAGAACTCACTGGCGAGGTCTCTGGTCCATGTGATGCAGGAGGTCAGACTAGATGATCTGATTTGCACCATCACTGTACAGTTTGGGTTGTCTCCCCTCCCACCCCATTCTCCACCTCCCCTCATTATCAGCAAATACAAATGAACTGGGGGGGAGAGAGACCCCAAGTTACAGCACATGGCATGAGGATTCCTGCCCCAACAGCCACTCAGAGCTTGGCTGTGCAGGACAGATGTGTGTGTGTGTGTGTGGGGGGGGGTCGTCACTCAAGCTGGCAGTTAAACCTTTGCTGTATCAGCCCATCACCCCCTGTGGTGCCATTGGAGCAATGAGCCTGGGCTGCCTGTTACAGACCGTGCTGTAGACTCAGGGTGTGTTATCCAGGGACTTGGGCACAGGCTTAATGTCGCTGAACCAAAGGCCTGCAAGGGGCCTGGGGCTTGCTGGGAGCCTTGGTTATCACAGATGTTAAAGCCAGGTGGGGTCTCCTGTACAGCACAGGCCAGAGAACCAGCCAGGTGCAGGGGCTGGTGGTCTGAGCTCTGGAGTGGGTGACTGTACAGAACAGCTGGACTCTGATTGGCTGGGACAATTGCACCCAGCAGGTGACTTCTAACACCAGTGCTGTCCCTGTGGCTAACAAACGGGATGTGGGAAAGTTTCTGTCCCACCTGTCAGGTGCTTTAACGTGCTCCTGTCCCAAGGCATCTGCTGAAAACCTTCTCCTCCCCAAACATTTCTTCAGGGCTCTGGCTTTGAAGGCTGCTGCTCTGTGTTCTTTGGCCAAGACTTTCAACAGTTCCTCAGTTTTGGGTTCCTCAGCTGGGGACCTGTGACGGGGCAGGACTCACCGCTGCAGTGCCTCCTGCTGGTTGTCTCTGGGAATTAGCGTTTCCAGACTCCAGAGTGCCCTCTGCAGGCTGGTGTCCTGCTGCCGTTGGTCCCCGTGTCCCTCCCAGGACCCAGTGCCACTTGTCTTTGGGGTGCTGCCCCCTGATAATACCCCTCCAGTCTCAGGATCTCCCCACCCAGGGAAACCTCTAACCCCTTAGCCCCACCTTGCCTCAGTCATAGGCTACTGCCAGTCACCATCCAGCCCCCACTCCCTGTAGCAAACTGCAGTGTAAAAGCCACTCATCATAGGCAAGGGGGGTTTGGACCCGCTGCCTCTGCCTACCCATGGGCTGTTCCCTGCAACCTCAGTACCTAATTGGCCTTCCACTAGGCCACAGCCTGGGGGGTTTCGAGGCCATAGCTCCCCACCTCCCTTGGCCTTCCCCCAGCCCTGCTCCACTCCAGGTACCTTCTCTCAGCTTCCTGCAGCCAGGTCCCTCCCTCTCAAAGCTAGAGAGAGTCTGTCCCTGCTTCTGGCCCCAGCCCTCTTATAAGGGCCAGCTGGGCCCTGATTGCACTGGCTACACCTGTGGCTGCTTTCCCCATCAGCCACAGCCCTCTCCCGGGCAGCTTTAAGCCCTACCAGGCAGGAGCAGGGTGACAAGGCATGAAAAAAGGGAGGAGGTGTTGGGCCGAGGCTGAGCTGGAAATAGGAGACAGGCCTGTTGAAAGTCTCTGGGTCAGGATAAAAGGGGTAAAAAACAGGATGATGTCATAGGTAATAATTGGAGATATACCAATCTCCTAGAACTGGAAGGGACCTAAAAAAGGTCATTGAGTCCAGCCCCCTGCCTTCATTAGCAGGACCAATTTTTGCCCTAGAACCCTAAGTGGCCCCCTCAAGGATTGAACTCACAATCCTGGGTTTAGCAGGCCAATGGTCAAACCACTGAGCTATCCCTCCCTCCCTCATGGTAGGGATCTATCACAGACCACCTAACCAGGAAGAAGAGGTGGATGAGGCTTTTTTAAAACAACTAACAAAATCATCCAAAGCACCGGACTTGGTGGTGTTGGGGGATTTCAGCTACTCAGACATTTGTTGGGAAAATAACACAGTACCCTCCCCTAGTAGCTTTCTTCACCTCTTTATTTCAGGAGGTGGAGAAAGCTACTAGGGGAGAGGCTGTTTGTGAGGGGGTGTGACTCACCACTCCAGCGCCTCCTGCTGGTTTTCCTGGGGATTAGTTCTGCATGTTTATGCACCCTCTTCGGGTGGTGTCTCCTCGTTGTCACTCTTGCTCTAGGGCCCATGTCTCCCTAAGGACCGTGGCATCCTCTTCAAGGACACAGCCCTCTGGCCATGACACACACTGTGCTTCCCCCTTTCGGGGGAATGTCGCTGTCCCTTAGTCCAGCCATTTCAGTGGCGAGGGGGTGGGGACCCAGGCCCGCCCACTACTCCGGGGCCCGGCCCAGGGACCTGTAGATGGCAGCTGCTTGCGGTACCCCCTCCGACTCCTCAGTAGATTTCCCTGGGCCACTTCCCCGCAGCCCCAGCACCCTCTTGGCCCTTGCCTCAGCCTGCAGATCCCTGCAGCCCACCAGGAGCTGCCTTTAGCTCCCCGGGTCTCTGCCACCAGCTCTGTCCAGGGTGCTTGCTGCCTTCAGCCTGCAAGGCAGCCAGTCCTCCTCCCTCCTCAAGCTCCAGGGAGTCACTGAAGCTGCTCTGCTCTGCAGCCCTTCTTATATGGACCAGCCCGGTCTTGATTGGCTGCTCCTCACAGCCTTTCTCTGATTGGTCGCCTCCTGCGCAGCCTCCCTTAGGGCACAGTGTGGCAGGTGCCCCATCACGCTGTTCTAGATTTGATATTGACAAATAGGGAGAAACTGGTTGAGAATTTGAAAGGGGAAGGCAGCTTGGGTGAAAGTGATCTTGGAATGGTAGAGTTCATGATTCTAAGGAATGGTAGGAGGGAGAACAGCACAATAAAGACAGTGGATTTCAAGAAGGCGACTTTAACAAACTCAGGGAGTTGGTAGGTAAGATCCCATGGGAAGGAAGTCTAAGGGGAAAAACAGCTGAAGACAGTTGGCCCTTTTTCAAAGAGACATTATTAAGGCACAAGAGCAAACTATCCTGTGGCACTGCTTCCCATCTTTTTCATAGTAATGTGATATGATTGTGTCGTAATCATAACATATTTTATATAAGTTAGGTCTTGTGAGACATCACTGGAAAAGTTATGATTTATTGAATATGATTATCCTATTTGTATGCATGTATCATTTTTGTATCTAAAGTTAGGAATATTGACTATACGTCTGTACTACAAAAGTGTTTACACCTGGGTAACGCTCACGAGACAGAATGCAATCAGTCTGGCTGGCTAGCTGGTAACAAGTCAATGGACCATTAGGGAGAACAATAAATCTTTGAAGATATTAATCTCCCACATTCCTCAGAAGCTTTCCTGGGATGCTACAAACTGCCACTGACTCATAGCTGCTTTGAGACTGCAGGGTCATGTATTCCAGTCACCTGGTACTGGACTCCATGATAGAATACCAGTATTTTTCCACTGGGACGAGGGGAACCACCCTGGAAAACAAGAGATTCCCACCATATATAAAATCTATTTAAGGCAGGGGAGTGACAGAATGAATGTCCTTTCTTCACTGAATCCCCACCCAGGAGACTACTGTGAACATCTAAGAAACAAAGACAAAGCGGGGCCTGGGGTGGGGAGAAGGACTGAGCCCAGGCTGGAAAAGTGTCTGGCCTGTGAGAGAAATACCTGGAGTTTTAAGCTGCAAGCAAGAGCAGCTTCCCTACAAGAACCTCTGCAATATGCCTAAAACAACATTTAGGGTGAGAAATTATTGCCTGTAACCAGTTTCTTTAGCTTCTTAAGCTTATATTGTGTTTTTGTTTTATTTGCTGTGCAATCTGCTTTGATGTGTTTGCTACCACTTACAATCACTTAAAATCTATCTTTTGTAGCTAATAAACTTGTTTTTGTTTTTTCTAAAACCAACTTATGGAATTCATAATGGGGAGGGGAGGGCGGGAAGCTGTGCAGATCTTCCTCCACATTGAGGGGGGCACATTTCAATGAGTTTACGCCCATGGGCGGCAGGTTATATATTTGTGTGGGGCCCGGGCCCCAGCAATATTCAGGGCTGGGCGCCCTGCTCCAGCAATAGTTGGAGCTGGGTCTCTTCCCGCCCCCCCCCGGTCCTGCCTGGATCGGCCCCAGCCACCGCAGGTCTCCTCCCGCCGCCGCGACCCTGCCTGGAGCAGGTCCCAGTCCCCGCCTGCCACCCCCCCTCCGCGTGTTCCCCCCCCTCCGCCGCGTTGTGTTGCGTCCCTGCCTGACAGAACGCAGCGCGCCTCTCCCCTGCCTGCTGCCCGGAGGGCTCCCAGCAGATTTGCTGTCTGCTGCCGCAGGGTCCTAGTGCCTGCCCTCCGCCAGTACTGGCAAGGCAGGCTGCCCTTACCCTGAGCCTCTCCAACCCCAAACCCTCAGCCCCAGCCAGAGCCCTCCTTCCCCGCACCCTAATCCTCAGCCCCAGCCCTGAGCACCCCACATCATGAACCCCTCATCCCCTGCACCCAAAACCTCAGCCCCAGCCAGAGCCCTCATCCCCTGCACCCTAATCCTCAGCCCCAGCCAGAGCCCTCATCCCCACACCCTAATCCTCTGCCCCAGCCCTGAGCGCCCCACATCATGAACCCTCATCCCCGCACCCTAAACCTCTGCCCCAGCCCTGAGCGCCCCTACATCATGAACCCCTCATCCCCCCACACCCTAATCCTCTGCCCCAGCCCTGAGCGCCCCCACATCATGAACCCCTCATCCACAGCCCTCACCCACAGCCCAACCCTCTTCCCTAGCCCTGAGCCCCCTCCTGCATCATGTACCCCTCATCCTCAGCCCCACAGTCCTCACCCTGCACTCCCTCCTATCCCCAAACTCCCTCCCCCTTCCCACACACCCCTTCCCAACCCCAAACTCCATCCCAAAGCCTGCACCCTTCACCTCCTCCTGCACACCCACCCCCTGCCCCAGCCCAGAGCCTGCACCCAGCACCCTTCCTGCACCCTAATCCCCAGCCCAGGATCTGCACCCCAGACCTCCCCCGCCGAGCCCCCTCCCAGAGCCTTAGGCAGGTGGGGGCGGAGTTGGGGGGGCGGAGTTGGGGGCGGGTTCTGGGCCCCACCAAAATTTTTACAAACTTGCCACCCATGTTTACGCCGTACAGTTCTCTGTGCAGCGCCATGTGATACCATTTGGGGTTTGCACTCCAGAGGGGGTGAGCACTTGAGTGCTTGGCAATTCCCTAGCTGGAGCCTTCCCACGCAGAGCCGATTTCAGTGTCTGTGTCTGTCTGCAACTGGGTGTGTCCCTGCCTGTGTGTGCTGGAGGGGTCTTGAGGGCCTGGCTCAGCAGGGCAGGGTAAGGGAGCCCAGGCTGGTGGAACGGGCAGGCTCAGTGGTACCCCAGTACATCAGGTGGAACCTTAGACGGGGTGGTAACCTGTCACACATCTCTCTGCACAGGAAAGCCAGGAAATATGGGAAGAGACCATCCTGGCTGAACTAGGAGCTCTTCAGTGAGCTAAAACTCAAAAAAGAGTCCTACAAAGAGTGGAAACTAGGTCAAATTACAAAGGTTGAATATAAACAAATAACACACGTATGTAGGGACAAAATTATAAAGGCCAAGGCACAAAACAAGATCAAACTAGCTAGAGACATATAGGGTAACAAGAAAATATTCTACAAATACATTAGAAGCAAGAGGAAGACCAAGGACAGGGTAGGCTCATTACTCAATGAGGGGAGAAATACAATAATAGAAAATGTGGAATGGCAGAGGTGCTTAATTACTTCTTTGTTTCACTCTTCACCGAGGAGGTTGGTGGTGATTGGACGTCTAACAGTGAATGCCAGTGAAAATAAGGAACTATCAGAGGCTGAAATAGGGAAAGAACAAGTTAAAAATTACTTAGACAGGTTAGATGTCTTCAAGTCACAAGGGCCTGATAAAATGCAACCTAAAATACTAAGGAGCTGACTGAGGAGATATCTGAGCCATTAGTGATCATCTCTGAAAAGTCATAGAAGACGGGAGAGATTCCAGATGACTAGAAAAGGGCAAATATAGTGTCCATCTATAAAAAGGGAAATAAGGACAAACCAGGGAATTACAGACCAGCCAGCTTAACTTCTGTACCTTTAAATATAATGGAGCAAATAATTAAGCAATCAATTTTCAAACATCCATAAGATAATAAGGAGATAAGTAACAGCCAGCATGGATTTGTCAAGAACAAATCATGTCAAACCAATCTGACAGCTTTCTGTGACAGGGTAACAAGCATTGTGGATGGGGGGAAGCAGTGGACTTGGTATATCTTGACTTTAGTTGAGCTTTTTATACTGTCTTGCAGGACCTTCTCCTAAGCAAACTAGGGAAATGCAACCTAGATGTAACTACTATAAGGTGGGTGCAAAACTGGTTGGAAAACCGTTCCCAGAGAGTAGTTATCAGTGGTTCACAGTCATTCTGGAAGGGCATAACAAGTGGGGTCCCACAGGGATTGATTCTGGGTCTGGTTCTGTTCAATATCTTCATCAATGATTTAGATAATGGCATAGAGAGTACACTTATAAAGTGTGGAGATGATGCCAAGCTGGGAGGGGTTGCAAATGCTTTGGAGGATAGGATTATAATTCAAAATCATCTGGACAAACTAGAGAAATGGTGTGAGGTAAACTGGATGAAATTCAATAAGGACCAATGCAAAGTACTCCCCTTAGGAAGGAACAATCAGTTGCACACATACAAAATGGGAAACGACTGCCTAGGAAGGAGTACTTAGGAAAAGGATCTGGGGGTCATAGTGGAGCACAAGCTAAATATGGGTCAACAGTGTAATGCTGTTACAAAAAAAGCAAATATCATTCTGGGATGTATTAGCAGGAGTGTTGTAAGCAAGATGTAATGTTGCTGGCTTTGGTGGGACACTTCTGAGAGTGCCAATTCAGGACAAATTGCTTAGAGCAGGGCAGTTACACGCCCAAGGCTGGGTTCCTTTGCACACCAAGGCAAACCAAACCAGCCAGACAGAGAAGACTTCAGTTTTACCCCACTGGCTAACCACAAGTCACACAAGCAATTCCCTTAGGGCATGGCTACACTTGCGAGTTACAGCGCATTAAAGCAGCTCACTGCACTCTAACTCACAACCTGTCCACACTGGCAAGGCATGTAGAGTGCTCTGACTCTGTGGCTAGAGGTATGTTCCCAAACTCATCCCCACAGGGCAGGGGGGAGCCCATTCAGATCCCGCTCATATAAAGGAGCTGTATTGTGGAGGGTCCCTACCCCTGGTGCCCCTGAACGGGGCTCACGTTTGTGGCTTTGCCAGAAGGCCAGTTCGGTTTTAAAGCTGAAATCTCTCAAACTGGGTTTGGCAGCTTGGTGACTGTTCTAGCTGCTATTTGAATGGGATTGAAGCAGGAGAGCCCCTGTCCCTGGAGGAGAGGCCTGGGGCCAGCACAATAAAGGGACGCTCTGGGAGAGGCTGTATGAAGGCTGGGGTAGAGAACACCCCATCAGTCAGGGACGGAGATAAATGTAACAGGGAAGAGGAGAAGGGATGTTCCCAGGGTCACGCAGGATCCCTCCAGCAGGACTAAGATTGGAACCCAGGAGTCCTGGCTCAGTCTTTTTTGGTTTGTATTCCTGTTCTGCAAGATGAGCAGGTGCATTGCAGGCAAGTTAGACAGGTCCTGCTCTGGAGAGCGCTGAGATGAGGACAGGAGGGATGAGCGCCCAGGGTGGAGGGTTGCGGGCAGGGGCGGCTCTAGGCACCAGCAAAACAAGCTGGTGCCTAGGGCGGCAAAATGTAGGGGGGCGTCCCCTGCCGCTGGGGGTGGGCGGCAAGCTGGGCCGGCGGACCTGCCGCAGTCATGCCTGCGGGAGGTCCACCGGAGTCCCGGGACGACTGGACCTGCCGCAGGCATGACTGCGGACGGGGCGCTCGTCCCGCAGCTCGGCTGGACCTCCCGCAGGCATGACTGCGGCAGCTCAAGCGGAGCCGCTGGACCCGCGAACTGTCCGCAGCCGCGGGAGGTCCAGCCGAGCCACGCGGGACCAGCGGTCCCTCTGCAGTCATGCCCGCGGGAGGTCCGCTGCTCCCGCGGCTCCGGGGTGCCTCCCGCGCATGACTGCTTGGGGCGGCCAAAAACGTAGAGCCGCCCCTGGTTGCGGGGGCAGAAGGGAGGTCGATGAATGGGCCGTGTCTCAAGGGTAGCGATGCCCCATGTTTTTACCAGAAGGTCAGGGCCCTCATTCCTTTTTCAGTCCCTTTCCTGCCCCTCAGGGCCTGTCTCTGGGGTGCTGAGGCTGGGGCCAGGCAACACAATAAACTGTTCATGCCAGAGTCAGGAACACGAGAAAGGAGACACAGACTGAGCTGAATGCTGGCGGGAAAGTTTATTATAAGAACATAAGAACATAAGAAAGGCCGTACTGGGTCAGACCAAAGGTCCATCTAGCCCAGTATCTGTCTGCCGACAGTGGCCAATGCCAGGTGCCCCAGAGGGAGTGAACTTAACAGGCAATGATCAAGTGATCTCTCTCCTGCCATCCATCTCCACCCTCTGACAAACAGAGTCTAGGAACACCATTCCTAACCCATCCTGGCTAACAGCCATTAATGGACTTAACCTCCATGAATTTATCCAGTTCTCTTTTAAACCCTGTTATAGTCCAGCCTTCACAGCCTCCTCAGGCAAGGAGTTCAACAAATTGACTGTGCGCTGCGTGAAGAAGAACTTCTTTTTATTTGTTTTAAACCTGCTGCCCATTAATTTAATTTGGTGACCCCTAGTTCTTGTATTATGGGAATAAGTAAATGACTTTTCCTTATCCACTTTCTCCACATCACTCATGATTTAATAGACCTCTATCATATAAGACTGAGAATATATTATTGCCGTTATATAAATCCATGGTACTCCCACATCTCGAATACTGTGTACAAATGTGGTCTCCTCACCTCAAAAAAGATATTCTAGCACTAGAAAAGGTTCAGAAAAGGGCAACTAAAATGATTAGGGGTTTGGAGAGGGTCCCGTATGAGGAAAGATTAAAGAGGCTAGGACTTTTCAGCTTGGAAAAGAGGCGACTAGGGGGGATATGATGGAGGTATATAAAATCATGAGTGATGAGAAAGTGGATAAGGAAAAGTTGGGTTTCGTCGCTGGCAGGGAGGCCCTCTGGAATGGTGGACACCAGGAATGCAGGATGGCAGGAATGGTGGTGACAGGCCTCCTGTTCCTCAGTCTCACAGTGGGACCGATGGGGTTCTTCACTCTCCAGCTCGGGAGCACTGTGAAGACCCGACCGTGTACGGGCCGTCGCTGGGGTGGAACAAGTCCTTATATCACTTTTGTGGCGGGAAAGGTTCTGAGGAGATGGAACACTGAGGGCTGGTTTTGGCGGGAAAAACCGGTTTGGACTGGTTTGAGCCAGTGTCTTGATGGTAAACAAGTCCCCTCTCAGAGATGGAGTCCAGGGGTCAATAGTTCATTTGCTCCATATTGGATCTTATTTTAAAGTCAGTGATTTACTTCATGAACATCTTATTAAACAACTAATTGAACATTTAAACAGTTTATACTTCTTACACCTAACACTGCAGAGACAAAGGAGAGCAGAGCCCCTGTAAAACCCAAGGTTACACAGCTAGAGACATGCCCCGGAGCTGAGGGGCCATGGGCAGGGCACGGACAGAGGCTGCCCAGTGACCCTGGAGACACTGATCATTGCTATGAAATGTCAGCGCTGACAACAGGGCTACATTTACTGGCAGCTGAAGTTACACCAGGACCTGCCCAACCCTCAGAAGCATGAAAATAGCAAGTGAAGGGAGAGTCTCCAGCACCCCCTGCCCCTGCCATCCCCACATTGCCGAGGGGAGCGCACCCCGACCTGCCCTCAGGTTCCACGTCCATCTCCAGCACAGCCCGACAGGCAGCACCTGCAGTGTCATCCCACGCGCTGTCCCCCAGCCCCACGCTGCTGCCCCCGGTCTCTCTCGTGTGCACAGACCCACGCGACGACGCTCCCAAAGCTCATCCACAGGAGAGTTACTCTGCTCCCCACTGCAGAGATCACGGTGATCGGTCTGGGGGATGGGGGCGCTGGATGAAGCTGGGGGTCGCACTGTCGGGGATCAGGGGCTGCAGCAGAATTAGTCACCTGGCGACCCACCCAGCGCAGCCAGCCGGCTGCAGGCCGCCCGCCTGACTGCACCCCCTGCCTGGGCAGGAAGGGCAGCTGGCCGGCTCTTAGCCCAGCAGCTCGCGGGCTGCTCCGTGTGTTCATGCCACGGCCGCCATCCTCCCTGTGCCTGCTGCTCCTCCCCGTGCTCCTGTCCTGCTCCAGCCCTGCTCCTCCTCCTGCTCCTGCTTGTTTCCCAGCCCTGCTCCTGCTCAGTCCTGGCCGCCCCAGCTTGCTCCTGGTCCCGGCTTCCTTCCCCTGCCCCTGGGCTCCGGCTCTGACCCTTGATGTGCCGCCTGGGTCCCCTCCTGCCTCTGACCCTCGGCTTGGCTCTTAATGCCTGACTCCGGCTCTGGCCCTTGTATTGGATCCGCTTCCTGCTCCTGCTCCGACCATTAATCCTGACAGCCCACGGCCCCGCCTCTATCGTGTGTCCCTTGGGCTGTTTGCTGGGGAGGGAAGCAGAAGCCGTATGCGCCTGGAGTGGGCTGCCAGCACCTGAGCCGATGGAAGGAGCCGGGAATGTTGGTGACGATCCCCTTGTTCTGTCCATGCGTTCAGGGATTTGGGTGGGTCCTGATCCCCCCTCCCCTGTCCCTGAACAGAGTTCTGGGTTATTAATTCCCCAGGGTTTTGTACGGGGCCGTGTCCCTCGTGGGCAGCTCCTCCGTGGGCGGGTGCAGGGGGAGCTGCCGAGGGGTAGAGGCTGATGCTGCCCCGGGCTCAGTGGACCCCCCGAGGGGTGAAAGGCTGCGACGTGGCCCAGGAGGTCTCTGTCTCTGGCATTTTGTCACGGTGAGAAGTGAGGAGGCCAAGAGCAGTCGGGCGTGTTTAGCAAGTGACGACAGCCTGTGGGCTGGAGGGAGCCTCGTGCAGGAGTCTGCGCCGTCACCCCCCCACCCCAAAACACCAGCCTCTCCCGCGCTCTGGGGCCAGACAGGAGCGGCTGCAGCAGGGTGCGTCTGTGCTGCCCACAGAGTCCCCTTTGTGTAAGAGGGGGAATGGTCCCATTATTGTGGGGAACTTTCCTGGCTTCTGCACTACCCCAGTGGGATCGGATGGCAAAAGGGTCTGAGTCCTCACTCCCACTCCCTTTACCCAGAGACCTGCCAGACCTCGCGGGCTCCCCTTCCACTCTGCCGTGCAGCACAGTCCTCATAACTCCGAGAAGGCTGGGCTCAGGATTCCTGGGAGGCTTAACCCCTTTTCGCATCGTGGCCACACAGGATGGGGGCTAGGTGGTCCCTGCCCCTGGGTGCTCTCTCGTCACCAGCTGCTTCCCTGACCCCCTGCTCTCTGCATTAAGTTCCATCCAATCCCAATCTATTAAACAGCAGCTGTAGGAGAAAGAAGAGAAAAGTGGAGAAGGTTGAAGGAACAAGGTACCCGCCCCATGGGCAAGGGGACGCCGCAACCAGCCATCTCTGGCATGTAAGGGAAGTTCACAGCCTGATCCTCACATGTCCCAGACCTCCTGCCCTCTTGCAGTATCCACACTACAAGGCCTCTTATCAGTGATGTGCCCCCCACTGGGCCCTGCTGCCCAGGACCCCTCTCGCTGCCCCCAGCCGCTCACCACGCTTGGCTCCAATGTTACTTGTGGCACAGCCGGCACCCACTACCCTGTGTCTGGCCCTGTGGCTCCCTGTTAGTTCAGCCCTGGCTGCACGTCGGCGTGGCTGGTGATGGTGCCCCATCTCCTGGCTCCAGGCTGCTCCTGCTGCTGCTCTGCCCCCAGCCCAGCTCAGGCTGCGGCTCCCCCTTAGCTCTGCCCTGCGCTGTCCAGCTCACATGAAGTGTGGGCCCCCAGGCTCCTGACTCCCTCATTGGCCTGCCTGCCCTGTCAATCCGGGTGACATGGAGCACTGGCTTCTCCCCATTGGCCCTGGGGACAATCAGTCTCAGGATCAAAAGAACATAAGAACGTCCATACTGGGTCCATCTAGCCCAGTGTCCTGTCTGCCGACAGTGGCCAATGCCAGGTGCCCCAGAGGGAATGAACAGAGCAGGGAATCATCAAGTGATCTGCAGAAAAGGACCTAGGGGTTATGGTGGACGAAAAGCTGAATATGAGTCAACAGTGTGCCCTTGTTGCCAAGAAGGCTAATGGCATTTTGGGTTGTATAAGTAGGGGCATTTCCAGCAGATCGAGGGATGTGATCATTCCCCTCTATTCAGCACTGGTGAGGCCTCATTTGGAGTACTGTATCCAGTTTTGGGCCCCACACTACAAGAAGGAGGTGGATAAATTGGAGAGAGTCCAGCGGAGGGCAACAAAAATGATTAGGGGGCTGGAGCACATGACTTATGAGGAGAGGCTGAGGGAACTGGGATTGTTTAGTCTGCAGAAGAGAAGAATGAGGGGGGATTTGATAGCTGCTTTCAACTACCTGAAAGGGGGTTCCAAAGAGGATGGATCTAGACTGTTCTCAGTGGTAGAAGATGACAGAACAAGGAGTAATGGTCTCAAGTTGCAGAGGGGGAGGTTTAGGCTGGATATTAGGAAACACTATTTCACTAGTAGGGTGGTGAAGAACTGGAATGGGTTACCTAGGGAGGTGGTGGAATCTCCTTCCTTAGAGGTTTTTAAGGTCAGGCTTGACAAAGCCCTGGCTGGGATGATTTAGTTGGGTTTGGTCCTGCTTTGAGCGGGGGGTTGGACTAGATACCTCCTGAGGTCCCTTCCAACCCTGAGATTCTATGATTCTATGATCCATCCCCTGTCACCCATTCCCAACTTCTGGCAAACAGGCTAGAGACACCACCCCTGCCCATTATATAGATAATTACAAACTATAATCAAGTTACCTATTAACCTTCTCTTTGTTAAATGGAATTGACTGCGCTCCAAGGGGTCTATCACTGTAAGGCAGGTTTTCTAATCCTTTAATCTTTCTTGTGGGTCTTCTCTGACCCCTCTCCAAATTATCAACATCCTCCTTGAACTGGGAACACCAGAACTGGGCACAGGATTCCAGCAGCGGTCACACTAATGCCAAATGTAGAGGTAAAATAACCTCTCTGCTCCTGATCTCCCTCTTTATACATCCCAGGATTGTAAAGGTAATAAGGTAATAATTGGAGATATACCAATCTCCTAGAACTGGAAGGGACCTCAAAAGGTCATTAAGTCCAGCCCCCTGCCTTCACTATCAGGACCAATTTTTGCCCCAGATCCCTAAGTGGCCCCTTCAAGGATTGAACTTACAACCCTGGGTTTAGCAGGCCAATGCTCAAACCACTGAGCTATCCCTCCCCCATTTGGGCATAGTGTCACACTGGGAGCTCATATTCAGCTGATTATTGCCTGCGACCCCCCCCCCCCAAATCTCTTTCAGTGTCGCTGCTTCCCAGGGTAGAGTCCCCCAGCCTGCAACGATGATCAACATGCTGTGTTCCTCGTCCATAGAGATGGCCATGGCTGGAGATGGGACAATGGCTGGGGGAGGCTAATGCTCTGGGGTGGTGCTGAGAATTCGCTTTCTCAGTGCTTGGCCGATGGGCCTTGCACACGTGCTCAGGGTCGGGAATTAATTTCCCCCCAGGTCAGATTGGCTTGGCCCTTAGGGTTTTTTTGCTTCCTCAGCAGGGTGGGGTGAAGGCCATTTGCTAGGATCACCTGGACTTAACCATGTCACTTAACCAGATCCCTGCCATTGCAGGACCTTGGGTATTGGGGCACCTGGGTCCCTCCTGTTCTCTGCCTGTGGCATACAAAAGGTTAGTCTCCCAACTTCGTATCATGTGAGAGATCCACAGATTCCAAGGCCAGCAGGGACCATTGTGATCATCTAGTCTGACCTCCTGTACAGCACAGGCCAGAGAACCCCAGCCAGGTGCAAGGGGCTGGTGGTCTGAGAGCTGAATCAATGACTGTACCGGACAAGTGGACTCTGATTAACTGAGACAATTCCACCCAGTGGGCAGGCTCATGACATCAGTGCTGTCCCTCCGGCTAACAAACGGGACGTGGGGAAGTTCCTGTCCCATGTGACAGGTGCTGTAACATCTTGCTGCCCCAAGGTCTCTTCTGGAAACCTTCGCCTCCCCAAGCATTCAGGCAGAAGCCAGCAGTGGCCTCGCCCTGCACAGCAGCAGCTGGCCAAGCCTAACGCAAAGGCCCAGCCATACTGGGCTGTGTTGAGCCGCAGAGAGAGTCAGAGGAACCTGGTTACCCCAGAGAGCAGCGAGCTCCTTCGCCCCCTGCCCAGAGGCAATGAACCGGCACTTTGTTATCTCAGCTCATTGTAGGCTGGGTAAGTTGGTCACTCAGAGCTAGGTCCTAACACACCACAACTGTTAGATTACAAAGGAAATTGCAATTGTGGCAGCAACTGTCACCTCTTAATGGGGCAATAAAATGGTGACACCCGTAACGGTGTATGCAGGAGAGCTCTGTGCCTGGCCCTTCGCTCCATATTCCTGGCAGAGTGGGGTGGGTGCTGAGCAGGATGGGGAGAGGCTGGATCCCTGTGGGATGTTCTAGAGGAGATGTGGGGCGCTGGGGGGGCAGGATCTGGTGCCCATCACAGGTCTGTGGGTGCTGCCTGAGAGGGGTGGCTGAAGCCATCTCAGTGCAATGCCCCTGCCCTCTGCTACATCTGGGAGTTGGGACAGCAGGACCCTCTGGTCAGTCGTACCTGGTGCTGGGGAGCGACATGAGTATGGCCGGCTGGCCCCGGAGCCTGGCCAGGGAGAGATCAGCCCTCAGAGCTCCCAGTGCCATGTGGTGGGGGCCTGGCCTGTCTGGATAATTCAATCAGCTCCCGACCTCTGGGGCCCTTGGGCTGTTCCCATCACTAACCAGGGCACCTGGGTCTCTTCAGTGGGTCCCAGATGGGCTCTGCCAGGAATCGATCCCTTGGGGTTATGAGCAATGAGGATGGGTGACATCTGCTTTGTAACACAACATGGGGGACAGGGAATTGCTAATGCACTGCAGGGAAATCTGAGTGCTGCACAACCAGCTAATGAACCACAGCTCCTCGCAGAGCCAGAGCCTGAGCAAGTGTTTGGGGAGGAAAAGGTTTTTGGCGGAACCCTTGGGGCAGCAGGATGCTACAGCACCTGATCTCTGGGACCGAACCTTTCCCATGTCCCCTTAGTTAGCTGTAGGCACCACACTGAAGTCATGAACCAGACTGGTGGGTGGAATTGTCTCATCTCATACACTCATCTCTTACAGAGCGATAGAAATACCTGCTATTCCGTGATAGAATGTTAACTAGCAGCTGTTAAAGAGAATAATTTTTAATGCAGCAGGACTGGATAATTGGCACCCAGGAGTATTACAAGACATGGCCGAGGAGGTGTCTGAAGCACTAATGCTGATTTTTAAGAATGGTTTAAACACTGGGGAACTTTTGGAGGACTGGAGGAAAGTGTAAGAAGGGATATGGGCTGCCCTGGGTAAGTTGAGGTCAATTAGCCTGAGACTAACCATGTCAAAATCATGGAAAGTCCGATCAAAGGTCCATTCAGCAAAGAATCAAGGTGTGGCCAGGGGCGGCTCTAGACATTTCGCCGCCCCAAGCACGGCGGCACGCCGCGGGGGGCGCTCTGCCGGTCGCCGGTCCCGCAGCTCCAGTGGACCTCCCACAGGCATGTCTGCGGAGGGTCCGCTGGTCCCGTGGCTCCACCGAAGCCGCAGGACCAGCAGACCCTCCGCAGGCACGCCTATGGGAGGTCCACCAGAGCCCTGCCTGCCGCCCTTCCGGCGACCGGCAGAGCACCCCCTGCAGCATGCTGGGGCACGCGCTTGGCATGCTGGGGCCTGGATAACAAATATGGGTGATAAAGGTAACAGTGTTGACATGATAGACTGAGACTGTGTAAGGCATTTGGCTTAGTCGCACGGGACATTCTGATTAAAAACCTACCACAGTATAAAATCATCAGTGTCGCTCATACTAAATACAAGTATCAGGGATAGCTCTGTTAGTCTGTATTCAACAAAAACAACAAATAAATCTGTTAGTCTTTATGGTGCCACCAGACAACTTGCTGTTTTTATACTGAGTACAGTAAGAACTGGCTAGCAGATAGACCCCAGAAGGTAACTGTCAATGGGGACTCACCATCCACCAGGGGTGGATGTAGCAGGGTCTTGCAGGGAGCAGTTCTCAGCCCAGTGCCATTCAATATCTTCATCAATGACCTGAAAGATAATATAAAATCACCGCTGGTGATATTAGCAGGTAACAGAAGAATTGGTGGAGCGGTAAATAATGGTGGGGACTGGTCAGTTCTACAGATCTACCCTTGTGAAACCAGATGCTCTGGGCTGGACTCAGAACTCACTGGTGGGGTCTCTGGCCCGTGGGACGCAGGAGGTCAGATGAGATGATCACAATGGTCCCTTTAGACTTTAACATCTGTGAAAACCAAGGCTCCCAGCGAGCCCCAGGCTCCTCGCAGGCCTTTGGTTTAACGATGTTGAGCCTGTGCCCAAGTCCCTGGATAACAGACCCTGAGTCTACAGATACAAGTGAACAGGGGGAGAGAGACCTCGATTTACAGCACATGGCATGAGAGCAATTCCTGCCACAGGAGCTACTCAGGGCAGGTATATGTGGGGTTGGCAGATTCCCGCAGCGGGGTGCTCAGGGACACAAGTGGGTGGATAGGGGGGCTGAGAGACAGTTGTGTGGGAGGGGGGGTGGATTGCTCACAGATGCCTGATCAAGAACAGGGGTGAGGGGATGGTGGGTGTGCAGGGACAGAGTCACAGGGGCTGGCTCACAGCTGGCTGCTCAGGGACGGGGTAGGTGGGTGGTAAGTGCTCATGGCGGGGTGCTGTGGGACAGGGTGAGTGGATGGTGGGTGCTCAGGGACAGAGTCCGGGGGGCTGGCTCACAGCTGGGTGCTCAGGGAAAGTAGAGGGTACTCTGTATGGAGGGTCCTCACAGCTGGCTGCTCAGGGATGGGGTGGTGGGTGGTGGGTGCTCACAGCTGGGTATGATCACAGCTGGGGGCTCAGGAACAGGTCTGTGTGGTTGGTGGGTGCTCACAGCTGGGTGTTTGGGGACGGGGTGGGTGGTGAGTGCTCACAGCTGGGTGTTTGGGAACAGGGTGGGTGGTGGTTGCTCACAGCTGGGTGCTCAGGGACAGGGGTGAGTAGTGGGTGCTCACAGCTGGGTGCTCAGGGACAGGGGTGGGTAATGGGTGCTCACAGCTGGGTGCTCAGGGACAGGGGTGGGTGTTGGGTGCTCACAGCTGGGTGCTTGGGGACAGGGGTGGGTGGTGGGTGCTCACAGCTGGGTGCTCAGGGACAGGGGTGGGTGGTGGGTGCTCACAGCTGGGTGCTTGGGGACAGGGGTGGGTGGTGGGTGCTCACAGCTGGGTGCTCAGGGACAGGGGTGAGTAGTGGGTGCTCACAGCTGGGTGTTTGGGAACAGGGGTGGGTGGTGGGTGCTCACAGCTGGGTGCTCAGGGACAGGGGTGGGTGGTGGTTGCTCACAGCTGGGTGCTCAGGGACAGGGGTGGGTAATGGGTGCTCACAGCTGGGTGCTCAGGGACAGGGGTGGGTGGTGGGTGCTCACAGCTGGGTGCTCAGGGACAGGGGTGGGTAGTGGGTGCTCACAGCACGGTGCTTGGGGACAGGGGTGGGTGGTGGGTGCTCACAGCTGGGTGCTCAGGGACAGGGGTATTGGAGGCGGGTCACTCAGGCAGGATGTTAAACCATTGCTGTGTCCCCCCCATCACATCATCCCTGCAGAAATGTGCCCCATGTGACCCTCTGGGCCGTCTGTCTGCCTTAGCGCCTGCCCCAGCGCCCCCTTCCCAGTGCAAGGCTGTGACTCAGCAGCAATAACGCTCACCCTGCCAGCCATGCCAGGGCATCTCGGGGGGCAGCAGGGAGCTGAGGAGAAGCGGCGGTAGATTGTCATCTCTTATCTGTGCCATCACAGGGTTTGAACGGTCACATCTGGGCCCATTTCCAAATTTACCCGCCTCCTTCCCCATCCCGTGAACCCTCCCCCTTGCTGGGCTATAAACTCCCCGGGTGCCCATAGCCCAGCACAGGCTGAACTCCAATACCTAGTGCTCTGGACCAGAGAGACAGACGGACAGGTGAGTCCCGGCCCCCTCCCATCATTCTCCCCTCTGCACTGGGTGCTGGGCTCTCGGTGGCAGCCAAGCCCTGGGACGGGGCCTGGTGGCCGGACTTGCCCTGTGTGAGCTGTCTGGGCCCTGGGACAGTGTCTAACCAGCTCTCCACCACCCACAGCCCTGCCCCCTGCCCTACCCCTCCCTGGCTGGCACTGAACTGGGTGTCTCCCCCCTTGTGAGGCCTGGCACATCACACCCTGCCGGGTGACCCCTGGCGGGCCCTCATCTCCCTTTGGCCCTCCCCCACCCCAGGGATGGTGCACAAGCCCTTCCAGCCCCCACCTCGTTGGAGAAGGTAGGGCCGATGGTGGGGGGGGAGCCCCCAAAGGCATAGCTGGGAAGCAGACGAGGTGGGGGGAACCCCCTCGGTGGAGCAGGCTGCTGTGGCAGGGAGCTGATAAACAGGCTAATCTCCAGTGAACAGGGGCGGCTCTAGAAAATAGGCTGCCCCAGGCAGCGCGGTGTGCTGCGCCGCCCTTCCTCGGTCCCGCGGCGGGTCCCCTCTTCCCGCGGCTCCGGTTGAGCTCCCACGGCAGGTCCACCGGAGCCCCGGGACGAGCGGACCTGCCGCAGGCATGACTGCGGGAGCTCCACCGGAGCCGCGGGAACAGCGGACCTCCCGCGGGCACGGCTGCGGACGGTTAGCGGGGCCGGCGGCTCCGCTTGAGCTGCCGCAGTCATGCCTGCGGGAGGTCCAGCCGAGCCGCGGGACGAGCGCCCCCTCCGCAGTCATGCCTGCGGCAGGTCCGGCCATGACTGCGGCAGGTCCACCGGCCCAGCCTGCCGCCCCCTAGATTTGGCCGCCCTAGGCACCAGCTTGGTTTGCTGGTGCCTAGAGCCGCCCCTGCCAGTGAAGCTCACCCTTGCTGCGGCCGTAGGGTAACATGGGGACCCACAGCTCTGGGTGTCCCCAGCGGAACATTCCAACCATGGGGCGGGTTTGTTTCCAGTGGGGTCCTGCAGGAATCAGTTCTCGGCCCTACACTAGTTAACATTGTTATCAGTGACCTGGAAGGAAACATAAATCCAGCACTGCTTAGTTTGCAGGGGGCACAAAGTTTGGGGGATGGTAAATAATGACGAGGGCAGGTCAGTGGTGGAGAGCGATCTGGATCTCCTGGTAAACTGGGTGCAGCAAACAATACGGCTCATCATGGCTAAATGTAAATGCCGACACCTAGGAGCACAGAACACAGGCCAGACTTACAGGATAGGGGCCTCTGTCCTGGGAAGCAGGGACTGTGTAAAAGATTTGGGGGTGGGGGTGGGTAACCAGCTGAACATGAGCTCCCAGCTCAACGCTGCGGACAAAAGGGCTAATGCAAACCTGGGATACAAAACCAGGGGAATCTCAAGTCGGAGCGGCGAGGTTATTTTACCTCTGTGTTTGGCAGTGGTGCGACTGCTGCTGGGATCCGGTGCCCAGTTCTGGTGTTCCCGGTTCAAGAAGGATGTTGATAATTTGGAGAGGGGCAGGGAAGAGCCACGAGAAGGATTAAAGGATCAGAAAACCTGCCTTCTAGTGCTAGACTCAGGAAGCTCAATCTGTTCAGCTGAGCAAAGAAAAGGTTAAGGGGGGACTTGATTCCAGATACCTACATGGGAACAGCTATTGAGCAATGGGCTCCCCAGTCTAGCAGACGAAGGTGTAACACGGTCCAGTGGCTGGGAGCTGAAGCTAGATAAATCCAGAACGGAAATGAGGCAGAAATTTTTGCCTGTGAGAGTAACTGGAACAACTTCCCCAGGGTCGTGGTGGATTCTCCATCACGGGCAATTTTAAAATCGACACTGGATGTTTTCCTAACAGCTCCGCTCTAGGCATTATTGTGGCGCAGGTCTCTGGCCTGTGTTTTACGGGGGTCAGACTAGGTGATCCCAATGGTCCCTCCTGGCCTTGCAATCTATGCATAAAATTCACAGTAGGAGTCAGCTGGTGCTTGGAAATGAGATGAGGGACGTTACCAGGTGTCACGAATTCACAGGGTCTGTGCTGTGCCCGGCCTTTAAACAGCCTCACTAGCCCCAGATACCAGCAGCCAAGCCACAGACATGTGAGATCAGAGTCACTTTGGGGGCAAGTCTGACACCGCTTTCATTGGGCCACGGTCGGCACCTACAGACCAGGGTAATGGGCTCCCTTGAAATGCAGCAGAGACAGACCCGAGGGAGCGTGGGCAGCGCAGAACAAGGCCAACCCCTCGGCCACAGGCAGCACCCGCAATCCAGTCCTCGTGGGCCTGACTGTCCCCGGCTCCATACGTCACCATTTACACCAGGGCCCGGAACGTGTAAATCGCCGCCCAGGGAGGATGGTGCTTTTCCCAGTCTCTTTGCACAGGTGCAAATGACAACACCCAGTGCAGGGTGCTGAGGAGCCAAGCACAGGGCGCGTAATGGGCTGAGGGCTCCCTGGGCTTGAGGGCCGGGAATTGGGAAGTTGCCGTTTTACCCTGCACTGATGGGGGCCAGGCCCCAGCTGGTGTGAGTCCAGTGACCCCCGTGGAGCTCTGGCCAGTTCACACCTGCTGGGGTTCTAGCCCCGGTGATTCCAGCGGAGCTCTGAGCAACGCCTCCCCGCTGGGGCTCTGACCCCAAGGACTCCAGTAGCCCCACACCAGCCTGTACCCGCTGGGGATCCCCCCACTGACTTCAGGGGGACTCCACCTGATTTACACTCCCTGGGGCTTTG
Source organism: Mauremys reevesii (assembly GCF_016161935.1). Lineage (NCBI taxonomy): Eukaryota > Metazoa > Chordata > Testudines > Geoemydidae > Mauremys > Mauremys reevesii. Next base: position 359,990,475 of record NC_052623.1, on the reverse strand, counting down.
CCTGGAACTTTCCATGGGACAAGATGGACGTGTCGGGGGGGGGGCATGAAAGGTCAAGTGCCCCCCACAGCCGGCCTGGGCAGGAGGCAGAAAGGGGGCGGGATAAAAGCCTTTTCTGGCCGCTGGGACCCTGCCCACTGCAGCTGCCTGGGAGACACGTGGGCAGGGGTGGCTCTATGTATTTTCCCGCCCCAAGCACAGCAGGCAGGCGGCTTTCGGCGGCGCGCCTGCGGGAGGTCCGTTGGTCCCGCGCCTTCGGTGTACCCACCGCCGAATTGCCGCCGAAAGCGCGGGACTGGCAGACCTCCCGCAGAAATGTCGCTGAAGGCAGCCTGACTGCCGCCCTCATGGCCACCCGCAGGCTGCTCCCTTTTGCCTGGAGCTGCCCCTACATGTGGGGCACCCACGTGTCCTCCCTTTTAGCTTGTGCTCCCCTATAGGGGGAGGCACCAGTTTCCTATTAGCCACCTGCACTCAGACTGGCCTCCACCCTGGTGGCACTGGTGCCTCTTCCAAACTCCCCCCCCTGCCACCTGTGCCCTCCCTACACGTTCTATGTAGGTGGCTACCGTGGGGACCTACCAGCCCCAGCACTGGGGGAGAGAGGGACAGTGGGAGATGGCATCTGAGAACTGCTTTGCTCTGCAAATGGGACCCTGTTGCCTGGGACCCAGGTCCCATCTGAGTGACCACGGCCTCCCTGCTGACCCCTGGCTCCTCCCCACCTGCAGCCCTGGTTTGGGGAGTCCCTGGAGATGCTGCTTGCAGAGCCCAGCCACTGAGGAGCTGGGACCTGGCTCCCTGCTGGGTGTCCAGTTCTGTCCCTGGGGCCTGGCTCAGGGAGGGGTGGAAGAGGAAGGGCCCTTCGGACCCAGGCAGATGGGCTCCGAGCTCGGTGCCCCAGGGCTGGGGGATGGGATCCCTCTCAGGGCCCTTCCAGCCCAGCCCAGCCCCGTGAGGGATGGTGGGGGGGATCATTCTGGGGGGTGTTTGAGGCTCTCGTGGCCCCATCTCCCTGGTGTGTTTTCTCCCCAGGAGAAGCGAGAAGATGGGGCCAGTCACCTACTTCAGCATCTGCCTCCTCGGCTGCCTGATCTTTAACCCCTCGCTGGAAGGTGAGTCCCTGCCTGGTCCCTCCAAACTGGAGCCCCAGGTGCTGTTTGCCCTCGATGGGAAGTGAATTCATTTCACACGGGGGCCTCCAGCCCCACTATGGGGGAGCAGCCCTCACAGCTGGGTCCCCAGAGCCCCTTCCCCACCAAACCCATTAATCCAGACCCCAGCCATCAGCTCAGTGCCTGCCCGAGGAGAGAGGCTGCTTCCTGCTCCCCCTGGCTCTGAGTGCAGAAGGAATCCCTGGGACCCACTGGGGCTGAGTGTGAGAGACAGGCTGGGAGCTAAACCCTCCCCATCTCCTGCTGCTGCCTAGGGAGTGACTTTCCCCTCTCTGTGCGGGGTCCCATCCTACCCAGGAAACAGAATGTGCCAATAACGTCCCAAATGAGTCACGTCCATCTCTTTTCATTGGGCTCAAAATGGCGCCTCTTCGTCAACTTCATCTCTCTGATTTTGATACTCCAAAACCTTCCCTCTTTCTCCCCTCCAAAGGGAAATCCTGGGACCATAGACTATTTCTCTCGCCCGGCACCTCTTCCTTCCTTCCCCCACAAGTCTCTGCAGTTACTCCACGTACTGCTAATCCCGCCCCCACCCATCGGTCAGTAGCTCTCTGCATTCCCTTCCCTCTGTGGGCCTCAGCTCTCGGAGAATCATAGAAATGTAGGGCTGGAAGGGGCCTCCACAGGGCACCTAGTCCAGCCCCCCCATACTGAAGCAGGACCAAGTAAACCTAGATGATCCCTGACAAGTGTTTGTCCAACCTGGTCTTAAAACCCTCCAGTGACAGAGGTTCCACAACCTCCCTTGGGAGCCTGTTCCAGAGCTCCCCTGCCCTGAGAGTTAGAAAGTTTCTCTTAATATCTGACCTAACTCCCCCTTGTTGCAGATTAAACCCAGAGCTGCTTGTCCTGCCTTCAGTGGACATGGAGAACAATTGATCACAACCCTCTATAACAGCCCTTAACATACGTGAAGACGGTTCTCGGGTCCCCCTCGGTCTCTTCTCTCAGGACTAAACATGCCCAGTTTTTAACCTTTCCCCATAGCTCAGATTCTTTAAACCTTTGATCATTTCTGTTGCTCTCTGGACTCTCTCCATCTTATCCACGTCTTTCTGAAAGTGCGGCACCAGGCCTGGACACAGAACTCCAGCTGAGGCCTTGCCAGCGCAGAGCAGAGCAGGACTATGTCCTCCTGTGTCTTACACACAGCACTCCTGTTAACACACCTGTGACAGTCCTCGCTCGGGGGTTGGTCAGTAGGGAGCGTCCCCTAGTGGTCAGGGCTTAGGCCCATGACTTACTGGGGGTTTGCTGGCAGGGGAGCCCAGGCCCTCCCACTCCACCGGGCTCCGACTCAGGACCCTTTGAGGGCTCTCAGTGGTCTCACAGCCACAGCTGCTTACGGCTGTCCTCCCTGGGCCATTTCCTCCCACCCCCACCCCCGCGATTGTCCCCAGGTAGGGACCTTCTGGCAGCTGCATGCAGGAGGTAGCGCTCTTCCTCTCTTGGGTTGGCAACTGCCTCCTCCTTCGGTATGGCCCCCCTCCTGGGCCAGATCAGCCCTAGGGCCTTCCCCTTCTAGGGCCATCCAAGCCAAGTGCAAGGGAATTAGCAAAACTCAGAGCCCATGGGAGAGGGGGATACTCCCCTCCCAGGCTGTCTCTGTAACAGGTCCTCCATTCCCTCAGCTAGGGACCTTCGGGCAGCTGCTGTGGGGAGAGATTCTGCCTTTTCCTCATCTCATCTCTCCTCTGCTGGAGCTGCAGGTCACAGGTCTGCTCTCTTCCATGCTCTGTCACCAAATGAGCTGCTCCCTTGCCCTTTAACTCCTCCTCCAGCTGGGGCATTTCCTACAGGCGTGGAATGTCCTTAACTCCTGGTTGCCCAGTGTGGGGTTTGTATACGCCGTCACAACACCCCAGGATGATATCAGCCTTCTTCTCAACTGCATCACATTGTTCACTTATATTCAATTTGTGACCTACTAGAACCTCCAGATCCTTTTCAGCAGTGCTACCACCTAGCTAGTTAGTCCCCATTCTGTACTGGTGCATTTGATTTTTCCTTCCTTTACACTTGTCTTTATTAATTTCATCTTGTTGATTTCAGATGAAATCTCCAATTTGTTATGGCCATTTGAATTCTAGTCCTGTCTCCCAAAGTGCTTGCAACCCCTCCCAGCTTGTTGTCATCCACAAAACTTATAAGCATACTCTCTCCTCCGTTATACAAGTACTTAATGAAAATGTTGAATAGTACCAGAGCCAGGACAGACCCCGAGGGACCCCACTAGATATGTTACCTTGTTTGACAGCAAAGCATTGATAACTACTTTTTGAGTACCAGTGGCACACCCACCCACTTAGAAATTTCATATGGATCACATTTCAATAGTTTGCTTATGAAAGAATCATGTGGGACTGTGTCAAAAGCATTACTAAAATCAAGATATATGAAGTTAACAGCATCCTCCCATTCACGGAGCTAGTAACTCTGTTAAAGAAGGAAATTAGGTTGACTTGGCATGACAAGGCATGTCAATCTGATCTTGACAATTCCATATTGGTGATTACTTAGAACCCAAGTATCCTCTAGATACTTACAAATTGATGTTTTAAATAATTTGTTCCAGTATCATTCCAGGTATCAAAGTGAGGTTACTGGTCTATAATTTCCCAGAGCTTCATTGTTCCCTTTTTAAAGATAGTTACATTGCTTTCCCTTCTCCAGTCCTCTGGGACCTCACCCAGCCTCCAGGACTTCTCAAAGATAATTGCTAATGGGTCCAAGATTGCTTTAGCTAGTTCCTTAAGTATCCCAGGATGAATTTCATTAAGCTCTGCCTATGTGAAACATAAATTATCTAAACATTCTTTAACTGGTTATTTCCCTATTTTGGCTTGCATTCCTTCCCCATTGTTGACAATATTGATTGTGTTAAGTATCTGGTCACAATTAGGGTGACCAGATGTCCTGATTTTATAGGGACAGTCCCAATTTTGGGGTCTTTTTCTTACATAGGCTCCTATTAAACCTGCCCCCACATCCCGATTTTTCACACTTGCTGTCTGGTCACCCTAGGTCACAATTGACTTTTTTAGTCAATATTGAAGCAAAATAGGCATGAAACACCTCAGCCTTCTCGATTCCGTTGTTATTAGCTCTCCTTCCCAGACAAATAGTGGACCTACACTTTCCTGCATGTTTCTCTTTCTCCTAATGTATTTATAGAACCTCTCATTGCCTTTTATGTCCCTTGCTCGATATAAACATTTTGTGCCTTAGCTTTTCTGATTTTGTTCCTACAAGCTTGTGCTGTTCTTTTGTACTCCTCCTTCACAATTTGTCCATGTTTCTACTTTTTGTAGGATTCCTTGTTGATGTTCAGGTAATTGAAGAGCTCTTCATGGAGTCATACTGGCCTCTGACTCTTGTTGTTCTCATCTTTCCTTTGCATCAGGATAATGTGCTGTTGTACCTTTAATATTGTCTCTTGGTGAAACTGCCAGATTTTCTGAACTCCTTTTCCCCTCCGATTTACTTCTGACGGGACCTTACCCATAAGTACTCTGAGTTTCTTAAAGTCAGCTGTGACGGGGTGTGAATACCCCACAATGGGCTGGAAGGGGTTAACCCCACACTATGGGTGGAGGAAATTCCATCCCTCCGACTGTACTGGGCATGCTCCAAGTGCTAGGCTAGTATAAAAGGGAGCAGACCGGCTCAGTCTGTGGGGCAGGGGGCACTGCTGGAGAGGAAGGACCTTTGATGGAGGCTCCAGCTGAGGAGCTGTCACAGCACTTGCCTGTGGGAGCCAGAGATCTGGACTGGAGATCTGTGGCCAATGGAGCCCCAGGGAATTACCTGCGCTGAGATGCCCAGAGACCCCAGCGCTCCATAGACTGCGATTTCAGGAAGCCCGGTAGGAAGTGACCAGGAAGGGTGAACAAGTGGTATCTCCCACCAGCGTGAGGTCAGTGTCTTTCAGTGGATTCTCCGCTGACCCAGTGGCAGACCACTCCATCACTGTTAGGGCCCTGGGTCAGGGGCTGGTGGAGTTGGGTGGGCCTGGGCCCCCCTACCTGGACCACCACTGCCCCTGGTGGCAGCCCCTGGGGTACTGGCCACTAGGCCACACTGCCCTGTATCTGAGGGCTGCTATATTGATTCTGGATGCTAGGCCACGCTGCCCTGAACACAAGGGCTGCTGTATTGACTCAGACCCCTGGACCTCAGCATGGTGAGCCCGGGGCCCAAGACAGGTACACAGTAACTGTGGTGTCTGCACACCCGCTGTCCCCACAAGAGGAGTGCATGCACTGCCACATCAGCTTTTTGAAGTCCACTTTGTTTATTCTGCTGCTCTCACTCCTTCCCTTCCTTAGAATCATGAAATTTGTCACTTCATGATCCCTTTCACCCAATTGTCTTCAAAATCCAGATTCTCAACCAATTCCTCCCTGTGAGTAAGAATTAGGTCTAGCATAGCTGCTCCCCTTGTTACTTTCTGCACCTCTGGAAATAAGAAGTTCTTCCCAATACATTCTAAGAATGTTGTGAAAATTTTATGTTTTGCCATATTACTTTTCCAACAGATATCGGGGATACTGAAGTCCCCCCATTATTACCAGGTCTTGTCTGTTGGATATTTCTGTTATTAGCCCTATAAATGTCTCATCCACCTCCCCCTGACATGGTGGTCTATAGTAGACACCTACAATGACATCAGCTCTGTTTTTCCCCTTTTATCTTTACTCAGAGACTTTCAACTGGCCTGCGTCTCACCTTCTGAACCAAGTGGATATATTATTGGTGTATAACGCAGCACCTCCTCCCTTTGTTCTCTGCCTGTCCTTCCTGAACAAGCCAGACCTCTCACTACCAATAGTCCAGTCATGAGATTTATCCCACCAAGTCTCTGTGGTGCCGATTAAGTCATAATTTAGCTTAGATACTAATACTTCCTGTTCTTCTGTTTATGTCTCATACTCCTTGCATCTATTTGTGTATAGACATCTGAGATGTAGAGCAGGTTCCCACACAGTTACGCCTCTTGTTGCTTCTACGATCCTGTAGTTCTTTTCTGTTCCCCCTCCCCCAACGCTTCTTTTAAGGTCACCTGTGGGATTCTGTCACCTGCCCCTTTTAGACCTAGTTTCAAGTCCTCCTCACTAGGTTGGCAGATCGGTGTGTGGTGTCCCTTCATCCTCTACTATACTCCAGTGTCCCCAACGTCCCGTCTGCTCCCAGCCTCACCAGTGTCCCCATGACACCCAGTGCGGCCCCACCTCACCCCACAGTCCCTTGTGTACTCTGACTTCACCCCCTTGCTACCCCTCCCCGTCAGGCTCCCCAGTGCCCCTGCACAGAAGATAGGAGGTGACCATCATCCCTCAGGTCAGCCCAGCTCCTGTCCTCTTGGGAAGGGAGACAGGGGTAATTGTCACTAGGACAGTCGCACTGCCGCAGACAAAGGGGGAGAGGGAGTGGCAGCTGTTTAACTGAGTGGCTTCAGACCCATTGAATGTGATAGGAGATAGTGGCTGTTCTGAGAGAAGTCAAAAGTTCACAGGATATTTGAGATCCGGAGAAGCTGGAATGACGACAACTGAGATCTCTGCATCCATTCTCTTCTCCGAAACAGCGTCTCCCCGCACTGTCCTCTCTCCCCGTCCCTTCCCCTCTCTCGGATCAGGAGTAGAGGCCAGGTACTGTCGCAGTGGCTGGAAGCCCTTCCGACGCTGTTGCTACAAGTTCTTCCCCCAAAGGATGACCTGGTCAGAGGCTGAGGTATGAGGTTCTTCTCAGGGATCTGTGGGGTGAGGCAGGTTAATTGGCAGGGGCAGGGACTGAAGGGGTTTGGTGACATCACCATTGGCCCCTGGGCGTATCCCTGCAGGGGTGACGTGGCTGGTGCCAGGCCCTGGGGCTTGGGAAGAGGCACAGAGAGGGGGCTCTCTCCCCTCACAGCCGTCCCTGCTCCTGCTGCAGCCTGGCGGGGCAGGACCCCACGCCAGTGCCAAACAGTGTCCTCGTGCAGGGGGAGTGACAGACTCTGCTGATGTCCCTGCTGCAGGTGCAGTGTCAGTATCTCCACAATGGGGCCCATCTCGCCTCCATTCTCTCTAAGGCAGAAGGGAATATGGTGGCCAGATACGTCATCCAGTCACGCTCCACGGATGCTGTGTGGATCGGACTCCACAACCCCGAGCATGTGAGTGCCCAGAGCCTGCCTTGCCCCTGGCAGCTGCTTCCCCCCATGACTCTGTTTCCCAGGGGCTGTGCAGAGACCATTTCCCATGAGCCCTTCAGAGGGGCTGCCAGGATCTCCCTCCCCCTCTCCTACCCCCCTGCCCCCTGTCATGGGCACCAGGGTGTCCCATCTGCACTCCACCTTTAACCTCTGCCCTCCCGCTCCCGCTCCCTTTCCATCTCCATCCTTCCGTAAGCTCCAACTCCCCTTTGGCTTTTCCCTTCTAAATACAACCAGGCCCTGCTCTCCTTGGTCATCAAACCGAACTTGGACCTGCACCTGCCTCTCCAACGACTGCCCCATTTCCCTTCCCCACTCCCAGCTCACACAATGTGCCAGGCCCTCCCCATACACCCCACATCCCATCTCCACTCCACCCTCTCCAAGTTTTCTAGTAACGTTTTCCTGCCCAAGACTTGACCTCTGCACTGCCCCGACACTGCCTGTCGCTCCCTCAGCTAGGGGAACCCATTCTCACGTGGTTTTCTGTGGAAGACCCCCCAGCTCCTTAGGCAGGGAGACGAAGGGGGAGCCATCACAGGCTGGGAAGGAGGCCCCAGAGGAGGAAGGAGCCGTTATGAACATAGGCCTGGAAAGAATCTCTGGGTCACCGAGTCCAGCCCAGGCTATGGCCAGCAACCCCGTTGCACCACCCCCTGCGTAAACTTGTCACGCTCCACCTGAAGCTTTGTCGCCATCGGTTTCCTTTCTCCTCTCTTTGTTCAGGGTGGTGCTGGGCTCAGGAAGGTCCCCAAACAGTGCACACAGACTCAGGCCCTGGATCCTCTGCCTCAGACCCCAGGCTCGACTGGACCCAGTGCGGGAGCAGTGAGAGACTCTGTATCCCATTCTCAAGTATCCTCAGCCCTCCAGCTCCCCCTGGCCTGGCAATGGATTGGAACTAGCACTCTGGCCCCCAAAGCCAACCAGTCCCCCCATGAGCTGGGGCCAGGCCAGAGCCAGCACCCCTAGAGGTGAAAGGCCCCATTTTCCCCTTCTCTGATTCTACTGAGGTAGCCAGTCCTGTTAACTTGGGGTCAGACTGATGCTGAGCCCCCTAGAGTGGAAAGGCCCCATGTCCCATTCCCTGACCCATCCAGCATTTCCATCACAGACGCACTTTCATTTTGCTTACGCAGGATGAGCTCACCCACATTAAACCCCCAGTGCCACACGGCAGGCCATGCCATTAGGGACTAGAACACACTCCAGAGCAGCTGCTTCATGGCAAGGAGATTCGTTAATTCGGGCAAAGAGCTTCGAAGTAGAAGGTGAAGTTCATGTGCTAAGTGTTACTATTAGATCAGCGTCTCCAGAGCCCGTCCCCCTGAGCTGACCTCTCCCCACCCACTGCTCCACGGCCCTTCCCCGACTCTCTCCCTCTGCCTGCGGAGGGCACTTCTGTTTTGGATTTAGGTGTTTCTGTGGTGCCTTATCACCACGGTCTCTTCTCCCCGGGACCCCATGACCTTTCTCCCCTGTCTCTGCAGAACAAACGCTGGAGGTGGACAGATCGCTCCCGCTTTTGCTACAGTAATTGGAGAATCGGGGAACCAAACAACCAGGGCGGCAACGAGTACTGTGGTGAGCTGTGGAGACAAACGGGTAAGCAGATGCTCAAACGCACATGCACCAGCAAAGGAGCCAAGACGGGACCCTGGCCACACCCTCCACCTCTGTCTGCGGCCATGGCCTCTTGTCCAGGCACCCTGCCTCTCTCCCTCAGCTCACACTGCCGCTCTGCAGAGAGAATCCCCTGATCTCACCTGGTGACTCCTCCCCCACGTGTCCCAGGCTGAGGCTCAGCTCCAGTCAGAGACAGGCCATACGGTACATTTGGCCCCAGATGCTCAGTTAAAGGGAAAGACCAGAGCAGAGCTATTGCCCACGAGTTGATACCTAGGTGGGGTATGTGTTCTTCAGTTGGTGCATTGGTGGCTTTTGCCACCCTGATTCTGGAGGCAACCAGGGGGCTCTTTGGGCCCCAGGGCAATTTAGAGCAGCCTCAGGGCAGTACCAACCTGGATGGCCAGAGCACAGTGGCTTCAGCCACACCCCGCCTGTCCCCTCTGCTGGGGAGGCCAGGGCTGGGTAGGACGGAGACTGGCTGAAAGGGAAAGCTCATTCGCCAGTTCATGAGTGACTCATTGTTCATAGGCCATGCTAGTCACATGACTCACCCAGCCTCAGATGGAGTTTGAGTGTTCAGCAGCGTTGGCACGAATGCTCCTTCCCTCAGACTCACACTGGGCAGGATTTGCTTTTCCATTATCTCCTACTGAAAAAGAGTCACTCATCCAGTCATGCAGCAGGAGCAATGCCATGTGACCTGCATGACCAGTCACACACTCAGCAAACAGTAGAAGTGAAAAATTTGCAAAACAAATGTGGAAAAGGTTTCTGAATAACGCTCCCGGGCTGTGTGGGTCTGCGAATGGGAGAGTGTGACGTTCCCCTCTGGTGTTATCTGGACCGGTGATCTGCTAGGTCACCCCAATCCTTGACTCTGGGAGCCAGCCTGACCCTGCTCTGCTGTGAGACCCCCACTCCTGGGCTGTTCACGCACAGCCTCTGCCATGTAAGCTGCTCCTATGATTGTGCAACCGAATGACACTAGCCAATATCTCTGGCCCCAGACACGACCCTAGGAACCTCCATCTTCCAATGTCCAATTATGGCTGCTGGACGCTGCAAGCTTATACGAGTTTGTCAATTTAACAAATAAATTGATATGTACCAGGCTTGTTATCCCAAGGGCAGTCTCTGAAATGCTTCAAACCAAACACACTGCTTCAGGTAGAACAAACAAACACATCTATTAACTATAAAGATAGATTTTAAGTGATTATAAGTCAAAACACAAGTCAGATTTGGTCAAATGAAACAAAAGCAAAACACATTCTAAGCTGATCTTAACACTTTCACTGCCCTTGCCAACTTAGATGCTTCTCACCACAGGGGCCTGGTTGCCTTTCAGCCAGGCTTTCCCCTTAGATCAGCGCTTCAGCCACTTGGTGGTGATGTCTGTAGTCGGAGGTGGAAGAGAGAGGAAGAACATGGCAAACGTCTCTCCCTTTTATCATGTTCTCTCTTCCCTCTTGGCTTTGCCCCACCCCCTTCAGAGTCAGGTGAGCATCACCTCATCGCAGTCCCAAACTGACCAAGGGAAGGGGGGTGACTCACTCGAGAGAGAGTCCAACAGATCCTTTTGTTGCTGCCTAGGCCAGTGTCCTTTGTTCCTGCAAATCTGGGCTGGGTTTGTCCCATCCATGCCCTGATGAGGTGTGAACTGCCCCTCTGTTCCTGGAACTTATTTTAAGCAATGAAGATACATTTTTAGCCTCATAACTACAAACATGAAATTATAACCTATACCATTACTATAACATCACTGTAGCAACAATGCTCAGTCCATCATGAGCCTTCCGAAGACACCCAACATGATAAACTTTGCATTGGATACCACACAATCATTTTACAAGGATGAACATGGGGGTGCTTGGTGTTCTCCTGTGGTACAGAGCGTCACAGAGAAAGGGTGAAATTCACAACAATCCATCAACCAGAATCCTTAGTGCTGCCTCTGGGCCATGCCCATACCCAGATGAGCAGGAGATGGCGGTAGGGCCGGCTCATTCAGCACAGAGTGAGCTGGCAACCCTCTTCCTGAGCTTCAGCCCTCATCTCACACTGACACAGCATCCCTCAGGGAACGATGGAGCCTGTCCCTGTCTGAGGCACATGGGCCTTCATCTCTAGCATCCTCATCTTCACAGCCACATGCCCAGCAGCTGGGGTCTTTTCTCAGCAGTGTGCAATGGGGGGCGGGCACTATGAGGGCAGGAATGGCCCCACTCGCCCTTCCCCTGCCCCAGTGATTTCTGTTTTACCTTCTAGGGTTTAAGGAATGGAACGATGCTCCCTGCCGCAAGCAAAACGCCTACATTTGCAAGTATCGACGCTAACGAGGGGAGTCACTCGCCCGTGCCTGAAGTGGGAGCTCAGCGCCTGGGATGCAAAAGAACTGGGCTCCTTGGCCGTGATCGGACAACGTCGCAGACATTCGGATGCTTTTGCTGCTTCAAGGGCCAGTCCCCTCCCTCCCTGAGAGACCAGATCTCACTTCCCCAGCTGCAAACCCTGTTCCCCCAAGTGTCTCTGTTCTAGTTACACACCTGCCCCTTCCCTCCCTTCCCCTCAATGGCTGCAGCCCACTGCAAGAATAAACTCTCCTGAGCATGCAGGTCTGTGTGTATCTCCTCTGTCCCATTCCTGGCCCTGCTGCAGATGAGTCCATCCAGCCCCCCCGCCCCGCACTTTGTCCTTAACTGCCCAATTCCCACGGGAGGAGAGGAAGGGACCCCCAGAGGGAGGCAGGTTGGGCCTGGCCTTTAGGCTAAGGGACAGGACTTGGTCTCCCTGCAATAACCAGAGTTCTCTCTCTCTTCTGTCCCACCATCCCGGTGTCATCTCCTCCTGCTCTCATCTTCACTGAGACACTGAGCCCCTCAAAGCAGGGACGTGTCTGTCTGTGGTGTAAACATCAGGGACCTCCACTGCTGGAGCGAAAGGACTAAGAACGCGCTGCTGAGAGCTGCAGCAGACACCTGGGGATCAGGCACTGAGAGGGACACGTACCGTGGGGTACATGGGCTCCGTGCACATCTAGCCCATTCATACCAACAACAGACTGAGCCAGGACTCCTGGGTTCCATTCCTGGCTTGGCCGCCAACGGCTTCCTCAGTGACCATCTGTGGGGAAAGCCCCTCCCCATCTCGGTCTGTGCTGGGGGGGCTAATGACACCGACCTGCCGCTTGGAGTGGGGGTGGGGGGGTAACGCCAGGAGTGTCTGTGATGCACTTGGGGATTGTGGGATGGGTGGGGCTTAGGGAACATTGTTAGTGTGGCTGAGGCATCCCCAGCTCTGCACCTCGAGAGGAGGGCCGGTCACGCCGTCCAGTCCCTGGAGCTCACTGGTTGGAGGGGTCTAGCCAGCTGTGCCCTGGGGGGGTGTAGGGGTGGGCCCTGTCCCTTGGGGGCTGAGTGGGGAGAGGCTCAGGGTCTCATGCTCACCCCTCTCTGAATGTGCCGAGGGGGGCCCTGGCTCCTGTGCCAGTGAAGTGGCTGCTGAGACCCTGTCTCCCTGTGGGCACTAACTCACTCTGCCCTGGATACACACAGCTCACAGCTTGGGCCTTCACCGGGAGCACTTCACACCAGCTGCTCCCAGCTGTGAGCCCCCCACACCGCAGCCTGCCCCCCCTCCTTCCCCAGCCAATGAGTGTGAGCCAAGAGCACCACCCGCCACTACATCTGGTCTCTTTGGACGTGGGCTCTTTGGTGCTGAGCCTCTCACTGGGTCTGTGCAGCACCAAGCACCGTGGGGCCGGTGTGTTAACTGGGCCCACACATTTATCCTCATGGTCAGCTCAGCTGTGAAAAGTAAGTGTGAGCTCCTAAGGTGTCACAAGAACCTCTGACAACTGTCCCTGGGAACAGAAGCACGTACTCTGCATGCTTAATTTCCAAGCAGGCAAATGGGTATCAGCCCAGTTGTCACAACAAAAACATAAAGGTGATTTGATTGTGTTACCTACTGACAGTTTGGAAACTTGTAGCAAGAAGGAAAAGATTCCTGAGCTTGTGTGTGGCAAAGGGAAGGAGAATGTTTCTGACGGTTTGCCTGAGAAGGGATTATGTAGGAATCTGCCCGATGAGCCAGTGGTGATCCTGGACATAAGTGAGACCCAGAGTCTGTTGTTGCTCAGGGAAGTGTTCCTTTAGAGCAAGCCCTAGGTGAAGAGGGGTGAATTGTTGCTTAGAGAAGCTCCTAGGGAAAGGAATCCTCATGGTAATCTCAGTGGCGTAGCCAGGATTGCTGCCGAGGAGGAGCGGCAGAGAAAAAAGGCATATGTCCTTCGGCGGCATTTCGGCAGCCATGCGCATGCGCCGAAATGCCGCCGAAAGACAGAGCAGTGCATGCGCAGGGCACCAAAATTATTCTTATTTCAGCAGCCCTCCGCATCGCCACTCTGTCTTTCGGCAGCATTTCGGTGGCCCTGCACATGATCTGAAATGCCGCCGAAAGACGGAGTGGCACATGTGCAGGGCCTCCAAAAAATATTTTTTTTCCACAGCCCTGCTCATGTGCCAAAATGCCGCCGAAAGATGGAGCGGCGCATGCGTAAGGCCACCGAAAGATGGAGCGGCGCATGCGTAAGGCCACCGAAAGATGGAGCGGCGCATGCGTAAGGCCACCGAAAGATGGAGCGGCGCACCGCCAAAATCACGGATGAGTGGAAAAGGCACCACTTGGGGAATTCTGGGCTTGGGGGAGCAGGTATTCCCACTGCTCCCCCCCAGCTATGCTACTGGGTAAGCTGTGCAAGCAGTTTGCTGTAGCTGAAGGGTGTGAAAGTGATTTGATCAAGGAAGTTTCAGTTCCGAACAGTCAGAAATTTTCTGTTGTAAATGGATCCACTGACTTTCCTTTTGAAAGATCCAGTGTGGGTAGCTCTGAGAAGGTCTCAGATGGAGTAAAAGCTGTTAAGGAAGTTGAACAGCCCTATAACCACGTGGTTGCACTTGACCAGTTTGTTGGGGAGATAAGGTTGTTGAGCGAGAAACATCTCCATGCTAATTCTGTGCATGAGCAGTCTGTGCTTCAGGGTCTGAGGACAGATTTGGTTACTGCTGTTTCAGAGCAGAACAGTGTAACGGCTGAATGCTTAAAGATGCAGGGGAGAGCAAGCAAACTCTCACCCTCAGACTCTTTGGATTTGTGTGGTATCTCTGGGCTTGGCTACACTTACAAGTTGCAGCGCTGGGAGTTACAGCGCTGGTCATGCAGCTGTGTAGGGCCAGCGCTGGAGTGTGGCCACACTGACAGCTACCAGCGCTGCAGTGTGGCCACACTTGCAGCATTTCCAGCGCTGTATTGAGAGGTGCATTGTGGGCAGCTATCCCACAGAGCACCTCATCCCATTTTGGCGCTGAGTATTGTGGGAAGGGGAAGGAAGTGTGCGGGTCATTCCGCTTCCTGTCCCAACGCCCCGTGGTGCATCGCTTCACATCCCAGCATTCACAGTCTTTCCGGCCACGTTTGGCGCCATTGTGAGTCTCTTTCTGTTTTTTACTCTCTGTCTGTGAATCGCGATTTCTGTTGGAAATGGAGCCCGAGCTGCTGAGGACTGTGATGATGAGTGTCGTCAGCACAACACGTTTGGCAGTTGAGCTATTCCTTCAGCTCCAAAGTGACAGTGAGGAGTCTGACGATGATATCGATGGTATCGAGTCGCCTGCCACGTGTGACACTACAGTGCTTGTGGCATTCACGGAAATGCTCAGCACCGTTGAACGCCGCTTTTGGGCTCGGAAAACAAGCACTGAGTGGTGGGATCACATTGTCATGGAAGTCTGGGATGACGAGCAGTGGCTGCAGAACTTTCGTATGAGAAAAGCCACTTTCATGGGACTGTGTGCTGAGCTCGCCCCCACCCTGCGGCGCAAGGACACAAGATTGAGAGCTGCCCTGATGGTGGAAAAGCGGGTGGCTATTGCAATCTGGAAGCTGGCAACTCCAGACAGCTACCGGTCGGTCGGGAACCAGTTTGGAGTGGGAAAGTCGACTGTTGGAATCGTGTTGATGCAAGTTTGCAGGGCAATTAATCACATCCTGCTAAGAAGGACCGTGACTCTGGGGAACGTGCAGGACATTGTGGATGGCTTTGCACAAATGGGTTTCCCTAACTGTGGAGGGGCGATAGATGGGACGCATATTCCTATTCTGGCACCCCCCCACCTAGCATCAGAGTACGTTAATCGGAAGGGGTATTTCTCTATGGTTCTCCAGGCGCTTGTGGATCACCGTGGGCGTTTCATTGACATTTACACAGGCTGGCCTGGAAAGGTGCATGATGCACGCATCTTTCGGAACAGTGGCCTGTTCAGGAAGATGCAGTCAGGGACTTATTTCCCAGACAGGAAGATCACAGTAGGGGACGTCGAAATGCCCATTGTGATCCTTGGAGACCCCACTTACCCGTTACTGCCATGGCTCATGAAACCCTATACAGGGAAGCTTGACAGGAGCAAGGACCGGTTCAACTACAGGCTGAGCCGGTGCCGAATGACTGTGGAGTGTGCTTTTGGGCGTTTAAAAGCACGCTGGCGTTCCTTGTATGGGAGGCTAGACTTGGGGGAAAGCAGCATCCCTGCGGTTATATGCGCTTGCTGTACCCTCCATAATATTTGTGAAGAGAAGGGTGAAACATTCAGTCAGGCATGGACCACTGAGGTTCAAGTCCTGGAGGCTGAATTTGCACAGCCAGAGAGCAGGGCTATTAGAGAAGCCCAGCACAGGGCTACAAGGATTAGGGATGCCTTGAGGGAAGAATTTGAGGCTGAAAGCCAACAGTAATGTTTGCTGCCTTGCATGGGAGTGAAGTGCAGTGGTTACACTGTTAGGATTCTATTATCCCTAACATGATTTCCAGTGACTGTTTCTTTACTGGGATAAGGTATCTTTCACTATGCAATAATAAAGACTGTTTTCAAAGCCAAGATTTATTTTATTGAATAGAAAAATACTTCATTGACAGACACACAACATTTCAGGAACCTAGGGCAGGGGGGTGGGTGGGTGAACTGTACAGTCACAAGTTTGCATATGTCCTGTCTGGAGTGCTGTGCAATGGCTGCTGCACTTCAGGGTGCCTGTACTGCATGGTGATGGGGATTGAGTGCAGAGGGTAAGGGTCGTAGTTCTCAGGGCTGGTTGGTGAACGTACAGGTGTTGGAGGCAGCTGGTGGTGGTAAGAACCTGGATGCTGGGGAAGGGGGTTGGAGCTAACATTGGGGCAGAAGAGAATAAAATTTGGGACAGGGGGGGCTGTGGGGCAGCACGGGACTGCTCTGCCTGCATAGCTACGAGTGCCTGGAGAGAATCCGCTTGGCGCGCCAGGATGCCTAGCAGCTGGTCTGTGCTTTTCCTCTTTGCCACAGCATTTCTCCGCCAGTGTCTCTGGCAGATCCTGCTGTCCCTCTGGCGGATCCTGCTTTCCCTTTCTCTCCACTCCTGCAGCTGTTTACTCTTTCGAGCAGAGTGATCAATAACTGTTTTCAGCATGTCTTCCCTGGTTTTTCTAGGCTTTTTCCTCAGATTCTGTAGTCTCTGTGCTGTGGTAGATCTGGGCAGTCCAGCAGTCAAGGTCACTTCTTGAAGGCAAAAATGGCAACATTTAACAGGGTAGCATTGTTAATTATCTCATCCAAACAGTAATTCCCACACACTGAAGGAGTTTTCAGTGTTCACTTTAGCATTCTTTTCCCATACCAAATAAGACTACACATAACACAACAGGAGACAGGAAATGGTGAGTAAGGGGTACTGAGATTGCTTCAGGGCTGTGCAGGGGTTTCTGTGCGTTGGGAACAGCAAACAGCTGCATGGGGGATCTGCACTAAACAGTCTCTCAACATTTTCCACAGGAGTTACTCCTGGAAGATATCTCCCTGCTGCGGGTCACTAGGGAAGAGCGGGAAGGTCTTCTACAGCAATGCGGATTCCGCCCTGGCCCCTATGCAGCTTGCCTGTGTGCAGCAATGGTCCCCCCACCCCTCGCAGCACAGTGGCGTGGACGCATTAGCCTGACTGGGACAAGGACCACAGTGGCCCTCCCTATAAACCTGCGCAGGCACATTGCCCACGCTCTGGCTGAAACTTTTGAGGAGATTACTGCAGCCGATTACCGCGACGTGATAGACCACACCAAAGGGCTATTCCACATCTAGGCATGCATGCATGCAGCCCTAACCCCCCCTCCTCCTCTCCCGAAACATTTCCACCCTGAAAATAAAAGACGCTTACCGGTAACTCGCCCCTCTGCTTGTCCTTCAGCAACTGCTGGCTGCTGCGACTGGCTTCCTTCCTCCTGGCTTGAGAAGAGCTCCTGGCTGCATGCCTCCTGGGACTCTGGGGTATCTTCCCCCATCCCAGTAGCTTCACTCGCGGTTTCCACCCCCCCGCCTCCTCCTCCTCCTCCTCCTCTTCCTCCTCCTGCTGCTCCTGTCCCCCACCATGCTCAGAAGTGTCCATCGTGGTCCTCGGATTGGCAGTGGGGTCACCCCCAAGTATCGCGTCCATCTCCCTGCAAAAACGGCAGGTCGTGGGGGTAGCACCGGATCGGCGGTTCCCCTCGCGGGCTTTGTAATAGGCACTCCGCAGCTCCTTTACTTTAACCCTGCATTGCAGCGCGTCCCAATCATGGCCCCTATCCAGCATGGACCTTGATACCTGCTCAAAGATATCGTAATTCCTACGGCTGGAGCGCAGCTGGGACTGCACAGCTTCCTCCCCCCAAACACTAATGAGGTCCAGCAACTTGCCATTGCACCATGCTGGGGCTCGTCTGCCGCGTGGAGGCATGGTCACCTGGAAAGATTAACTGATTGCACTCCACACCTGGCTGAGCAAACAGGAAGGGGATTTTTAAAATTCCCGGGGCTCTTAAAGGGCGGGTCACCTGAGGCCAGAGCAGTAGAGTGCAAACTGATGAGCAGAGTGGCTGAACAGGAATTCTGGGATTCTCCTTATTCCCTGGAGGCCAATTAAAGCGCTGGTGTGTGTCCACACCTGATGAGCAGTGCTGGATCACCAGCGCTGCATTCCTTATACCCCAACCCGAACGGGTGCACAGCCAGCGCTGCAGCCAGGGAGTTGCAGCACTGGATGTGCCTTGCAAGTATGGACGGAGAATAATTGCAGTGCTGGAAAGCCTCCACCAGCGCTGCAACTTGTAAGTGTAGCCAAGACCTCTGTAAAACAGAGTCCAGCCTAGGAATTGGTAGCAGCTAAGGATCTGAAAACTGGTGAACAGGCTCCTGTCTGTGTTGATGCAAATTACCTGGCTGTCAGGGAGAAGAAACACTTGCTATTAGCTGTTAGCACAGAGAGCCCACCCCATCAGCCAATGAATTCAGTTAAGCAAGAGAGATCAGGGTTTGATCCTTCAGGACAAGAAGGAAAGAGAGAACTTAATTTTGCAAAGGGAAGCCACAGATTATTGGGCCAAAGGTATGGCATGACAAAAATGATTGTAAATGGACAGTTGTAATGGATTTGTGGTTATTGCTAATGGCGATTTTTGTAACTTATATGTTGCTATTACCAAGAATTGTAAAAATGTACAATGTGCCTAATCATAGACTATCAGGGTTGGAAGGGACTTTAGGAGATCATCTAGTTCAATCCCCTGCTCAAAGCAGGACCAATCCCCAGACAGATTTTTACCCCAGTTTCCTAAATGGCCCCCTCAAGGCTTGAACTCACAAGCCTGGGTTTAGCAAACCAATACTCAAACCATTCGGCAGTACAATATGGGGAGGAGATGACCAGCCCTCTGTGGAAAAAGAAGTGGTTCGGGACTATATAGAAAAACTGGACGAGCACAAGTCCATGGGGCCAGATGCGCTGCATCCGAGGGTGCTAAAAGAGTTGGCAGATGTGATTGCAGAGCCATTGGCCATTATCTCTGAAAACTCATGGTGATCAGGGGAGGTCCCGGATGACTGGAAAAAGGCTACTGTAGTGCCCATCTTTAAAAAAGGGAAGAAGGAGGATCTGGGGAACTACAGGCCAGTCAGCCTCACTTCAGTCCCTGGAAAAATCATGGAGCAGGTCCTCAAGGAATCAATTCTGAAGCACTTAGAGGAGAGGAAAGTGATCAAGAACAGTCAGCACGGATTCACCAAGGGCAAGTCATGCCTGACTAACCTAATTGCCTTCTATGAGGAGATAACTAGGTCTGTGGATGAGGGGAAAGCAGTGGATGTGTTATTCCTTGACTTTAGCAAAGCTTTTGATATGTCTGTCCACAGAATTCTTGCTGGCAAGTTAAAGAAATATGGGCTGGATGAATGGACTATAAGGTGAATACAGGGCCGGCTCCAGACCCCAGCGCGCCAAGCGCGCGCATGGGGCGGCACTTTCCCGGGAGGGCGGCAGGCGGGTCCGGCGGACCTTCCGCAGGCATGACTGCGGAGGGTGTGCTGGTCCCGCGGCTCGGGTAGACCTCCCGCAGGCATGACTGTGGACGGTTCGCTGGTCCCGCGGCTCGAGTGGACCTCCCGCAGTCATGCCTGCGGAAGCTCCACCGGAGCTGCGGGACCAGCGAACCCTCTGCAGCTGCGGGAGGTCCACTGGAGCCGCGGGACCAGCGGACCCTCCGCAGTCATGCCTGTGGGAGGTCTGCTGGACCCGCAGCTCCGGTGGACCTCCTGCAGGCATGACTGCTTGGGGCGGCCAAATTCCTAGAGCTGCCCATGGGTGAATAGAAAGCTGGCTAGATCATTGGGCTCAATGGATAGTGGTCAATGGCTCCATGTCTAGTTGGCAGCCGGTATCAAGTGGAGTACCCCAAGGGTCGGTCCTGGGGCCAGTTTTGTTCAATATCTTCATTAATGATCTGGAGGATGGCGTGGACTGCACTCTCAGCAAGTTTGCAGATGACACTAAACTGGGAGGAGTGGTAGATATGCTGGAGGGTAGGGATAGGATACAGAGGGACCTGGACAAATTAGAGGACTGGGCCAAAAGAAACCTGATGAGGTTCAACAAGGACAAGTGCAGAGTCCTGTACTTAGGATGGAAGAATCCCATGCACTGCTACAGACTAGGGACCGAATGGCTAGGCAGCAGTTCTGCAAAAAAGGACCTAGGGGTTACAGTGGACGAGAAGCTGGATATGAGTCGACAGTGTGCCCTTGTTGCCAAGAAGGCTAACGGCATTTTGGGCTGTATAAGTAGGGGCATTTCAAGCAGGTTGAGGGAAGTGATCGTTCCCCTCTATTCGACATTGGTGAGGCCTCATCTGGAGTACTGTGTCCAGTTTTGGGCCCCACACTACAAGAAGGATGTGGAAAAATTGGAAAAAGTCCAGCGGAGGGCAACAAGAATTACTAGGGAGATGGAGCACATGACTTATGAGGAGAGACTGAGGGAACTGGGATTGTTTAGTCTGCAGAAGAGAAGAATGAGGGGGGATTTGATAGCTGCTTTCAACTACCTGAAAGGAGGTTCCAAAGAGGATGAATCTAGACTGTTCTCAGTGGTGGCAGATGGCAGAACAAGGAGTAATGGTCTCAAGTTGCAGTGGCGGAGGTTTAGATTGGATATTAGGAAACACTATTTCACTAGGAGGGTGATGAAGCACTGGAATGAGTTACTTGGGGAGGTGGTGGAATCTCCTTCCTTAGAGGTTTTTAAGGTCAGGCTTTACAAAGCCCTGTCTGGAATGATTTAGTTGGGAATTGGTCCTGCTTTGAGCAGGGGATTGGACTAGATGACCTCCTGAGGTCCCTTCCAACCCTGATATTCTATGATTCTATGATTGAGCTATCCCTCCCCTTGAACATGTCAAGAGTAATACATAAAAACACACTCTATGTTAAAAGACCTTGTTATACTGATGTTTCACAGTTAATGCCTGGAAACAGTATTGGAACTTTTCACAGAAGAAAAGACATTCCAGACCTAATGTGCTGTATAAAAAAGGGAAACTGAGACACACGACCATATTGCTTTCACAGCTAAAGGCCAAAATTCCTGTACAATGCACAAGAGTTATATCTACATTGACTTGATATTAATTGGGTTTCAAACCTTTGCCAGAGCTTGTATGGATAAAGTAGCTATTTTCTTTAGCTCTTGGCAAGATCACGTGAGACATACAGGAACCTGCTGCAAGAGCAGATCCAATCCACTATTGTTCTAACCAAGTTTTCCCTTGAGTTTGTAAAGAGATTCAATAATGTTATTGAACATGACTTTGATAAACCATTTCTGTTATACACCAATACTAGCTGTAGTAAGACAGAACCAAGGATGGGGAGCTCTTGGGATGCAGTCAGTGATGTTTGTGTCATCTCTTCCTGCATCAATTTTGTGTTGGGGATGTGATGTTATTAATATGAACTGTGACATGTAGATCATTGTTGTAACCACTGTTGTATATTTGCAGCAAATATTGTACAAATGTTGTCATGTGAGGTGTCTATAAAAAGGTTATGATTTGCTGGTTACGATCATGCTGTCTGTATGTGTGTATCATTTTTGTAGAGTTACGAATATTGGATGTGTACCTGTATCTCAATGTGTTTTGATTCTAAGTAGCTTCAGTGGATCAGCGTCTTGAGAAAGGACTGGAGTGTCAAAGCAAGTCCTTGTATGACTCCTGTTTAGCCTGTGGGGTGAGACTGAAGTCCTCTCTGTCTGGCTGGTTTGGTGCCTTAGAGGTGGAGAACTACCAGCCTGGGGCGGTGACTGCCCTGCTCTGAGCAATTTGTCCTGAATTCAGAGTAGCAGCCGTGTTAGTCTGTATCTGCAAAAAGAACAGGAGTACTTGTGGCACCTTAAAGACTAACAAATTTATTTTAGCATGAGCTTTCGTGAGCTGCAGCTCACTTCTTCGGATGCATAGAATGGAACACACAGACAGGAGATATTGATACATACAGAGAACATGAAAAGGTGGAAGTACACATACCAACAGGAAGTCAATCGATTAGACTCTTCCTGTTGGTATGGGTACTTCCACCTTTTCATGTTCTCTGTATGTATAAATATCTCCTGTCTGTGTGCTCCATTCTATGCATCCGAAGAAGTGAGCTGTAGCTCACGAAAGCTCATGCTGAAATAAATTTGTTAACAGACGTCCTTGGTAGGTCAGGGCTGTCTGGATAGGCGCGGGCCAAAGGTGCCACCAGGGGGATTCTGGCTGGAGAGATTGGCTCTGAACTGCTCCTGGACCATCAGGAGTCAGTTATTGCCTTGGTTACTTGGAATGGTAACTGTACGGGCCTAGGTACCATGGTGATGGATACTGGAGAGAGAGATTCTCCCCTTAGTGTGTGCCTGTAGCAATGCTGATCCT
The DNA here is from genome assembly GCF_016161935.1 of Mauremys reevesii. Lineage (NCBI taxonomy): Eukaryota > Metazoa > Chordata > Testudines > Geoemydidae > Mauremys > Mauremys reevesii. The sequence goes on along the minus strand of NC_052623.1, from coordinate 359,968,169 downwards.
ATGGTGACATGGGCTGTATAAATATCTGCTTAGCTATAGGTAAGTGTAATAAGGATTTGATCCATGATCTCTGGGTTGTGGGATGTTGCTGATCTCCCTCTACAAACATACAGCCCTGAGTACATTTGCTGGAATATCTTCAATGTAAATGTTGATGGTTCTGTTACTGGGGTGTGTGTGGGTGGGTGGTGGTGGTGGTGGGGGCTGATGGATCCAGTGCCCAGACAGGTCTTTATCGTCTGACATGTAATGAGTTAACATTTGTCAGTCTCTTCCAAGATGTAGGTCATGCAAGTGCCAAGCATTGTTGTTGTTACTGGATGAAATGCAGGTTGCGCCCATCTCTGATATTCCTGCAGAGAAACCAGTTTCAAAACACTCCTGCCGATTCCCCTCTGCTCTGGGTGAATACGGAATGACTCCTCCGGCATCTGTGTAATTTGACTAGTGTAAAATTGGTGCAAGCCAAACTCAGTTCCTGCTTTCCCTCGGTCAGACAGTGGGTGGCACTGTGCGCTCACATGCTCTCGGTTCGTCTCAGTCTGTAAAGGACCCAGGATGAGCAGAGCTGTAGCAATCCGCTTGCTCCGGGCACCCCACTCTACTGTGATTTTTCTTGTGCCTTTACATTTTACCAGGTGTCCCAGAAATCGAAGCAACAGCTGGGGGTCATGGAAGTGGGAAATACAGTTCTCTCAGACACAGCTGACAACTGGCCTGAGTATAGAGCCTCTGGGGTCTCTTATAATAATTACTTTTGGGGAAAAGAAACAGACTCCACCCACCCATTCCCTCTCCCTCCCATCCCCAGACCCCTAGCTACTCTCTCTGACTCTCTGAATGCTTATTTGCGTAACCCCTTCCAGTCCTACAATTCTATATGGGGGGGAGGGGTTTGGCCTCATTAAGTTAGGACATTTTTTAGGACGAGGAGAAAAGATCCAGGGTTTTAGGACAAAGTGGAGGTGGTAGCTGTGTAACCCTTCTGCCCCTCTGAGCTGGCAGCAACAAGGGCCGGGTTCAGTATCCAGGGGTTCCGTGTCAATAACACAATGCAAAACCGGCTCAAGCCCCCACCCAGTGACCTGGGACAATTACATATCACACCCCCGGGCGCCTCTAGGAGGCAATACTTCCCCACTCACACGCAGAGTCTGAGTGTAGCAAAATCCTTTTAATAAAGGAGGGGAACAATGCGGCATCACGTTAGAGAGACACCACAAACAGGACTATACACACACCATAAGCAAAAACCCACCTCCAAGTACATTTGGCACTGTCCTTTCCCCTTTAGGGTCTTAAGTCCAATCACCCCAAAGTCCAACAACCCAAAAGTCTCTGTCTCTGGTCAGTGCCACCCCAGAGTTCAAAAGTTTATCTGCAGAGTTTTACCCCCGCCCCTCCCAGCCTGGGTGGAAATGGGGGGGGGGGCACACAGGGTGTTAAGGGACACCTTACGTGGGCCAGGGCCGACTGCCCCGCCTCTCCGTGGAGTTCTGCTGCAGCCTTCACCACGACCAGCTCCCCTCCACCAGCTGTGCTGCTCCTCCAGCCGATCCGTGAGCCGCTCCAGCTGCCCCACAAACCGCTTCACTCCACTCACTGTTCCATGGGCTGCTGCTCCGCTCTGCCAGCTGCTTCGCCATAAAGCTTCAGGCTCCCCCACTAATTAACACAGCACTCCATGATCTTAGCTCTTTTAGCAATTTCAGCTTGTAGTAGGGGAGCCCCAGTGCCACATTGGCCCAATGTGACTTCAGGTCAGCAGTCTCTAGATGGACTCCTAAAGGATTCAAAATTAGCTCTGCTCTTCAACAATGGAGAGAGGAGGCTGTGCAATTGGTTTTCCAAGCCCTCAAAAGGGCACCCACACCATCAAGTACACACACCAGTCCCCAACCTCTCTCAATTTACTGGGTTTTGGAACCCATGTCCCTTGTCTAGCAAGTGCTATTTAGTTTAGGTTGGGTCATTTCTGTCATAAAGCAGTCTCATAGTTCCTCATTTACTTAATCAGGATGACAACATTTTATTTCTCCTGCCCCAATAACAAAGAAATTGGGGATCCCACAGCTGTGAAAATAACCATCCCAGGCAGCTGTGTGCTATGCTAAGTGGGGTGGGAGTGTCAATGCAAATAACTGAAATTCTTTCCACACTCCCCACAATTTACCATCAGATGTCAGTGTAGAGCTCATCCTGACTCTGCTTACATCTGTGACAGTATTATAGTAGCTTTTGTTTAATCTATTATTTTAGTTGGTTGGTTCAGTCTTAAGGGTTTTTTTTAATGACTTGGAATAATGGGTAGAATAGGTCATTTTATATTATTTTGTTTGTTAATTAGGTTTAATATTTTCTGAATTGTTGGTGTCATTAGGCATGACTCTAGGTAACTCAGGAGGGTGGAAAACCACAGTGTCAATGAAGCCTTTTTGTAGTAGGCCTGAATGAACTAAAGTCACTCCATGTCTGACCAGAGTGCCCCCATGTTAAACTCTAATCGACCTAGCAGGCCAGTAACCGAGAATGGAATGTGTAGCAGCTAGTTATCACTGCAACACTGATACCAGGAGGCAATAATGAGGCCTGCTTGCACCTGGCTGGGGGGGTGGGGGCAGAATAACAGATCAAGGAAAGTAAAACAAGATAACTGTTCACAGAAGAGTTACTAACGAGCTAAAGTGGTTTTTGCCAAGTATGACTTAACTGCTTAGTGTAATTGCTAGCTGCATAATGTATCCGCTATATGGGAAATAGGAGGGGGGAGGGTAGAGGGGGATGAGTAGTGTGGGGGTAATGGGAATGCTTAGCTGAAATCATGTATAAAGAGAGAAAGGCTGTTTGTATCTGGGTGCTTGATTTGAGACGTGTCTGTGTCTCCCTGCACCGCTTTGAGGTCTCAAATAAACTTTTTCTGCTTCTCCACCTTGGTGTGTTTATTGGAGCGAAGCACACCGGGCAAAGAACCACTGTTGCTGTCCTCGGGTCTCTCTGCCAGCAACAATATTATTTTGATTTATTAATGTTTGACTTTGTATGTTTTTGTTAAGTATAATTTTGTATAGTGTTTGAATCATATTAATGTGTTTTTTGTTTGGACTTATTTGGATTTTTTTTCTTTTTTGTTTATAATATTTTAATTGACAATATCTTGGAATAATTTGGAATTTTTCTTGTCTTTGTTTTAGGGCTGTCAAGCAATTAAAAAAATTAATTGCAATTAATCACGTGATTAATCACACTGTTAATAATAGAATGCCATTTATTTAAATGTTTTTGGATGTTTCCTACATTTTTGAATATATTTATTTCAATTACAACACAGAATACAAAGTAAATAGTACTCACTTTATATTTATTTGTTTTTACAGCACAAATATTTGTAGTAAAAAAAGAAATAGTATTTTTCTCTTCACCTAATACAAGTACTGTAGTGCAATCTCTTTATCTTAAAAGTTGAACTTACAAATGTAGAATTATGTACAAAAAATAACTGCATTCAGAAATAAAACAATGTAAAACTTTAGAGCCTACAAGTCCACTCAGTCCTACTTCTTGTTCAGCCGGTCACTCAGACAAACAAGTTTGTTTACATTTGCAGGAGATAATGCTGCCTCCTTCTTGTTACAATGTCACCTGAAAGTGAGAACAGGCGTTCGCATGGCACTGTTGTAGCTGACATTGCAAGATATTTATGTGCCAGATACACTAAAGATTCAAATGTCTCTTCATTTTCAACCACCATTCCAGAGGACATGAGTCCATGCTGATAACTGGTTCTGCTCAATAATGATCCAAAGCAGTGCAGGCTGATGCATGTTGGGCAGCAGTGACCATGAGATGGTTGAGTTCAGGATCCTGATGAAAGGAAGAAAGGAGAGCAGCAGAATATGAACCCTGGACTTCAGGAAAGCAGACTTTGACTCCCTCAGGGAACTGATGGGCAGGATCCCCTGGGACGCTAATATGAGGGGGAAAGGAGTCCAGGAGAGCTGGCTGTATTTTAAAGAAGCCTAATTGAGGGTGCAGGAACAAACCATCCCCATGTGCAGAAAGAATAGTAAATATGGCAGGTGACCAGCCTGGCTTAACAGAGAAATCTTTGGTGAGCTTAAACACGAAAAGGAAGCTGACAAGAAGTGGAAACTTGGACAGATGACGAGGGAGGAGTATAAAAATATTGCTCGAGCATGCAGGGGTGTAATCAGGAAGGCCAAAGCACGGTTGGAGTTGGGGTGTGAAGGGTAACAAGAAGGGTTTCTTCAGGTATGTTAGCAACGAGAAGAAGGTCAGGGAAAGTGTGGGACCCTTACTGAATGGGGGAGGCAACCTAGTGACAGAAGATGTGGAAAAAGCTAATGTACTCAATTATTTGTTTGCCTCCGTCTTCACAGACAAGGGCAGCTCCCAGACTGCTGCACTAGGCAACACAGTATGTGGAGGAGGTGAGCAGCCCTCTGTGGAGAAAGAACAGGTTAAGGACTATTTAGAAAAGCTGGACATGCACAAGTCCATAGGGCCGGATGCACTGCATCCAAGGGTGCTGAGGGAATTAGCTGATGTGATTGCAGAGCCATTGGCCATTATCTTTGAAAACTCATGGTGATCGGGGAAGGTCCCAGACAATTGGAAAAAGGCTAATGTGGTGCCCATCTTTAAAAAGGGAAGGAGGAGGATCTGGGGAGCTACGGAGTGGTCAACCTCACCTCTGTCCCCAGAAAAATCATGGATCAGGTCCTCAAGGAATCCATTTTGAAGCACTTGGAGGAGAGGAAGGTGATCAGGAACAGTCAGCATGGATTTACCAAGGGCAAGTCATGCCTGACCAACCTGATTGCCTTCTATGATGAGATAACTGGCTCTGTGGATATGGGGAAAGCAGTGGACGTGATATAGCTTGACTTTAGTGAAGATTTTGATACGGTCTCCCACAGTATTCTTGCCAGCAAGTTAAAGAAGTATGGGCTGGATGAATGGACTATAAGGTGGATAGAAAGGTGGATAGATCATCAGGCTCGATATCTAGTTGGCATCTGGTATCAAGTGGGATGTTCCAGGGGCTGGTCCTGGGGTCAGTTTTGTTCAACATCTTCATTAATGATCTGGATGATGGGATGAATTGCACCCTCAGCAAGTTCGCAGATGACACTAAGCTGAGGGGAGAGGTAGCTATGCTAGAGGGTAGGGATAGGGTCCAGTGTGACCTAGACAAATTGGGCCAAAATAAATCTGATGAGCTTCAAGGACAAGTGCCGAGTCCTGCACTTATGATGGAAGAATCCCATGAACTGCTACAGGCTGGGGACCAATGTTCTAAGCAGCAGATCTACAGAAAAGGACCTAGGGGATTAGAAAATGGATATGGGTCAGCAGTGTGCCCTTGTTGCCAAGAAGGCTAATGGCATATTGGGCTGCATTAGTTGGAGCATTGCCAGCAGATTAAGGGAAGTGATCATTCCCCTCTATTCAGCACACGTGATGCCTCATCTGGAGTACTGTACAGTTTTGGGCCCCACACTACAAGAAGGATGTGGACAAATTGGAGAGAGTCCAGCAGAGGGCAACAAACATGATTAGGAGGCTGGAGCACATGACTTATGAGGAGAGGCTGAGGGAACTGGACTTCTTTAGTCTGCAGAAGAGAAGAATGAGGGGGGATTTGATAGCAGCCTTCAACTACCTGAAGGGGGGTTCCAAAGAGGATGGAGCTCAGATGTTCTCAGTGGTGGGAGATGGCAGAACCCTAATCTTCTATGATTCTATTATTCTATGTTCACTTTCATCATCTGAGTCAGATGCCACCCATAGAAAGTTGATTTTCTTTTTCAGTGGTTCAGGCTCTGCAGTTTCCTGATCAGAATGTTCTCTTTTAAGACTTTTGAAAGCATGCGCCACACCTCATCCTTCTCAGATTTTGGAAGGCACTTCAGATTCTTAAACCTTGGGTCGAGTGCTGTAGCTATCATTAGAAATCTCACATTGGTACCTCCTTTGCATTTTGTCAAATCTGTGGTGAAAGTGTTCTTAAAACAAACAACCTATGCTGGCAAGTATCAGAGGGGTAGCCGTGTTAGTCTGGATCTGTAAAAGCAACAAAGAATCCTGTGGCACCTTATAGACTAACAGACGTTCTGCAGCATGAGCTTTCGTGGGTGAATACCCACTTCTTCAGATGCAAGTACTTGCATCTGAAGAAGTGGGTATTCACCCACGAAAGCTCATGCTGCAGAACGTCTGTTAGTCTATAAGGTGCCACAGGATTCTTTGTTGCTTTTACAGAACCTATGCTGGGTCATCATCTGAGACTGCAATAATATGAAATACATGGCAGATACTGTTCTCTCCCAAAGAGTTCAGTCAAAATTTAATTAACACTTTTTTTTTAATGAGTGTCATCAGCATGGGAGCATGTCCCCTGGAATGGTGGCTGAATCATGAAGGGGCATACGAATGTTTAGCATATCTGGCACGTAAATACCTTACAATGACAGCTACAGAAGTGCCATGCGAACGCCTGTTCTCACTTTCAGGTAACATTGTAAATAAGCAGCCGGCAACGTTATCTCCCATAAATGTAAACAAACTTGTTTTTCTTAGCGATTGGCTGAACAAAAAGTAGGACTGAGTGGACTTGTAGGCTCTGAAGTTTTACTTTGTTTTGTTTTTGAGTGCAGTTATGTAACAAAAAAAATCTACATTTGTAAATTGCACTTTCACAATAAAGAGATTGCACTACAGTACTTGTATGAGATAAATTGAAAAAGACTATTTCTTTTGTTTATCATTTTTACAGTACAAATATTTGTAATAAGAAAAATATAAAGTGAGCACTGTACACTTTGTATTCTGTGTTGTAATTTAAATCAATATTTTTGAAAATGTAGCAAAGCATCCAAAAATATTTAATACATTTCAATTGGTATTGTTTAACAGTGTGATTAAAAGTGCGATTAATTGTGATTAATTTTTTTCTTGAGTTAATCCCATAACTGCAATTAATTAACAGCCCTAATTTGTTTACAATATCTTTTATTGCAAATAACTTGACTTATTCTGATAAATTTTTAAGCAGGTAAACGTAATAGGGTATTTGTTATAACTTTTTTTTAAATGAACCAATTACATCTGGGATCGGAAATTTGTTTATGAAACCAAAATTACAAACAAAAACTTTATTTTAGTTTAAGCATTTAGAAAAAAGGAAAAGAAAATGGTTCTTGGCTATATATTAAGATTTGTAAATATTGTATTTTAAAATTGGGACTTACAAATTTTAATTGACTAAGTTTTACAAAATTTACAGTTAAACTTTTTAGATATTAACAAAGCTTAAGAATTTATAACTTCCTCTTTTTGTAGCTAAAAATAAAATGGAAACTGTTGCTATTATACGTTTCTAGGATGGGTTTAAGAACAAATTAGCTTTTTTTCTTTTGTGGCTGTATGCCCAGAATGGGCAAAAATGAAAAAGAGATCCCCCCGTTTTGCTGCTTACACAGTTGTGACAGAGCGATTCTGGCGGGACCCAACTGAGAGTGCTAAATCAGGACCAATTGCTTAAACTGGGCAGTTACAGCCCTAGGCTGGGGTTTTTCCACCTCTAAGGCAAACCAAACCAGCCAGACAAAAGGGACTTTGGTCTCACCCCACTGGCTAACCACAAGTCACACAAGCAATTTCCTTAGACACTCCAGTCTCCCAGTATCACCACCAGTGCACTCGTCCTGGGGATGAATGGTTATGAAAACCAACACCCCAATAAAAGAAAAAGGTTCTCTCAATCCCAAAAGACCAAGCCCCAGACCCAGGTCAATATACACATCAGATCTTACCCACAAATCACGCTGTTGCCAATCCTTTAGAATCTAAAATCTAAAGGTTTATTTACAAAGGGAAAAAGGTAGAGATGAGAGGTAGAATTGGTTAAATGGAATCAATTACATACAGTAATGGCAAAGTTCTTAGTTCAGGCTTGCAGCAGTGCTGGAGTAAACTGCAGGTTCAGATTAAGTCTCTGGAACATCCCCCGCTGGGATGGGTCAACAGTCCTTCGTGCAGAGCTTCAGTTTGTAGCAAAGTCCTTCCAGAGGTCAGAAGCAGGATTGAAGACAAGATGGAGATGATGCATCAGCCTTATATAGACTTTTCCAGGTGTAAGAATCCCTTTGTCCTCACGGTGGAAACTTACAGCAAAATGGAGTTTGCAGTCACATGGACAAGTTTCTGCATACTTTGCTGAGTCACAAGGCGTGTCTGCCTTCCCTCCATGGGTCAATTGTGTAGCTGATGGCCCTTAATGGGCCATCAAGCCAGCTATGCAGGGCTGACATCAGCTTGTCTGGGACACTTCCCAGAGGCAGAGCATAATACAAAATACAGACAGTACAGAGCCAATACTTATAACTTCAACTACAAAATGATACACAGACATACAGACAGCATAATTATAACCAGCAACCCAGAACCTGGTCTTAGACACCTTATATGACCCCCTTTACTTAGGATTTGGTGCCACCACAGGACCTTGGTTGCAACCCATGTTCTATATGGTTCCCATTTATATCAATAACGTCACACCCCCAACGCAAAATTGATGCAGGAAGGGATGACAAAACATCGCTGACTGCATCCCAAGAGCCCCCTTTCCTTGGGTCTGTCTTACTACAGCTAGTGTTGGGCTAGAGGCCGTACCAGTGTATAACCGAAATGGTTTATCAAAGTCATGGTCAATAACATGAATGAATCTCTTTACAAACTCAAGGTATAACTTGGTTAGCTTTTGCAGCATGGTTCCTGCATGTTTCATGTGATCTTGCCAAGAGCTAAAGAAAACAGCTACTTCATCCATACCAGCTTTGGCCAATGTTTTGAACCTGATTAACATTAAACCAATGTAGATATTGATGTTGTTCATAGTACAGGAATCTTGGCATTTAGCCATGAAAGCAATATGGTAGTGTGCCTCAGTTTCCCCTTTCATACAGCACATCAGGTCTGGAATGTATTTTCCCCTGTGAAGAGTTCCAACACTGTTTACAGGCATTAACTGTGAAACATCAGTATAGCAAGGCCCTTTAACATAAAGTGTGTTTTCATGTATTTCTTTCAACATGTTTAAGGGATTTTCTAAAAGATTAGGCCCATTGTACATTGTTACAGTTCTTGGCAATAGCAACACATTAGTTACAAAAATTTGCATTAGCAATAACAACAAATTCATTGCAAGTGTCCATTTACCATTATGTTTGTCATGCCACACCCTTGGCTCAATACCACTGGAGTTTGTGCATTTTAGGGTTAACCTGTGGCTTCCCTTTGCAAAATTCAGTTTTCTCTTTCCTTCTTGTCCTGCCGGATTAAACCCTGACTTCTCTTGCTTAACAGAATTCACTGGCTGATGGGGTGGGCCCTCTGTGTTAACAGCTATTAGCGATTCTTTTTTCTCCCTGCCAGCCAAGTAATTCGCATCAACACAGACACTAGCTTTTAACTTCTTAGCTGCTATGGATTCCAAGGCTGGACTTTGTCTTACAGAGATACCACACAAATCCAAAGAGTCTGAGGGTGAGAGCTGGCTTGCTCTCCCCTGCCTCCTCAAGCATTCAGCCCTAAAACTGTTCTGCTTTGAAACACCAGTAACTGAATCTGTCCTCAGATCCTGAAGCACAGACTGCTCACTCCCAGAATCAGTCTGGAGACATTCCTGCCCCAACACCATTGTCTCCCCAACAAGCTGGCCACACACAGCCAGGTGGTTATAGGGCTGCTCAACTTCCTTAACAGCTTCTACTCCACCTGAGACCTTTTCAAAGCTGCCCACACTGGATCTCTCAAAAGGAAAGTCAGTGGATCCATTCACAACAGAAAATTTCTGGCTGTTAGGAACTGAAACTTTCTTGATTAAATCACTTTTACACCCTTCAGTTGCAGTAAACTGCTTGCACAGGCTACCATGAGGATTCCTTTCCCTAGGAGCTTCTCTAAGCAGCAATTCACCCCTCTCAGAAATTCTGCCCTTCCCCTCTTCACCTAGGGCTTGCTCTAAAGGAACACTTCCCTGAGCAACCACAGCCGCTTTCTGGGTTTCACTTACATTTAGAATAACCTGAGGCCCAACAGGCGGATTTCTACACAATCCCCTTTTAGGCACACCTACAGACTTTCTAGACAACAGGTCAGAATCAGTCTCCTTCCCTTGGCCATGAACAAGTTCAGGAATCTTTTCCTTCTTGCTATAAGTTGTCAAACTGTCAGTAGGTAACACCATTAAATCACCTTCATGCTCTCCTTGTGCCCTGGCTAGGGTATCACCCTGATCAGACAGAGCTGCTACACCCTTTTCCAACCACACATCAGCAACTGGCAAACTACAAGCACCAGAATTGTCTGTTCTCTGGGATTTTGCTAAGACACTAACTGGATGCAACCTAGTCACAGTGCCATTCTCCCCAGCAGACACAAACTTAGGACCATTCCCTTCCTGGGCTTTAGCTGTATTTACAACCAACTCCGAGACAACTAAATCACCCTCAACCATCACAGGCTGACTGGCCCCTTCTGTCTGCTCCACATACACAGAAGAGCCGGAGACACATTCTCCTTCACCAGACACACAGCTTGGGATCTCATTTCCGTTGTCCCAGCACACAGGGCTGTTCACAGACAACTGCTTGGAGACCGAGGTAGCTCCCTTCATAGGCAAGTCAATACTCCTGACAGAGACAGGCACATTCCCCTCACTGTCACATTTCTCCACACAGGACACAGGTAAGGGATATGGACACTCATCTTCCACTATCCCTCCCTTCCCAAACTGCTGATTAGACAAAGCCATCAGCTCACAAGGCTGCCTAGGCTCCTCCAAACTTTCCCTACCAGGCACATTGCCTCTCCCAACAGATAAGCTGCTGCTCTTTTCACTACACTGAGCTACTTTTAGCAAATCACAGTTACCCATTTCAGGTTTACTTCTACAAGCTGCACTAGCCAATAATTCATTACCCATTACAAATTTACCCTCTCCTTCCTCAGTTAGGGATTTAACCTGAGAAACATTTTCCTCCCAAATGAGATCTTTCTGCTCTTGATCTAACTCCAGATTTCCTTCTGAGACATCAGACAGACATTCAGAAACTTCATTCCCAGACAAGCTGCTGTATGCCCAGAATGGGCAAAAATGAAAAAGAGATCCCCCCGTTTTGCTGCTTACACAGTTCAAGCCATACATTTGCACGAACTACGATAATACTGTGTATTAGTGGTTAAGGTTGTGTACTTGGAGAAAAACGTAAGCTCTGATGGCATTGTTACCCAAGTGTGTTGTGTCTTTTAAAAAGCAACAAAATGACAGTACTTTGGAACCACTTTTGCATTTGGTAGACATTTGTAATACCCAAAAGCAGGGGGAGAAACAACAAATAAAAAAAACAAACAAAAAAGTGCAATAACAAGGAAAAAATAATTTAAAAAATAAAACAACAAAAAAAAATTGCAAAAACAAAACAATTAGACAAATCACGAGAAAGTTTGGTATTGTGGAGCTCTTGGTTTTGGTGGTTTGAGATTTAATTTCAATGAATGCAGTAGCAGCTTTGAATTTGTCTGGTACCATAGACGCTGACTCCATGATACTTCAGGGCTGGAGCACCCACAGGAAAAAATGGTGGGTGCTCAGCACCCACCGGCAGCCCCACTGATCAGCTATTTCCCCTCCCCTCAGCACCTCCCACCCACCAGAGATCAGCCGTTCAGCGGTGTGCAAGAGGTGCTGGGGGGATTGGGGGCAGGAAGAGGTGGGACATTGGGGGAAGGAGTGGAGTGGGGGGCAGAGCCTGGGGCAGAGTGGGGTTCGGTCACCCCCAGGGAAACCAGAAAGTCGTTGCCTCTGGCTGGTATTTTGTTAACAATGGAGGGTTACCCAGGGCCGAGCTGTAGCAGGGAGCCGCAGGGCCAGAGCCAGGATGGCGGACGCTGGCCATGCCACAAGTAACATTGGAGCCGAGCGCAGGGGGCGGATGGGCAGAGTGAGTCGGGATGAGGGCAGAGGGCCCAGCACAGGGAGACGTCACCAGACTAGAAGCCCTGGCAGGCCAGATTCGGGGGGGAATGTGAAGCCAATGGGGGGCTGATGCTGGGGAGAAGAGTCCTTCCACCTGGTGCCTGAGGGCGTCTACTGCCACCAGAGGAGGTGTCTGACCCGCGGTGTCACCACAGCACAGCCAGGGCCCGGAAATGTAGGGAACAGGCTGTGAATTTCTCTTGAGGCCCAGAGACCCTTGTCTGCTGTGCTGACCCCGGGCCCAGCAGGCGGGTTCCTGGGCCCTTCCACCTTTTCCATCTTACCCTTATTTTTTGCACTTCCTGTTTAATCAGTTGTGTGTGGCTTAAACTCAATGCAGCAATTGCTGGGTTGGGCAAGTGGCTGGTGAGCAGAGATTACCCCACAGTGGGGACAACCTAGCCCCTGTCCTGAGCCACCCATGGCGATACTGGGGGTCAATCCCCCAGGGATCCTGGGCCCGGCCTTGTCGGGGTTATGAGGACTCTGCCAGGTGGGAGAGGGAAGAGGAGTCCTGGAGGGACAGACAGGCAGGCAGGCATCCAGGGACGGGGCTCAGATCCTTTCACTATCTGAACAATCAGGGTAGCACAGAAGCCAGAAAACCTCCCCATGACCATTCCCGATTACATGTGCCTCAGTTTCCCACTCTGCAGTCTGAAAGTTGGACGGACGAATGTCCCTTAATGCACTGTGACATTACGCCCCATATTCTTCATAGAAATATGCTTATGCAAGGTGGGGCATGAAAGGTATCACTGGAACGGTTATGATTTACCTGCTTAAAACAACGTTTAAGGTGAGAAATTATTATTTGTAGCAGTATTCTGTAGCGTATTAAGCTTAGTTTGTGTGTTTTGTTTTCTTTGCTCTGTGATCTGCTTTGATCTGTTTGCTCTCCCTTATAATCGCTTAACATTTACCTTTTGTAGTTAATAAACTCGCCTTTTGTTTACTCTAAAACCCATTTTGTGCAATTGATAACTGGGTGGTGGGCAAAAAGCTGTGCCTGTCTTCCTCCTCCTTGAGGGAGGGGGCGGAGCTCATGAGCTTACGCTGTAGAGAGCTCTGTGCACTGCAGGACAACATCATTTTGGGTTTACACTCCAGAGGGGGTGTGCACCAGAGTGCTGGGCAATTCCCCGAGCTGAGTCTCCCCACGCAGAGCTGATTGCAGACTCTGTGTGATTGTACAGCTGGGTGTGTCCCTACGTGTGTGTGTGTGTGTGTGTGTGTGTGTGTGTGTGTGCGCGTGCGTGCAGGACAGGGTGAGGGAGTCCAGGCTGGTGGAACAGGTGGGCTCAGGGGGACCCCAATACATCAGGAGGCACTCCAGAAGGGGGGTGCAACCTGTCACATGCACCACTCTCCTTTCCCCTCCACCGCCCCCCACTCCCCAGTGGTTTCCCGCATCAGAGAAGTCCCAGAATTCAGGGGTGATTCATGTAGCTTCACCTCCTGCCCTTGGGGTGCTGAGCGATGGCCCTGCTGCTGCCGCTGCTCCCACTGTCGCTGCTGTCTCTGTCCCTGCCCCTTTGCTGTGGGCTCATCGCTGGTTCTGCCACATTTGCCATTTGCCGCTTCTGCCTCGAGCTGCGACACTGAGTTCTGAGGCTCTAGCAATTCGCCCAGCGCTTAGTGATTTCCCTGGGTACGGGGGGGAACCCCCTGCTGCTGCTGCATCCTGTATCGATCTGGGGCACGTTGTCTTTAAACAGAGCCCCCAGCCCAGGGAGGAGAGAACACCTGCCCCCCCACCTCGGGCTCTCACTGGATGTGGGGTCACTCGCCCCGCTCAGCGCGTGAGGGTCCATCAGGCAGGCTGGGGACGGTTCTGCTGCCCCCGACTGGTACAATGAGGATAACAACATTTCACACCCCTGCCTCCCAGATTAACCCCGACCAGCCAAACGGAGCACTGTGGCAAAGCAGGTCTGTCTGTCGAGCACCTCGGCAGCCCAGGTGTGTCAGATACAGTCTGCTCCTGAGGTCTGTTCCCCAGCTCACCCCACAGGGCAGGGGGAGCCCGTTCAGATCCCGCTCACACACACAGGGCTGATTTTGTCCAGCTTGTGCTAAACCAAGGGATTCCTTGAAAGGAGCTGTACTGTGGGGGGTCCCTACCCCTGGTGCCCCTGAACGGGGCTCACGTTTGTGGCTTTGCCAGGAGGCCAGTTCGGTTTTAAAGCTGAAATCTCACAAACTGGGTCTGCCAGGTTGGTGACTGTTCTAGCTGCTATTTGAATGGGATTGAAGCAGGAGAGCCCCTGTCCCTGGAGGAGAGGCCTGGGGCCAGCACAATAAGGGGATGCTCTGGGAGAGGCTGTATGAAGGCTGGGGGCAGAGAACACCCCGACAGTCAGGGACAGAGATAAATGTAACAGGGAAAAGGAGAAGGGATGTTCCCAGGGTCACGCAGGATCCCTCCAGCAGAGCTGGGATTGGAACCCAGGAGTCCTGGCTCAGTCTTTTTTGGTTTGTATTCCTGCTCTGCAAGATGAGCAGGTGCATTGCAGGCAGGCTAGACAGGTCCTGCTCTGGAGAGCGCTGAGATGAGGACAGGAGGGATGAGCACCCGGGGTGGGGGGTAGAAGGGAGTGGGATGAATGGGCCGTGTCTCAGGGGTAGTGAATATCCACTTTTTAACCAGAAGGGCAGGGCCCTCCTCATTCTTAATACAGTCCATTTCCTTCCCCTGAAGCGCTGGCTCTGGGTGCTGAGGCTGGGGCCAGGCGACACAGGGAACTGTCCATGCCAGAGTCAGGAACACAAGAAAGGAGACACAGACTGAGCTGAATGCTGGAGGGAAAGTTTATTATCACTGCACTGTGCTGAGATGGCTGAGAAGAGCAGAGCGTGGGTGCGACAGGGAGAGAAGGGGGCAGAGCAGAGCGGGAGTGACACAGTGTAACTCAGCGATGCTTTGCAGAAGGGACTTTGCAACCTGGGACACAGGATCTGGTCTCCCCGGGGAGCCAGAGGGATCCAATTCACTCACAGCCCAGGTACTGGGAGTCCTCTGGTCCAGGCGAGCTGCCTCCCATAGGGTTTGTGCTCACAAATGAAGGGGTGTCTCTCTTCACAGGGATAATCGTGCCATTTCTGAAAACCTAGAAAGAAAAACAGAAATGACCCGTGGGGTGGGGCAGGCTGGGCCGTTCCTGCTCATACAGTGACCCCTCCCCCACCCCGTTCCGTGCCCCTTGCAGAAGATCCCAGCTCCTGTGCACAGCCCTGAGGAAGAGGAGGGTGGGATGGAGCCCTGAGCGCCCCAGATTGGGGCAGCCCCATCCTGAAAAGAGAGGCCGAGACTCAGTGTGAAAGGGGAGACGCCTGGTCCATGTGCTACTGCTCCTACCTCGCCCCCCATTCCGTGCCCCCCACCCCAGCCAGAGGGCAGAGGAGAGAGCGAGAGCCCTGCCCCGCGACTGGGGCACCCATCTCCTACTGCCCCAGGAGTCAGTGTCACCGGCCTGCTGTGCACGGAGCAGCACGTTCCTCCCTCAGACCCCGTTACCCCTCTGCTCTGGGGGTGTCTGTGCTCGTGCCCGGGGGCTGCCCGGCAATAGGATTCCTGCGTAGTCAGGCCAGAGAGAGCCCAGGGAAGGACAGTCCTGGGGCTGGGCTGGGTGGGCTCAGCCCCTGTCATAAACAGATAAGGGTTAAGGTCTCTTTTACCTGTAAAGGGTTAACAAGCTCAGTAACCTGATGAACACCTGACCAGAGGACCAATCAAGGGACAGGATAACTTAAAATCTCTGTGGAGGGAAGGCTTTGTCTGTGTCCTTTGTTTGATTTGCCGTTCTCTTTTTGGCTTTAAGAGAGGCCAGACAAATCTTCAAGTTCTCCAAGTTTTCCTGAAGTATTTTCTTCTATTCAGTCTAGTGAGTATTAGAAAGGCGGACTAGTCTTATAATTTAATTTCTGCATTTGCAATTGTGTGTTTTGCTGAAGGAATATCTTTATTTCTGTTTGCTGTTACTTTGATTATTCTGAGGAGGAGGGAGGGGAAGTCTCTCCAGTTCTTATAAGTTAGACCCTGTATTTTTCCATCCTGGTATTACAGAGATAATGTACTTTCTTTCTTTCTTTTAATAAAATCTTTTCTTTTTAGAACTTGATTGATTTCTTCCCTTGTTTGGATTTTCAGGGGAAGGGGAGGGGGGAAAAGTGAATCCCTCTTTGTTTGATTCAAGGAGTTTGAATCAAGGTATCTCTCCCAAGGACAAGGGGAGGGGGAAGAAGGTGGGGGAAATGGATTATTTCCCTTTGTGTTGAGATTCAAGGTGTTTGGATCTGTGTTCCCCAGGGGAAGTTTTTGGGG
This sequence comes from Mauremys reevesii, assembly GCF_016161935.1. Classification (NCBI taxonomy): domain Eukaryota; kingdom Metazoa; phylum Chordata; order Testudines; family Geoemydidae; genus Mauremys; species Mauremys reevesii. Next base: position 359,951,784 of record NC_052623.1, on the reverse strand, counting down.
GAACAGGGAGTGTGTCAGACACTTAAAACTTGACTGGTGGCAGCAAGAACCAGATCTAAACTAGTTTAGTTTAGAGGAGTCCATGCAGGTCCCCATCTTGTGAACGCTAAAGTTCAAAGTGGGGAATAAACCTATGACAGCCCCTCAGCAGCACCCCAGGCCCAGCAGGGAGCAGGGCCGCCCAGAGGATTCAGGGGGCCTGGGGCAAAGCAATGTCAGGGGCCCCTTTCATAAAAAAATTGCAATACTATACAATGCTATATTCTTGTGGGAGCCCCTGCGGGGCCTGGCGCAAATTGCCCCACTTGCTCCGCACCCACGGGTGGCCCTGGGAAAAATAAACCTTTTGCATCTCGGCACAAACCCAGTTTTGAGAAAACTTCTTTACAAGGTATCATTGGTTCTCAGCATCAGCTAGTGCTAAAAGGCACTAAAGCTCATTGAAAGGGTTGGACAAATATTTTCCGTCAAAACTTTTTCTGGATCGAAAACTAGGGGTTTTTAAAAAGCAGAAAAAAATCACGGACAATGTCTGCTTTCCTTCAAAATTTGTTGTGGTTTTTTTAATTGAAAAGCTGAAATTAGTTTGCCAAAACCTGAATATGGTTTGGGGTTTCAGAGGTGTGGGCCAAATATTGGCTGCTTGCTGTGTTTGATTGTTTAAAGAAACAATAAAAAACATTCTGCTTAAAAAAAATCCAAAACTTTTGAACCACCTCAGCTTGTGACCAAACGCCTGAGCCCATCCAGGCAGAGATTTTTCCAGGTTTCTGATACTCTGCTGGCTTCCTTGACTCATATCTGTCTCCATAACTTCGGGTTCATTTAGCTTAGAACATAAGAACAGCCATACTGGGTCAAACCAAAGGTCCATCCATCCCAGTATCTGTCTACCGACAGTGGCCAATGCCAAGTGCCCCAGAGGGAGTGAACCTAACAGGCAATGATCAAGTGATCTCTCTCCTGTCATCCATCTCCACCCTCTGACAAACAGAGACTAGGAACACCATTCCTTACCCATCCTGGCTAATAGCCATTAATGGACTTAACCTCCATGAATTTATCTGTTTCATAGAGACTGGCTCTGTGGAGTCCCTCACAAACTGGAGACGGTTACTGTGGGTTTGTCTTTAGTATAGCTTATGTACATACGCCACAAACTGAGCATTTGAGCTTGTTCCGGAATCTGGGATGAGCCTATGTTGTGAAAACTGAAATGCTCAAAATAGCACATGCATGTGAAGGGACACAGGGTGCTAAAATTCAATTAACCCAGGGGGTCTCAAACTGAGGGTCAGGACCCCTCAGGGGGTCACGAGGTTATTACTGGGGGTCACGAGCTGTCAGCCTCCACCTTAAAGCCCACGTTGCCTCCAGCATTTATAATAGTGTTAAATATATAAAAAAGTGTTTTTAATTTATAAGGGGGGGGGGTCACACTCAGAGGTTTGCTATGTGAAAGGGGTCACCAGTACAAAAGCCTACTTTGAAGCCTCAGGGAATGCAGGGGAGGGGGCTAATTTTAAATGAAGCTCCCCTCCCCTGACATGAATCTCCCTATGGCACTGAAATTACATACAGACTAGAATTTGGCATTTGAGAAGTGAAAGGGATGGGAGCCCTAAGGGAGAAGCTAACAGCTTGGCTCTTCTGCAAGCCCCAAACTGCTGAATGAGCTTTAGGGTAGGGAAGGCTGTGCCTCCCAAACAGCCTGGCCCTGCCCCCTATCCATCCCCCACCCACTTCCTGCCCCCCGACTGCCCTCCCCCCTGAGAATCCCCGACCCATCCTGCTCCTTGTCCCCTCACCGTCCCCCACAGACCCCACCCCTGCTCCCTGTCCCCTGACTGCCCCGACCACCATCCACCCCCCCGCTGGGTCCTGACAGACCCCCGGAACGCCCACAATCCAACCCCCCCATTCCCTGTCCCCTGGCCGCCCCAACCTCTGCCCCCTCCCTGTGCCCTGACTGTCCCTGGGACTCCCTGCCCCTTAGCCAACCCCCACCCCCGGCTCCTCCCTCACCCGGAGCCTCAGCGCATCCAGCAGCGTCGCTTGACAGCTGCACAGCATGGCTCCGGCGGGGCTCCTGAGCCCCTCCCCACTCAGAGCCACATGGTGAGGGGGCGGGGCCTGAGCCCCTGCCCCCTCAGAGCCACGTGGTGAGGGGGCGGGGCATGAGCCCCTCCCCTCTCAGAGCCACGTGGTGAGGGGGCGGGGCCTGAGCCCCTCCCCCCTCAGAGCCACGTGGTGAGGGGGCGGGGCATGAGCCCCTCCCCTCTCAGAGCCACGTGGTGAGGGGGCGGGGCTGCGAGCTCCACGCTGAGCTCAGCTCCCTCCGCTCGGCCTGGAGCTCGCAGCCCCGCCCTCTCGCCACGCGGCTCTGAGCGGGGAGGGGCTCGGGCCCCACCGGGGCCACGCTGCCGCTGGCGAGCGAAGCTCCTGGATGCGCTAAGGCTCTGGGAGAGGGGCGGAGGCGGGGTTGGGTCGGGCTGGGCCAGGGAGGGAGCCTCAGCCACTCTCGTGGGGGCCCCTGCAGAGCCCGGGGCCTGGGGCAAATTGCCCCACTTGCCCCCCCCTCTGGGCGGCCCTGGCAGGGAGCTCCGCAGGGGGGGGGCATAGACCATTCTCAGTGCCCTGTTCCCTGGGGTGCGGGTTTCTGCTGCTCTTTGACTCTATCCCCGTCCAGTGACTGCGGCCCTGGCTGTGCCCATCTGCCGGCACCAGGCCTGATGGACAGTGAGCCTGTAACTGAACATGATATGATGACACATATGAACCAGGGTCTGAGTTAAGGTTATGGGGCAGCCTTAGTCTGGTACTGCCTTGACTTTGTGACCTTCAAGCCCCTTTAATGTAGGTTTTTGGGTGTAATTTATGAATAGTTTATGAAAGTAACAAATAATTAATGTTTTAGTTAAAGGTTAATTGATTACTAATAGGACTGTTGATTAATCACAGTTAACTCATGTGATTAACTCAAAAAAATTAATTGCAATAAAAAATTTATCGTGATTAATCACGATTAATTTTTTTAATCGCTTGAGAGCCCTAATAATTTATGCTTTAGTTAAAGGTTAATCGATTATTACAGAGCCCAGTGTGTCAATTGGCTGCTTGTCACTGTCTGACACACCCGGCTCAGGGCTGGACCAGTGATAAATGGAATTGGTCTGAGAGCCCCGGCCCTGCCTCTCGCTCCCCACACCCCCTGGCACTGTAAGCCCTGTACAGACACAGCCGCCAATGACTGGGGCCGGCAGGGAATTTGTTGTGTTTTTTCTGTTCACAGTGTGTCTGCAAACCGACCCGTTGTTACCCACCAACGCTGGCTAGTCGCTGCCTGGGTCATTCAGAACTTCTTCCCCTCCCCGCTGGCGCTGTGAGCACCCAGTCACTTACACCACATCCTGCGGGGTCTGCTCCCTGGCTGCAGCTTCTGCTTAAGATCCTCTGAGGAGACTGTGCAGCACTTTCACAAGCAGCTGTTGTGTGTGCAAATGCCTGTGAGTAACATGACCCCACGAGGGGGCCAAATGCAGCTCCCATCCCCAAATCACTGGGTGGATCAGTGTTTGCACAGTTCAGCCTGCTTGACACCCTGGTGCAGTGGAGTAGGGGTGCAACAGAGACTCAGAGCCATCACCCTTAACAACTCCGCAGAGTCCCCCTTTAGGGCCAGGTGTGTGTGTGTGTCTGTTTGCACGCGTGTGCATATGTCTCTCCTGCCTGTCACTGGAGCAGACACATGACTTGACCCAGGGAAGCTGGTAAGTAGGATTTTACCAGGTGAGACAAGGGGTTCTCTCCTGACTGCCCTCCCAGCATGGGGCAGGGAAGAGAGAGGAGCAAGGATCTGCACTCCAGAGCGCGCTGGGGCCAGCCCGGATCAGTATCTCAGGACCTGTGTGGTCAGAGGGCTGCTAGGGTGGTAGGTCCATGGGGGTCTGAGCCGCCTGCTTACCTGAATCGGGAGATGACCCTGCGCAGTGCTCCTCTGGTTTCAGATTATTGGGTTGCCCCTTCTCCCAAGCTGTGAAACCGAGCATGGAATTATCTGACCATTTCCAGTGTTGATCCTGCAGAGACAAAGGAGAGCAGAGCCCCTGTTAAACCCAAGGTTACACAGCTAGAGACGTGCCCCGGAGCCGAGGGGCCATGGGCAGGGCACGGGCAGTGGCTGCCCAGTGACCCTGGAGACACTGATCATTGCTATGAAATGTCAGCGCTGACAACCAGGGCTACATTTACTGGCAGCTGAAGTTACACCAGGACCTGCCCAAGCCTCAGACGCATGAAAATAGCAAGTGAAGGGAGAGTCTCCAGCACCCCCAGCTCCTGCCGTCCGCACATCGCACTGTCGGGGATCAGGGACTGCAGCAGAATTAGTCACCTGGCGACCCACCCCTGCTCTTACTCCTGCTCCTGCTTGTTTCCCAGCCCTGCTCCTGCTCAGTCCTGGCCACCTCAGCTTGCTCCTGGTCCCGGCTTCCTTACCCTGCCCCTGGGCTCCGGCTCTGACCCTTGATGTGCCGCCTGGGTCCCCTCCTGCCTCTGACCCTCGGCTTGGCTATTAATGCCTGACTCCGGCTCTGACCCTTGTATTGGAGCCGCTTCCTGCTCCTGCTCCGACCATTAATCCTGACAGCCCACGGCCCCGCCTCTATCGTGTGTCCCTTGGGCTGTTTGCTGGGGAGGGAGCCTTGTGCAGGAGTCTGCGCCATCACCCGCCCCCCCCCCCCCGAAACACCAGCCTCTCCCGCGCTCTGGGGCCAGACAGGAGCGGCTGCAGCAGGGTACATCTGTGCTGCCCCCGGAGCTCCCCCGTCTCCCATCGGCGCCACCGGCGGCATTGCTCTGCGGCTGCCGGCCGGCCAGCAGGGCCAGCAGCACCCAGCACGTGCGCCCAGCCCCGAGCTCTCAGAAACGACGCGTTCAGCCTCGGCAGCTGGGAGTGTGGATTGAATAGAAGATTTGTCCTCGTGCAAGTCCCACGTCACACACACGACCACACACACTATCCCTGCCGGCGTCCTGCCCTGAGTCCAGGGGGGAGCAGCAGCAGCTGAGCAGGGCCCCAGGGAGAGACACTGACTGAGCCTGGCCTGGAAACCAGCCTGTTTACTGGACTGGAGACCCCCCCACCCCCCAGCACTGGCCTGCAGAGCCCTGACTGGCGACTGCACTGGCCCCGGGGCCAAACAAGAGCCGCGGTGGCTCCCTTTGAGCTGTAAGTGATGAAGCCTCTGTAGCCAGGGGGGATCTGCAACCTCCCCGTTCCCGCCAGCCCCAGTCGCTGCCCTTTCCTGGGCCTGTGTTGGGGGGGTATCGGGACCCACCGGGGCTCCCCCTACAGGCCTGGAGCTGACGCGCCTCTGGCCAGGTGACCCCCCCTCCCTGAGCCCACCCTGAGGACGAATACACAGAGCGACAGCACTCCCAGGGCTCTGCTGCCCTCGCATTGGTCGCTCTGCCCGTGGGGCTGCCCCTTTCCCCGAGCCCTCGTCTAGACGTCTCGTCCGTGTGGGGCGGGGCTGACTCTCGTGCCGGGCGTGCACGGTCTGAGCACAACGGGCCGGTGTGGTGGGTCCCTGGGCGCTAGTGTCACGAACGTGAATATTAGTAACAGCAGCTTATACTCTGCACCGGGCGCTGGGGATCGATCCTGTGACTGAAAACCCAGGCGGTTACAGCCCCTTTTCACCCCGTTCCAATGGAAATCCTGCTCTGGCGCCACCCCCGCCCCAAACAACAACCTCACTGAGCAGAGACCCAGAGCCCAGGGGCTGGGGAGGGGCTGCCAGAGGCAGAGCGGGCACCGGGCACTCACCCCATGGGGGTCTGACAGTCCAATCCAGACGGCGCGGTTCTTTTGGTGGTAGTGCTTGATGTAATGGGCCACCATTTTATTTTCTCCAGGACTCTGAATGGAGACGAGATGGGCCCCGTGCCTCTCGTGCTGGCAATGAACCTGAGACAAGAGAAACCAGAGCTAGTTACCCCCCAGCCCCAGTGCAGGGAGCAGCAGGAGCGAGTCCAGCTCTGTTCTGGGGCCCTGCCTCCCCCGGGCAGCCAGGGCTGTGAGGGGACAGGACCCCCTGGTAGCGCCTCTCCCCTCCCCAGGACCAACGGGGGGAGCAGGTAGAGCCGCCTCCCTCCCTCCATCCCCCCTTCACCTTCCCAGCCCCCACCCCGCGCGGCACAGCCACAGCCACCCTGTGCCCTGCTGGCGTCACCCAATCCCTCCCGCCCCAGCTCCTGGGCTCTGCTCTGAGCACTGGCCTGCCCTGGGCCATGGCTCTGCCAGACACCCGCTGTCATGCTGGGAGGAGAGCACGGGTGGGGCGGATGAAGGGCACTGTGCTGACCCAGGCACTCGGACTCTGCCAGGCGCTCGGCTTGTGCCCGTGAGCAATTAGCACCACGTGACCTCAGTGCAGCCCTGGCCGAGGGGATTTCCTGGCAGATCTCACAGGGTCCTGGAGCCCGGCCTCCAGCCAAGCCCAGAAGCCTACACAGCAATGAAACTGCCCTGCTGCCCGAGCCTTAGGGGGTCCTTCATGCGGGTCCCCACATCTGTACCCCAGAGTTCAGAGTGGGGAAGGAACCTGACAGGGGTCATGGCCGCAAGCAGCTGAATGTGAGCTCTGAGAGCCGAGCTGCACACGAGGGCAGGTGTGAGCCTGGAACGTGCAGGCACAGGGACAGGGACAGGCACAGGCACAGGCAGTGGGTGAAACTTCCCCTGGGGGAGGCTTGTTCCTGTCCCGCCTCTTCTGCCTACGGCTCTGCCCAGACTCCACCCCTGCTCCGCCCCCAGGCCCTGCCTGCTGCTGACTGGCCACTCACCTCTTCACCCCCCCCCCACAAGTTCCCCCCTCTCTTTTACCCTCCTCACCCTCCCCGCCACACCCCCCTACTGGTCACGAGATACCCCCCGGCCTGCCATGCCGCTGGCTCACCACTCCCCTCCTCACCCTGCTGCTGGCCCCACCACCGCGAGATCCCCCCCTTGTCACCCTAAAGCACTAATAACATTTCCCTGTGGGAACTGAACAGCTATAGATCAATCGCCAGGCGGATTCTCCGCTGCGTGGCAGAGTTCGGTGCATACTGTATAGAGAGAGACTTGGTTTTTCAGGCTACCTGCACCAACCTGAAGCCTAATCTCTCCTTTTTCGAAAGGGTTTGTCCCTGACAGCCTGCGTTAAGGCAGCACTTTAATCACCTTTCTTCCACAGAATTCCCTGCCAGGCTCGCTCACTTAAACTGGGTTGGAATAAAACAGCTAGATCAAGAAATAAACTCACTGGCTATGTCTGCTCCTCCTTGAGCGAGCTTAGTGAAAAATACTTCTGCTGGGTAGAGAATAAGTCGTATGGCATGGTACCAAGTATCAGATGGGTAACCGTGTTAGTCGTGCTTCATTAACACTTTAATGGCCCGTTAACACGTTCAGTGATCTGTTACTAGGTCTCTGGAAGAACAGCGAATCATCAAGTGATCCATCCCCTGTCGCCCATGCCCAGCTTCTGGCAAACAGAGGCCAGGGACACCATCCCTGCCCCTCCTGGCTAATAGCCACTGATAAGCCTATACTCAGGGATCCCCTCCTCTCCCCTCTTCACTCCCCCCACTGCTGCTGGCTCACCGCTCACATCCTCAAACGCCCCAGAGGGCCCAAGGGGGTGTGAGGAGGAGGGATGCGGCCAGCTGCGAAGGGGGGTGGAATGGAGGAGAGGAGACGAGCGGAGAAAGACTCACCAGGCAGCAGCAGCAGGTGATAGGAGCCTCCTGGAAGGGTCAGAGCAGGGAGGGGAAGAGGCGAGGGGGGAGCCACCACAGCCCAGGTGTCTGGGCACGACTTGAGCACAGGGCTGTGGGGTTGCAGCAGGGACGGGGTGTTACACGTATACGGCACTAGTGAGACCAGCACTGGGCTCCATCCATCCGCTCCTCCGGCAGGACATTAACAAATTAGAGAGCTCAGAAAAGAGCTCCAAGAACGACACGAGGTCTAGAAAATCTGCCTCACAGAGGGAGACTTGCAGGAAAGCCAGAAGGTTTCTGACTGTCCCTCCTTCCACTGTCCATCCCGCCTATCCACAGATGTCCTTGCCCTGTCCCCATGCCCCAGACACAGCCCTGCTGGGTAATGGGTCTGTGACCTGCCCCTGTTCTATGCCGACCTGGAGCAACTGCTCCCACAATAGCTACAGGCCAAAGCACTAAACAGCATTGCAGGGGCACTTCAGAGCAGAGACAGCAGAAACCACAGTTCCCCCAGCCCCCCAGAGCACAAGCACAGGGAATTCCCCACATCCACATGCACCCAGCGCCCCACACAGCATTACCCAGCGTTATAGCAGTAGGGATGTGCTACCGCCCAGCTGACCTGGATGGCGATAGTGACTGTGAAATGCTCAGGGAGATTAGAGAGGCTAAAATAAAAATTAAAACGTCAATGGGGGATTTCATCTATCCCTTATCCACTATCCCCTACCCACTAGGTACTATCCATTGGGTAAAAACATGAGGAGTCCTTGTGGCACCTTAGAGACTAACACATTTATTTGAGCATAAGCTTTCGTGGGCTACAGCCCACTTCATCAGATGCATGGAGTGGAAAATACAATAGGCAGGTGTATATATTACAGCACATGAAAAGATGGGAGTTGCCTGACCAAGTGGGGGATCAGTGCTAACAAGGCCAATTCAAACAGGGTGGATGTAGCCTATTCCCAACAGTTGACAAGAACGGGTGAATATCAAGAGGGACAATTACTTTTTGTAGTGACCCAGCCACTTCCAGTCTTTATTCAGGCCTAATTTGATGGTTTCAGCCAAGTCCTAAAGTAGAAACTAATTTGTGCCAATCCCTCAAACACCTACAGGATCTCTATCAATCGGTCTTAAAACTAAAATACCAACCCGGGGAAGTGAAGAACCAGATTGACAGAGCCAGAAGGGTACCTAGAAGTCACTTACTACAAGACAGGCCCAAGAAAGAAAGTATCAGAACGCCACTAGCTGTCACCTACAGCCCCCAACTAAAACCTCTCCAGCACATCATCAAGGATCTACAACCTATCCTGAAGGACGATCCCTCACTCACAGACCTTGGGAGACAGGCCAGTCCTAGCCTACAGACAGCCCCGAAACCTGAAGCAAATACTTGCCAGCAACTGCACACCACACAACAAAACACTAATCCAGGACCTATCCCTGCAACAAACCCCTTTGTTAAATCTGGCCCCATATCTATTCAAGGGACACCATCATAGGACCTAATCATATCAGCCACATCATCAGGGGCTCGTTCACCTGCACATCTACCAATGTGATATATGCCATCATGTGCCAGCAATGCCCCTCTGCCATGTACATTGGCCAAACTGGACAGTCTCTACGCAAAAGAATAAATGGACACAAATGTGGCATTCAAAATCCAGTAGGAGAGCACTTCAGACACCCTGGACACTCAGTAACAGACTTAAAAGTGGCCATTCTTCACCAAAAAAAATTCAAAAACAGATGAGAAACTGCAGAACTGGAATTAATTTGCAAACTTGACACCATCAAATTAGGCCTGAATAAAGACTGTGAGTGGCTGGGCCACTACAAAAAGTAATTTTCCCTCTGTTGATACACACACCTTGAGACCTTCAGCACAGCCCTGCCACCGGAGCTAAGGGAGCTGCTCTGGTAACACTGAGTAAAGAGCAGGCCCTTCCCGAGCTGCCTGATAGAGGGAGACAAGACCCCACCTGGGCCCAGGCCGTCCCTGGTGTCCCTGGCAGACACAGCGCATAACAAGCGTGTTGGATCCAGAGGAGATCGTGCCCCACCGGGAGCTACGTTTATGTTGTGTTCTGCTCCCCAGCCTGGCCAGGGCAGGTTGTTCCCTCACAGCCTGTTCCCAGGGCTCTGTCTGGGGCCGTGGGACATGTGCCATCCCCGGGCTCCCACCTAGGGTTGCCAGGCGTCCATTTTTTCCCCAGAACGCCCAGTCGGAAAGGGACCCTGGCGGCTCTGGTCAGCACTTCCGACCAGGCCGTTAAAAGTCCAGTTGGCAGCACAGCGGGGGCCCAGGTATAAAGCAGGCTCCCTACCTGCCCTAGCTCCGCATGGAGCCCCAAGGCACATAGGAAGCAAGGGAGGCTCCACGTGCTGTCCCTGCCCTGAGAGCCAGTTCCGCAGCTCCCATTGGCTGGGAGCCGCAACCAATGGGAACTGCGGGAAAGCACCTGCAGGCACAAGGGCACGTGCTGAGCCTTCCTGTCCACCCATATACATAGGGGCCGCAGGGAGCTGGTGGCCAGTTCCTAGGAGCTGCAGTAAGAGCTGCTGGGACCTCATAACCCAAAGCTGCTCCCACATCCCAACCCCATGCTCAGCCCTCAGCCCTCTCCTGCACCCCAAACCTCTCATCCCAGGCCCCTCCCCAGAGTCCACACCCCCAGCCAGAGCCCTGACCCTACCTCAACTCTCCTGCACCCCAAACCTCTCATCCCAGGCCCCACCCCAGAGTCCACACCCCCAGCCAGAGCCCTGACCCTACCTCAACTCTCCTGCACCCCAAACTCCTCATCTCCAGCCCCATCCAGGAGCCCATACACCCCCTCCAGCACTCCAAACCCCTCGGTAAACCCTGGGGCCCCCTCCTCCACCCCAAACCCTTCATCCCCACCCCCACCCTAGAGCCCACACCGCCAGCCCAGATCCCAGCCCTCCCACTGCAACCCAAATCCCTCATCCCTGGTCCCACCCCAGAGTTCGCATCCCCAGACAGAGTCATCACCGCCCCCTCTGCACCCAACCCCTTACTCCAGCCTGTGAAAGTGCGTGAGGATGGGGGACAGTGACAGAGGAAGGGGAAATGAAGCAAGTCGGGGCGGGGCCTCGGAGAAGGTGTGGGGCAGGGGTGTGAGCTTAGAAAGTTGGCAACACTCCCCCCTCCCCTCCTACCAAAGTGGATTCCCCGCCCAGCTCATTTACTCTGATATTCACCCTAAATCGCCCCATCCCCCCAGCCTCCGGCTCCAGCCCAGCGCCCCTGCGCCCCGCTGCCCCCAGCCTCTCACCTCAGCCTCCATCCAGTTTTTCTCTTGGGGGAAGAATTGATAGCAGCTGTCATGGAAGGAGAGCCAGCCTGCGGGACACGACATAGCCTGTGCCCCTGCTGAGAGAGAGGGGGCTGGGGCCATGGTGGGGACAGGACACTGCGGTTAGAGGCTGTTTTGGAGGCACAGCCACAGCTTTCCCATTAGCACAAAAACATCGGGAGCCGGTTTGGGGCTGTGTCTGGCTGGCAGGACCCTCCAGGCCCTGGCGCTGCAGGAAGAAGCTGGGTTTGCTCAGACCTCAGCTTGGCAGAACGGAGCCCCTGGAACCCAGCTCTGAGCAGGGATCTCAGCAGGGCAGGGCCTCTGGGTTTGGATGGGATGTTGGCTCCTTTCCCATGGCTCCCTGGGGGAGACAAAGGAGGCAGTGACTGTGGGGTGGCTGATAGACCCTCCCTGCCCCAGGGAACTGGGAAAAATGGAGCTGCCAGCCACAGTGGCCCCCGTTCAGCTGCAGCCCTCGGGCAGAGGGAATTCCTACCACCCTGAGCTTCTCCCCATCTCCCCTTGGGCCATGCAGGACAGTGGGACCAGGGAAGCCGGCAGGGGGGCAGGAAGGGAACACCCAGGGCCATGGGGTGAAGCTGGGGGAGCAGTGGGGTTGGCATAGACTGGGACTAGGCAGGAAATCGGGGCAGGGGCCCAGTTCTGGATGGAAGGAGCTGGGGGGTTGTAGGAGGAGGGAAGGGAGAGAGGTGCCAGGGAGGTGGGGCATAGAGGGGGGGTAGCAGGGATCTGTGGGGCTGGAGCAGAGGGGAGGGGAACACTGGGCAGGCTCTGCCCTTCTCAGGCCTGGGGGCACAGAGGGACGGGGTGGAGCCGTGTCCCAGTGGGGGGAGGGAACGGGACAGTCTGAGGAGAAAGACACAGTGTGCAGGGACTGGGGCAGCCCAGCCGGGAGCAGAGGCCGGATGGGGGAGAAGCTGGGGCTGGAGCGGAGCCATGAGCAGCCCTTGGAGAGGGACCCCGTGGGGACACGGCCGGCCAGTGGGAGGGGACCACAGGAGCGGGGAATGGGAGCCTGCAGCTGACGGGGGCTGAGCGCCCGTTGCCCAGGGACTGGCCCCACCCAATCCTCATGGGAAGAGCCGACCCTGGGGGGCCTTTCACCCACCTTCTCTCACCCGCTCCCTGGGGAGGGGCCGCAGGGCCTGGGCTCCCCCCGGGCAGTGACCCCCAGCAGCAGGAGATGGGCAGTGGCTCTGGGAGCGACGAGGGAAATGAATCCACTTCCCGAGGGGCCGGGCAGGGACTCACCTGCCAGCGAGGGGTTAAAGATCAGGCAGCCGAGGAGGCAGAGGCTGAAGTAGGCGACTGGCCCCATCTTCTCACTTCCCCTGGGGAGAAAACACACCTGGGAGATGGGACCATGAGAGGCTGGGACACCCCCCAGAGCAGCCCCCCTTTTCCAATGGGGCATTTCACAGGGGGAGGCGCTTCAGAGCTGGGACTGTTTGCTAAAGGGTCTGGCTGGAAGGGCCCCCAGAGGGATCCCGTCCCCCAGCCCTGGGGCACCGAGCTCGGAGCCCATCTGCCTGGGTCCGAAGGGCCCTTCCTCCTCCACCCCTCCCTGAGCCGGGCCCCAGGGACAGAACTGGACACTCAGCAGGGAGCCAGGTCCCAGCTCCTCAGTGGCTGGGCTCTGCAAGCAGCATCTCCAGGGACTCCCCAGCCCAGGGCTGCAGGTGGGGAGGAGCCAGGGGTCAGCAGGGAGGCCGTGGTCACTCAGATGGGACCTGGGTCCCAGGCAACAGGGTCCCATTTGCAGAGCAAAGCAGTTCTCAGAAGGGGCATTTGCCATTTCCCGCTGCCCCTCTCTCCTCCATGCTGGGGCTGGCAGGTCCCCTCGGTAGCCACCTACATGGAACTTGGGGGGAGGGCACAGGCGGCAGCAGGGCTGCCCAGTGGGGGGGCAAGTGGGGCAATTTGCCCCAGGCCCCACAGGGGCCCCCACAAGAATATAGTATTGCAACTTTTTTTTATGGAAGGGGCCCCTGAAATTGCTTTGCCCCAGGCCCCCTGAATCCTCTGGGCAGCCCTGGGTGGCAGGAAGGGAGAGTTTGGAAGAGGCCCCAGTGGCACCAGGATGGAGGCCAGTCTGTGTGCACGTGGCTGGAATGCCAGCTGCAGGTGCAGCACCTCTGCAATCGTTCTCTGACTAGAGAGCTGGGTTAGTGTTAGAAACCTGGAGCCTCTTGTGTTATCACCCAGCACCTGGTACATGAAACACCCACTGACCACTGGGGCCTTTCCCCACTAACAGGTGTGTTAATCACACTCATATCTCCAGCTCCAGGATCATGTGTCTGGAAAGCCAACACCGCGTGGTTGGGCCGGGGAGGGGGGGAGGTGTTATAGTTACTGCAGCCCATGGTGGGGGCTGGGACCCCCGTTGCACCATGACTGGAAGAAGGGGTCGAATGGGAGAGCCGCCCTGCAGAGAGATGCTCCAGCAGGGACTGGACACAGGACTGGAGGCTGGGCCCAGCTCCCGGAGGGGCAGAGCGCTGGGCACAGCTCCGCAGGGCGTTAGGGTGCCACGTGCAGGGCTGTGCTGGGGGGGAGGAAGGGGGGAGACAGAGACGGCCCCAGGCTCAGGGCTCAGGGGACACACACGGGACAAGCCTGGCCACCCACCCCCGTAACAGATCAGCTGCCGCCAGCCCCCAGCGCAGGAGGAGGAGGAAGCTGGAGGAAGCCAGGGTCTCACCTGAGTGTCTCGCTGGGTAGCTGCTCTGGTGCAAGGCCAGTCCAAGTGCAGCCTGCATGGGACACTGGCCGGGCCCGGGGCATTTATAGACCAGGGCGGGGAGGGGACCGGATGTCAGTACTGAACATGCAGATCTGTGCTGATGGCAGCTACAATCATTGAACGCCCAGGCAGACAGAGCTAAGAGGAGCCAGGGCCCAGCCACCAGCCGGGCTGGGAGCAGGAGGAAGCGTTTGTCATTGTGGCTGTGGGGAGCCATCGTGCCCTGGCCCTGACTGGCCCAACTGCTCACGTCCATCTTGTCCCTTGGAAAGTTCGGGGCAGAGCCCCAGGGAGTGTAAATCAGCTGGAGTCCCCCTGAAGTCAGTGGGGGGATCCCCAGCGGGTACAGGCTGGTGTGGGGCTACTGGAGTCCTTGGGGTCAGAGCCCCAGCGGGGGGTGTTGCTCAGAGCTCCGCTGGAATCAGCGGGGCTAGAACCCCAGCGGGTGTGAACTGCCCAGAGCTCCACGGGGGTCACTGGACTCACCCCATCAGTGCAGGGTAAAACGGCAACTTCCCAATTCCCGGCCCTCAGGCCCGGGGAGCCCTCGGCCCATCACGCGCCCTGTGCTTGGCTCCTCAGTGCCCTGCACTGGGTGTTGTCATTTGCACCTGTGCAAAGAGAGTGGGAAATGCACCATCCTCCCTGGGTGGCAATTTACACGTTCCGGGCCCTGGTGTAAATGGTGACGTATGGAGTCGGGGACAATCAGGCCCATGAGAATTGGATTATAACTGGAGGGTGCTGCCTGGGGCCGAGGTTTTGGCCCTGTTCTGGGCTGCCCATGCTCCCTCGGGTCTGTCTCTGCTGCATTTCAAGGGAGCCCATTACCCTGGTATGTAGGTGCTGACCGTGGCCCAATGAAAGCGGTGTCAGACTTGCCCCCGAAGTGACTCTGATCTCACATGTCTGTGGCTTGGCTGCTGGTATCTGGGGCTAGTGAGGCTGTTTAGAGGCCGGGCACAGCACAGACCCTGTGAATTCGTGACACCTGGTAACGTCCCCTCATCTCATTTCCAAGCACCAGCTGACTCCTACTGTGAATTTGATGCATAGATTGCAAGGCCAGGAGGGACCACTGGGATCACCTGGTCTGACCCCCGTAAAACACAGGCCAGAGACCTGCCCCGCAATAATGCCTAGAGCGGAGCTGTTAGAAAAACATCCAAAGTTGATTTTAAAATTGCCCGTGATGGAGAATCCACCACGACCCTGGGGAAGTTGTTCCAGTTACTCTCACTGGCAAAAATTTCTGCCTCATTTCCAGTCTGGATTTGTCTAGCTTCAGCTCCCAGGACTGGACCGTGTTACACCTTCGTCTGCTAGACTGGGGAGCCCATTGCTCAATAGCTGTTCCCATGTAGGTATTTACAGACTGGAATCAAGTCCCCCCTTAACCTTTTCTTTGCTCAGCTGAACAGATTGAGCTCCCTGAGTCTAGCACTGTGAGGCAGGTTTTCTAATCCTTTAATCCTTCTCGTGGCTCTTCCCTGACCCCTCTCCAAATTATCAACATCCTTCTTGAACCGGGAACACCAGAACTGGGCACAGGATCCCAGCAGCAGTCGCACCACTGCCAAACACAGAGGTAAAATAACCCCTCTGCTCCGACTTGAGACTCCCCTGGTTTTGTATCCCAGGTTTGCATTAATCCTTTTGGCTACAACATTGTGCTGATAACTAATGTTCAGCTGGTTACCCACCCCCACCCCCAAGTCATTTACACAGTCCCTGCTTCCCAGGACAGGCCCCTATCCTGTAAGTCTGGCCTGTGTTCTGTGTTCCTAGAGGTCTGCATTTACATTTAGCCACACTGAGAGGCAAATTATTTGCTTCACCCAGTTTACCAGGAAATCCAGATCGCTCTCTATCAGTGACCTGCCCTTGTAGCCCTCAGGATTAATCTGCTTGCCTGCATAGATATATCTTTTCTTATGAGTATTGTATTGTAATGGGTTCATAGATTCATATTAAAAAGCAGTTTGGCTGTAATGCAAGAAATCTACAGGCCAAAAACTGCATGTTAAGCTAAAGGAAAGTTAGCATATCTATATCCTGGGCCCTTTTACCCAGAAAAGCAAAGGTGACCTTTTAAACTTGTTTTTCCTATAGCAAAATGAAGTACCTATGCCAAGGGAATAATTGGAGATACACCAATCTCCGAGGACTAGAAGGGACCTTGAAAGGTCATTGAGTCCAGCCCCCTGCCTTCACTAGCAGGACCAATTTTTGCCCCAGATCCCTAAGTGGCCCCCTCAAGATTGAACTCACAACTCTGGGTTTAGCAGGCCAATGCTCAAACCACTGAGCTATCCCTCACCCCTAGGTCTAAGACCTTTACCTAGACCAACAGATAATGAAGGATGGCAGAGGGTTTTTTTCAAAGTTGTACCCACAGACTTAACGAGTACACCCCAAGTGCACAGGTACCTGTCGTCCATACGCACATACAAAGTAGCCTATGGGGTAAGTTTACCCTAACATTTCTGTGGGGAAAGAGTGAAATTTGGGCATAAGAGGAAGGATTTCCAAGATTTATTCCTATAAAAAGAGGTAACCTACCTCACTATGGTACCTCCTCGTCCTTCTTCTTCACTTCTCTCTACTCTCCACTACTCTTCTCTTCACTACACTTCACTAGAGAGTAAATTCTAAAGTAGCTTTGACAGCTCTTCACATTAGTTTCCACTGTACGCTTCTGCAAGAGGTGTGAAACCAGAACCACCAGAGGCGGGGTCCTGTATTTTCCACCACCAGGTTATCAAAACAGGGTATGAGTATTAATCAAAGTTTGCAGCACATAATATTGTATTATCATATGTAGCTCTTGAATAACACTAATACAATTGTAACTCTGTCATTCTAAGTGTTTTACCGTTTACTTACTATTTAACTGATTTTAATAAAAAGTCGTTATGACTCTATCTGTCTCAGTGTGAGCTTCCTGTCATACCCCCGAGGGTCCCTTTATAAATTTTGTGGAGCCTGATTCGGGACACGAACTCTCCCGGACTGCACCTCTGATCCGTCTGCCTCAGTATTCCCCAGGATTTGGCAAGTCCCGACAGAGGGAAAAGACCTCTCGGTTTGCTACGAGCCATCGAGGGAAGAGAGGGAATGTACCCCCATCCCTCTATTATTTCCTTGGGACTTATTGAACTAAGTGTTAAAAAAGCAGTTAAGGGGTGTTATTTCCTGTTGTTTCTGTGAAGGAACGCCTGCAGTTTCAGAGTAAAGCGACAGAGAATTTATTCTAGTTTTTTGATTAAGCTAGTAAAGTTGTAGGATTGAAATGAGTTCTCTATTTCAGGCAAGGGCAAGAGTGGAGTCAGTTGGAGTTGCCCGCACTCTGGCTTTAGAAAACTTGACCAGGAAATATATTCAGGAGCATGGAGGAGGTTTAGAACAGCTGAGAAATAGTGAGATGATCTCTGAGCATGGGAACCCAGGGGGTTTTGCGAGTGAGGTATTTGATGTGGAAACAGAGCAGAAAAAGAAAAGGGCTAAACTGGTCAAGGGAGTAGCTGTTGGATACCTGCTCGTGGCTTGTAGCTCACTGGGAAAGAAATTGAATTAAAAAGGAGAGGTACTCAGGGAAGCTCAGCAAATGCTAGAAGCTTCTAGATCAGACCATGGTCGGCTGTTGGCAAGAATTAGAGAATCTGAGAAGAAAGAAGGTGTGGTAGAGGAGGACAAAGAATCGATTCCCATCCCTATCGGGATGGTGGAACTGACGGAGGCAGAAAAACCTACAGGGCCAACTCCTAGAAGCAGGGTCAGAGAGTTAGCTCAGGCTGGTACAGAACCTTTAGAAGTGGAGCTGGAGATTGAGTCTGAAGAGCCACGAGGAGAGTCAGGAGAGGAAGCTGGCAGTGCAGAAGCTACCAGCAGTCTGCAGATAGGAGAAGGAAGCCCCGAGGTGGCACCACAGGAGGCGGCGATGAGTGTCATAGAAAAGGCGGCTAGTGATGCAAAAGAGGAGAGGAGCAAAGCAAAGGGGGAGGAAAAATCCTCTCCTCTGTT
Source organism: Mauremys reevesii (assembly GCF_016161935.1). Taxonomy (NCBI): domain Eukaryota; kingdom Metazoa; phylum Chordata; order Testudines; family Geoemydidae; genus Mauremys; species Mauremys reevesii. The sequence goes on along the minus strand of NC_052623.1, from coordinate 359,933,886 downwards.
AGTGTCTGCCCCGAGAGTGAAGAGGCAGCGCCTTCAGAGACTATTATTGCCCAGGGACTAGAAGATGCAGTGTCACAAGTGACACAAGTAGCTAGGGCCTGTGATGTAGTAATGTCTAAGTTACAACAGAGAAAGCTACAACAACCAAGGAATAGAATTCCTGCTCCTCCACCCAATATTACATTAGCACCATATGGAGTAGAAGATCCAGTCCCTTTGCGTGGACACTTACTGGCATTTTGGCAATTATCAACATTGCCTAGGTCCCTAGAATTTCGTGGACCCTCTACACCCCCTTGGAATATGCTGGTATCACCTGGTGTACCGGTAAAACGCCCTACTCCACCAGACCTTAGCGATGTCCTGTGTCAGCGTGGAGATGCCCTGAGTGTAAGACATAGAGGTTTTATGGAAAATTATCCTACATATCCAGGATTATCTCCAGTGGAAAGTTCTGATGGCTCAGATGAGGAAAATGTGAATTTAGGTAGGAGTTGAGACATAGAAATTATAGATTCAAGCTCAGATGGAAGCCCAGATCCTGATCCAGAAGGAGGATCCTCAGATTCTAATTCTGATTGTCCTGTAGCAGTTGTTACAGATATTAAGACCCTAGATCTTGTAGCTAAGCAAGTAGGAATGATGGAGGATTCTTCAGTTGCAATGAATGCACAACAAACTTTTATCTTCTGATCAAACAAATTGGCAAGCCTAAACTCAGACTAATTAGTACGAATGATTATTATTAATATTAATTAATTAAAATAAAATAAAATTAAGTTGATAAATCAAATCAACATTACTAACACACCCCAAATCAGGCTACACCCTCGTCATTATTTACCATCCCCCAAACTTTGTGCCCCCTGCAAGCATATCAGTGCTGGATTTATGTTTCCTTCCAGGTCGCTGATAACAATGTTAACTACTGTAGGGCCGAGAACTGATCCCTGCAGGACCCCACTGGAAACAAACCCGCCCCATGGTTGGAATGTTCTGCTGGGGACACCCAGAGCTGTGGGTCCCTGTGTTACCCCACAGCTGCAGCAAGGGTGAGCTTCGCTGGAGATTAGCCTGTTTGTCAGCTCCCTGCCACAGCAGCCTGCTCCACTGAGGGGGTTCCCCCCACCCCTCCTGCCCTTTCACTGTATCTTCCGCACCCCTCCCACTCTCCCTGCCCTGCCATGGGCGTCCCCACCCCTCCCACCCTCCCATATCTGCCAAGGGGGCTTCCCCACCCATCTTATCCTCCCTGCCCTGCCATGGGAGCTTCTCCACCCCTTCTTTCTCCCTGCTCCATCAGGGTGGGGGCTGGAAGGGCTTATGAAATATCCCTGGGGTGGGGGAGGGCCAAAGGGGGATGAGGGCCAGGGGCCAATCTGCAGGGGGTGATGTGCCAGGCCTCACAAAGGGGGAGACACCTGGTTCAGTGCCAGCCAGGGAGGGTGGGGCCCTGGACACTGCTCTCTGGGACAGGATGCTCAGCTCCGGACCATGTGGGGTGGAGGGCAGGGGGCAGGGCTGTGGGTGGTGGAGAGTTGGGTAGACCCTGTCCCAGGGGTGGGTGGTGAAGCTACAGGTGTGGGAGGCAGCTGGTGGTGATAAGAACCCGGATGTTGGGGAAAGTGGGTTGGCGGTGACACAGGGGCACAAGGGAAAGAGTTTTGGGACAAGGGCTGTAGTGGGGGCAGGTGCAGTAGGGCTTTGCCTGCATGGCTACGAGCACCTGGATCGAGTCTGCTTGGCGGCTCCATGATGCTTATCAGCCGCTCTGGGCTTTGCTGCCGGAGCATCGTGCTTTTGTGCCAGCGCTCCTCATTCTGCTGGTGGATCCTCCTTTCCCTCTCCCGCCACTCCTGCGCTCTTAGATTCTCGTTAAGTGACTGCTGCATTACTTCATGTAGCATGTCTTCTTCGCTTCTACATGGCCTCTTCCTGATTCTTTGCCTGATTTCTTTAACCCTCCTCACCCCAAGAGCCTGCCCCGAACAACTTCCTTCGCAAAATAAAAGCCGCTTACCGGGAACCTTCTTTGGTGTTTGTCCTTCCCCAAGCACCCGCTGCTGCGACTGGCTACCTTCTTCCTGGCTTGAAAACAGCTCCTGGATGGATGCATCTAGGGATTCCAGGGTGTCTTCCTCCTCCTCAGTATCCTCTCTCCTGCTTTCCCCCTCCTCCTCCTTCCTTGTTGAACTGGGCTCTGAAGTGTCCATGGTGGTACTTGGAGTGGAGGTGGGGTCGCCCCCAAGTGTCGCGTCCAGCTCTTTGTAGAAACGGCAGGTCGCAGGGGCAGCACCAGAGAGGCTGTTTGCATCGCGAGCTTTGTGGTAGGCACTCTGCAGCTCCTTCACTTTAACCCTGCACTGCAGTGCATCCCGGTCATGGCCCCTTTCCATCATGTCCCTTGATATCTGCCCGCAGGTATCGTAATTCCTACGGCAGGAGCACAGCTGGGACTGCACAGCTTCCTCCCCGCAAACACCGATGAGATCCAGCAACTCGCCATTGCTCCATACTGGGGATCGCCTGGAGCGTGAAGGGATGGTCTCCTGGAAAGATGTGCTGAGAGCACTCCACGCCTGGCTGAGCAAACAGGAAGGGGAATTTCAAAATTCCCAGCGAATTTAAAGGGTGGGTCTGGCAGTTAGTCACCTGAGAGCAGAGCAGGAGAGTTCAAAGTGCTGAGCAGAGTGGCTAGGACAGGCATTGTGGGACACCTCTGGAGGCCAATCAGAGCGCATTAAGAGACCAGGGCCTCTGCACTGGCACCGTGCCGCTCCAGTGGGGACACATCACACGTTATTCCACCCGCCGAGGTGGGGTACCAGGAGTGCTCTAGCCGCGGTGTCAGAGCGCTCTACGTGCCTTGCCAGTGTGGACGCGTCGTGAGTTAGGGCACTTGGGGCTGCTTTAATGCTCTAACTTGCAAGTGTAGCCGAGCCCTTACACAGTCTCAGTCTATCATGTCAACACAGTTACCTTTATCAGCCATTTCTGTAACCTTAACAAAACCCCAGGCTGATGGCCTGTAATCATGCTGCCAGGCCTTGATTTTTTCCTGATTGAAGCCTAGATCAGCCTTTCCCTGATTTTCCCCAGGATCGGTCTCAAACTAACTGGTCTCTAGTTACCCAGGTTATCCCATTTCCCCTCTTAATAATTGGCACAACATTCACTTTCCTCCAGTCCTCCAGAACTTCAATTTAAAAAAACAACAACATTAGTGCTTCCAACAGCTCCTCGGCCACATCTTTTAATTCTCTTGGGTGCCAATTATCCAGTTCTGCTCAATTAAAATCATTCTCTTTAATAGCTGCTATTTAACTTTATATCGCAGAATAGCAGGTATTTCTATCGCTCTGTAAGAGATGAGTGTATCTGGGCTCTGATTGGCTGAGATAATCCCACCCAACAGGCTGGTTCATGACATCAGTGAGGTGCCTTTGGCTAACAAAGGGAACGTGGGAAAGTTCCTGTCTCAGGGGTGAGGTGATGTAGCATCCTGCTGCCCCGGGGTTTCTGCCAAAACCCTTTCCCTCCCAAAACAGTTGCTCAGGCTCAGGCTCTGCGTGGAGCTGTGGTTCATTGGCCGGCTCCGCGGCACTCAGATTTCCCTGCAGTGCATTAGCAATTCCCTGTCCTCTGCATTGTGTTACAGAGCCAATGTCACCCACCCTCATCACTCGTAACCCCAAGGGATCAATTCACGGCGTAGCACCTCTGGGAGCCCCTGAGGAGACCAGGGTGCCCTGGTTAGTGATGGGAACAGCCCCAGGCCCCCAGAGGTGGGGAGCTGGTTGAATTATCCAGACACAACAGGCCCCACAACAGGCACTGACGGCTCTGAGGGACGATCTTTTCCTGGCCAGGATCAAGGGCCAGCCGGCCATACTCAGGCTGCTCCACAGCACCAGGTATGACTGACCAGAGGGTCCTACTGTCCCACCTCCCAGATGTAGCAGGGGGCAGGGGCATTGCACAGAGAGGGATTCAGCCATCCCTGTCAGGCAGCACCCACAGACCTGTGATGGGCACCAGAATCCCCCTCCCCCAGCACCCCACATCTCCTCTAGAACATCCCGCAGGGAGCCAGCTTCTCCCCATCCTGCTCAGCATCCAAGTGCTGCCAAGAATATGGACTGAAGGGCCAGACTCTGAGCTCTCCTGCACAGACTGTTTTAGCCCATTACGAGGTGACAGTTGCTGTCACACTTGCAATTTCCTTTATAATCTAACAGTTCTGGCGTGTTAGGGCCCAGTCCTGAGTGAGCAACTTACCCAGGCTACAATGAGCTGAAAAAAGCAAAGTGCCGGCTCATTGCCTCTGGGCAGGGGGTGGAGGAGCTCACTGCTCTCTGGGGTAACCTGGTTCCTCTGTCTCTCCCTGCAGCCCGACAGAGCCCAGTATGGCTTGGCCTTTGCGTTAGGCTTGGCCAGCTGCTGCTGAGTTAGGTGAGGCCACTGCAGGCTTCTGTCTTTATGTTTAGTTGTGGCCAGGGGTGGCTCTATGTATTTTGCTGCCCCAAGCATGGCAGCCAGGCGGCTTTTGGCGGCGCGCCTGCGGGAGGTCTGCTGGGCACGCAGATTTGACGGCTTGCCTGAGGGAGATCCCCCGGTCCCGCGCCTTCGGTGTACCCGCCGCCGAATTGCCCCCGAAAGCGCGGGACTGGTGGACCTCCTGCAGGCATGCTGCCAAAGGCAGCCTGACTGCTGCCCTCATGGCGACCGGCAGGCTGCCCCCCGTGGCTTGCCGACCCAGGTATGCGCTTGGAGCGCTGGTTCCTGGAGCCGCCCTTGGTTGTGGCTTTAAATAACCATTGAAGTACAAGGGTTTAGGAAAGGTACCTTTTCTACTAGGCTTATAAATCCAGAGACAGGAAAAAAAACAGTAAAAGGAGAGGACAGGGAAGGGCTACAGAGTGATCTGAGGTGCTTGGTACCTGGGCACAATCAAACAATGTGCATCTTAACACAGTAAAACTCAAAGCGTGTATGTAGGGACAGAAGGGTGGGGATGGCAAAGTGAGTTAAATCTTTGCTGTGACAGTCCATCATGCCCTGTGGTGCCAATGAGCGATGAGCTTGGGCTGCAGTTACAGACCGTGCTGGGGAAGAGGCCTGTAGTTTCAGGGTCTGTTAACCAGGGACTTGGACACAAGGCTCAACATCGCTGAAGCAAAGATTGCAACGGGCCTGGGGCATTCTGGGAGCCTTGGTTTTCACAGATGTTAAAACCTGAAGGGACCATTGTGATCATCTAGTCTGAGCTCCTGCATCACACGGGCCAGAGACCCCACCAGTGAGTTCTGTGTCCAGCTCAGAGCTTCTGGTTTCACTAGGGTAGATCTGTAGAACTGAGCGGTCCCCACCAGATCATTGATGAAGACTGTATGGCACTGGGCTGAGAACTGAACCATGCAAGACCCCCTACAAACAACCCTGCTGGAGCATAAGTCCCCATTGACCATTACTTTGTGAGATCTATCAGTTAGTCAGTTCTGAATGCATTTAATAGGGGCTACACTCATTTTGTATAGTTCATTTTTTAATCTGAATTTCAACTGAGACTAAGCCAAATGCCTTAGAGTGCTGACATGTATCACGTCATGGAGTCATAAATTCCAAAGCCAGAAGGAACCATTGTGATCATCTAGTCTGACCTTCCGTATAGCACAGGCCAGAGAACCAGCCAGGGTGCAGTGGGTGATGGTCTGAGACCTGAATCAGTGACTGTACAGGAACTCTGGGCTCTGATTAGCTGACACAATTCCACCCAGCAGGCAGCTCAGGACATCCACGCTGTCCCTACAACTAACGAATGTTTCCATCCCAGTGCTCAGGTGCTGTAACATCCTGCTGCCCCAAGGTTTTTGCTGAAATACTTCTCCCCAAGAGGAGATCTGGCTCTGAAAGCAGCTGCTCTATGTTCTTTGGCCAAGATTTACAACAGCGCCTCAGTTTTGGAGTCCTCAGCTGGGGACCCCATAAAGGGACAGGAGTGCTCAGCGGTCAGCCCCTGAGAATCAGGTCCCAGGGACTTGTTTCAGGTCGGACACCCCAGGTCCCATCACTTTGCCATACTCGCCTTTCCTAAACCCTTCTGCTTTAGCGGTTATTTAAAATCACAACTAAACATGAAGGCAGAAGCCAGCAGTGGCCTCGCCCTGCACAGCAGCAGCTGGCCAAGCCTAAGGCAAAGGCCAAGACATACTGGCCTGTGTCAGGCCGCAGGGAGAGTCAGAGGAACCTGGTTACCCCAGAGAGCAGCGAGCTCCTCCAGCCCCTGCCCAGAGGCAACAAGCCAGCACTTTGTTATCTCAGCTCATTGTAGGCTGGGTAAGTTGCTCACTCAGGGCTGGGCCCTAACGCACCAGAACTGTTAGATTACAAAGGAAATTGCAAGTGTGGCAGCAACTGTCACCTCTTAATGGGGCAATAAAATCGGGACACCAAAACAGTCTGTGCAGGAGAGCTCTGTGCCTGGCCCTTCGCTCCGTGTTCCTGGCAGAGTGGGGTGGGTGCTGAGCAGGACGGGGAGACGACCCAGGCGGGAACACCCATGACGTACCTCACAAGCTTGGTGGAAACTGGGCCCTGAAAACCAGACATGAAACACATGAAGGTTGTCAAAATCAATGGCCTAGAGAGCCTGGGGTGGAAGGATATAAGGGCCCAGAACTCTCTAGTTCAACCAAGGGTGTTCAAAGAGGCCTCTATATTGAAGGGCCAAAGGGCCAAGACTAAGGGTGTGGGCAAAGGCAGGTTCCCTGTGCCACTAGCGAAAGTTTATGTGGAGTGGGAAGGTTTGGAAAGTGATTTAACTGTAGGAATTATGCAAGACGCCCCAGTGGACATGTTGGTTGGAATGATTTTTTCCACAAGGCCAAGACTGTTGGCATGGTGACCTGCAGCTAGAAGGAGTATAGTGTAGGGTCCCCAGAGGGAAAGGGTAAAGTCTCAGCAGCTGCTGAAGGAATGGGGGTGGGTCTCTGTAATCCCTCTGCAGAAGGAGGAAGCTGCATGATTCCAGGCGTGGGGGTGGCTGAGAGCGACTCCTGCACTGAAGCTGAGGGCAGCGTCTCCTCAGAGATGGGGAGAGTGTATTGCCTGTCAGTGAAAGGCTGTTCCAGCTGTTAGCTGCAAGCCTGTCACAGCTCACCCAGGGGCAGATCCAGCTCCAGGGAGCACAGGGAGATGTGTCCCAGAGGGGAGCCCAGAGAGGGGTGATGGACTCTTAGAAACCACTGAGGAGGTGGGTGCGGGTTCCATTGACTCTGCAGTGCAAAGAGGCAGCGTGATTCCAAGTGTGAGACAGACAAAGTCAGGCCTCTGCCCAACCGAAGGCGACGTGCCCTCAGGGTCTGGGGCAGGGGAAATATTGTCGGTGACTGAGGACGCTGGCCCAGTTGTTTGCTGTCAGGGATTTGCAGCAGAGCAGAAGGCAGACCCCGTCCTAGAGAGCATAAGGAAACGTGTCCTCGAGGGAACTCCAGGAACAGGGTGGAGAAGTTTTCTGAAGAGGGTGGGAAGCTGTATAGAGAACAGAGACCCTGGGCCGCCCTATAGGCAGTTGGTTGTACCCAGCCAGCACCGTGGGGAATTAATGCTTTTAGCACATGATGGTCCTTCTGCTGGTCACTTGGGGGTACAGAGGACTTACAACAGGCTAAAGGGGAATTTCTACTGGCCAGGAATACAGAATGATGTGAGAGGTTATTGCAGTGCTTGTGTCGTTTGTCTAGAGAGGAAAAAACCTGTAGGACCCCGGACAGCGCCCTGGCGTCCCTCGCGTGTGACAAAGGAGGCGTTCCTGAAGGTAGCGATGGACATTGTGGGCCCTACGCAGCGTCCCACTCGGAGGGGGAACAGGTATATCTGAGTGGTGGTGGATTTTGCCACCAGGTATCCTGAGGCAGTTGGTCTGTCTAACATTGAAGTCGAGACTGTGCCAAGAGCCTTTCTCACAATATTCAGCAGGGTGAGTTTCCCTACAGAGATTTTATCTGATTGGGAGTCAAATTTCTTGTCACAGCTACTCAACAAGGTATGGAAACTATGTGGAGTGAAACAACTTAAAGCTGCCCCCTCTCGCCCCCAGGCCAAGGGTTTGGTAGAAAGGTTCAGTGCGATCTAAAATCCATGCTGGGAATGTACACTAAGAAAAGAGGCCAGAACAGAGACGAGTTGCTATATGCTGTACGATTCCTGCTGTATGCTAACAGGGAGGTACCCCAAGAGTCCACAGGGTTTTCCTCATTTTGTCTTTTATAAGGGGGAAACGTAAGGGGACCCTTGATTTTATTAAAGATTAATGGGAGGAGAACCCTGAGGTAACAGAGGAACCAGTGACCGAATATGTGCAGAGGTTCAGGAAAGAGTTAAAAGACATAATGGAAATTGTCCAAGCCAATCTCCAGGACACTCAGGCCAAACAGAAGATGTGATATGACAGAAATGCACTTTTGAGATAGGAGAGTTGGTAATGGTGCTAAGCGTGTGAAAAAATACAAGATGCAAAACTCTTGGGAGGGGCCCTTCAGGTTAGTAGAAGTGGCAAACGTGGACACATATCAAGTTAAAAGGCCCCATGATGATGCTGTCCCACAGCTTGTAGATGTGAACTGGCTCAAAGCCTATCACAGCAGGGAGGCCGTAGTGAACATGATCTGTTGTGTGGAAAGGGAAACTGAAGCATATCCACTCACTGATTTGATGGCTGAATGCCAAGGTGGTGCAGCTCTGGAAAGCACTGGGATCTGCAGAGAGTTAACACCAGTCGAAGTGGGGAAGGTGTTATCAGTGCTGCAAGGATACAGTGAGGTGTTTTCCAACAAGCCAGGAAGAACACACTTGCTAACTCATAAAATCCTCACCAAAGGGATACAGCCACCCCCTTCTAGGCCTCTGGCAAGGTGCAAGAACAAATTCATAGAGAGAGACACAATATGTTGGACCTGGGAGTGATTAAGGAATCATAGAATCATAGAATCTTAGGGTTGGAAGGGACCTCAGGAGGTCATCTAGTCCAACCCCCTGCTCAAAGCAGGACCAAACCCAACTAAATCATCCCAGCCAGGGCTTTGTCAAGCCTGACCTTAAAAACCCCTAAGGAAGGAGATTCCACCCCCTCCCTAGGTAACCCATTCCAGTGCTTCACCACCCTACTAGTGAAAAAGTTTTTCCTAATGTCCAACCTAAACCTCCCCCTCTGCAACTTGAGACCATTACTCCTTGTTCTGTCATCTTCTACCACCGAGAACAGTCTAGATCCATCCTCTTTGGAACCCCCTTTCAGGTAGTTGAAAGCAGCTATCAAATCCCCCCTCATTCGTCTCTTCTGCAGGCTAAACAATCCCACTTCCCTCAGCCTCTCCTCATAAGTCATGTGCTCCAGCCCCCTAATCATTTCTTTGCCCTCCACTGGACTCTCTCCAATTTATCCACATCCTTCTTGTAGTGTGGGGCCCAAAACTGGACAGAGTACTCCAAATGAGGCCTCACCAGTGCTGAATAGAGGGGAATGATCACATCCCTCGATCTGCTGGAAATGCCCCTACTTATACAACCCAAAATGCCATTAGTCTTCTTGGCAACAAGGTCACACTGTTGACTCATATTCAGCTTTTTGTCCACCGTAACCCCTAGGTCCTTTTCTGCAGAACTGCTGCCCAGCCAGGGGCGGCTCTACAAAGTAGGCTGCCCCAAGCAGCGCGGAGCGCTGCGCCGCCCTTCCCCAGTCCCGCGGCGGGTCCCCTCTTCCCGCGGCTCCGGCTTCCTGGGGAGGGCGTCATTTAACTCGGTGGAGCTCCGCCGGCATGCCTGCGGCAGGTCCACCGGAGCCCGGGACGAAGCGGACCTGCCGCAGTCATGCCTGCGGGAGCTCAACCGGAGCCGCGGGAAGACGGGACCCGCCGCAGTCATGCCTGCGGCAGGTCCGCTCGTCCCGGGCTCCGGTGGACCTGCCGCAGGCATGCCGGCGGGAGCTCCACCGGAGCCAAATGACGCCCTCCCCAGGATGCCGCCCCAAGCGGGCGCTTGGCCCGCTGGTGCCTAGAGCCGCCCCTGTGCCCAGCCATTCGGTCCCTAGTCTGTAGCAGTGCATGGGATTCTTCCATCCTAAGTGCAGGACTCTGCACTTGTCCTTGTTGAACCTCATCAGATTTCTTTTGGCCCAATCCTCTAGTTTGTCTAGGTCCCTCTGTATCCTATCCCTACCCTCCAGTGTATCAACCACTCCTCCCAGTTTAGTGTCGTCTGCAAACTTGCTCAGGGTGCAGTCCACACCATCCTCCAGATCGTTAATGAAGATATTGAACAAAAGTGTAAGTGACCAGGTGCTTACAGCGCCAGCGGGGAGGGGAAGAAGTTCTGAGTGGCCGAGACAGCGACAGCGACTAGCCAGTGTTGTGGATAACGAGGGGTCACTTTGCAGACAGGCTGTGAATAGGAGAGGGGTGAAATTCACAACTGATTGTCATGGAGTCCCCGAGCGATGCTCTGGAACGGCTCCCCACCAAGCCAGGCAGGACGTTGGGGAGCCTCCTCTCCCTTGGAGCAGACTGTCTGCAGGACAAGAAGCTCACACGGCTTCACCTCCTGGGTCTCTCCTTGGAGCATTCAGCCTCCTCTGCCCCTCCGTGCACTTCCCACGCAAGTCCACCCAGGCGGGGTCCTGGGGAAGCCACAGGGTCCTGCACCCCCACTTTGCAGTCAGACGTGACTCTCAGCCAGCCAGTAAAACAGAGGTTTATTCGATGACAGGAACACAGTCTAAAACAGAGCTTGTAGGTACCGCGAACCGGACCCCCTTTAGTTAGGTCCATCTGGTGCCCCAAGCAGGCCACAGCCCTGTTGGGAAGCTCAAGCCCTGTCAGGGCCCATCTCCATTTCCCAGCCAGCCTCAAAGTGAAACTCCCTCCAGCCTCTCACTCAGCCTCCCCCCGGCTCCTCCCCCAGCCATTGTCCAGTTTCCCGGGCAGAGGTGTCACCTGGCCTCCAACCCCCCTCCTGATTCTCAGGTTACATGCTCAGGTATCCTCCCTTCCCCAAGTCAGCCAGTCCCAGCGCACCCCCCTGCAACCTTCCCAGGTCAATGCTCCCCACTCAGCAATCAGAGAACACAGACAGAACATTCCCACTTTGTCACACTAATCCACTGCCTGGCCCCGATCACTGGGGGCTGTGTCTGTGTGGGGCCTGCAATGCCAGGGGGTGTGGGGAGCAAGGGGGGGCCGGGGCTCTCAGACCAATTCCATTTATCACTGGGACAGGCCTGGGCCCGCCATGAGCCGGGTGTGTTAGACAGGTATCAGAGGGGTAGCCGTGTTAGTCTGGTTCTGTAGAAGCAGCAAAGAATCCTGTGGCACCTTATAGACTAACAGACGTTTTGCAGCATGAGCTTTCGTGGGTGAATACCCACTTCTTCGGAATCAAGCAGTGGCCACTGCTTGCATCCAAAGAAGTGGGTATTTACCCACGAAAGCTCATGCTGCAAAACGTCTGTTAGTCTATAAGGTGCCACAGGATTCTTTGCTGCTTCTGTGTTAGACAGTCACACGCTGCGGTAACAAGCAGCCCATTGAGCACTGGGCTCTGTAGGAATTGTTTAACACTGCTAGTTATGCCTAGGGCTCCAGCAAGGCCTACAAAATATTCATAATTTGTTACTTTTATAAACTATTAGTAAATTACATCGAAACAGCAGCAGAAACCCGCACCCAAGGGAACAGGGCACTGAGAACAGCCTATACCCCCCGGGGAGCTCCCTGCTGGGCCTGGGGTGCTGCTGAGGGGCTGAGCCCACCCAGCCCAGTTCCTGAGCGGGGGCCCCAGTCCCGGGGCAGGGCTCTCGCTCTCTCCTCTGCCCTCTGGCTGGGGTGGGGGCACGTGGGGTGGGGGAGGTAGGAGCAGTAGCACACGGACCAGGCGTCTCCCCTTTCACACTGAGCCTCGGCCTCTCTTTGCAGGATGGGGCTGCCCCAATCTGGGGTGCTCAGGGCTCCATCCCACCCTCCTCTTCCTCAGGGCTGGGCACAGGAGCTGGGATCTTCTCCGAGGGGCAGGGAACGGGGTGGGGGAGGGGTCACTGTATGAGCAGGAACGGCCCAGCCTGCCCCACCCCAGGGGTCATTTCTGTTTCTCTTTCTAGGTTTTCAGAAATGGCACGATTATCGCTGTGAAGAGAGATACCCCTTCATTTGTGAGCACAAACCCTAGGGGAGGCAGCTCGCCTGGACCAGAGGGCTCCCAACACCTGGGCTGTGAGTGAATCGGGTCCCTCCGGCTCCCCGGGGAGACCAGATCCTGTGTCCCCGGGTGCAAAGTCCCTTCTGCAAAGCATCACTGAGTTACGCTGTGTCACTCCCGCTCTGCTCTGCCCCCTTCTCTCCCTGTCGCACCCACGCTCTGCTCTTCTCAGCCATCTCAGCACAGTGCAGTGATAATAAACTTCCTCTCCAGCATTCAGCTCAGTGTGTGTCTCCTTTCTCGTGTTCCTGACTCTGACATGGACAGTCCCCTGTGTCGCCTGGCCCCAGCCTCAGCACCCCAGAGCCAGCGCTTCAGGGGAAGGAAATGGACTGAATTAAGAATGAGGAGGGCCCTGCCCTTCTGGTTAAAAAGTGGATATTCGCTACCCCTGAGACACGGCCCATTCATACCGCTCCCTTCTCCCCCCACCCCGGGCGCTCATCCCTCCTGTCCTCATCTCGGCGCTGTCCAGAGCAGGACCTGTCTAACCTGCCTGCAATGCACCTGCCCATCTTGCAGAACAGGAATACAAACCAAAAAAGACTGAGCCAGGACTCCTGGGTTCCAATCCCAGCTCTGCTGGAGGGATCCTGTGTGACCCTGGGAACATCCCTTCTCCTTGAGATCTTTTTACTAACTTGGAGAAATACAAAAGCTAATGAGCAGATGGTCTTAGGCACGGGAACCCCTGTATAGCGAAAATGATTGGCTAGTGGTTTCTACATAGCGATGTTTTAGTAAAATAATTGGCTACGGCATAGAGAAAAGAGCCTCGTTGTAACTATATAACGAGGGCCAGAAGACAAGCTTGTTGGAGCGTAACTCCGGGATACAGCTGAAGACCAAAGCGGCTGGAACTTTTTAACCCCTGCACGACCAGACTGTGCAGAAGCCGGAGCCCAGATGACACGACCCTGACTGGCCATCGGGAGACGTCCATCTTATTGGCAGTGGTGAGCATAAGATGCTTGGTGTGCGCATTCCATTATTTGTTACAAGTATTTATTAACAATTAGCATGTGTTAATGGATATTCACTGGGAAAAGGCCTCACAGACCCATAGAGCCCTGAGTCCACTGGGAGTGGGGATTAGCCCTGAGCCCACAGAGGGGTAAAGTTGGGTCCCTTATGCCCTGAGTGCCCATGAGGGAGGGTAGAGGTGGACTCATAACTAGTGCGGGTACCAAAGGGGCAAGAATCACTGAGCACAAGCAAAAGACCCCTGGTTGTTTTGCTTGCGTTTGCCCTAAAGGACATATTGAGTTTGCCTGACACTCCCAACCCCTGCATTGTCTTCGACTCCTCCCTGGGCCAGACTCCCCTCGCGTAGCCATTCACACCTGTGTAAAGGGAGTGCATGGGGGCGAATGGCTCGGGAAGCTGGTGAATCAGGTGCTAGGATTCGAAGGGAAATGTCAGGTCACCAGGAGACTAATTCTGAGCTGGATTCAGAGCTGGGGCGAGCGGGGGCACATCTATGGCAATGAATGGAGGGGCAGGGCTCTGCTTACACCTGGCCTCAGTGTGGCCCTGTCTCTTTCCAATCTGAGCAGGCCAGACCTGGCTGCTAGGTCCGAAAGTGCAGCGCTGCCAATAGCCCTGGTTTGGCTGGGGCCATCTGGGTTTCTAACGCCCACCCTGGTAACTGCTGGTCCAGCCAACATCCAGGAACCCCTGGCAGCTATTCTAACCCTGGCCTTGAGAGCCAGCCAGCCTCCCCACTCCTCCTGCTGCTACCTGCTGAGATGCCAGCTGCCCCGCTGTGCTCCTCATCCTGCAGCCCCAGGTTCTCCGATGTGATAAAGCTCCAATGTTACGGGTAGAAGCATCAGCCACAAATGGAGCCTTAGAGATGCTGGGGGACATCGATAACCAGAGGGAAAAGCTGTAGCAGGGGCCGCAGGCTGGGGTATGTGTTTGCAGATTGCACGGTGGAGAATCATCCTGTCCGTGGGGCTGCGATCCCGATCCCCAGCTGTTTGTTACACAGAGGAAATGCGAGTGCAACGTCCTGGGGCATGGTCAGCTGCCACCTGCTGGGGCCCTGCCCCACCCGGAGAAGTGAAACTCGGAGCACAGTCAGGCGCATTTACCTTCATCCTAATTCTGAGCATCAGTTCCAGCTCTCAGCGGAGCAGGAGAGCTCCTCCAGCTGCTACCAGAGTTATTTAGCCAGTAGTGTGTGAGGAGACTCCGTATTTATGCTACAGTGAACCACTTTCCCCAGTGCTCTTAAAAACAGTGTGTAGCTTTTCTTCTTGGTGTACACAGAGAGAAAGGCTGGTCATGGGTTGTGAAAATAATCAGCAACTCATACGACTGGATAGGAAGCACAGATGCTGTGGGAATGGAAATATTAGGGAAAGGAGGATGCAAACCAATTTTGGGGAGTGTTGTGCCCACGGTAACAGGCTAAGGTGTGTGTGCTCCTTATTTCTGGATCCATCCAGCCTGCTGACTGTATCCCTAGATGGATGGAGTGGTCAGGAATTCTGTATTTGTGTTGATTTATCTTTGACTCACACTCCCTGGTTAATACATTTGGCTGACTGATTCTTTGATGTCTGATTGATAAGAGAACCAAACCCTCAGGTAACAATTGGCACCCCTGATGAGCATCAATAATCAGGGTTCTGTCAAAGCCATTTGAATACAGGGTCCCTCCTGGGTTAGGGTAACAGGAGAGTTGCAGCACAGGGGTTGGGCTGTGGTAGACAATGGGCCCCAGCACTTGTTGTGTTTCTTCTGAAGTTAGGTGCGTCAGTTTCAACAATGGAGGTTTTGACTTTGCCAGGATTCATTTAACGGGCACTTACCATACACCACCAGGCTTTTTTCCCCTCTCCTCTCCTCATGTAATAAACACCCGATTCTGCAATTTAACTTGGCACCTTGGTTCTTTAAAACACTAACCTGTTTTTAAAAATTCTCCTGTTTCCTCCTGAACTTGGTATGAACTAATAATATGTAGCAAAAAAAGCTAAAGCGGGCAAAATGCGCCAGCTATAAAAACCATACACGTCGTCTGACAATCAGATGACCTCGGAGTCTTATGTAAAGAAAATATATATTAGCCCAATGCTGGATAAAACTGAGAATAGGATTAGTAATAATTCTCATCTACCGGTAAAAAGCACCAGCACGTGTGTCTCGCACTGTCCCTAAGGCAGGCTATCCAATGGCCTGTTCCAAGAGACCATTATAGAGAGTGAGTTCCTGGAGCAAAGCTAACCCCTCTCTAGTTCAGACCAAGTCAGGAATGTGTCTTGTCCTCTTCTTTTGGGACATTCCAGTCCAGGCCTGTGAGCGGAACTCCCTCCCTGCTGCTATGGTAAAGCAACTCATCTGTCCTGCCCTTGACAGCTTCCCTTTAGAGTTAAGCTAAAGCTCACTTCAGTGAGTGCAAGGGGTTATGGGATACAGGGCTGTGTAACTGCTATTACATTACTAGTATGTTATTACATGCTGAGATGTTTGGTGTGGATAATACGTACTGGTAAAGTGGTCTGTGTGTGTGTGTGTGTGTGTGTGTGTGTGTGTGTACATGTATACATGCTAGCACAGCATATATTAGTCAACATGCCTCTGTTAACCAAAAATAAAGAGACTATTAATTCAAATTAATCCAAAATGTAAGTAAAAATGTTTTTAAAGAGATGCAAATATACTTGTGTAATTATGCAAGCTTTAAAGGTGCATTAGTAAATGAGAACAGGGGCAAGTTCAGTAAAATTAAATGTTATGTGCTCAGATATTCAAAAAAGTTGTAATTAGAACAGTTTTTTAAATCTAGATCTATTCCAACCTTTTCCCCCCCTTTCTTTCTTTCTGTATTTGTAATAAAAAGTTAAATAATTTCAATGGTGTTTGTCCTAATAACAGGTGAGCTAACTTTTTAAAATTGCTTTATGGCAAACAGTATTGGCTCATGTTAACTCAATTATTCCATTTACATTCATACAACATTTCTGGAGTTCTACTTAGTACCCGGGAAACAGACAATTGTTTTGAAAGTATAAGAAATCAGACTGTAACTATCCGTTGATCACTTGGTATAATGAAAGCACAGGTTCCGACTACATGGGTGCTCAAGCACCCAGGGGGGAAAATAATGGGTGCTCAGCACCGAGGAGCCAGAGCTTGTGGAATGTGATGAGTTCAGTAACTAGAATATGAAAGATGTGTATAAATATGCTGAAAATAGCCTCCCTCCAAAACTGGAAGAGTATCTCCCTTCCCCAACACACACCTCTTAAAAAGCACCCACCAGCAAAACCAAAAGTCAGCGCCTATGAATGCAAGAGTTAAACAATGTGTTAAAGGGAAACTGTAAATTGACAGAAGGTGTGACTTGATTGTTCTATTATTGAAATTTCAAAGGAAGCACAGAAGGAAGTGGTTAAAAGCAATTTTAAGAATAACTTCGCTGGAACACGTCTCTACCAGCACTGGAACAAAAGCTGTAGTAAGAGGAGGCCCTGGGATATAAACCTTGGTATCAGAGGCCCAGGCCTGAACTAAAGTAATGGTCAAGACTTTGCTAACATAAAGCAAAGTTAAGCTGTGAGCCAGAGGCAGGCCCTGCTCACAGGAGCTGGCAAGGAAAGGGCTGATGCTGCAAGAAGATACGTACCTAAAAGGTACTGAACACTAGATATCAGAACATTCACATACTTGCACATACCACACAGATAACAAGGAACAGGCTGGCCCATCCCAATGACAGGGCCAAAAGGGGAATATGATGGATAGAGTAGTTTTGATCGAACCAACATGTACAAGGTAGAAGGCGGCACCTTAATACGTAGAGAGGTTGAACCTTGCTGCGTAGAGGGGTTGCACCTCATACGTCAGGAGTGATGTGTAACTTGTTTGTACCTGTGTATAAGAATGCATCCCTGGGGCGGTGTCTTTGTCTGGCCGAGGGGGCAGTGGAAAGTCCCGCCACTGACTGAGCCAGGTCCATTGCCAAGAGGCACTTTCTCGTAGTATGCCCTGAATTAGGCTAAGAAACCTACAGGGAACTGCCATTGTGTCCGAGGTCGCAATAAACCTAGTCGACGTGACTTTGCATCTTACTAGACTCTGTGGATATTGGGGGTTCTCGTCGGGTCTGCTGTGTCAGCTATCTGCGCAGAGCTGGGGCAGCACACAGAGGGAACACACGCATGCAGCCGAGTGATACCAACATTGGAGAAAGCAGAGCACCACACCGGTACCACTCTGACAACACTGGTGACCCCGACTGCTGATCTGGTAAGTAAGCGAACCTGGCATGGTAAGAATCGCAATCCAACATGGCAGCTAACCTCGAGCTAGGAAACCCCCTGATCCCCTCCCTTATAATCCCCATGGAGTTTGATAACTCCTGGACCTGCTAGATTGCCAGTAAGGGGGGTCCATATGAATTTAAAAAAGAGAGTGGGGAAACATGGACTGGCATATGTAGAGCGATGGTAGAAACCGAGGCTCTGAAAAATAGTAATAAAAGTAAAAAAGCAAAAATTTTGCAACTTATGTCTATGGCAGTGAGGTGGCTTAAACAGCATGCTGGCATGCTGGCCAAACAAGTAACAGAAAAAACAGGAGAAGTAGAAGAGGCAACCCGGGCAGTCGAGCACTGGAAGGCCCAAGCTCTTTTAGCAAAGCAACAGGCAGTCCAGACTCATGATATGCTTGAGCAAGTAAAGCAGGAAAATAAAAAATTGGAGACAGCTGTAGAAAACCTGCAGAAGCAAAAAGTGCCATCCCCTAGTGTTCAATGCACTTCAAGTACTGTTATGGTGCCTGAAGAATGGGGACAGAAGTGGAAAAGGGTGGTCCTAGTAAAATTAAAAAATGAAACTGGGTCCACTGCATTGCAACCATCACCTTATGATAAAAGCCGGGTTCCAGTTAAACTTAAACCGGAACCTAGACTGGTGCCTGTCAGAATGGGACAAGTAAGTGCACAGAAGGAAAGAATAGCAAACAATACTCTCACTGAATTCGTAAATCAAATGAAGGAAAAAATGGAACAGTTCACAGAGCACATTAGGGGACAGGAGCTGCGACTCGATCGCAGGGGAGTGAATAAAAATTAATTTCAAAGTAAAAAACTGAAATTAAGCGGGTTAACGCCTAGAATTGATGCATTAACACATGGAGCTGCCCAGAAACAGTTAACTGCAACAAAAAAGGGCTAGCTTTCTCCTGGTATTTGGGAAGGCCCAACCAAAACCCCCTCTCAGTCTCAGGCTGGGGGGAGATCTGACTGCTCTCTATAAACACATGAGAGGGATAAATACCAGGGAGAGAGAGGAGTTATTTCAGTGAAGCGCCAGTGTGGACCCAAGAACAAATGGATATAAACTGGCCATCAACACGTTTAGGCTTGAAATTAGATGAAGTTTCTAACCGTCAGAGGAGAGACGTTCTGGAGCAGCCTCCCAAGGGAAGCAACGGGGGCAAAAAACCTAACTGGCTTCTAGACTGAGCTTGATAAGTTTATGGAGGGGATGGGATGATGTGACTGCCTGCAATGGCATGTATCCGATCTGTGACTGCTAGCAGCAAATATCTCCAACGGCCGGTGATAGGACATTAGAAGAGGAGGGTTCTGCGTTACTACAGAGAATTCTTTCCCAGGTGTCCGGCTGGTGGGTCGTACCCACATGTTTAGGGTCTAACTGATCACCATATTTGGAGGTGGGAAGGAATTTTTCATTGTAGTCTGGGTAAATTGGTCACTCGGCTGCTAGATTACAAAGGAAATTCTGTCAGTTCTTCTGTCAGATTGCCAGAGACCCTGGTGGTGGTGGGGGGGGGGGTTCGGCTTCCCCTGCAACACGGGTCACGGGTCACTTGCTGTTTGAACTCAGGTGAATGGGGGATTCTCTGTAACCTGAAGTCTTTAAACCATGATTTGAGGACTTCAGGAACTCAGACAGAGGTGAGGGGTCTATTACAGGATGGGGTGGGCGAGGTTCTGTGGCCTGCGATGTGCAGGAGGTCAGACCAGATGACCATGATGGTCCCTTGTGGCTTAAAGCCTGTGCGTCTATGAACCTTGGCCACACGGCAGGAGCTGTCAGCGACTGTCTGCCCAGCCCATAGAGCACCAGGGGATGGGGAAGCATCTGGGTAATGCCCTTTGGCTGGCACTTTGGGGCCTCTGTTGGGCTGTTGTGCTAATGAGAGTTGGGGGGCCTTGTGCACTGGGAGGGGCTGTGGCTCTCACACTTGGGTTGGGGGTTTTACAGGCCCGGGGGGTTTTCAGGGACAGTCAGGTGGAGTTTGAATGGGGAATGGGTGGCATCTGGTGCACTGGGGAGGAGAAGGGAGACTCTTGGGCAATAGGGTCCTGATCTCAAGCAGCGTTTGTCAGGGGGAAAATGTCCACAAGGGGGTTCTAAGGATGCAACCAAGGAACCCACCCCCCAGATACAGAAAAACAAGGGGGGAAAGTGAGGGGAAAGCAATGCCTGGCTGTCTCATGTCACATCACAGCAACCCCCACAGTAGATTTGCCCACTCCAAATTGAATCTCGACTGATCGCTAGCTGTCTGGCATTGCAACCTTCCAGAGGGCTATTGCCATTCACTTGTGAACTTTGAGAGCTGCTCTCATCTTGGTATTCTTGCGCTTCAGGGCAGGGGAAAGCAAGTCACAAAGTTCCATGAAAGCGCCCTTACACATGCGAAAATTTTGCAGCCACTGGGAATCATCCCAGACCTGCAACACTGTGTGGTCCCACCAGTCAATGTTTTTTTCCCAGGCCCAGAATAGGCGTTCCACGGCACGAACCTGCCCCATTACCACCATGATGTCCAAATTGCCAGGGCCCGTGCTTTGAGAGAAGTCTGTGTCCATGTCCTCATCACTCTTGTCACCGTGCTGCCGTCACCTCCTCACCTGCTTTTGAGGTTTCTGGTGCTGCATATACTGCAGGATAATGCACGTGGTGTTTACAGTTCTCAGACCTGCCATGGTGATCGGAGCGGTCTCCATGCTTACCGTGGTATGGCGTCTGTGCAGGAAAAAAGGCACTAAACGACTGTCTGCCGTTGCTGTCACGGAGAGAGGGGTGACTGATGACATGGCTTACATGGTTTGCTTACAGGGAATTAAAATTAACAAAGGGGCGGGTTTGCATCAAGGAGAAACACACACAACTGTCACACCGAAGCCTGGCCAGTCATGAAACTGGTTTTCAAAGCCTCTGTGATGTGCAGCACGCCTTGCTGTGCTCTTCTAATCGCAAACAGCGCCAGAGAGTTTTTAAACATCCAAAGGCACATTCTACCATGTGATGCAGTAGGGACTGTCTGTGTGGGGGAAGCACAGGACCTGATCCGGTAACCTGAGCCAGGAAGGGGGGAAGGGGGGTCGACACCTTTGCCCGGGAAGCTGGACAAAAGAAGGGAGCCTGCTGGAGGGAGTGAGTTCAGTTTCAGTTTGGGGCTGGGTGGTGGAATTCAGGGAACCCCAAGCTGGGGACTAAGCTTCCTGAACCCCCAGAAGGACTTGATTGAGGGGTCCTGGCTGTGCCTACAAGCTCTGCTGTAGCCTGCGTTCCTGTTGTCCAATAAACCTTCTGTTTTCCTGGCTGGCTGAGAGTCACTGTGAGTCCCAGGAGAAGGGGTGCAGGGCTGGACTCCCCCACACTCCGTGACATACCACCATTCTGCACTTGCTCAGCCTATAGTTGAACTGCTCCTTGCTACTGTCCAGGCTTCACGAGCCCTGGGAGCAAGGGGCAGGCTGGGGTAGGTGCGACCATGCGGTGCTGCCGGCTGGGAGAGCAGCCTGAGGCAGAAGTCTCCAGCTCACCTGATGTTCCAGGCAGGACTGAATCTTCATTAAACTTAAAGAAGGGAATGACCTGGAATCACTCCCATTTATGTCCAGGCACCTCTGGCTGACCTCACCGAGCTCTGTCTGGATCACCCATGTCTGCCCAGGAGACAATGACGACGGTTAGCAGTCCTACTGCACCATCTGCTGCCATGGAAGTAAGGAGCTGCTGCTGTGTAGCACTGCGGTACCGCATCTGCCAGCAGCACCCAGGAGACGTACGGTGACAGTGAGCTGAGCAGGCTCCATGCTTGCTGTGGTATGTCGTCTGCACGGGTAACCCAGGAAAAGAGATGAGAAATGATTGTTTGCCGTTGCTTTCACGGAGGGAGAGGGGGGGCTGACGACATGTACCCAAAACCACCCGTGACAATGTTTTTGACCCATGAGGCATTGGGAGCTTAAATCAAAATTCCAATGGGCTGCGGAGAATGCGGGAACTGTGGGATAGCTACTCACAGTGCAACACTGAGAAAGTCAACGTTAGCCTCGGTACTGTGGACGCACTCTGCTGACTTAATGCACTTAGTGGGGCACACACAATTGACTGCATAAAATCGATTTCTAAAAAATCGAATTCTATAAAATCGACCTAATTTCATATGTAGACATACCCTTACTCTCAGGGGTGAGATGTCTGCTACAATGACCCCCGCCTGTGGGAAAGGGTGGGTGTGACGATGCGGTTCTTGCAGGACCCAACTGAGAGTGCCAATTCAGGACAAATCGTTTAAAAAGGGGCAGTTACAGCCCAAGGCTGGGGTTTTTCCACCTCTAAGGCAAACCAAACCAGCCAGACAGAGTGGACTTCGGTCTCACCCCACTGGCTAACCACAAGTCACACAAAGCAATCTCCTTAGACACTCCAGTCTCCCAGTATCACCACCAGTGCACTCGTCCTGGGGATGAATGGTTATGAAAACCAACACCCCAGTAAAAGAAAATGGTTCTCTCGATCCCAAAGAATCAAGACCCAGACCCAGGTCAATATACAAATCAGATCTTACCCACAAATCACGCTGTTGCCAATCTTTTAGAATCTAAAATCTAAAGGTTTATTCATAAAAGGAAAAAGATAGAGATAAGGGCTAGAACTGGTTAAATGGAATCAATTCCATACAGTAATGGCAAAGTTCTTAGTTCAGGCTTGTAGCAGTGATGGAGTAAACTGCAGGTTCAAATCAAGTCTCTGGAGAACATCCCCCGCTGGGATGGGTCAGTCAGTCCTTGGTTCAGAGCTTCAGTTTGTAGCAAAGTCCCTCCAGAGGTAAGAAGCAGGATTGAAGACAAGACGGAGATGAGGCATCAGCCTTTTATAGGCTTTTCCAGGTGTAAGAACCTCTTTGTCCTTACTGTGGAAAATTACAGCAAAATGGAGTCTGGAGTCACATGGGCAAGTCCCTGCACTTTGCTGAGTCACAAGGCGTGTCTGCCTTCTCTCCATGGGTCAGTTGTGTAGCTGATGGTCCTTAATGGGCCATCAAGCAGGCTAGGCAGAGCCAACACCAACTTGTCTGGGATGTCACACAGAAGCATAGCATAAGTTTGAAGTACAGACAGAACAGAGCCAATATTCATAACTTCAACTACAAAATGATACATGCACACAGACAGCATATTTATAACCAGCAACCCATAACCTGGTCTTAGACACCTTATATGACTCCCTTTACATAAGATTTGGTGCCAGTACAGGACCTTGGTTGCAACCCTGTTCTATATGGTCCCAAATTATATCAATAACGTCACAGTGGGAAATTTTAGAATATTGTCCCTAGTCTACTGCATCATGACCCATTCATATTGCTTTTCTCCCCATGTAGAATGGCCCTCGCCCTGGGGTAAACTCACCATGCTTAGGGTATTCGCTGACATCTGTGTGTAGCTTATAGGATTAACCTGCTTGCTTGCATCTATCTATCTATCTATCTATCTATCTATCTATCTATCTATCTATCTATATCTTTTCTTATAGTTTAAGTATTTGGTTTATTGTAATAGGTTTATAGATTTATATTAAAGTAAGTTTGTCTGTAATGCAAGGAACCAACAGGCCATATCCTGTATGTTAAGCTAAGGCAAAGTTAGCATATCTATATCTGGGACCTTTCATCCAGATAGCAAAGTTGGCCTACATCTGTCTGAGACCTTTCATCTAGATAACAAGTAACACCCATGTATGTCTAGGACCTTTCACCTAGACAGATAGATAATGGAAAAATGTCATAGGGGGTTTCCAAGTCTATACCCACAAACTTAACAGGTTACACCACATGGAGGACAAAAATAACATATGTGTGTATGTACATGTCATCAATACATACAAACATACTGGCCTATGAAGTAAGTGTACCCTAACATTTTTGTGAGCGAGGAAATAAACTTTGGGCGTAGGAGGAAAGATTTCCAGTACCTGTGCCCTATAAAAGAGGTAACCCGCCTTGCTATCATCTATCTATCTATCTATCTATCTATGATGACTACTACTATTAGTAGGCTGTACTTGTTTTCCTTAACTTTAAGTTCTTCTTCGAGTGATTGCTCCTATGCATTCCAGTCAGGTGTGCGCGCTGCGCATGCACGGCTCTTTGGAACATTTTTACCCTAGCAACACCGGCGGGCCGGCTGGGCGCCCCCTGAAGTGGCGCTGCTATGGCGCCTGTTATATACCCCAGCCGGCCCGTCTGCTCCTCAGTTCCTTCTTACCGCCCGTGACGGCCAGTTGGAACAGTGGAGTGCTATCTCACCTCCACAGCCCTAGCGTTTCTCCGTATCTTTAGTGTATATAGTAGTTAGATTAGTTGAATAAGTTAGTTGTTATAGTTGTTATAGTTGTGGTAGTCATAGTATAGTAGAGAATTAGAGGGGTTAGCCCCTCTTCTTCCACGACCGGTGCGGGCTCATGCCCAAGGCACCGGGCTTTAAGCCCTGTGCGGCTTGCCAGCGGCCTATGCCCATCGGCAACCCGCACGATTCCTGCCTGCGCTGCCTCGGGGAATCGCACAGGACAGATAAGTGCCCAATTTGCACGGCATTCAAGCCGCACACAAGAAAGGAGCGAGACTCTCGCCTTAAACAGCTCCTTACGGAGGCGGCACTTCAGCCCCCTGCTCCGTCCCCGGCACTGCCGAAACCATCCTCGGCGCGCAGCGCACCAGCGGCACCGAGCCGTCCCGGTACCGAGGCTCCTAAAGTCACGCGGACGGCACCGAAGTCCCGGCACCGTTCCCTCTCCCCCCAGAGGAAGCGGAAGACGGCGCACCCGGCTCCTAAACCTGCACCTTCGGGACAGCTTACCCAGCCACCTCCGGCACCTCCGGCACCGGCTGTGGTAGTGCACAAGCCGTGCATGGTTCCGCTGACTCCGGCACCTCAAGAGCCGTCGAGTCCGGTACCTCCCTGCTCCCCGGCGCCGATCGCGGTAGAGCTGCATCTCCCGTCCACGCCTGAAACATTTGTGACGGCGAGAGAGCTTATTCAGCTCGTAGAGGCACCGAGCCTCCGGCCCCCGGCACCGCCGGTGCGGGCTGTTCAATCGTTGGGCAAGCCGGCAATGATGCGGCCCCAGACCCCTGACGGAAGAGAGGGGCAACGCTCCAAGCCTCGGACCCAGTCCCGATCCAGGCAACGGTCGCCGTCACGTCGGTCCCGATCCCGGCACCGATCCCAGTCTCGGTACCGCACCCCGTCCTGGCACCGGTCGCAGTCCCGGTACCACTCAGTCTCGCGGTACCGGTCGCACTCCCGGCACCGCTCATGGTCCCAGTCACCGGACCGACGGTACCATCGGAGATCCAGTTCCCGGTACCGCTCTCGACGTCGCAACTCCCGAAGCCGCTCTCGCCACCGACGATCGAGGTCACGCTCGGGCTCCCGGTACCGAAGTGGTCGACGGTCCAGATCACCATCCTGGCACCGTGATGGCCGGCACCGCTCCTCGGCACCGTCCAGGGACAAGCTGCCTCCTTCCGTGGCACACTCCATCAGCGCCTCTGCTCCCCTGTGGCCTTCGCGTCAGCCATCGGTCGCCTCCCAGGCGGGCAGCGAGACAGATCTCCGGGCTCCCACCCAGAGCCAGCACCTTGGACACCAGCAGTGGGGTTTTTGGGTCCCCTGGGCCTGCCATGAGTCCCAAGGGCTCCCCTTGTCCCAGCACCCAGTGGGTGCTGAACGCAGGATACCAGAGGCCACGGTGAGCCGCCCTCCCCCAACACCACTGGGGGAGACCCTACTGTCGTCGGATCCCGCAGTGCTTCCGTCAATCTCCCAAGCCCCTGAGCAGCCTCCGGCAGAGGTGGTGGTACAGACTCTGTCTTCATCTTCCTCTCCGGATGAGGTGGTGGCGGGCGCCGCTACGGTGGACCCTCCCCCGATTGACCTGCGGGCCCACCAGGACCTTCTCCGCAGGGTGGCAAAGGCCATTGACCTTCCGGTGGCGGAGTTCCCGGAAGATGAAGACCCGGTGACCAACGTCATCGGCGCGGAGGCCCCGACGCGGGTGGCCCTGCCTTTTATCAAAACAATTCAGAAAAATGCCACGACCATCTGGCAGTCGCCGGCGTCCGTCCCCCCTACTGCAAGGGGTGTTGAACGTAAATACTCGGTCCCCCCCACGGGATACGAGTATCTGTACACCCACCCAGCTCCGGACTCACTGGTCGTCCAGTCTGTAAACGACCGTGAGCGGCACGGACAGCCAGCCCCAGCGCCGAAGTCGAAGGACTCCAGGCGCATGGACTTGTTGGGCTGCAAGGTGTATTCGGCGGGGGGTCTCCAGCTGCGCATTGCAAACCAGCTGGCCCTCTTAGCCCGGTACGCCTTTGACATTTTCGTGTCCCTCACGAAATACTCGGAACTGATCCCGACGGCTTCCCGCCAAGAGTTTTCGGCTCTGGTCGAAGAGGGCAGGAAAGCCTCCCGCTCTTCCATCCAGGCTGCTCTGGATTCAGCGGACTCAGGGGCCAGAACCTTGGCCTCTGGCGTAACTATGCGGCGCATCTCCTGGCTACAGTCCTCCACCTTGCCGCCGGAGGTGCAGTATACCCTACAAGACCTGCCCTTTGAGACTCACGGCCTGTTCTCAGAGAAAACGGACTCGAGGATACAGACCCTGAAGGACGGTTGTGTAGCTATCCGCACTCTGGGTATGCACACACCAGCTACCCAGAGGCGCTCCTTCCGCCAACAGCAGCCCTTCCGGCCTTTTACCCAGGCCAGGTCAAGGCCCTATAATAGTCGGCGCAATGGTCTCAACCGCCGTAGACCTTCAGGCAGCAGGCGCAACCAGGCCCAGGCGTTGTCCAAGGCTCCGCAAGGGCCCAAACAACAGTTTTGATGGGACGCCCGAGGACGGCTCATCAGTCTATTCCCAGGATCCAACCCCTTTGTTTTGCAACCACCTTTCCAGTTTCCTCCCGGCGTGGTCCCAAATAACATCGGACAGCTGGGTACTCCGTACTATCCAGTATGGTTACCACCTTCAGTTTATTTCGCACCCTCCTTCCCACCCACCTTCCCCGTCCCTCTTCAGGGACCCCTCTCACGAGCAATGCCTCTTGCAAGAGGTCGAGACTCTGTTGAGGTTGGGTGCCATAGAGGAGGTGCCGCAAGACAGGCGGGGCAGGGGATTCTATTCCCGTTATTTCCTCATCCCCAAGGTGAAAGGAGGCCTCAGACCCATACTGGACCTCCGGGAGCTCACCAAGTACATGATCAAGCTCAAATTTCGCATGGTAACCTTGGGGACCATCATTCCCTCCCTGGATCCGGGAGACTGGTTTGCCACCCTCGACATGAAGGACACATACTTCCATATCGCTATTTACCCTCCCCATCGACGCTACCTGCGTTTTGTGGTCAACGGTGCGCACTACCAGTTTGCGGTGCTACCCTTCGGCCTATCCACCGCGCCGAGGGTCTTCACCAAATGCATGGCAGTAGTTGCTGCAGACCTCCGCCGTTGTCGAGTTCACGTCTACCCTTATCTCGACGACTGGCTGGTTCGCGGGCCATCCCACCAATTGGTAACAGACCAAATTGCCGAGATACTCTCCCTGTTTCGGGCACTGGGCCTTCTCGTCAATGCCGAGAAGTCCTCACTGACTCCATCGCAGAGAGTGGAGTTTATCGGAGCGGTCCTCGACTCCATGGTGGCCAGGGCCTGTCTCCCTCGCGCTCGACACCAGACGATGGTCTCCATCATCCGAGACCTGCACGCTTTCCCCACTATGATGGTTTGGTCCTGCCTACGCCTCCTGGGCCACATGGCGTCGTGCATGTTTGTCACCGCCTACGCGAGACTGCACCTTCGCCCATTTCAATCTTGGCTGGCGTCGGTGTACCGCCCACACCGCGACTCCATAGACAGAGTAGTCACGGTCACGAAGCCTACCCTCGCTTCGCTCAGTTGGTGGCTGAACCCAGAGGTCGTATGTGCAGGAGTCCCGTTCTGCTCTACTCGTCCGTCCGTGACACTGACAACAGATGCCTCGGCGTTGGGATGGGGGGCACACCTGGGCGACCTTCACACCCAGGGCCTCTGGTCGCCCCAGGAGCTCTCCCTCCACATCAACGTCAGGGAGCTGCAGGCAATTTGCTTGGTGTGCCATGCCTTCCACACCCGTCTGCAAGGCCAATGCATAGCGGTGTTCACGGACAACACGACAGCAATGTTTTATGTGAACAAACAAGGCGGAGCCCGCTCCTCCCCGCTCTGCAAGGAGGCGATGCTCCTGTGGGACTTCTGCATGACCCACTCAATTCACCTGGAAGCATCCTTTCTTCCGGGAGTGCAGAACACGCTGGCCGACCATCTCAGCAGGTCGTTCCTCTCCCACGAGTGGTCCCTCCATCCAGATGTCGTGCACACAATCTTCCGGAGGTGGGGGTTTCCCCAGATAGACCTATTTGCCTCCAGGGAGAACAGGAAGTGCCACCTGTTTTGCTCGTACCAGGGTCGCTCGCCAGGCTCCCTGTCAGACACCTTCCTTTACCCCTGGACGGATCGCCTCCTCTACGCCTTCCCTCCATTCCTGCTCGTGCACCGAGTGCTACTGAAGCTTCAGAGGGACAGAGTCCACGTCATACTCGTAGCTCCGGCCTGGCCGAGGCAGCACTGGTACACCCTGCTGCTCGAGCTCTCCGTTCGGGACCCCATCCCCCTTCCGTTATGGCCGGACCTCATCACCCAGGACTTCGGCAAACTCCGCCATCCGAACCTGCAGTCCCTCCATCTTACAGCTTGGTACCTGAGTGGTTGACCCACGCAGAGAGGGACTGTTCAGCGGCAGTACAGCAAGTCCTGCTAGAGAGCAGAAAGCCTTCCACTCGCTCCATCTACCTTGCGAAATGGAAGCGATTCGCACTCTGGTGTGATCAACGAGGACTCAATCCATTCGTAGTCCCTGTCCCTACCATCCTGGACTACCTCTGGTACCTTAAGGAGCAAGGTCTTGCGGTCTCCTCCTTGAGAGTACACCTGGCAGCAGTGTCCGCTTTTCGTCCATCTATGGGAGGTCGGTCCATCTTCTCCAACCAGAGGGTTTCCCGCTTCCTTAAAGGCCTGGACCACTTGTACCCGCCGGTGCGGCGTCCTGCCCCGACCTGGGATTTGAACCTCGTTCTGGCCAAGCTTATGGGACCGCCCTTCGAGCCTCTGGCCACGTGCTTTCTGCTCTACCTCTCCTGGAAGACGGCATTCCTCATCGCAATTACATCGGCAAGACGAGTCTCTGAGCTCCGTGCTCTAACGGTGGGTCCACCATACACCGTCTTCCACGGAGACAAGGTGCAGCTTCGACCACACCCGGCCTTCCTCCCCAAGGTCGTGTCGGCCTTCCACCTCAACCAGGAGATCTTCCTCCCGGTCTTCTTCCCGAAGCCGCACGCCTCCCCTCGGGAGCAACGGCTTCACACCCTGGACGTCCGCAGGGCCCTTGCCTTTTACATCGAGCGGACGAAGCCCTTCCGGCGTTCGACCCAGCTGTTTGTGGCAGTCGCTGACCGCATGAAGGGTGAGCCAGTCTCCTCCCAGTGGATTTCCTCCTGGGTAACGGCATGTATTCGGACATGCTACGAGCTTGCTCGCGTGCCACCATGCCGCCTCACTGCTCACTCAACGAGAGCGCACGCCTCGTCGGCCGCCTTCCTGGCCCATGTTCCCATCCAGGACATCTGTAGAGCAGCCACCTGGTCTTCTGTCCACACCTTCGCCTCCCATTACGCGTTGGTGCAGCAATCAAGAGACGACGCAGCCTTCGGCTCCGCGGTACTACACTCCGCCACGTCTCACTCCGACCCCACCGCCTAGGTAAGGCTTGGGAATCACCTGACTGGAATGCATAGGAGCAATCACTCGAAGAAGAAAAGACGGTTACTCACCGTAGTAACTGTTGTTCTTCGAGATGTGTTGCTCCTATCCATTCCAGACCCGCCCTCCTTCCCCACTGTCGGAGTAGCTGGCAAGAAGGAACTGAGGAGCGGATGGGCCGGCTGGGGTATATATCCAGCACCATAGCGGCGCCACTCCAGGAGGCGCCCAGCCGGCCCACCGGAGTTGCTAGGGTAAAAATGTTCCAGAGAGCCGTGCACGCGCGGCGCGCACACCTGACTGGAATGGATAGGAGCAACACATCTCGAAGAACAACAGTTACTACGGTGAGTAACCATCTTTTTCAAAGGGACTAGGCAAAGCTTGGTTTCCCTAAACTTTTATTCTTAGCTTTGTTTATTAGATTTTAAGTTTAAGTTAGTCAAGTAAACTCTAAGTTAGCTTTGATATCTCTTAGCATTGGCTTCTTCTAAGTGCTGCACCTCTCACTCAAGAATTAAGAAACCTGAGCCGCCGAGACGAGGTTGGTCCTGTGTCGCTTACCACCAGGCTATCAAGAAAGGGTGCGAGTATATTAACCAAAGCTTTGTAACATATAATACCATATGTATCTTTTGAACAGTAATGCCCCTCTGCCATGTACATTGGCCAAACCGGATAGTCTCTACGCAAAAGAATAAATGGACACAAATCTGACATCAGGAATCATAACATTCAAAAACCAGTGGGAGAACACTTCAACCTCTCTAACCACTCAGTGACAGACTTGAAGGTGGCAATTTTGCAACAAAAAAACTTCAAAAACAGACTCCAAAGAGAAACTGCTGAACTTGAATTAATATGCAAACTAGATACTATTAACTGTGGTCTAAACAAAGACTGGGAATGGTTGGGTCATTACACCAATTGAATCTATTTCCCTATGTTAAGTTCTCCTCACACCTTCTATGGGCCATCTTAATTATCACTTCAAAAAGTTTTTTTTCCTCCTGCTAACGATAGCTCATCTCAATTGATTAGACTCTGCCTGTTGGTATGCATACTTCCACCTTTTCATGTTCTCTGTATGTATAAATATCTCCTGTCTGTGTGTTCCATTCTATGCATCCGAAGAAGTGAGCTGTAGCTCACGAAAGCTCATGCTGAAATAAATTTGTTAGTCTTTAAGGTGCCACAAGTACTCCTGGTTTTTTTTGCGGATACAGACTAACACGGCTGCTACTCTGAAAATTGTTACTTTGTAACTCTGATTATTTTACCATTTAATTACTGTTTCATTTATTTTAATAAAAAGTCTTTAAGGCTCTATCTGTCTCAGTGCGAGCTTCCTATCATACCCCCGAGAGTCCTTTGTAAATTCTGTGGAGACTTATTCCAGACAAGAACTTTTATCTCTGATCAAACAGATTGGCGAACCTGTGATGAAGTGGGGGAGTTTCTTGTTTTTCCTTGTTTCCTATGGGGGGATTTTCTTGGTTTTCCTATGGTTTGCATGCAGAGGATGTGGGACTCAGTTTCCCTAGGTGCTACGGGTTTAACGAGGTGAGGGGAGAGGGAGTTTGTTGTTACAGAGGACCGGCGAGGGAACTTGGGACCCCAATCAATGGCCTGTAGAACGGAGACCCCAGCGACTGGTGACCCAGAGGCCCAGCTCAGGAGTCACAGCCGGTTCTGGCCAGTGGGAGGACAATGGGCTGCGAAGAGAGGACCCCGGTGACCTGACCAGCTGGTTCCAGCCAGAGGGGGGCTGAGAGGAGAGGAGGCCCAGGCGACCCTGTTTATGACCCTGTTTACCTGGAGAGAAGCCAATGGACAGAGGCAGGGTTGGGGCCGGGGATATTGGATGCCTAGCTGGGAAGCGGGGGGGCTCTGGGCTGGGGAGGGGGAGCAGGCAGAGCCCCCCTGGCTGCAGGGGGACTGGGATATGCTGTGCTGAGGGAGGCCAGGCCTGAGGGCCCTGAGACTTTCCTGTGCTGGGTTCAGACACCCAATAAACCCTCCTGTTTTACGCTGGCTGAGAGTCACTCTGGTCTAGGGAACAGGGCTGCATTATTCCCTCTGGGGGTGGAGGCCCCGGAGGTCCAGAGCAAGTGGACTCCCTGAGGTGGCCCACGGCAGAGACAGATGTGCTAAGGCTCAGAGAGGTGCGGCTCCAGGAGGTGGAAGGGTTTAACCCCCAGGAGAGAGTGGACCCCCGAGAAGGGCTGTTGCACTGAAAGGGGCAACCCCCACGGACCGCGTGGGGCCAAGAGTGGGCACAATCTGTGAGTCCATGACAGAGCCTAAAACCCATACTATCCAAATTAATATTAACACCCTAAATCAGGCAACAGTCTGGAGAGCCATCCAGGAGACTCGAGGAGTATGTGACAGGAATTTTCAGGGATTCCAGGCATCCTTAGCCCCTGAGAGGTTCGCCTGAGGCATAAGTAAAGAGTTAAAGTTACAGAGAGTTAGAGAGCAAAATCAGTATCTTACTCACTTACTCTTAAGAACACAGGAACCTGATTTCCTGTGACTGCTTCTTGGCAGTGATCCCAGTATTTCCTGTTCTGTACTGTGGTTTGATTTAGAGTTTTAGCTTTGAGGTTTTGAATTTAATCTTGCAAGATAAAGAGTTATAGTGTTATTATTTCAAGTGATACATACATTTAAGGGGCTTTGTTAAAGGTTGAAGTTATAACAAATGGTACCAATAAGATATTAGCAGTAGCATCGGGCCCAATGTCCCACACTAGTGGTGGTGGGCGAGCTGATAAATCTAGGTATTAATTGCTGCCAAGAGGACACAGTAACTCAGATCTCGTACAGTCTGAGCTACCTTATTTCAGTCCCCTCAGCTCTCCCGGGCTGCACCTCTGATCCATCTGCCTCGGTATCTCCCAGCTGTTTGGCAGGTCCCGACAGAGGAAAGAGACCTCTCGATCATCTATGAGCCCTCAAGGGAAGAGAGGGAATGCACCCCCAACTCTCTATTGTTTACTTAGGACTTATTGAACTAAGTGTAAAAACTGGTTTGGGATATTGTTTCCTGTTGTTTCTATGAAGAGACACCTTCAGTACCAGAGTAAAAAACAGTAGAGTGTTCATTATATAGTTTATTACATAAGCTAGTGAAGTTTTAGAATTGAAATGAGTTTTATGTTACGTGTTAAGTGAATGGAGTAAGGGCAAGAGTAGAGTCGGTTGGAGTTACCCGCAGTCTGGCTTTAGAAAACTTGGCCAGGAAATACATTCGGGAACATGGAGGAGGTTTAGAACAGCTGAGGAATAGCGAGATGATCTCTGAGCATTGTAACCCATGGGATTTTGTGAGTGAGGTATTTGATGTAGAAACAGAACTTAAAAAAAGAGGAGCTAACTGGTGAAGGGAATAGCTATTGAGTGTCGGCTCCTGGCTTGTAGTTCACTGGGAAAGAAATAGAATAAAAAATTAGAGTTACTCAGGAAGCCCAGCAAACTTTGGATGAAGGAGGACAGGTCATTCAGGATTTAACAAATCGGCTACATATAGTGTCAGAGGAGCGGTCAGTACTTTTCCAAAAGAAGCATGAGTTAGAAAAAACATTAGAATGGTGTAGGTACCAGATACAGGAAGCAGGAGAGGAAGCATGTTGTTGGCAGGAGCAAGTGGATGCCAGCTTAAAATTGCTGGAAGGCTATAAAACAGACCATGGTGGGCTGTTGGAAAGAATCAGAGAGCTGGAGATGTGTTAGAGGAGGACAAAGAATTGGCTCTCATCCCTATTGGTATGGTGGAACTGATGGAGATAGAGAAATCTGCAGGGCCAATGACTAGAAGTAGGACGAGAGAGTTAGCTCAGGCTGATACAGTACCTTTAGAAGCGGAATTGGAGATTGAGTCTCAGGAGCCATAGGGAGAGTCAAAAGAGGAAGGTAGCAGTGCAGAAGCTACCAACAGTCTACAGATAGGAAAGGAAGTCCCAGGGTGGCATCACAGGAGACGGAGTTAAGTGTCATGATAGAGGAGGCGACTAGTGATGTAAAGGATGAGATGAGCAGAGCAAAGGGGGAGGAAATATCCCCTCCTCTGTTAGTGTCCGCCCCTGATAGTGAAGAGGGAGTACCTTAGAGACTGTGATTGTTCAGGGTCTAGAAGACACAGTGTCACAAGTGACACGAGTAGCTAGTGCCTGTGATGTAGTAATCTCTAGGTTACAACAGAGAGAGATAAAACACCCAAGGGATGCAATTCCTGCTCCTCCACCCAATGTTATGTTGGCACCATATAGATCAGGAGATCCAGCCCCTTTGGGTGGACAATTATTGGCATTTGGGCAATCATCAAGATTGCCTAGGTCCCTAGAATTTCATGGACCCTCTACACCCCCTTGGTATATGCTGGTATCACCTGGTGTACCGGTAGAACACCCTACTACACCAGATCTCAACAGGCTAAGAGATGTCCTGCATCAGTGTGGAGATACCTTGAGTGTAGGTCGTAGAGGTGTTTTGGAAAGTTACCCTGGTCATCCAAGATTATCTCCAATGGAAAGTTCTGGTAGTTTAGATGAGGAAAATTTGGATTTGGGTAGAAGTCAAAACATAGAAATTATAGATTCAAGCTCAGATAGAAGCCCAGATCCCAATCTGGAGAGAAGATCCTCAGATTCTAATTCTGATTGTCCTGTAGCAGTTGTTACAGATATTAAGACCCTAGATCTTGTAGCTAAGCAAATAGGGATGATGGAGGATTCTTCGGTGACAATGCATGCACAACGTGTACAAGAGACAGCAAAAGTGTTTGGCTTATCAAAAAAGACTGGGTTAAAATCTTACCTCTCACAGTGAATCGAACATTATGGAGTACTTTGACATCTGAGTTTAAGGTAGGAGAGAGATCTTTTAAAGACACAGTAGCCCTACTGGAACATAAACAGCATCCAGGACAAGCTGGAGTGGCCATCCTGTCTTACCTAAAGCACAGTTATATGAAAGCGGAAAGAGATGAGCCACCATACGTTAGTTTTTTGGTCAATAACTCTCTTCCCCATTTACATGCATATAACTGATGATACTTCTTTAAAGGAGGTATTAGCCTTACTGGCCAAGGCATATTCTCAGGGAGGCCCTAAAATAGGTTGATGTGGAGCCCCGGTTGTAATACTTCAGGAACCATGAGCTAATCCCACTGTGAGGCTTAAGGGACCCCCAGGGTTAGGCCAAGGTATCCTAAATTCCCTAGGTACCAGCATTGGCAAAATGACCCTAACCCACATAAGAATCCTGGAGCTTGGAGTGGCCAGACCCCTCAACAGGGTTATGCATTTGGATCCCATGTAGGAGCCTGGAACTGTGTTCTTTTCTTTTCAGATGCTGCCCTGAACAATTCACAGCTGCAGAGACCCAAGTCACCACCTCCCCACAAAGATGAGGATTCAGTTGTAATGATGTAACAGCTTTTGGACACTACCATTGGCCCGTATTTCACAATACCAATTTGCATTTAGTTTCCAGGGGGTCCAATGTTCCTGGACATGTTTACCCCAGGGGTATAAAAATTCTCCAGCTTTATTTCATGCACAAATGAGGCGGGTACTGTCACAATTTTCTAAACCAACTGTTCTATTTCGATATGTAGATGACCCGTGTTTAGTAACAGGGACAAAAAAGAAGTATCTAGAAAGGCTTGATGAGCTCCTGCGGATCCTAAAGGAAGCAGGGCTAAAGTGCGATCCGGCCAAAGCACAGCTAATGGCCAACCGTGTCTCTTTCTTGGGCCTCACCCTGACAAAATGGGGTAGGACCCCAGCGCAACAGAAAGTAGATGCAATCCAAACATTGCCTTTACCACAGGACCCAATGACTTTAAGATCCTTTTTGGGTTTAACTGGGTACCACAGGGATTTCATTCTGAATATTGCTTCCGTTGCAGGTCCCTTGTACCAACTGTTAAAGAAAAGTGTCCAATGGAAATGGACTGAGCACAAACGGAAGCAGTATCCCAGCTGAAACAGGCCATTGTTAAGGCTCCAGTGTTGATCACTCCAGATCCTGAGATACCCTGTCATCTGGAGGTAGCAGAGAGTGTTAATGCGTTAGCGGCTGTGGCATCACAAGAAAGGCATGGGAAAATCAGACCTGTGGCCTATATCTCACGTTTAATGTCATCAATTGAACTTAAATATGACAATTGTGAAAAGTATCTATTGGCCACCAGTTGGGCCATAAAACACTTTTCTTTTCTAATTGGCCTCAGCCGATCATATTACACTCATCGCACACTCCCCTTCAGTTCTTACTGACCAACAGGGTAAAAGATGGACAAGTCTCAAATGCTCGCCTGGCCCACTGGGCATTGCTGCTGCAAGGGAAAGATATTGCAGTCAAACCTATTAGGACACCATCCTTGTTACCAACTGCCCTACTGTACCAAGGGGAGCCACAGGTGTGTTCCGATCTTGATCAACTGAATTCTAAGGTGGGAGGAAAAAGAAAGCTTTTCCAACCATTAATCCAGGAGACAGATTCCATTAATAGGTTGTGACGGTGCACCCCATAAGGCTTCATGGAAATATGCGTATGAATGTATATATGATATAACTGGAATATGTTTTATGCTACTGTGACGGAGCTGTTCTGGCGGGACCCAACTGAGAGTGCCAAATCAGGACCAATTGCTCAAACAGGGCAGTTACAGCCCTAGGCTGGGGTTTTTCCACCTCTAAGGCAAACCAAACCAGCCAGACAAAAGGACTTTGGTCTCACCCCACTGGCTAACCACAAGTCACACAAGCAATTTCCTTAGACACTCCAGTCTCCCAGTATCACCACCAGTGCACTCGTCCTGGGGATAAATGGTTATGAAAACCAACACCCCAATAAAAGAAAAAGGTTCTCTCAATCCCAAAGGACCAAGCCCCAGACCCAGGTCAATATACACATCAGATCTTACCCACAAATCACGCTGTTGCCAATCCTTTAGAATCTAAAATCTAAAGGTTTATTTACAAAGGGAAAAAGGTAGAGAAGAGAGGTAGAATTGGTTAAATGGAATCAATTACATACAGTAATGGCAAAGTTCTTAGTTCAGGCTTGCACCAGTGATGGAGTAAACTGCAGGTTCAAATTGAGTCTTTGGAACATCCCCCGCTGGGATGGGTCAACAGTCCTTCGTGCAGAGCTTCAGTTTGTAGCAAAGTCCTTCCAGAAGTCAGAAGCAGGATTGAAGACAAGATGGAGATGAGGCATTAGCCTTATATAGACTTTTCCAGGTGTAAGAATCCCTTTGTCTTCACTGTGGAAAATTACAGCAAAATGGAGCCTGGAGTCACATGGGCCAGTCCCTGCATACTTTGCTGAGTCACAAGGCGTGTCTGCCTTCTCTCCATGGGTCAATTGTGTAGCCGATGGCCCTTAATGGGCCATCAAGCCAGCTAGGCAGGGCTAACATCAGCTTGTCTGGGATCTTTCCCAGAAGCAGAGCATAATACAAAATACAGACAGTACAGAGTCAATACTTATAACTTCAACTACAAAATGATACACAGACATACAGACAGCATAATCATAACCAGCAACCCAGAACCTGGTCTTAGACACCTTATATGACCCCCTTCACTTAAGATTTGGTGCCACTACAGGACCTTGGTTGCAACCCATGTTCTATATGCTCCCCATTTATATCAATAACGTCACAGCTACATATGCCATGTAACATATCTATGTAAAGGTTATGATCTACTGAATACATTCCTCCTACCTGTATGCACGTGTCATTTTTGTGTTGAAGTTAGGAATATTGGCTGTATACTTGCTTGATAGCCTTAGTAAAGCATTTGGTCATCTTCTTGAGAAAGGGGTGTGCAAATTAAGTGCCCAGTCAAGAGCCACTTAAGCCAACAATGAACTCGAAGACACCAGTACACATCGGAGCTTTCCCAGGAATATGGCTTCTCTGGTAAGAAACTCAGTCATGCATGGTCATGTGAGTTGCCCACATGACTCCAAAACTCCATCTGGGAGCTGGACTTTGCATAGGAGAGAGGAGGAGGTCTCCACCCACAAGAGAAAGTCTACTTAACCCCCTAGGTGACCCTTCCATTTGATCTTTGGCTGGCTAAAAGGATAGTCTCTCCCCACCCCCCACCCCCGCCCCCAAGGATACCTGAAAGCAACTGGAACAAAGGACAGTAACTACAGGGGGTGTGAGTGATTGTCAGACCCAGACTAGCAGGGGACTAGTCTGTAAAAGGAAACTTACTGGAATTCCTCTGAGAGTGAGGTTTCTATCTGTATTCAGTTGTCTTACTGTATTAGACTCAGACATACGTGTTTTATTTTATTTAACTTGGTAATTCACTTGGTTCTGTCTGTTACTATTTGGAACCACTTAAATCCTCCTTTCTGTATTTAATAAAATCACTTTTTACTTATTATTTAACCCAGGGTATGTATT
This sequence comes from Mauremys reevesii, assembly GCF_016161935.1. Taxonomy (NCBI): domain Eukaryota; kingdom Metazoa; phylum Chordata; order Testudines; family Geoemydidae; genus Mauremys; species Mauremys reevesii. The sequence goes on along the minus strand of NC_052623.1, from coordinate 359,896,053 downwards.
AATACCGCGGGGTGGGGGAAAACAGCTGTGCATATCTCTCTATCGGTGTTATAGAGGGAGAACAATTTATGAGTTTACTCTGTATAAGCTTTATACAGGGTAAAATGGATTTATTTGGGGTTTGGACCCCATTGAGAGTTGGGCATCTGAGTGTTATAGACAGGAACACTTCTGTGAGCTGCTTTCAGGTTAAGTCTGCAGCTCTGGGGCACATGGTTCAGACCCTGGTCTGTGTTGGAACAGACGGGCGTGTCTGGCTCAACAAGACAAGGTGATGGATTCCCAGGCTGACAGGGAAAGCAGGGGGAGAAGTAGTCTTGGCACATCAGATGGCAGTTCCCAAGGGGGTTTCTGTGATCCAACCTGTCACATAGGTATCATTTCTTTCTTGACGGTTCTAGTTATTACCATCAAGTCAAACCATATACCGGGTTCAGAATCTATGCAGTTCCTCCCGAGAGGAAAGGGGAGCCTTGGGAGAAGGCATATTCATGCACTCCACATTTGGCTCAATATGCTGAATTAGCTGCAGTGGCATGTGTGTTGGAGTACTGTGTGCAGTTCTCCATCACCACCACATCCCAAAGTATCTGTCTGTTATCAGACTCTGCATGGGTATGCAGTTCTCTCACAGAGTTTCTACCATGTTGGGAAACAAATGGGTTCACATCTTCTGATGGCACACCTATTAGGCATGCCTTGCTGATGAGATACATCCACTGGTTAGCAGTTACAATCACTATTCCAGGGTGGCCGATTAAAGTAAAAAAAATAAAATAAAAGCTCACTGGAAATTAGACCTTTATGCTATAGAAAATGAAAAGGCTGATAAATTGGCCCGAGAAGGCGCCTGATCAGGGGAATTCCTGAAAGAAAAGGATCAGGAATATTCCGTTAATACCCCTAGTCCCAGATGCCCCATAGCCACAACTAAAGTTGTACAGGCTGACATACCGGATTCAAAAGATATGCAGAAATTGCATAGAGAGAGTAATCAGTAGATCCTTTGTACAGAAGACACAAGCAGCATTTGCAGGTAGTGGATGGAGTTCTCATGTACACAGGAGATCCTTTCCCTGTGTGGGTAGTTCCAGCTCACTTACGGAGGGAAATGATGCACGTGGTTCATGACACTCCTACAGGAGAACAGCAGGGAGTGGAAAAAACTGTCCAGCATCTTGCATCTGTGGGATGGTGGCCACTTCTTAGGAAAGATGTGCAACAATATAGTGATAACTGCCTGGCAAGTGCCCAGGTCAATCCAACTCCATCCAAAAGAAATGAGTCTTTAAAATCTCAAGTGTATGAAGGTCCTTGGGTGGATTTGCAGATTGACTTTGTAGGTCCTTTGCCAAGGACTGTCTGCCATTAGGGAATTTTTTCCAAGAACCCTCTGTAACATTTTGAGAACCCCCAGGGGTTCACGAACCCCAGTTTGGGAACCTCTGGTGTAGCCCATGTTAAATAAACTAAGAACTGGCTAATGGATAGATCTCAAAAAGGTGAACATCATCCAGCAGGGGTGTTTCTGGGGAGAGGATCCCATCCAGGGATTGGTTCTCAGACCAGTGCTATTCAATATCAGCATCAACGATCTGCAAGAAAATCTAAAATCGTTGATGGTGATATTAGCAGATGACACAAGAATTGGTGGACTGGTAAATAAAATATGGTTCAGTTGACTGGCAGGAGTCCAGATAGCAAAACCAGAATTTGCAGACATCTTTGTTGTCAATATAATATGGAACGTGCACCACATTTTAAATTTCACTTTATCAGAGAAATGTGGCAGAACTAACGACTGATGTAATTCCACTGACTTTAGTGGGCATGATTCAACAACGAATTTGGCCCACTTAGTAGAAAAATATCAATCAGATTATAATTACTAACTTGGAAAATTTTTCTTTCCTTTTGATTTTGGAAGTATGAATTTATTAAATAATTGAAATCATCTGAATTCCTTTCAGTCCCAAATACACAAAGCCAACAAGCCTTCTATTTATACACAAAAAGAGCAGTAAAATGCTTCCATATTTCTCATAGAAATAGTAAATCTCTCAGGTTCTAAAATCTATGTTTTCTCTAATGTTGAAAGGTGAATGTGTCACGGAGTTCCTGGGTGATGCTCTGGAACGGCTCCCCACAAAGCCAGTCAGGACTTTGGGGAGCCTCCTCTCCCTCGGAGCAGACTGTCTTCAGGGCAAGAAGCTCACACGGCTTCACCTTCCTGGGTTTCTCCTTGGAGCATTCAGCATCCTCTGCCCCTCCGTGCGCTTCCCACAGCGAGTCTGCCCAAGCAGGGTCCTGGGGAAGCCATAGGGCCCTGCACCCCCACTCTGCAGTCAGACGTGACTCTCAGCCAGCCAGTAACACAGAGGTTTATTCGATGACAGGAACACGGTCTAAAACAGAGCTTGTAGGTACAGAGAACGGGATACCTCAGCCGTGTCCATTCTGGGGGCCAGCGAGCCAGACAACCCCATCTGTGCTCACTCCCCATCCCCAGCTAGCCCCAAACTGAAAAAAACCCTCTAGACCCTCCTTTCTGGCCTTTGTCTTTTTCCCGGTCCAGGAGGTCACCTGATCTCTTTGTTCACTTTTAGCTATTCCCTTGCCGGGGGGGAAGGGCCCCAGCCATTTGTTGCCAGGAGACAGAGTATTGGCCATTTATGCACACTGGAGACTTAAGAAATGCATAGGGGAAACTGAGGCACCCACACAGTATTCAGAGGGAACATTAAGAACAGCCCCACTTTGTCACAGAAGGCAAGCACAAGTCTGAATTCTACACCCTTCTCTGTATTAGCTGCAGGAATTATACCCTGATCCCTTGCCAAGTACGACAATTTAAAAGAGGTCTAGATCCCTTATCAATGAAGATTTCTAAGACATTATAGTGGACAGATGCTACTTCAAGCTAAGATGAAAGCTTCACATTATCGTGATCACAATGTATGCACTATACAGTTCTAGAACCACAGCTAAACTCAGGGAAGATGTTAAAAGTGTGACCCTCTTTGTTTGAAAAAGGAGAATTAATTCCCTGCTTCCAAAGAGTAGGTGAAAAGCCAGCAGAAGAATTTCATGGATAAATGCCTCTTTGAAAGGGGATCTTACATGTGTACTTGATAGGCTGAAGGTGAACCAAGGCATCCCCAAAGAAAATTACTGCTGTGAGAATTCTGCATCACTATCCACACATACATTTCATGTGCTGCACACATTTCTGTTTTTTCTTGCAGAAAATAGCTTCTTCACAGGTCAGGAGACAGGGGACATGGGGAGACAGAGAGAGGCTCATAAGGCCTAGTGCGGGAGGGCAGACTGGGGCAGGGGCTGAATGGGAGTAGAGGAACAGGGCCACACGGGGGAGAGAGGTGCAGGGCCACATGAGGGGAGGGGGCAGCTGAGTGGGGGCACAGAGACACATGTGGATAGGGGGTGTAGGGACACATGGAAATGAGGGGAGGGTGCTGGCTGAGGGGTTCAGGGACACCTGGGGAGAGAGGTGGCTCAGTGGGGGCACAGACACACATGGGGACAGAGGAAGGGGGTACAGGGATACCTGGCGATGGGGGAGTGGATGTCTGAGTGGGGGGTGGAGGGACACATGGGGTGCAACGACACATGGGGACAGGGGCAGCTGGGCCTGACTAAATGTGAGGAGACAGGGGTCAGCGAGGATCTGCATGGGGGATGCTCCCTAACAATCCCTCTCCGCCTTCCAAAAAAACTTACTGTTCCATAATTATTTAACCCATACCCAACAACCCTTCAAGTTTATAACCAGACTCCTTCCCTGCAATTACTTCCCTGTTCCTCAGCTCCTCCGTCAACCCTGACTCCCCCGAAGCCTTTGCACTGCTTCTAAGGGGCGTGGGAAATATGGGTCTGTACTATAGTTTAAACGAACTATTACTCAGAGTTCTGTATTAATATGCCTAGTAATGAATGTATTAGTCAATAAACATTTCCGAATCTGTTCTGTTGTCTGTATTGTTACAGACATACTTGCTGACAGGTATTTTGAAATAAATTTCCAAAGTAATTGAAACTGGTGTGATTATACTGTGTTATTTTGACAAATAAAATATGCAGAATTTTGCAGAATTTTAAAATATTGTGTGCAGCATTTTTTTAATTTTTGGCGCACACATTATTTATTTATTTATTTATTTAAGGCACATAATTCCCCCAGGGGTAGAAAGTGAATGAATAGTGGTTGTAGCTGAAAAATGATTGTTAAATCTGTAGGGAATGAATCATTCCAAAATACAGTTTCCGAGTGGGGTGACCAATAGGCTACAGAAGCCAGGGTTACAGCTTTTTAAAACTTGGGCTGTCTGACCTCATTTAAAGCACAAATAAGGAGAAGATGACAAGTGCCCTTCAACTCCCAAAAGCAACAGAAACAAACTGTAATGAATGTGGCTCAGTAGATTTTACTAAGTGCTTTGAAGTGAATAAATTTCCCAGGATCATGCTTATAAATGCTGCATCTAAATGCTAGCGCTACAGCCAAAGCCAATCCACCCAGGACATGTTCATTTAATGCTCAGATCATCTGATGAGCTGACTCACTGGTGAGAACCCTCAGCTTCCTGCCCTCAGTGTCTCAACGCTGATTGGCTGAGCTGGGGGCTAACGCTGTCCCCTTTCTACTCCATCATTTTACCTGACAGCCTAGAGAGTCTGACAGGCTGTAGCTCTCCTTCTTCGCTCCTGTCCCCAAGAGCACTGCCTTGCCGAGGAGTCCTGCTGGGCCTTGTCAGGGCCAGGTGCTCGACAGACAATCAACTGCCTACACGGGCTCCTTCCTTTTAAATTAGCTTCCCATACGTAACCTGGGCCAGATTCCCCTTAAAGGGACCAGCAACCCCATGACACCTCGGCACCGACGTTCACTAGTCTCCATGGAACACGGGAGCTATTTATCTAGGTTTTCAGTTGGTGCCCATCACCATAGTACCTGAGGGCCAAGTAGCCGACTGCCATTTTTCCTGGGGGGAGGCAATCTCTCTTCCCTCTGAACAAGAGCCCGACTCTCTTGTTTTAATTCAGTATAAAGGTGCATGAGTGCTGGTGAGCAGGGGCTTGTTTACACTAGAAAGTTGTGCTGCTCGAGCGCACTAGTATAGTTAAAGTGGTGCAACCCCCCTTGTATGGACACTGTCATATCGGTGTAAAGGTGCTTTGTACCAGGATATCCCAGGACAGGGAGGGGAATAAGCTATATTGCTGTAAAGCACTTTTACAGAGATAAGGCTGTGTCCACCCTAGAATTTGTGCCAGAGCAACTATTTAGGTAGCACTAAATACATAAATGCATCCTAACCAAAACAGTTGCATGAGTACAAAGAACTGTGTGTAGAACAGGCCTTTACACATTAGGAAACGCCAGCGTTGAGGTTGCTTGTACAACCTTAGCACAGAGCCGTTGTGCTATCTATTGTGATACAGACTCACAAGTGTGGCTTTGGCATCATTTCCCTTCCTCTCACTGCATCAGTTTCCTCCAAACTCCCTAGGGAAGTGGTGGTTTCTCCACCTACTGGTGTCTTCTAATGAAGACCAGGCTTTGGTCCTCAACTAGCCACTTTGCTCTACAGGAGGCCTGTGATATGCAGGGGTGGGGAGGGGTCAGGTTAGATGATGCAGCGAACATCAGAGAGGCAAACAGAAGAAGTTTGCCTGGGATCTGTCTGAGCAGAGGTATGCTAAGTGCTGCATTAGGGGGACTGCGCTGGTGAGTATCTGAGTGTCTGTTGAGGGGACAGTTTGGCAGTTTGACCGTGTGCTTGAGTGTTTGATTGCTTGTTTGAACAGTGTGAATTGGGAGTGCTTTGTTCCAGCTGGGCCTGACTGTTATAAAAAGGCAGTCAGCTGCGAACCAGCTGAGCAGCGAACAGCAGAGAGGCAAACAGAAGGAGTTTGCCTGGAGAGAGCCTACTGAGGCCCCCCTCTCGCAGGTTTCTCTGAGTAGCCTCTGCCACAAGTAAGGAAGCTCTTAGAAGGAAGGGACTATGGATGCTGAACGATCCGCTGTTGTGACCTGCACAGGATGCGCCATGTTTGTCTTCCTTCCACAGGATAGAAGCGACTTTGTCTGTACAAAGTGCAAGCTGATCTCCATATTGGAAGAGAAGATTCAAGGTTTGGAGAAACAAATATCAACCCTGCGTTCCATAAAAGAAAATGAGGATTTCCTGGATAGACGTCAGGATCAGCTCCAGCGGGCACAATGTTCTGAAGATTCAGAGCAGGCTACGCAGCGGGGACAGAAGGCCAGCGAGGATAATTGGCGGCATGTGACTTCCAGAAGAGGAAAGAGTACCAGAAACATCCGTGTACCAGAAACACAGATGCAGGTGAGCAACCGTTTCCATGTTCTCTCCGCAGCTACTAGTGCAGAGGGTGGAGTGGATGATACACCTGAGAGAACAGAGCAGAAGGAGACTCCACTGATTGGAAGGCATGAGATGCAGCGTCCTAGGGATGGGGGTTCCACGACCACCACTCCCAAGAGGAGGAGGAGGGTGGTGGTGGTCGGGGACTCTCTCCGCAGGGGGACTGAGTCATCTATCTGCCGCCCTGACCGGGAAAACTGAGAGGTGTGCTGCTTGCCTGGGGCTAGGATTCACAATGTGATGGAGAGACTGCCGAGACTCATCAAGCCGTCGGATCGCTACCCCTTCCTGCTTCTCCACGTGGGCACCAATGATACTGCCAAGAATGACCTTGAGCATATCACTGCAGACTACGTGGCTCTGGGAAGAAGGATAAAGGAGTTTGAGGCGCAAGTGGTGTTCTCGTCTATCCTCCCTGTGGCAGGAAAAGGCCAGGGTAGAGACCGTCGAATCGTGGAAGTCAACGAATGGCTACGCAGATGGTGTCGGAGAGAAGGGTTTGGATTCTTTGACCATGGGATGGTCTTCCAAGAAGAAGGATTGCTAGGCAGAGACGGGCTCCACCTCACGAAGAGAGGGAAGAGCATCTTTGCAAGCAGGCTGGCTAACCTAGTGAGGAGGGCTTTAAACTAGGGTTCACCGGGGGAAGGAGACCAAAGCCCCGAGGTAAGTGGGGAAGTGGAATATCGAGAGAAAGCACAAGTAGGTGAGTGCAAGAGGGGAGGGCTCCAGCCCCATACTGGGACACCAGGACGATCAGTGAGTTATCTTACATGCCTATACACAAATGCAAGAAGCCTGGGGAACAAGCAGGGAGAACTAGAAGTCCTGGCACAGTCAGGGAATTATGATGTAATTGGAATAACAGAGACTTGGTGGGATAACTCACATGATTGGAATACTGTCATGGATGGATATAAACTGTTCAGGAAGGACAGGCAGGGCAGAAAAGGTGGGGGAGTTGCGTTGTATGTAAGAGAGCAATATGACTGCTCAGAGCTCCAGTATGAAACTGCAGAAAAACCTGAGCGTCTCTGGATTAAATTTAGAAGTATGAACAACAAGGGTAATGTCGTGGTGGGAGTCTGCTACAGACCACCAGACCAGGGGGATGAGGTGGACGAGGCTTTCTTCCAGCAACTAACAGAAGTTGCTAGATCACAGGCCCTGGTTCTCATGGGTGACTTTAATCACCCCGATATCTGCTGGGAGAGCAATACAGCAGTGCACAGACAATCCAGGAAGTTTCTGGAAAGTGTAGGGGACAATTTCCTGGTGCAAGTGCTGGAGGAACCAACTAGGGGAAAAGCTCTTCTTGACCTGCTGCTCACAAACAGGGAAGAAATAGTAGAGGAAGCAATAGTGGATGGGAACCTGGGAGGCAGTGACCGTGAGATGGTCGAGTTCAGGATCCTGACACAAGGAAGAAAGGAGAGCAGTAGAACAGAGACCCTGGACTTCAGAAAAGCAGACTTCGACTCCCTCAGGGAACTGATAGGCAAGGTCCCCTGGGAGAATAACATGACGGGGAAAGGAGTTCAGGAGAGCTGGCTGTATTTTAAAGAATCCTTATTGAGGTTGCAGGAACAAACCATCCCGATGTGTAGGAAGAAAAGTAAATATGGCAGGTGACCAACTTGGCTTAACAGTGAAATCCTTGCTCGTCTTAAACACAAAAAAACAGCTTACAAGAAATGGAAGATTGGACAAATAACCAGGGAGGAGTATAAAAGTATTGCTCAGCCATGCAGGAGTGAAATTAGGAAGGCCAAATCACACTTGGAGTTGCAGCTAGCTGGAGATGTTAGGAGTAACAAGAAGGGTTTTTTCAGGTATGTTAGCAACAAGAAGAAAGTCAAGGAAAGTGTGGGCCCCTTTCTGAATGAGGGAGGGAACCTAGTGACAGAGGATGTGGAGAAAGCTAGTGTACTCAATGCTTTTTTTGCCTCTGTCTTCACAGACCAGGTCAGCTCCCAGACAGCTGCACTCTGCAGCACGGTATGGGGAGGAGGTGACCAGCTCTCTGTGGAGAAAGAAGTAGTTCGGGGCTATTTAGGAAAGCTGGACGAGCACAAGTCCATGGGGCCGGATGCGCTGCATCCGAGGGTGCTAAAGGATTTGGCTGATGAGATTGCAGAGCCATTGGCCATTATCTTTGAAAAATCATGGCGATCGGGGGAGGTCCCGGATGACTGGAAAAAAGCTAATGTAGTGCCCATCTTTAAAAAAGGGAAGAAGGAAGATCCAGGGAACTACAAGCCAGTCAGTCTCACCTCAGTCCCTGGAAAAATCATGGGAACAGGTCCTCAAGGAATCAATTCTGAACCACTTAAAGGAGGGGAAAGTGATCAGGAACAGTCAGCATGGATTCACCAAGGGCAAGTCATGCCTGACTAACCTAATTGCCTTCTATGATGAGATAACCGGTTCTGTGGATGAGAGGAAAGCAGTGGGTGTGCTATTTCTGGACTTTAGCAAAGCTTTTGATACAGTCTCCCACAGTATTCTTGCCAGCAAGTTAAAGAAGTATGGGCTGGATGAATGGACGGTAAGGTGGATAGAAAACTGGCTAGATGGTCGGGCTCAACGAGTAGTGATCAATGGTTCCATGTCTAGTTGGCAGCCGGTATCAAGTGGAGTGCACCAAAGGTCGGTGCTGGGGCTGGTTTTCTTCAATATCTTCATTAACGATCTGTAGGATGGTGTGGACTGCACCCTTAGCAAGTTTGCAGATGACACTAAACTGGGAGGAGTGGTTGATACGCTGGAGGGTAGGGATAGGATACAGAGGGACCTAGACAAATTAGAGGATTGGGCCAAAAGAAATATGATGAGGTTCAACAAGGACAAGTGCAGAGTCCTGCACTTAGGACAGAAGAATCCCATGCACTGCTATAGACTAGGGACTGAATGGCTGGGCAGCAGTTCTGCAGAAAAGGACCTAGGGGTTACGGTGGACAAAAAGTTGGATATGAGTCAACAGTGTGCCCTTGTTGCCAAGAAGGCTAATGGCATTTTGGGTTGTATAAGTAGGGGCATTTCCAGCAGATCGAGGGACGTGATCATTCCCCTCTACTCAGCACTGGTGAGGCCTCATCTGGAGTACTGTGTCCAGTTTTGCGCCCCACACTACAAGAAGGATGTGGATAAATTGGAGAGAGTCCAGCGGAGGGCAACAAAAATGATGAGGGGGCTGGAGCACATGACTTATGAGGAGAGGCTGAGGGAACTGGGATTGTTTAGCCTGCAGAAGAGAAGAATGAGGGGGGATTTGATAGCTGCTTTCAACTACCTGAAAGGGGGTTCCAAAGAGGATGGATCTAGACTGTTCTCAGTGGTGGCAGATGACAGAACAAGGAGTAATGGTCTCAAGTTGCAGAGCAGGAGGTTTAGGTTGGACATTAGGAAAAACTTTTTCACTAGTAGGGTGGTGAAGAAATGGAATGGGTTACCTAGGATGGTGGTGGAATCTCCTTCCTTAGAGATTTTTAAGGTCAGGCTTGACAAAGTCCTGGCTGGGATGATTTAGTTGGGTTTGGTCCTGCTTTGAGCAGGGGGTTGGACTAGATGACCTCCTGAGGTCCCTTCCAACCCTGAGATTCTATGATTCTATGAGCAGGTTTAAAACAAACAAAAGGAAGTATTTCTTCACACAACACACAGTTAACCAGAGGAACTCCTTGCCAGAGGATGTTGTGAAGCCCAAGACCATAACAGGGTTCAAAAAAGAACTAGATAAGTCCATGGAGGACAGGTCCATCAATGGCTATTAGCCAGGATGGGCAGGGATGGTGTCTCTAGCATCTCTTTGCCAGCAGCTGGGAATGGGCGACAGGGATTTCACTTTTGGCACGGTGCCTTTTAATTTCAGTTTAACTTCCTCATTTTTGTATAGTTCCCCTTCCTGAAATTAAATAATACCTTGGTGGGCTGCTGTGGTGTTCTCCCCTCCCCCCAACAGGGATGTTAAATGTTATTATACCATGGTCACTATTACCAAGCAGTTTCACTATATTCACCTCTTGAACCAAATCCTGTGCATCACTTAGGACTAAATCAAGAAATGCCTCTCCTCTCATTCAAGGGGATGGACCACTTGATAACTGACCTGTTCTGTTCATTCCCTCTGAAGCACCCAGCACTGGCCACTGCCGGAAGGCAGGACACTGGGCTAGATGGACCATTGCTCTCACTCAGTCTGGCCGTTCCTATGTACACAGGGCCCATCACCACCCTCACGTCCTGTGCAGCGACTCCCTGGCCATATGCCAGCCAGCAAAGGGGATTGAACTGGTGACTTTCAGCACAGCCCTGGCACCGGAGCTAAGGGAGCTGCTCTGGTAACACCGAGTAAGGAGCAGGCCCTTCTGGAGCTGCCTGATAGAGGGAGACAAGACCCCACCTGGGCCCAGGCTGTCCCTGGTGTCCCTGGCAGACACAGCGCATGACAAGCACGTTGGGTCCAGAGGAGATCGTGCCCCACCAGGGGCTACGTTTACATTGTGTTCTGCTCCCCAGCCTGGCCAGGACAGGTTGTTCCCTCACAGCCTGTTCCCAGGGCTCTGTCTGGGGAAGTGGGACATGTGCAGCCCTGGGCTCCCACCCCTCCCACCAGAGTTCATTCCCCAGCCCAGCCCAGCCCAGCCCAGCTCACTGACTCTGATATTCAACCTAAACCTCCCCATCCCCCAGCCTCCGACTCCAGCCCAGCGCCCCTGAGCCCCGCTGCCCCCAGCCTCTCACCTCAGCCTCCAGCCAGGTTTTCTCTTGGAAGAAGTATCCATAGCAGTAGCCTGGAAGGGTAGCCAGCCCCTGGGACAGGGCCCAGCCTGTGCCCCTGTTGAGAGAGGGGGCAGGGGGTGGGGGTGGCCGATGGTGGGGACAGGACACCGCGGTTAGAGTCTGTTTCGGAGGCACAGCCACAGCTTTCCCATTAGCACAAAAACATCGGGATCCCGTTTGGGGCTGTGTCTGGCTGGAAGGACCCTCCAGGCCCTGGCGCTGCAGGAAGAAGCTGAGTTTGCCGAGACCCCAGGTCGGCAGAACGGAGCCCCTGCAACCAATCCCTGAGCAGGGATCCCAGCAGGGCAGGGCCTCTGGGTTTGAATGGGGCAGGGGCTCCTTTCCCAGGGCTCCCTGGGGGAGACAAAGGAGCCAGTGACTGTGGGGTGGCTGATAGACCCTCCCTGCCCCAGGGAACTGGGAAAAATGGAGCTGCCAGCCACAGTGGCCCCCATTCAGCTGCAGCCCTCGGGCAGAGGGAATTCCTGCCACCCTGAGCTTCTCCCCCTCTCCCCTTGTGGGACAGTGGGAGCAGGGAAGACGGCAGGAGGGATGGGAGATGGGGAAGGGAGCACCCAGGACCAAGCAGTGAAGCTGGGGGAGCAGTGGGGTTGGCACAGACTGGGACTAGGCAGGAAATCGGGGCAGGGGCCCAGTTCTGGATGGAAGGAGCTGGGGGGTTGTAGGAGGAGGGAAGGGAGAGAGGTGCCCAGGGAGGTGGGACGTAGAGGGGGGATAGCAGGGATCTGTGGGGCTGGGGCAGAGGGCAGGGGAACACTGGGCAGGCTCTGCCCTGCTCAGGCCTGGGGGCACAGAGGGACGGGGTGGAGCCGTGTCCCAGCGGGAGGGAACGGGACAGTCTGAGGAGAAAGACACAGTGTGCAGGGACTGGGGTGGCCCAGCCGGGAGGAGAGGCCGGATGGGGGAGAAGCTGGGGCTGGAGCGGAGCCATAAGCAGCCCTTGGAGAGGGACCCCGTGGGGACATGGCCGGCCAGTGGGAGGGGACCACGGGGGGGGGGTGGGATGGGAGCCTGGAGCTGATGGGGGCTGAGCGCCCGTTGCCCAGGGACTGGCCCCACCCAATCCTCATGGGAAGAGCCGACCCTGGGGGGCCTTTCACCCACCTTCTCTCACCCGCTCCCTGGGGAGGGGCCGCAGGGCCTGGGCTCCCCCCGGGCAGTGACCCCCAGCAGCAGGAGATGGTCAGTGGCTCTGGGAGCGACAAGGGAAATGAATCCACTTCCCGAGGGGCCGGGCAGGGACTCACCTGCCAGCGAGGGGTTAAAGATCAGGCAGCCGAGGAGGCAGAGGCTGAAGTAGGCGACTGGCCCCATCGTCTCACTTCCCCTGGGGAGAAAACACACCAGGGAGATGGAGCCATGAGAGGCTGGGACACCTCCCGGAGCAGCCTCCCTTCTCCCATGGGGCATTTCACAGGGGAAGGAGCCTCGAGCTGGGCTGGAAGAGCCCCGAGAGGGATCCCATCCCCCAGCCCTGGGGCACCGAGCTCGGAGCCCATCTGCCTGGGACCGAAGGGCCCTTCCTCCTCCACCCCTCACTGAGCCGGGCCCCAGGGACAGAACTGGACACGCAGCAGGGAGCCAGGTCCCAACTCCTCAGTGGCTGGGCTCTGCAAGCAGCATCTCCAGGGACTCCCCAGCCCAGGGCTGCAGGTGGGGAGGAGCCAGGGGTCAGCAGGGAGGCCGTGGTCACTCAGATGGGACCTGGGTCCCAGGCAACAGGGTCCCATTTGCAGAGCAAAGCAGTTCTCAGAAGGGGCATTTGCCATTTCCCGCTGCCCCTCTCTCCCCAGTGCTGGGGCTGGCAGGTCCCCTCGGTAGCCACCTACATGGAACTTGGGGGGAGGGCACAGGTGGCAGGGAGGAGAGTTTGGAAGAGGCCCCAGTGCCACCAGGATGGAGGCCAGTCTGTGTGCACGTGGCTGGAATGCCAGCTGCAGGTGCAGCACCTCTGCAATCGTTCTCTGACTAGAGAGCTGGGTTAGTGTTAGGGTATGGCTAGACTGGCGAGTTGCAGCGCTGGTAGTTTGCAGCGCTGGTCATCCAGCTGTGCAGGGCCAGCGCTGCAGTGTGGCCACATTGGCAGCATTTCCAGCACTGTACTGAGAGGTGCATTGTGGGCAGCTATCCCACAGAGCACCTCATCCCATTTTGGCGCCGTTTTGGCGCTGAGTATTGTGGGAAGGGGAAGGAAGTGTGTGGGTCATTCCGCTTCCTGTTCCAACGCCCCGTGGTGCATCGCTTCACTTCCCAGCAGTCACACTTTCGCCGTCCACATTTCTTGCCATTGTGAGTGCAGCACGCTGTGAAATGGAGCCTGAGCTGCTGAGGAATTTGCTGCTGACTGTCGCCAGCACATCACGTTTGGCAGTTGAGCTATTCCTTCAGCTCCAAAGTGACAGTGAGGATTCCGATGATGATATGGATTTGCCTAAAGCGGGTGACATGAAATTGCTTGTGGCGGTAACGGAAATGCTCAGCACCGTGGAATGCTGCTTTTGGGCTCGTGAGACAAGCAGTGAGTGGTGGGATCACATTGTCATGGAAGTCTGGGATGACGAGCAGTGGCTGCAGAACTTTCGTATGAGAAAAGCCACTTTCATGGGACTGTGTGCTGAGCTCGCCCCCACCCTGCGGCGCAAGGACACAAGATTGAGAGCTGCCCTGACGGTGGAAAAGCGGGTGGCTATTGCAATCTGGAAGCTGGCAACTCCAGACAGCTACCGGTCGGTCGGGAACCAGTTTGGAGTGGGAAATCGTTGTTGGAATCGTGTTGATGCAAGTTTGCAGGGCCATTAATCTCATCCTGCTAAGGAGAACCGTGACTGTGGGGAACGTGCAGGACATTGTGGATGGCTTTGCAGAAATGGGTTTCCCTAACTGTGGAAGGGCAATAGATAGGACGCATATTCCTATTCTGGCACCACCCCACCTAGCCTATGAGTACATTAATCGCAAGGGGTATTTCTCTATGGTTCTCCAGGCGCTTGTGGATCACCGTGGGCGTTTCACTGATATTTACACAGGCTGGCCTGGAAAAGTGCATGCTGCACGCATCTTTCGGAACAGTGGCCTGTTCAGGAAGATGCAGGAAGGTACATTTTTCCCAGACCGAAAGATCACAGTAGGGGACGTTGAAATGCCCATTGTGATCCTTGGGGACCCCGCTTACCCATTAATGCCTTGGCTCATGAAACCCTATACAGGGAAGCTGGACAGGAGCCAGGACCGTTTCAACTACAGGCTGAGCCGATGCCGAATGACTGTGGAGTGTGCTTTTGGCCCTTTAAAGGGGCGCTGGCGGGCGCTTTATGGGAAGCTAGACTTGGGGGAAAGCAGCATCCCTGCGGTTGTATCCGCGTGCTGTACCCTCCATAATATTTGTGAAGGGAAGGGTGAAACATTCAGCCAGGCATGGAACAACGAGGTGCAGGTCCTGGAGGCTGAATTTGCACAGCCAGACAGCAGGGCTACTAGAGATGCCCACCACAGGGCAACAAGGATTAGGGATGCCTTGAGGGAGCAATTTGAGGCAGAAAGCCAACAGTAATGTTTTTTTGCCTTGACCAGGAGTGACGTGCACTGGTTACAGTGCTTTTAAAAGTGCCTGTGTTTTCCTTGATGTTTGTTACCTGTGTTTTCATTGGGGTTTGTTATCTTTCACTTTATGCAGTAATAAAAACTGTTTCATAAGCAAAGAAATCATTTATTTAAAAAGAAGGAAGTACACGGGCAGGGGGGTTGGTTGTTGAACTGTACATTCATAGTTTTGAATATGTACTGCCAGGAGTGCTGTGCACCTCAGGATTGTACTGTTGCATGGTGATGGGGGTTGAGTGCAGAGGGTAAGGGTCGTAGTTCTCTGGGCTCATAGGTGACCGTACAGGTGTCGGGGGCAGCTGGTGATGGTGTAGGTAAGAACCTGGATGCTGGGGAACGGGACTTGGAGCTGACATTGGTGCATAGGGGAAAGAGGTTTGGGAGGGAGGGGGTTTTGCACGGTAGTGCTCTGCCTGCATTGCTACCAGTGACTGCATACAGTCTGTTTGGCGCGCAATGAGGTTTATAAGCTGCCTCGTGGTTTTCTTCTGCGTCAACACCTTTCTCCTGCTTTCTGTTTCCCTCCAGTGCTGCATCTTTTCTCTCCATTTCTGGGCATTTTTATTCTCTGCTGCACACTGGTTCATAACTGCCTTGACCAAATCTTCTTTGCTTCGGTTAGGTTTCCTTCTCAGGTTCTGAAGCTTTCTTTCAGTCACTGATAAGACCGGCCCAGGACTACTCAAGGTCACTATAAAAATACAGCAAATGATACATTTTAAGAGAGCTTGCATTGTGTATAATCTGAAGTCTCACACAAGCATTCCTCAGACATTTCAGCAACTGCTAGAGAATTCACAGCCTCCCAGAAATGGTAATGGTAATTAACCCTGGGGTTCCTGCCTGCCGCGGTATGCAGTTGGGGAAACCAGCACTGAAACACTCCCTCCATTTCCCACAGGAGTTAATACTGGAAGATATCTCCCTTCTGCGGGTTACCAAAGAAGCAAGGGAGGGTCTCCTACAACAATGCGGATTCCGCCCGGGTCCTTATGCAGCGTGCCTCTGTGCAAGCATGGTTCCCCCACCCCTCCTGGAACAGTGGCGCGGACGCGTTAGCCTGAATGGGACAGGGACCACAATGGCTCTCCCTTTAAACTTGGTCACGCAAATTGCCTATGCTCTTGCAGAAACTTTTGAAGAGATTACAGAGGCAGATTACTGCGACGTGATAGACCACATCAATGGGATATTCCATGTCTAGGCATGCAGGCATGCAGCCATACCATCCCCCCTCCTCTCCCAAAACCTTTGCATTGCAATAAAAGCTGCTTACCTGGGACCTGCTCCTGTGATTCTTCTGCACCAAGTTCCAGGGGCTGCGACTGGCTAGCTTCCTCCTGGCTTGAGAAGAGCTCCTGACTGCATGCCTCCTCCGGGGTGTCTTCCCCCACCACAGTAGCCTCACTATCTGCCTCCCCCTCCCCCTCCCCCTCCTCTACCGGCTCTGAACTGTCCATCGTGGTCCTTGGATTTACAGAGGTGTCAACCCCATAAATCACATCCAGCTCCTTGTAAAACCGGCAGGTCGTGGGGGCACTGCCGGATCTGCGGTTCCCCTCACGTGCTTTGCAATAGGCACTCCGGAGCTCCTTTACTTTTACCCTGCACTGCAGCGCGTCACGCTCATGGCCCCTTTCCAGCATGGCTCTCGATACCTGGGCAAAGGTATGATAATTCTTACGGCTAGAGCGCAGCTGTGCCTGCACAGATTCCTCCCCCCAAACGCTGATGAGGTCCATCAGCTCGCCATTGCTCCATGCTGGGGCTCGTTTGCCACGTGGAGGCATGGTCACCTGTAAAGATTCACTGATTGCATTCCATACCTGGCTGAGCAAACAGGAAGGGGATTTTTAAAATTCCCGGGGTATTTAAAGGGCGGGTCACCTGAGGCCAGGGAAGTAGAGTCTGACCTGATGAGCAGAGTGGCTGAACAGGCATTCTGGGATACATCCTTATACCCTGGAGGCCAATCGCAGCGCTGGTGTGTGGCCACACTTGATGACCAGCGCTGCAGAACCAGCGCTGGAATCCTTATTCCCCATGCCGAGTGAGGTGTACGGCCAGCGCTGCAGCCAGGGAGTTGCAGCGCTGGAAGTGCCCTGCAGGTGTGGCCACTTACTAATTGCTGCGTTGGTGGAGGCTTTCCAGCGCTGCAAATCGCCAGTGTAGCCATACCCTTAGAAACATGGAGTCCTCTCGTGTTATCACCCAGCACCTGGTACATGAAACACCCACTGACCCACCCCCCGGGGCCTTTCCCCACTAACAGGTGTTTGAATCACACTCATATCTCCAGCTCCAGGGACAATGGGTGTCTGGAAAGCCAACACCGTGTAGTTGAGGTGGGGGGGGAGGTGTTATAGTTACAGCACCCCATGGTGGGGGCTGGGACCCCCGTTGCACCATTATTAGCAGAAGGGGTCGAATGGGAGAGCCGCCCTGCAGAGAGATGCTCCAGCAGGGACTGGACACAGGACTGGAGGCTGGGTCCAGCTCCCGGAGGGGCAGAGCGCTGGGCACAGCTCCGCAGGGCGTTAGGGTGCCGCGTGCAGGGCTGTGCTGGGGGGGAGGAAGGGGGGAGACAGAGATGCCCCAGGGTCAGGGCTCAGGGGACACACACGGGACGAGCCTGGCCACCCACCCCCATAACAGATCAGCTGCCGCCAGCCCCCAGCGCAGGAGGAGGAAGAAGCTGGAGGAAGCCAGGGTCTCACCTGAGTGTCTCGCTGGGTAGCTGCTCTGGCGCAAGGCCAGTCCAAGTGCAGCCTGCATGGGACAATGGCCGGGCCCAGGGCACTTATAGACCAGTGCGGGGAGGGGACCGGGTGTCAGTGCTGAACATGCAGATCTGTGCTGATGGCAGCTACAATCATTGAACGCCCAGGCAGACAGAGCTAAGAGGAGCCAGGGCCCAGCCACCAGCCGGGCTGGGAGCAGGAGGAAGCGTTTGTCAGGGCTGAGAGAACAGATAAAATAAAAGCTGTTTCCTCCCCTCCCCACCCGCCGTCGGTCAGCGCTGAGGTCAGTGTGGCTGTGGGGAGCCATTGTGCCCTGGCCCTGACTGGCCCAACTGCTCACGTCCATCTTGTCCCATGGAAAGTTCCAGGCAGAGCCCCCGGGAGTGTAAATCAGCTGGAGTCCCCCTGAAGTCAGTGGGGGGATCCCCAGCGGGTACAGGCTGCTGTGGGGCTACTGGAGTCCTTGGGGTCAGAGCCCCAGCGGGGGGGCATTGCTCAGAGCTCCGCTGGAATCACCGGGGCTAGAACCCCAGAGGGTGTGAACTGGCCAGAGCTCCACGGGGGTCACTGGACTCACACCGTAGGATCAGAGCATATTAGGGTTTGAAGAGACCTCAGGAGGTGTCTAGTCCAACCCCCTGCTCAAAGCAGGTCTTGGCAGGTGGTGGGGCCCATGGCCATCGTGGTGGCCTCCAAAATGTACGGGAAGGTTGTGTTGGAGGCCACCACTCAGGAGGGTAAAACAGATTTATTTGGGGTTTGAACCCCATTGGAAGTTGGGCATCTGAGTGTTAAAACAGGAACACTTCTTAGCTGCTTTCAGTGAAGCCTACAGCTGTTAGGGGACGTGGTTCAGACCCGGGTCTGGGTTTGCAGCAGGCTAGCGGGTCTGGCTCAAACCAGGCAGGGCACTGAAGTCCCAGGCTGGCAGGGCAGGAAAGCAGGGGCAGAAGTAGTCTGGACACATCAGATGGCAGCTCCCAGGGGGTTTCTGTGATCCAACCTGTCACACCCACCAACAAATCCTCAGGCATGGACGGGCTGACCGTGGACTTCTATCGCATCTGGGCCATGTCCTTGAAAAGTGGGGTCCTCCCTCTCTCATGCAGGTGAGCCATGCTCACCTTATTGCCAAAGAAGAGGGACCTCCACGACCTATGGAACTGGCATCCCATCTCGCTCCTCAGCACGGACTATAAGGTCATAGCGAAGGCCATCTCGCTGCGGCTGGGGTCTGTGCTAGCGGACGTGGTCCATCCTGATCAGACCTACACCGTCCTGGGCCAGACCTCCTTCTGGGACCTCTTCAGCTGGGGCGTAGGAATGGTTTGTCGTTCGCCCTCCTGTCCCTGGACCAGGAGAAAGCGTTCGACAGGATGGACCATGGGTATCTCCTGGGCACACTGCAGGTGTTCGGATTCAGGCCCCAGTTCATGGGCTTTCTCCAGCTGCTGTATGCTGATGCACAGTGTCTGGTCAGGCTCAACTGGACCCTGACCGAGCCGGTCAGCTTCAGGCGGGGAGTGAGGCAGGGGTGCCCCCTCGGGCCAGCTGTACGCTCTGGCGATCGAGCCCTTCCTCTGTCGGAGGCTGACGGGGTTGGTGCTTCGGGAGCTGGAGCTGCAGCTTGTCCTGTTGGTGTACGCTGACGACATGCTCCTCCTGGTCCTGGACCCGGGTGACCTGGTGCGGGTGGAGGCCTTCCAGGTGATCTACTCAGCGGCCTCCTCTGCCCGGGTCAACTGAGTCAAGAGCTCTGGCGTTGTGGTCAGGGACGGGTGGTGGGTGAGCCCCCTCCCACCCGCGCTTCAAGCCATCTGGAGCGTGGGTCCGTTGCTCTATCTCAGCATTTACCTTTCTGCCATGCATCCTTCTCTGCAGGAGAAATGGCAGGATTTGGAGGCCAGGGTGGGTGAGCGGCTGCGGAGATGGACAGGATTCCTCCAGTGCCGCTGCCTGCGAGGGAGGGCGCTGGTGCTGAACCAGCTAGTCTTGTCCATGCTCTGGCACCGGCTCAACACCCTGACCCCCACCCCAGGGATCCTGCCCAGGCTCCAGAGGGTGGCTCTGCAGTTTTTCTGGCCAGGACTGCACTGGGTCCCTGCAGGGGTTTTGAGTCTTCCCCTGGAGGAGAGAGGGCAGGGCCTAGTCTGCCTTCCTAGCCAGGTCCATGTCTTCCACCTCCAGGCCCTGCAGAGACTCCCTTATGGTGCAGGTAGTCCGGCGTGGAGCACGTTGGCACACGCCTTCCTCTGCCGCCTCCGAAGGCTCCGATATGACCGGCAGCTCCTTTATCTCCATCCAAGGGGTCTTCTGCAAGACCTCTCTGAGCTGCCAGTCTTCTACCAGGACCTCCCACGGACCTGGAAGCTCTTTTTGGCAAACAGGTCCGTTGTGGCCACCGAGGGGGTGGACCTCCTCGCGGACCCCCTGCTACACAACCCCGATCTACGTGTGGATGTGGCGGAGTTTCCCTTGGTGCACCAGAGGTTGGTCCTGGCAGAAACCACCAGGGTCGGAGACCTCCTGGACTATGATGGGGGGTGTAGTAAGAGGAGGCCCTGAGATATAAACCTTGATATCAGAGGCCTGGTATGAGCCCTAAGGCCTGAACTAAAGTAATGATCAAGACTTTGCTAACATAAAGCAAAGTTAAGCTGTGAGACAGAGGCAGGCCCTGCTCACAGACGCTGGCAAGGAAAGGGCTGATGCTGCAAAAAGAGACATACCTAAAAGGTACTGGACACCAGATAGCAGAACGTTCACATACTCGTACACTCCACACAGATAACAAGGAACAGGCTGACCCATCCCAATGACAGGGCCAAAAGGGTAATATGATGGATGGAGTTGTTTTGTTCGAACCAACATGTACAAGGTGAGAGGCGGCACCTTACTACGTAGAGGGGTTGTACCTTGCTACGTAGAAGGGCTGCACCTCATACGTCAGGAGTGATGTGTAACTTGTTTGTACCTGTGTATAAGATGCATCCCTGGGGCGGTGTCTTTGTCCAGCCGAGGGGGCAGTGGAAAGTCCCGCCACTGACTGAGCCGAGTCCATTGCCAGGGGGCACATACTCATAGTATGTCCTGTAGAGTAAAATCCTAGAGGGAACTATCATCGTGCTTCGTTTGACAATAAACCTGGCCGACGTGCCTTCATACCTTACTAGACTCTGTGGTCATTGGGGGTTCTCTCGGGATCCGCTGTGTCAGCTATCTGCGCAGAGCTGGGGCAGCACACAGAGGGAACACACGCACGCAGCCAAGTGATATCAACACTGAACAGAGCAGAGCACCACACTGGTAGCATCTGACAACGGGGGGGCTGGGTGGATCCCCACGTGCTCACTTGGCGCATGTGGGTCTCCACCCTTCCAACCCCCCTGCGCGTTCTCCAGGAGGTGGGGGCTTCCTTGCCACCTCTTTCTCTCTTCTTCCTGCAGAGGGCCCTGCGAGAGGGCGCTCCCCATCCACCCCTCACCCCGGGCCCTCCGGACCTTTTATCAGGCCCGTTTCGTGAGCTTTCCCGCCCCTCCCCCTGAACTCCCAGTCCCATACTCCGAGCCGGCTGAGCACCCTGCAGCGGGTTCGCTTCTGGACCACGCCCAGGGACCAACTGTACACAGTCGTGCTCAACACGTTATATTTCCTCACCCTCATATCCCACTGCAGGTAACTAGTGAGGATTCATGGCAGGATGACAGCAGGCTCTTCATTTTGTAGTTGTGCATTTGCCTTTTCCTTCCTAAGTAACGGACTTTGCACCTGTCTTTATTGAATTGCATCTTGTTGATTTCAGACCAATTCTCCAGTTTGTCATGGGCGTTTTGAATTCCAATCCTGTGCTCTAAAGTGCTTGTTGTCATCTGCACATTTTTTAAGCACACTCTCCACTCCATTATCCAAGTCATGAATGAAAACATCGAATCGTGCTGGTCCCAGACTGAGCCCTGCCATACCCTGCTAGAGTCGCTCTCTCATTTCAACAGCCAAACACTGGCAGCTACTCTTTGAATTTGGTCTTTCAACCACTTGGGCACCCACATTATAATAACTTCATCTAGGCCACATTTCCCCGCTTTGCTTATGAGACTGTCATGTGGGACTGTGTCTAAAGCCCTATTAACACCAAGATAGATCATGTCAATTGCTTCCTCGCACCCACCAGGCCAGCAACCCTGACAAAGAAGGAAATGGGGTTGGTTCGAATGATTTCTTCAATTTGTTCCAGTATCTTTCCAGGTATCAAAGTGAGGCTGACTAGTCTGTAAGTCCCTGGGTCTTCTTTGTTCCCCTTTTTAAACATAGGCACTAACTTCTTAACGGATGTGAAGATATTCTTTTTCTAGGATCTCAGAAGAGAACTGGCGTACAGCACCTGGTTGTTAGGGCCACAAAAGCTGAGCCAGGAACCAGTGGTTAAAATTTGCCCCTGACCATTTCTTCTTTC
The DNA here is from genome assembly GCF_016161935.1 of Mauremys reevesii. Classification (NCBI taxonomy): domain Eukaryota; kingdom Metazoa; phylum Chordata; order Testudines; family Geoemydidae; genus Mauremys; species Mauremys reevesii. The sequence goes on along the minus strand of NC_052623.1, from coordinate 359,874,046 downwards.
TCTAAACATTTTAGCAAATTGTAGATGCCTTGGCACTCAACACCTTGAAACCGCCCTTTCTCCTCCACAAAGTGCTTTAATGCCAATTACCTCACCCAGACTCACTACTGCCAGGAGTTAGGGTATGTTTACACTTACCGGGACGGTCGACGCGGCGAATTCGACTGCTCGGAGTTCGAACTATCGCGTCTGATCTAGACGCGATAGTTCGAACCCCGGAAGCGCTAGTTCGAACTCCGGTACTCCACCGCGGCAGGAGGAGTTGCCGGAGTCGACCTTGGAGCCGCGGAGTTCACTTCCGCGGCGTCTGGATGGTAAGTAAGTCGAACTAGGGTAGTTCGAATTCAGCTACGTTATTCAGGTAGCTGAATTCGCGTACCCTAGTTCGACCCCCGAGCTTAGTGTAGACCAGGGCTTAGACAAGTATCTCTCTTCCCACTGGACAGGATGGGATCCTGAGCTACAGAGAATGGAAATGAACTATCCCTGGTCACACAGCATGGTGATGGCAGAGCCAGGGAGAAAAGGCAACACTTCTCACTCTTCCTCTAACTAACAGACAACAAACACCGAAGAGGAGGGATAGAACCCAGGAATTGAGATGGTGGGAACATTTTCGTTGAAGCAGTTTTCTGTTGGAAAATCCCATTAAGATTAAACACATTTGTTTTTTGAAATCATTAATTGATTTGGACCAAAAAAAATTCAATTTTTTTTTTTTTTTTTTTGCAAAACAAAAGTATCTCGTGTTTGTCACATACTGTTAAATTGTCTCATCACACACAAAGAGGAGACACTTTGATCTAAAAAACTAGATGAGATGCTTCAGTCTGGGCTAAGTCGTTGCTCCTATTCATAATTTAAAAATAACAAAATACATAGAAAATAGAATATTTCTGCTATGATACAGCACTACCCCATTTATCAGATCTAACTGGGACCAGGAACAGATCAGATAATCAAAAATGTGGATAATCTGGAGAATGGGAAAGTGTGAGGCTGCGGCGCCATCTAGCAGCCATAAGAGAAATCGCCAGCTGCTGGACCTGTAGCTGAAGTGGGTGTATCTTAGGTCGATTTACCTGCCCGTGAGGACAGCGGCGAGTCGACCGCTGCCACTCCCCTATCGACTCCGCTTCCGCGTCTCGCACGGTGGAGTTCTGGAGTCGACAGCAGAATGATCAGGGATTGATTTTATCATGTCTACAGTAGACGCGATAAAATCAATCCCCGATAGATCGATCACTACCTGCCGATCCGGCTGGTAGTGTAGACGTACCCTAAGGCTGAAAAAGGGACTTGTCTTATGTCACACAGCCAGGCAGTGGCTGACTTGAGAATAGGACCAGGACTCCTGACTTTCAAACTAACCATCAATCTTGAATTTCATACACTGAATGATCAGAACAAAGTGATCTCAAATGAGCTACAGACCAACCACTGTTCACAGTAATTATTCAGCAAGTATTTTAGAGGCACTGGAACATTAGAGAGAACCATGAACTGCTCAGAGACAATAAATGGAGAGAAGCAGCAAAATTCATCAAGCACATGACTGGTTATGGCTTATTTCCTTAGTCATAAAGAGAACAATAAAGTCCTGAGTCTCCTCCCTGTCACTAGATCCCCAGCGCAGCCAATCAGCATGGAGACCCTGAGGGGTGGGAGGCTGAGGGTTCTCACAGATGTCCCAAAGACCAGTGGGGATGACAGTCAGAGCACTCTTCCAGTCCCACCTCTTTGTGACGACTTCCCACCGTGAGAGCTGGAGAGCTGCCCCCTCCTCGCCAGTGGAGGGAGGGGAGCAGGGAAAAGGGAAACCAAAACCTCAATGTCTCCAGCGATTCTAAGGGACAAAGGCAGTGGTGAGCTGGAGCAGGTTCCCACAGGTTCTCAAGAACCGGTTGCTAAAATTAGACCTCCATGGAGAACCGGTTGCTAAAGGGCCAGGGGGTGGGCAAAGAACTCTGTTCCGTGGGCCGGACCATCCTGTTGCTCCCAGGATTCCCAGCTGGGGAGGCTGAGGCTCCCCCGGCCCTTCCCCCGCTTCCCCCCAGCTGCAGCGTGGCCAGCCGCCGGCACCAGCTGGGCAGCTCAGCTGAGCTCTGGAGTCGTCCTGCTGCCACTTTTTGAATGGCCCAGCAAGGTGGCGGGGGGGCTGCTGCAAGCTCCAGGGCTGGCCAGAGGGGAGGGGAGGGGGCAAGTGGGGCAATTGGCCCAGGCCCTGCAGGGGCCCCTGGCCCCACAAGGATCTCTCCCTGGCCCCTCCCCCGCTCCCCCCCCTTAAATCAGAGCTTTTTATAGGGAAGCAGTTGTTAAGATTTTGGCAGCTCATCACTGGACAAAGGCCTAAGTGGGAAAAATCCTCTGCCACCCTCACCTAGTATTTCCCAGGCCTAGAATTTGGCCGGCACCAGGTGCATCAGGTTAAATAGGTTCCAAACCTCCCTTGGGCTCTTACCTCCTCAACAGGGACGTCTGTTTTCTTGTAAAATTATTCCTGGGAAAGGAGAAAACTCCAGAGAGGCTCCTCCTCGTGCTCACATACCTGAACCTGAATTGTCTCTCAGTCTTCAAGGAGTGACCTCGAGAAGGAGACTGGCTGCAGCAAAGCCACGGGGCTCTCTGAGATTGCCCCTGGCCTGCAGCCTGTCCTGCCTGGCCCTTGTCAGGGTCTCTCTGTGAGGTCACCGACTCCCAACCTCCTCTGACCAATAAGCTGAGGCCCTGGAAAAGGCCCTTGTGATGTCACATCCACACCCACCTGTGACGTTATTGATATAAATGGGGACCATATAGAACATGGGTTGCAACCAAGGTCCTGTAGTGGCACCAAACCTTAGGTAAAGGGGGTCATCTAAGGTGTCTAAGACCAGGTTAGGGGTTGCTGGTTATGATTATGCTGTCTGTATGTCTGTGTATCATTTTGTAGTTGAAGTTATAAGTATTGGCTCTGTACTGTCTGTATTTTGTATTATGCTCGGCTTCTGGGAAATATCCCAGACAAGCTGGTGTTAGCCCTGCCTAGCTGGCTTGATGGCCCATTAAGGACCATCAGCTACACAATTGACCCATGGAGAGAAGGCAAACACACCTTGTGACTCAGCAAAGTATGCAGAGACTTGTCCATGTAACTGCAGACTCCATTTTGCTGTAATTTTCCACAGGGAGGACAAAGAGATTCTTACACCTGGAAAAGTCTATATAAGGCTAATGCCTCATCTCCATTTTGTCTTCAATCCTGCTTCATACCTCTGGAGGGACTTTGCCACAAACTGAAGCTCTGCACAAATGGACTGACCGACCCATCCCAGCGGGGGATGTTCTCCAGAGACTTAATCTGAACCTGCAGTTTACTCCAGCACTGCTGCAAGCCTGAACTAAGAACTTTGCCATTACTGTATGTAATTGATTCCATTTAACCAATTCTACCTCTCATCTCTACCTTTTTCCCTTTGTAAATAAACCTTTAGATTTTAGATTCTAAAGGATTGGCAACAGCGTGATTTGTGGGTAAGATCTGATGTGTATATTGACCTGGGTCTGGGGCTTGGTCCTTTGGGATCGAGAGAACCTTTTTCTTTTATTGGGGTGTTGGTTTTCATAACCATTCATCCCCAGGACGAGTGCGCTGGTGGTGATACTGGGAGACTGGAGTGTCTAAGGAAATTGCTTGTGTGACTTGTGGTTAGCCAGTGGGGTGAGACCAAAGTCCTCTTTGTCTGGCTGGTTTGGTTTGCCTTAGAGGTGGAAAAACCCCAGCCTAGGGCTGTGACTGCCCTGTTTGAGCAATTGGTCCTGATTTGGCACTCTCAGTTGGGTCCCGCCAGAATCGCTCCATCACAGTGGCGTAGTCATGCTTGGATCCACAGAACCAGGTCTAATTAAGCTTTGGGTCAGAACCCCACGCTATCCAAATTTTAACTTTGGGATTGAGAGTTTGGTTGGTTAAAGATCAGTGACCATGAGACAGAAAGCATCAGGAAAAGCAAGGAAACTGCAATCCTTGAGAGACAGCCTGCAGTTTGATTATGAGCAAGAACTGGCAGAAATTCGAATGGAGAAAGAGGCTGATGAGAGAAAGAAAGAAGTTGCTAAGAGAGAAGAAAAAGCTCGTAAGAGGCGTCTGGAGCTGCTGGCTGCTGAGGAGAAAACTTGACAGATGCAACAGGAGACAGCTAGACTCCAACTCCAAGTCAAAAAAGCAATGGAAGAACAGCAGAGACTGTATCCTCTTGAAAGTCCAGTTTGTAACAATGTTGGTATGTTGTATAACTCTGAGCAGTTGTCTGGGGGTAACCAAATGTACCCCAACAATGTCACCTTTTATGTCAATGCTGTTACTGTGTGTTCAGTAGAGGGTGGCCCCATAAATTGTGCCAGTGCTATGGATGGGAATGGTAATGGAAAATTCATAGAGTGTGTAAAAGTCAATGGTAAAAGCTGTTTAGGGCAAATTATGGCTTCTAACATCACTCTTGTTAAAGCAGATCTGGTCAAAGAGGAAGATTATTTACCAAATCAGAGTGTGAATGTTGTGATCCTCTGTGAGTTTACTGTCCGTGTGCCTTTAGCCAGAATCCACATTGAGTGGAATGGGGCTCAGCATGAAGTGATAGCTGGCGCCAGGAAGTTATTGCCTAAAGATCTTTTAATTGGGGAAACTGTTAAAGCTTTGTTCAGTCCAGGTAGCCAGTCACAGGAGAGGAATAATCTTAAACCTGTGTCTACTGCGAGCAATGATTTGCCTGAGGTGGGTTGCTCCAAAGGTTTGTCTGTGCCAAAAAGCAGTGTGTCTGTGAGTGAAGTTTCTGAATGTCTGTCTGATGTCTCAGAAGGGAATCTGGAGTTAGCCCAAGTGCAGAAAGATCTCATTGGTGAGGAAAATGTTTCTCAGGAGCAGATTAAAGTAAATGGTCAGGTTAAAGCCCTAACTGAGGAAGGAGAGGGTAAATTTGTGATAGGTGATGGATTGGTGGCTAGTGCAGCTTGTAGAAGTGAACCTGGAATGGGTAACTGTGATTTGCTAAAAGTAGCTCAGTGTAGTGAAAAAAGCAGCAGCTTATCTGTTGGGAGTGGCAATGTGCCTGGTAGGGAAAGTTTGGAGGGGCCTAGGCAGCCTTGTGAGCTGATGGCTTTGTCTAATCAGCAATTTGGGAAGACAGAGATAGTGGAAGAGGAGTGTCCCTATCCCTTACCTGTGTCCTGTGTGGAGAAATGTGACAGTGGAGGGAATGTGCCTATATCAGTCAGGGGTATTGACATGCCTATGAAGGGAGCTACCTCGGTCTCCAAGCAGTTGTCTGTGAACAGCCCTGTGTGCTGGGACAAGGGAAGTGAAATCCCAAGCTGTGTTTCTGGTGAAGGAGAATGTGTCTCCGGCTCTTCTGTGTCTGTGGAGCAGACAGAAGGTGCCTTTCAGCCTGTGATGGTTGAGGGTGATTCAGTTGTCTCAGAGTTGGTTGTAAATACAGCTAAAGCCCAGGAAGGGAATGATCCTGAGTTTGTGTCTGCTGGGGAGAATGGCACTGTGACTAGGTTGCATCCAGTTAGTGTCTTAGCAAAATCCCAGAGAACAGACAATTCTGGTGCTTGTAGTTTGCCAGTTGCTAATGTGTGGTTGGAAAAGGGTGCAGCAACTCTGTCTGATCAGGGTGATACCCTAGCCAGGGCACAAGAAGAGCATGAAGGTGATTTAATGGTGTTACCTACTGACAGTTTGACAACTTGTAGCAAGAAGGAAAAGATTCCTGAACTTGTTCATGGCCAAGGGAAGGAGACTGCTTCTGACCTGTTATCTAGAAAGTCTGTAGGTGTGCCTAAAAGGGGATTGTGTAGAAATCCGCCTGTTGGGCCTGAAGTGATTCTAAATGTAAGTGAGACCCAGAAAGCGGCTGTGGTTGCTCAGGGAAGTGTTCCTTTAGAGCAAGCCCTAGGTGGAGAGGGGAAGGGCAGAATTTCTGAGAGGGGTGAATTGCTGCTTAGAAGAAGCTGCTTGCATCCGAAGAAGTGGGTATTCACCCACGAAAGCTCATGCTGCAAAACATCTGTTAGTCTATAAGGTGCCACAGGATTCTTTGCTGCTTCTACAGAACCAGACTAACACGGCTACCCCTCTGATACTTGCTGCTTAGAGAAGCTCCTAGGGAAAGGAATCCTCATGGTAGCCTGTGCAAGTAGTTTACTGCAACTGAAGGGTGTAAAAGTGATTTAATCAAGAAAGTTTCAGTTCCTAACAGCCAGAAATTTTTGGTTGTGAATGGATCCACTGACTTTCCTTTTGAGAGATCCAGTGTGGGCAGCTTTAAAAAGGTTTCAGGTGGAGTAGAAGCTGTTAAGGAAGTTGAGCAGCCCTATAACCACCTGGCTGTGTGTGGCCAGCTTGTTGGGGAGACAATGGTGTTGGGACAGGCATGTCTCCATGCTGAATCTGTAAGTGAGCAGTCTGTGCTTCAGGGTATGAGGACAGATTCAGTTACTGGTGTTTCAAAGCAGAACAGTTTTAGGGCTAAATGCTTGAGGAGGTAGGGGAGAGCAAGCCAGCTCTCACCCTCAGACCCTTTGAATTGGTGTGGTATCTCTGTAAGACAAAGTCCAGCCTTGGAATCCATAGCAGCTAAGAAGTTAAAAGCTAGTGTCTGTGTTGATGCGAATTACTTGGCTGGCAGGGAGAAGAAAGACTTGCTAATAGCTGTTAGCACAGAGGGCCCACCCCATCAGCCAGTGAATTCTGTTAAGCAAGAGAAATCGGGGTTTAATCCTGCAGGACAAGAAGGAAAGAGAAAACTGAATTTTGCAAAGGGAAGCCACAGGTTAACCCTAAAATGCCCAAACTCCAATGGTATTGAGCCAAGGGTGTGGCATGACAAACATGAATGTAAATGGACACTTGCAATGAATTTGTTGTTATTGCTAATGCTAATTTTTGTAACTAATGTGTTGCTATTGCCAAGAACTGTAAAAATGTACAATGTGCCTAATCTTTTGGAAAATCCCTTGAACATGTTGAAAGGAATACATGAAAACACACTTTATGTTAAAGGGCCTTGCTATACTGATGTTTCACAGTTAATGCCTGTAAACAGTACTGGAACTTTTCACAGGGGAAGATACATTCCAGACCTGATGTGCTGTATGAGAGGGGAAACTGAGGCACACTACCATATTGCTTTCATGGCTAAATGCCAAGATTCCTGTACTATGAACAACATCAATATCCACATTGCTGTAATGTTAATTGGGTTCCAAACATTGGCCAGAGCTGGTATGGATAAAGTAGCTGTTTTCTTTAGCTCTTGGCAAGATCACATGAAACATACAGGAACCATGCTGCAAAAGCTAACCAAGTTATACCTTGAGTTTGTAAAGAGATTCATTCATGTTATTGAACATGACTTTGATAAACCATTTCTGTTATACACTGGTACGGCCTCTAGCCCAACACCAGCTGTAGTGAGACAGACCCAAGGAAAGGGGGCTCTTGGGATGCAGTCAGCGATGTTTTGTCATCCCTTCCTGCATCAATTTTGCATTGGGGGTGTGACGTTATTGATATAAATGGGGACCATATAGAACATGGGTTGCAACCAAGGTCCTGTAGTAGCACCAAACCTTAGGTAAAGGGGGTCATCTAAGGTGTCTAAGACCAGGTTAGGGGTTGCTGGTTATGATTATGCTGTCTGTATGTCTGTGTATCATTTTGTAGTTGAAGTTATAAGTATTGGCTCTGTACTGTCTGTATTTTGTATTATGCTCGGCTTCTGGGAAATATCCCAGACAAGCTGGTGTTAGCCCTGCCTAGCTGGCTTGATGGCCCATTAAGGACCATCAGCTACACAATTGACCCATGGAGAGAAGGCAGACATGCCTTGTGACTCAGCAAAGTATGCAGAGACTTGTCCATGTGACTGCAGACTCCATTTTGCTGTAATTTTCCACAGTGAGGACAAAGAGATTCTTACACCTGGAAAAGTCTATATAAGGCTAATGCCTCATCTCCATTTTGTCTTCAATCCTGCTTCATACCTCTGGAGGGACTTTGCCACAAACTGAAGCTCTGCACAAAAGGACTGAGGACCCATCCCAGCGGGGGATGTTCTCCAGAGACTTAATCTGAACCTGCAGTTTACTCCATCACTGCTGCAAGCCTGAACTAAGAACTTTGCCATCACTGTATGTAATTGATTCCATTTAACCAATTCTACCTCTCATCTCTATCTTTTTCCCTTTGTAAATAAACCTTTAGATTTTAGATTCTAAAGGATTGGCAACAGCGTGATTTGTGGGTAAGATCTGATGTGTATATTGACCTGGGTCTGGGGCTTGATTCTTTGGGATCGAGAGAACCTTTTCCTTTTATTGGGGTGTTGGTTTTCATAACCATTCATCCCCAGGACGAGTGCGCTGGTGGTGATACTGGGAGACTGGAGTGTCTAAGGAAATTGCTTGTGTGACTTGTGGTTAGCCAGTGGGGTGAGACCAAAGTCCTCTCTGTCTGGCTGGTTTGGTTTGCCTTAGAGGTGGAAAAACCCCAGCCTAGGGCTGTGACTGCCCTGTTTGAGCAATTGGTCCTGAACTGGCACTCTCAGTTGGGTCCCGCCAGAACCGCTCCGTCACACCACCACTGCCCTGCAGGGCTGATGTCCTGCCCCTGGCCAAACCCTTTGGATGTTTGAGCTGCTCCCCTTGTATCACCCACCAGTCACTCACTGTTAGTTCTGGGGATCAGGCAGGCTGCACATGAAAATATCAGATGCTGCTCAACGTCCCACACTCGGTTTCTCATAGATGTGTAGACTTTGAGGCCAGAAGAGACCGATACATCATCTAACCTGACCCCTCCCCACCCGGCATATCACAGGCCTCCTGTAGAGCAAAGTGGCTAGTTGAGGACCAAAGCCTGGTCTTCATTAGAAGACACCAGTAGGTGGAGAAACCACCGCTTCCCTAGGGAGTTTGGAGGAAACTGATGCAGTGAGGGGAAGGGAAATGACGCCAAAGCCACACTTGTGAGTCTGTATCACAATACATGTGCACAACGTCACTGTGCTAAGGTTGTACAAGCAACCTCAACGCTGGCGTTTCCTAACTTTTAAAAGCCTGTTCTACACACAGTTCTTTGTACTAATACAACTATTTTGGTTAGGATGCATTAACATAAGAACATAAGAACGGCCGTACCGGGTCAGACCAAAGGTCCATCTAGCCCAGTATCTGTCTACCGACAGTGGCCACTGCCAGGTGCCCCAGAGAGAGTGAACCTAACAGGCAACGATCAAGTGATCTTCCTCCTGACATCCATCTCCATCCTCTGACGAACAGAGGCAAGGGACACCATTCTTACCCATCCTGGCTAATAGCCATTTATAGACTTAGCCACCATGAATTTATCCAGTCCCCTTTTAAAAATTGTTATAGTCCAGGCCTTCACAAACAAGTTGACTGTGCGCTGCGTGAAGAAGAACTTCCTTTGATTTGTTTTAAATCTGCTGCCTATTAATTTCATTTCATTTATGTATTTAGTGCTACCTAAATAATTGCTCTGGCACAAATTCTAGGGTGGACACAGCCGTATCTCTATAAAAGTGCTTTACAGCAATATAGCTTATTCCCCTCCCTGTACTGGGATATCCTGGTACAAAGCACCTTTACACCGATATGACAGTGTCCATACTAGGGGGGTTGCACCACTTTAACTATACTAGTGCGCTCGAGCAGCACAACTTTCTAGTGTAAACAAGCCCCTGCTCACCAGCACTCATGCACCTTTATACTGAATTAAAACAAGAGAGTCGGTCTCTTGTTCAGAGGGAAGAGAAATTGCCTCCCCCCAGGAAAAATGGCAGTCAGCTACTTGGCCCTCAGGTACTATGGTGATGGGCACCAACTGAAAACCTAGATAAATAGCTCCCGTGTTCCATGGAGACTAGTGAACGTCGGTGCCGAGGTGTCATGGGGTTTGCTGGTCCCTTTAAGGGGAATCTGGCCCAGGTTACGCATGGGAAGCTAATTTAAAAGGAAGGAGCCCGTGTAGCCAGTTGATTGTCTGTCGAGCACCTGGCCCTGACAAGGCCCAGCAGGACTCAGTGGCAAGGCGGTGCTCTTGGGGACAGGAGCGAAGAAGGAGAGCTACAGCCTGTCAAACTCTCTAGGCTGTCAGGTAAAATGATGGAGTAGAAAGGGGACAGCGTTAGCCCCCAGCTCAGCCAATCAGCGTTGAGACACTGAGGGCAGGAAGCTGAGGGTTCTCACCAGTGAGTCAGCTCATCAGATGATCTGAGCATTAAATGAACATGTCCTGGGTGGGTTGGCTTTGGCTGTAGCGCTAGCATTTAGATGCAGCATTTATAAGCACGATTCTGGGAAATTTATTCACTTCAAAGCACTTAGTGTAACCTACTGATCTGCATTCACAATAGTTTGTTTCTGTTGCTTTTGGGAGTTGAAGGGCACTTGTCATCTCCTTATTTGTGCTTTAAATGAAAAGGTCAGACAGCCCAAGTTTTAAAAAGCTGTAACCCTGGCTTCTGTAGCCTATTGGTCACCCCACTCGGAAACTGTATTTTGGAATGATTCATTCCCTACAGATTTAACAATCATTTTTCAGCTACAACCACTATTCATTCACTTTCTACCCCTGGGGGAATTATGTGCCCCAAATAAATAAATAAATAAATTATGCACCTAAAAAATACTGCACACAATATTTTAAAATTCTGCATATTTTATTTTTCCATATAACACAATATAATCACACTGGTTTCAATTATTTTGTAAATTTATTTCAAAATACCTGTCTGTGGTAAGGCGGTGGGATCCCCCACAGCCCCGCAGAGGGACGAGCCTCCCCAAGCACCAACGTGGGCGGAGCCAGCATGTCCTGCGCCCGCCCCCGCCCCCCCAGAGGGCAGGGCACAGGACAGGAAGTGGAAAAGAGGAACTGCAGAGGTCAGGTGCCTGTGGCCCAGCTCCGGGGTGGGACATGCCGGCAGGCTGTGGCTGACCTGAGGACTGGCCAGGCCAGCCCAGCCTACCCCTAGGCAGCTACCCCGAGGAGGAGCCGCGCCTACCCCTCGCCCGTTACCTGGAGGAACCAATGGTGCTGGAAACCTCCAAGGACACTGCCCTAGCCCAGATACCCTACAAGGGGGGGTCCGGAAGTAGCCCAGGGGCAGTCAACCCTGGTCTGGCCACAGGCCAGCCAGAACCGGTGTCAGTGTGTTGCGGTCAGGATCCCCACTGACACAGCAGCATCCCCCCCACCACCCCACTCACGGGTGGCATCTCCCCCTCGCACCCGACGCTCAGAAGCCGGAGCTCCTGACTGTGTCTTTGCTGCCTGGGGCTTGCCAGGAGCAGCTGCTGCGTTCTTGCACCACATCACCCTCGGGTGGGTAAAAGGCAGAACTGCAGCAATTTTTCAGTGGAAGCTATTTTCTGCAAAAATATATATATATAAATAAAAATATGAGCAGCACATGAAATATGGGTATGTGCAGTGGCTCAAAATTCCCCCAGGAGTAATTTTCTCTGGAGATGCCTTGGTTCACCTTCAGCCTATCAAGTACACATGTAAGATCCCTTTTCAAAGAGGCATTTATCAGTGAAATTCTGATGCAGGCTATTCACCTACTTATTGGAAGCAGGGAATTAATTCTCCTTTTTCAAACAAAGAAAACCACACTTTTTTAATATTCCTTGAGTTTAGATGTGGTTATAGAACCATATAGTGCATAAATTGTGATCATGATAATGTGACGCTTTCATCTGAGCTGGACGTAGCATCTGTCCACTATAATGTCGCGGAAATCTTGATTGATTAACGATCTAGACCTCTTTTTAATTACCGTACTTGGCAAGGGTTAATATTTTTCATCCAGGTAAAGAAGCAAACTCCTTCTCTGTGATCCACTAACTCACAGAGGCTGCTTTGCTAACAGGAGCTTTGCTGCAGCTTCACATTGTTTTTACTAAAAAAAAATAACCTGTTACTTTAAAACCTAGAGAAAAACTTTTTAAACTTGTTTAAAATCTTAAAACTCTAGGATTGGTTCATGAAAATGAATTCTATGAAACTGTTGTAAAACAAACTCTGATTGGTTCAATCCAAAGGTGGTAATAACAAGTCTGAAAGGGTCTGAACCAGGAAAGTTGCCTCGTTCTACCGAAAGACTAAAAAGGTAAGAATTCTCTCTCTCTTTCTCATTCTCTCTCTCATTCAACCCTGTGCTGTCTATCTTCCCCTTTGCAAAGGGGGCTCTCTTTTCCCTTTTCTTTCTTTTAACCTCTCTTTTTATTTACCCTACGCTGGTATTGAATAGTTTAAATGCTTTTTTATTCTCTTTTTTACCAAGTGCTTACCAAACAGGCCCTGCCTTAGTAAATTCTCTATTTAAACCTATTTTTATTGTTTTTAATATTATTTAATGATTTTAAAGGCTCTTTTCTTAACCTATAGTAAGTAAGTTAAATGCTTTCCTATTCACTTTTTTACCATGTGCTTACCAAACAGGCCCTGCCTTAGTAAATGCCCTTTTTAAACCTAGCTTTTAATGTTTGTAAAGACTCTTTTTTTAACCTACCCTGATAGTGAATAGTTTAATTGTGTTTTTTTATTTAGCAACCCTTTTACCATGGTCTTACTAAACAGGCTTTGCCTTGTAGCCTGATTTGGGGTGGGTTAGTAGTGTTGATGTAATTTATCCACTTAATTTAATCTTATTAGATTAATTATTTTTAATTAAATAATAATATTAATAATAATTATTGGATATTAATTAGTATGGGTTTGGCTTGCCAATATGTTTGATCAGAAGATAAAGTTCTTCCTAAATCAGGCTTCACAGAGTTTATAAAAGGAACTTCAGGGTCATGACAGGAGCTTACACTGAGACAGATATCACCATAAAGACCTTTTTATTAAAATCAATGAAATAATAAGCAAATGTTAAAACAGTTCAGGATTACAGAGTTACAAAATATCATAGTTCTTTAAGAGATATATTTATGATAATACACTGTTATAAGCTGCAGGCTTAATTGATACTCACACTCTGGTGCAGCAGCACCTTGGGCGTTTTTCACACCTAGAATCATAGAATCTCAGGGTTGGAAGGGACCTCAGGAGGTGTCTAGTCCAACCCCCTGCTTAAAGCAGGACCAAACCCAACTAAATCATCCCAGCCAGGGCTTTGTCAAGCCTGACCTTAAAAACCTCTGGCAGAGAAAGTTACTTCAAGATTGTTTGCGTTCTGATTTAACTCTATATATGCTAAATGCTTTAACTAAAATGAAATATAACGGAGGTTGAATCCCTTTTCACTTACAGTTTGAAAAGAAATAATACTACAGCCTATTAATAGTTAATAGCAGTCATAGATGGGTGACATCAATACGTAGATGAGGGTATCGGGGAAGGTGGAGGCAATGAAGGTATAGACAGGAGCAGATCGATGTGTAGAATTGCCTGTCTAATGGTGATTTGTTTCACCTTTTTATAGAGCATTAGTCGGAAATCCTTCCTCCTATGCCCAAAATTCATCTTTCCCCCACGGAAATGTTAGGGTACACTTGTCTCATAGGCTAACATGTATGTGCGTATGAATGACAGGTATGTACGCATTTGTGGTGTACTTGTTAGATTTGTGGGCAAAAATCCCCTTTTTCCACCCTTTACTGTTGTTGGTTCAGTTAAAGGTCTCCAGACATCTGCGTAGGTATTTTGTCTATTATCACTTTTCTGAGTAAGGGTCCCAAAATGTGCTGAAGTTGCCTTAGCGTCATACAGGATGTTTGGCTTGTAGGTCTCTTGAATTTCAGCCAAACTTATTCTTAATATAAATCTATAAGCCTATTACATCAAATTCTCAAATTCATGAGAAAGACATTTATACAGACCAGCAGATTAATCTTCAGGGCTACACGTCCCCCTTTGAAGAGGTGGTTTGCACCAAGAAACCCTGTCTCCTAACTAGGATTTAGTATCTGTGGGGCCCTTTTTAGTTTCATACCTGGGTAGATTTTGGTAGGTATCTGGAATGGGCACCATGTATACATAGTCATGTTCATCACCATGTGGTGCTTGTCTATGCGTTTGTCTAGGTGTCTGTCTAGGCCGCTCCCTCTGCCTAGTTTTTGGCTTGGGTTTGTAGAATTTATACTGCATGTAACCTAAAATAAGGAAATTAATTCCAATTCCAATTCCAATTCCTTGGATAATCACCCATCCTTTTAATCCAAAATTTTCCCTGGGAGTTGTTGCAGGTTCATTACCTTCATTCATTAATTGGGTAATAACTTGTTGGGCTTTGTCCATATCGTTAGTAACTTGAATGAGGTGAGTCTCCTTACGAGCCATTAATGATTTTAGCTGTAACCCTAGTGGTGGAATATAGGCCAGAAAAGTGGGTGTGCTTTGGATAGTTAAATCCTGATAATCAGGATTAGACTGAATAATGGTAATGTTCTCAAAAGTGGGGATAGGGGAAATAGCTTGATTTCCTATTACAGTGGGTTGCTTTGGGGTAAAACAGAAATTTGGCTCTGACAGGACACTCCAAGGGACCATATTGGTACCTCTTTTGGTTGGTAACCACGCAAAATTGGTTCCTTCCAGCATAGGTCACCCTCTCCATCAGAGTCTTCCATGTGGTCAGCCTCACCAGGCATGACGATGATGAATTCTGTGCTTTCTCTCCCTGTAGTCCACACAAAACAGTGTCTGATTCAAACACATTACACCTACAGATATACTGAGGCCCTTTCTCAGAACAACAGGCCATCTGTGGCACTTTCCAGGTCTGAGTTGGAGTGTGATAGACTACCAGGGGAGGTGCATTAATGCGTTCCCTGTAGATGTCTTCTTCGAGGTGACCTATAGAATGGATAGCAGCCAATTGCCTGTACACATCCCTGTCTGGGTCAAACACTGGTGTAACCCTTCTGCCCCTCTGAGTTGGCAGCAACAAGGGCCGGGTTCAGTATCCAGGGGTTCCGTGTCAATAACACAATGCAAAACCGGCTCGAGCCCCCACCCAGTGACCTGGGACAATTACACACCACCACCACCCCGGGTGCCTCTAGGAGGCAATACTTCCCCACTCGCAAGCACAGAGTCCGAGTGTAGCAAAATCCTTTTAATAAAGGAGGGAAACAATGCGGCATCACGTTGGAGAGACACCACAAACAGGACTATACACAAACCATAAGCAACAAAAACCCACCTCCAAGTACATTTGGCAATGTCCTTTCCCCCTTAGGGTCTTATGTCCAATCACCCCAAAGTCCAACAACCCGAAAGTCTCTGGTCAGTGCCACCCCAGAGTTCAAAAGTTTATCTGCAGAGTTTTACCCCCTCCCCCAGCCTGGGTGGAAATGGGGGGGCGCACACAGGGTGTTAGGGGCACCTTACGTGGGCCAGGGCCAACTACTCCGCCTCTCCATGGAGTTCAGCTGCAGCCTTCACCACGACTGGCTCCACTCCATCAGCTGTGCCGCTCCTCCAGCTGATCCGTGAGCCGCTCCAGCCATCCCCGCAAACCGCTCCACACTGCTCACTGTTCCATGGGCTGCTCCAACGTGCTGCAGACTGCTCCGCTCTGCCAGCCGCTTAGCGATAGATCTTCAGGCTCCCCCACTAGTTAACACAGCACTCAGTAAGATCAGCTCTTTTAGTGATTTCAGCTCTTAGTAGGGGAGCCCCAGTGCTGGTGCACTACTGGCCCAATGTGAATTCAGCTCAGCAGCCTCTAGATGGACTCCTAAGGGAATCAAAATTAGCTCTGCTCTTCAGCAGTGAAGCAAGAAAGATGTGCCATGGGTGTTCTAGGCACTCAAAAGGGGGCCATACCATAAAATACACACACCACTCTCCAACCTCTCTCAATTCACTGGGTTTTGGCACCCATGTCCCTTGTCTAGCAAGTGCTATTTAATGTAGGTTGAGTCATTTCTGTCATAAAGCAGTCTCATAGTTCCTCATTCACATAATTAGGGTGACAGCACTTTTTTTCCTTCCTGCCCCAATAACAAAGAAATTGGGGACCCCAGCTATCAAAATAACCATCCCATGCTGCCGTGGGCTTATGCGATGCAAATGCTTTGCCACTCCTTGAGATTCTTTCTACACTCCCCATAATTCACCACCAGATGTCAGGGTAAAGCTCATCCTGACTCTGCTTACACTGGTAAGGAGACCGTGAATGAAACATACAAAGATCGTGTCATTATACAATCTTTTGCAAGAGAACAACTCTCTCCATTGGGATGAGGTGTCACAGATCCTGCTTCTCTCATAGCACCCACTGACAAATGCTGGCATGAATCCGAACAAGTGGATCTTTCCTTTTCCAGCTTTTGAAAACATTTAGGACAATACCAGCTTAACAGTTGCTTATCTTTCATTAAGCCAGGAACTTCTCCGAATTTTAAGGATCGTAGTGCATCAGTAATTGTACTTAACGACATATTCTCCATATGCAGAGCATATAATTTCTTTTCCCCAATGTTGATCCCTTTTCTGATCATTGTTTAAAGCAATTAACTGATTAATTTTCTGTTGAGTTTCATTAAACAATTGGGTTATATTATGCATATTGTAGACAGTAAATCGTTCTTCCTGTGCCAATCTCTTTATTCCCTGTAACATTGGATTGACTACCCGGTTAGCTTCCTCTTTTAACACATAATCTATATGCTTGTGGATTTTCCTAATATCCACTTGGTTCCAAATTGACATTCCTGCACCAAATAGTCCTGTTAGGGATCCTAAACCTCCAAGGAGATTCAAGCTACGCTTTCTCCTAAGAGTCTGTGACTTAGGGACTTTATCATCCTTCAACAGAACAATATCTCGCACTCATTGCTGATAGGCTACAATTCTATCCACAAGTCATACTGAGAAAAAGGAAGCTACTTTAGTATGCTGACAATAGCTAAATTCTCCTAAGTACCAATTGAACAAATTTAGCACTACAGGAAATAAATTGAACTTGATTAATTTTCCCCATTATGGGCGTTGTGGTAAGACCACTAGCAGGTCCTGGGTTTAACACCGGACAATTTACATAATTTGTTATTGACTGATCATAATCATAGTCAATACCTAGGTCCTGAACCTTAAGTTCAAATGTCATATTTTGGACATATCTTTTGTTTCCTGTTTTGGTTTGAAAGGTAGCTATAATGAGTACCTTGGTCCTCATATTCAAGCTTATACAAGGTTAAACTTCCCCCTGTTATCAAATTATTACAGGTAGCTTTGTTCTTCCAAGTTCCATAAGATACACCATGTTTCAGGGAAGTTGAATTTGTTGATGTCTTGCATCCTCCCTTCTTAGAAGTTTCATCTAAGGGCCACATCTTTTTCCAACCACTAGAGGGTAATGCAGTTACTTCCACCAATTGATATTCAAAAGTAACATCCTCCCCCCTAATTCCCTTAACCTGTTGAATCGGGTTGTTGATAAGTTCTGGGTTAAGTATAATAGTCCGTTCCTTCTTTGTTGGTACGTTCTGTTGCTTGAGCTCAGGCAATTGAGCACGATTGGGTCGTCTGGTTTCCTGGGGTTGCAATAGTTCAGTTCCAGACTTAAGATTTTGGCTTAGTCCTACCCTTAGAGCAACAATAAGGGTGTAATAAGTCAGAAATATCAATGTCAATTTCATTGTTTTGAAACAATCCAGTTGTTGCGATTTCGTCTGATGCTGTTCACTTAAGTCCTGAGGAGGAAGTTGCTCCTGCGACCTGGACGATCGATACAGCTTTAACTGCTTAGCATGATAAATTTTGTCTTTATTATGCTTTCCTCCTGTTACTCTGATCTTATATACTGCTGAACTGAGTTTATCAATGATTTGGAAAGGTCCGATCCATCGGTTAGACAACCCATGTTCTGGTGACTTATGTGACAATAACATTACTTGGTCTCCTACCTCCCAAGTATTCTCTCTCTGGTTTTTGTCAAAGTAAGCCTTTGCCTTACGTCTGGATTTTCCCAATTTAGCAGCTACCTGCAAGTGAATGTGATTTAAATGTTTTTGCAGATTTTGCAGGTAGGTATCCATTTTTATTCCCTCTAATTGAGTGCCACTAGCTTGCCAAATGAAATGTTCTGGTAATCTCATTGTTCGGCCTGTCATCACTTCAAAAGGTGTTTTATCAGTAGATGCAGCCGGTGTCGCCCTCAATGCCATTAAAATTAAAGGCATGAGGGCGTCCCAGTTATGTCCATTGGCAGCAACCAGTTTCCTCAGCATCACTTTTATAGTCCGATTGGTTCGTTCCACCATCCCCGATGACTGTGGTCTGTAGGGGATGTGTGGTCTCTGCGGGACTCCCATTAATTTAAGACAGTCCCTAAAGAACTGTCCTGTGAAATGTGATCCCTGGTCCGATTCTACCTCTGCAGGGATCCCCCAGCGAGAGAAGACTTGTTCTACTAAGACCCTGGCAGTGGCCTTTGCAGTATTGGCTTTAAGAGGAAATGCCTCTATCCACTTTGAGAAAGGATCAATAATCACCAATAGATATTGGTTACCTCTTTGAGTCCTTGGCAAAGGACCTACAAAGTCAATCTGCAAAGCCATCCAAGGACCTTCATACACCTGGGATTTTAGTGGCGCATTTCTTTTGGATGGAGTAGGATTAGCTTGGGCACATGCCAGACAATTTTCACAATATTGTTGTACATCCATCCTAAGAAGTGGCCACCATCCTACAGATACAAGACTTTGGACAGTCTTGTCCACTCCCTGATGGCCTCCTGTAGGAGTGTCATGGACCATGTACATCATTTCCCTCCGTAGGTGAGCTGGAACTACCCACACAGGAAAAGGACCTCCTGTATACATGAGAACTCCAGCTACGACTTGTAACTGCTGTTCATGTCGTTTGTACAAAGGGTCTATTGTTAATGACCTCTCTTTTCCTGTTTTGGAAAGCTCTAGGATTACTCTCATTATGCCCTTATCCAATGTTTGCATATCTTTTAGATCTCTTATATTGGGTTGTACCAATTTAGTTGCAGCTATAGGACATTTAGGACTAGGGGTAATAACAGAATACTCCTGATCCTTTCCTTCCCAAAATTCTCCTGATCGGCCTCCTTCTCGGGCCAATTTATCAGCTTTCTTATTTTCCATAGCATAAGGGTCTAATTTCCAGTGAGCTTTCACTTTTTTTACTTTAATTGGCCGCTCTGGAACAGTAACTATTACTGCTAACCAATGGATAGATTTCATCAGTGATGCATACCTAATAGGTGTGCCGTCAGAAGATGTGAACACATTTGTTTTCCAATATGGTAGAAACTCTGTGAGAGAATTGCATACCCTCTCACATGCGACACTCCCCTTCCCCTCCAGCGCTCCCCTCTCCCCGTTGGTTTGCTGCAACAGAGAAGCCCCAGAACTCAGGGGTGACTCATGTGGCTTCACCTCCCGCCCTGGGGGTGCTGAGTGATGGCCCTGCTGCTGCCACTGCTCCCACTGTCGCTGCTGTCTCTGTCCCTGCCCCTTTGCTGTGGGCTCATCGCTGGTTCTGCCACATTTGCCGTTTGCCACTTCTGCCTCGAGCTGGGATGCTGAGTCCTGAGGCTCTGGCAATTCACCCAGCGCTTAGTGATTTCCCTGGGTACGGGGGGGACCCCACTGCTGCTGCATCCTGTATCGATCTGGGGCACGTTGTCTTTAAACAGAGCCCCCAGCCCAGGGAGGAGAGAACACCTGCCCCCCCACCTCGGGCTCTCACTGGATTTGGGGTCACTCACCCTGCTCAGCGCGTGAGGGTCCATCAGGCAGGCTGGGGACGGTTCTGCTGCCCTCAACTCGTACACTGAGGAGAACAACATTTCACACCCCTGCCTCCCATATTAACCCCGACCAGCCCAAACTGAGTTCCGTGGCAAAGCAGGTCTGTCTGCCGAGCACCTCGGCAGCCCAGGTGTGTCAGATACAGTCTGCTCCTGAGATCTGTTCCCCAGCTCACCCCACAGGGCAGGGGGGAGCCCGTTCAGATCCCGCTCACACACACAGAGCTGATTTAGTCCAGATTGTGCTAAATCAATGGATTCCTTGAAAGGAATTGTACTGGGGGTTGGTCCCTACCTCTGGTACCCCTGAGCCGTGCTTAAAGAGACTGAAATCCAGGACCTCTGTGGTGGTATTCTCCGAAATGCTTCCAGTTCCACACACAGGGCCAGGTAGGCAGGCAGAGCTTCAGAGTCTCATTGTGTGGATGAGACGATGGTGTAGAGAGGAGGGGTTTTCATTCATTGGGAGCTGGGGAAACTTTTGGGATGGGGGGAGCCTATACAGGAGAAATGGGCTCCACCTAAACCAAAGTGGAACCAGACTGCTGGCACTTAACATTGAAAAGGTTACAGAGCAGTTTTTAAACTAGGAGATGGGGGAAAGCCGACTGCTGCAGAGGAGCACGTGGATCGGACACAGATTTCTCTTAGGGGAGAGTCTGATGATAGAGAATCTCCAGGTTATAGTCAGGAGCAGAGGATGGAAGAGGATAAAATATGGGCCAGAGCAGACGAGAAACATTCACATAAAAAAAGAATGAGACACATTAGAAAAAGGCAGACAAATAAACAGACATGTTTTTAAAGTACTTTTACACAAATGCTAGAAGTCTAAATAAGAAGATGAGTGACCTACAGTGCCTCATGTTAAAGGAGGATATTGATAAAATAGGCATCACAGAAACCTGGTGGACTGAGGACAATCAATGGGACAAAATCATTCCGGGGTACAAAATATATCGGAAGGACAGAACAGGTCGTTGGGGGCGGGGAGGGGGGAGTGGCACTATATGTGAAAGAAAATGTAGAATCAAATGAAGTAAAAATCTGAAGTCAATCCACATGTTCCATAGAATCTCTATGGATAGAAATGTCATGCTCTAATAAGAATATAACATTAGGGATCTATTATTGACCACCTGACCAGGACAGTGATAGTGATGCGGAGATGCTATCAAAATTAAGAACCCAATAATAGTGGGGGATTTCAATTATCCCCATATTGACTGGGAACATGTCACCTCAGGACAAAATGCAGAGACAACGTTTCTCGATACTTTAAATGACTGCTTCATGGAGCAGCTGGTACGGGAACCCACAAGGGGAGAGGCAACTCTAGATTTGGTCCTGAGTGGAGCGCAGGAGCTGGTCCAAGAGGTAACTATAGCAGGACCGCTTGGAAATAGTGACCATAATATAACATTTAACATCCCTGTGGTGAGAAGAACATCTCAACAGTCCAACACTATGGCATTTAATTTAAGAAAGGGGAACTATGCAAAAATGAGGGGGTTACTTAAACAGAAGTTAAAAGGTACAGTGACTAAAGTGAAATCCCTGCATGGGTGCTTTTTAAAGACACCATAATAGAGGCCCAACTTCAATGTATACCCCAAAATAAAAAACACAGTAAAGGAACTAAAAGAGAGCCACCGTGGCTTAACAACCATGTAGGAGAAGCAGTGAGAGATAAAAAGGCATTTTATTAAAAAATGGAAGTCAAATCCTAGTGAGATAAATAGAAAGGAGCACAAACACTGCCAACTTAAGTGCAAGAATGTAATAAGAAAAGCCAAAGAGGAGTTTGAAGAACGGCTAGCCAAAAACTCCAAAGGTAATAACAAAATGTTTTTTAAGTACATCAGAAGCAGGAAGCCTTCTAAGCAACCAGTGGGGCCCCTGGACGATCGAGATACAAAAGGAGCGCTTAAAGACGATAAAGTCATTGCGGAGAAACTAAACAAATTCTTTGCTTCAGTCTTCAGGGCTGAGGATGTTAGGGAGATTCCCAAACCTGAGCTGGCTTTTGTAGGTGACAAATCTTAGGAATTGTCACAGATTGAGGTGTCACTAGAGGAGGTTTTGGAATTAATTGATAAACTCAACATTACCAAGTCACCGGGACCAGATGGCATTCACCCAACAGTCCTGAAAGAACTCAAATGTGAAATTGCAGAACTATTAACTATGGTTTGTAACCTGTCCTTTAAATCGGCTTCAGTACCCAGTGACTGGAAGATAGTTAATGTAACACCAATATTTTAAAAGGGCTCTACAAATGATCCCAGCAATTACAGACTGGTAAGTCTAATGTCAGTACCGGGTAAATTAGTTGAAACAACAGTAAAGAATAAAATTGTCAGACACACAGAAGAACATAAATTGTTGGGTAAAAGTCAACATGGTTTCTGTAAAGGGAAATCGTGTCTTACTAATCTATTAGAGTTCTTTGAAGGGATGAACAAACATGTGGACAAGGGCGATCCAGTGTACTTAGATTTCCAGAAAGCCTTTGACAAGGTCCCTCACCAAAGGCTCTTACGTAAATTACATTGTCATGGGATAAAAGGGAAGGTCCTTTAATGGACTGAGAACTAGTTAAAGGACAGGGAACAAAGGGTAGGAATAAATGGTAAATTCTCAGAATGGAGAGGGCTAACTAGTGGTGTTCCCCAAGGGTCAGTCCTCAGACCAATCCTATTCAACTTATTCATAAATGATCTGGAGAAAGGGGTAAACAGTGAGGTGGCAAAGTTTGCAGATGATACTAAACTTCTCAAGATAGTTAAGACCAAAGCAGACTGTGAAGAACTTCAAAAACATCTCACAAAACTAAGTGATTGGGCAACAAAATGGCAAATGACATTTAATGTGGATAAATGTAAAGTAATGCACATTGGAAAAAATAACCCCAACTATACATACAATACGATGGGGGCTAATTTAGCTACAACAAGTCAGGGAAGAGATCTTGGAGTCATCGTGGACAGTTCTCTGAAGATGTCCACACAGTGTGCAGTGGCAGTGAAAAAAAGCAAACAGGATGCTAGGAATCATTAAAAAAGGGATATAGACTAAGATGGAGAATATATTATTGCCCTTATATAAATCCATGGTACGCCCACATCTCGAATACTGTGTACAAATGTGCTCTCCTGATCTCGAAAAAGATATACTGGCATTAGAAAAAGTTCAGAAAAGGGCAACTAAAATGATTAGGGGTTTGGAACGGGTCCCATATGAGGAGAGTTTAAAGAGGCTAGGACTCTTCAGCTTGGAAAAGAGGAGACTAAGGGGGGATATGATAGAGGTATATAAAATCATGAGTGGTGTGGAGAAAGTGAATTAGGAAAAGTTATTTACTTATTCTCATAATATAAGAACTAGGGGCCACTAAATGAAATTAATGGGAAGCAGGTTTAAAACAATAAAAGGAAGTTCTTCACACAGTGCACAGTCAACCTGTGGAACTCCTTGCCTGAGGAGGTTGTGAAGGTTAGGACTATAACAGGGTGTCATAAACAGATAGTTAAGGGTTAATGCCTCTTTTACCTGTAAAGGGTTAAGAAGTTCACCTAGCCTAGCTGGCACCTGACCAGAGGACCAATGGGGGAACAAGATGTTTCAAAAGGAAGGAGGGAAGTTTCCTTTGTTTAGAGTCAGTTTCAGTTTCAGCCGGACTAGAAAAGATCAGGGAACCAGCCTCTTATCAGAGTAGTAAGGTTTAGAAAAAAATAAATAGGTTTATGTTTATTTTCTTTTTGTGACTTTGTCTTTGTGCAATTGGGAATTCTTTTGTGTACTAAGTTTTGCCCAGGGGAACAAGCTCTGTGTTTTGAATCTGTTGTCTGTGAGAGTAGCTGGTATGCTAATCTCTCCCAGAGGTTTTTTTTTTTACCTTTCTTTTCTTTAATAAAAAGTCTTATTTTTAAGTATCAGAGGGGTAGCCGTGTTAGTCTGGATCTTTAAAAGCAGCACAGAATCCTGTGGCACCTTATAGACTAACAGATGTTTTGCAGCATGAGCTTTCATGGGTGAATACCCACTTCTTCGGATGCAAGGGTTGCATCTGACGAAGTGGGTATTCACCCACGAAAGCTCATGCTGCAAAACATCTGTTAGTCTTATTTTTAAGAACCTGATTGATTTTTCCTTGTGTTAGAATCCAACGGGATTGGATCTGGACTCACCAGGAATTGGTGGGGGAAAGTAAGGGGCATGGTTAAATTCTCCTTGTGTTAAGATCCAAGGGGTTGGATTGGTGTTCACCGGGAAATTGGTGAAGTCGTCTCTCAAGACTACCCAGGGAAGGTAGTTAGTACTTGGGAGTGGTGGCAGCAAAACCAGATCTAAGCTGGTAATTCAGTTTAGGGGTTCACATGCAGGTCCTCATATCTGTACTCTAAAGTCCAGAGTGGGGGTGAAACCTATGACACAGGGTTTAAAAGAGAACTGGATAAATTCATGGAGATTAAGTCCATTAATGGCTATTAGCCAGGCTGGGTAAGGAATGGTGTCCCTAGCCTCTGTTTGTCAGAAGATGGAAATGGATGGCAGAAGAGAGATCACTTGATCATTGCCTGTTAGATTCACTCCCTCTGGGGCACCTGGCATTGGCCACTGTCGGTAGACAGATACTGGGCTGGAGGGACCTTTGGTCTGACCCGGTACGGCCTTTCTTATGTTCTTAGGACTTTGCCAGGAGGCCAGTTAGGTTTTAAAGCTGAAATCTCACAAACTCAGTTTGCCAGTTTAGTGACTATTCTAGCTGCTATTTGAATGGGATTGAAGCAGGAGTGCCTGTGACGAACTGGGACTGTTCTTACTGTGGGCTATGAATGCTGAGTTGGGAGGGTTGGCCTGGGAGGACAATCTGCTTTGACCTTGAGGGAAGATGCCTGAGCAGGTAACATGAGAACCCAGGAAGGGGTTAGAGGCCAGGTGACACCTCTGCCCGGGAAGCTGAACAAAGGCTGGGGAGTGAGAGGGTTTTCAGGAGCTGGCTGGGGAATGGAGGGAAGCACAGACAGGGTTCTGACCCTCCAAGAGGGCTGCGGTGCTCCAAGGACCCCAAGATGGACCTAATTGGGGAGTATCAGAGGGGTAGCCGTGTTAGTCTGGATCTGTAAAAGCAACAAAGAATCCTGTGGCACCTTATAGACTAACAGACGTTCTGCAGCATGAGCTTTCGTGGGTGAATACCCACTTCTTCAGATGCAAGTGAGCACTTGCATCTGAAGAAGTGGGTATTCACCCACGAAAGCTCATGCTGCAGAACGTCTGTTAGTCTATAAGGTGCCACAGGATTCTTTGTTGCTAATTGGGGAGGATCCTGTTGTCTATGCCTGCAAAACCTGTCTTGGACTGTGTTCCTGTCATCTAAATAAACTTTCTGTTTTACTGGCTGGCTGAGAGTCATGGTGAATTGCAGGAAGGTGGGGATGCAGGGCCCTGACTCCCCCACATTCCATGACAGAGCCCCCTTCCCTGGAGGAGAGGCCTGGGGCCAGCACAATAAGGGGAGGCTCTGGGAGAGGCTGTGTGGAGGCTGGGGGCAGAGAACACCCCGACAGTCAGGGATAGAGATAAATGTAACAGGGAAGAGGAGAAGGGATGTTCCCAGGGTCACGCAGGATCCCTCCAGCAGAGGTGGGATTGGAACCCAGGAGTCCTGGCTCAGTCTTTTTTGGTTTGTATTCCTGTTCTGCAAGATGGGCAGGTGCATGGCAGGCAGGCTAGACAGGTCCTGCTCTGGAGAGCGCTGAGATGAAGACAGGAGGGATGAGCACCCGAGGTGGAGGGTTGCGGGGGCAGAAGGGAGCGGGATGAATGGGCTGTGTCTCAGGGGTAGCGATGCCCCATAGTTTTATCAGAAGGTCAGGGCCCTCATTCCTTTTTCAGTCCCTTTCCTGCCCCTCAGGGCCTGGCTCTGGGGTGCTGAGGCTGGGGCCAGGCGACACAGGGAACTGTTCATGCCAGAGTCAGGAACACGAGAAAGGAGACACACACTGAGCTGAATGCTCAAGGGAAAGTTTATTATCACTGCACTGTGCTGAGATGGCTGAGAAGAGCAGAGCGTGGGTGCCACAGGGAGAGAAGGGGGCAGAGCAGAGCGGGAGTGACACAGCGTAACTCAGCGATGCTTTGCAGAAGGGACTTTGCAGCCGGGGACACAGGATCTGGTCTCCCCGGGGAGCTGGAGGGACACGATTCACTCACAGCCCAGGTACTGGGAGCCCCCAGGTGCAGGCGAGCTGCCTCCCCTAGGGTTTGCGCTTACAAATGAAGGGGTGTCTGTCTTCACAGGGATAATCGTGCCATTTCTGAAAATCTGGAAAGAAAAACAGAGATGACCCCTGGGGTGGGGCAGGCTGGGCCGTTCCTGCTCATACAGTGACCCCTCCCCCGCCCCATTCCCTGCCCCTGGGAGAAGATCCCAGCTCCTGTGCAGAGCCCTGAGGAAGAGGAGGGTGGGATGGAGCCCTGAGCACCCCAGATTGGGGCAGCCCCATCCTGCAAAGAGAGGCCGAGGCTCAGTGTGAAAGGGGAGACGCCTGGTCCATGTGCTACTGCTCCTACCTCCCCCACCCCACGTGCCCCCCACCCCAGCCAGAGGGCAGAGGAGAGAGCGAGAGCCCTGCCCCAGGACTGGGGCACCCGCTCAGGAACTGGGCTGCTGCCTCCTCCCTGCTGAGTGAGCTGCCCCCAGCCAGGCCCCCTCCATGCCCTTCCCACCTGGGTCTGGCTACACCCATGGGAACCTCTGTCCCAGGCAGGGCTCAGCCGCCGTGCAGAGGGGATGTGTCCCTGCCCCAGGAGTCAGTGTCACTGGCCTGCTGTGCACGGAGCAGCACGTTCCTCCCTCAGACCCGTTACCCCTCTGCTCTGGGGGTGTCTGTGCCCGTGCCCGGGGGCTGCCCGGCAGTCGGATTCCTGCGTAGCCAGGCCAGAGAGCGCCCAGGGAAGGAGAGTCCTGGGGCTGGGCTGGGTGGGCTCAGCCCCTCAGCAGCACCCCAGGCCCAGCAGGGAGCTCCGCGGGGGGCATAGGCTGTTCTCAGTGCCCTGTTCCCTGGGGTGCGGGTTTCTGCTGCTCTTTGACTCTATCCCCGTCCAGTGACTGCGGCCCTGGCTGTGCCCATCTGCCGGCATCAGGCCTGACGGACAGTGAGCCTGTAACTCAAGACTGTATCATGACTCACATGTACCAGGGGCTCCATTCAGGTTACATGGGCAGCCCTAGTCTGGCACTTCCTTGACTTTGGAACCTTCATGATCCTTTAACATATTTTTTTCAATGTAATTTACTAATAGTTTATAAAAGTAACAAATTATGACTATTTTGCTGGCCTTGCTGGAGCCCTAGGCATAACTAGCAGTGTGAATCAAAGGCTGTGACCCTGCGTAGGCCTGGCCTTGGAAGAACAGCAACGCACTAACTAAGTGAGCACTTTCCTGACCTGAGAGGATGGTAGAAGAACATCCAGAGTTCCCAAGTAACTGTGCAAACAAATTCCCACACGAGGGCACAAGAACTC
Source organism: Mauremys reevesii (assembly GCF_016161935.1). Lineage (NCBI taxonomy): Eukaryota > Metazoa > Chordata > Testudines > Geoemydidae > Mauremys > Mauremys reevesii. The sequence goes on along the minus strand of NC_052623.1, from coordinate 359,846,703 downwards.
CCCGACTCTTGTAAAGGTAGGAGGGGATGCAGGGCCGGTGCAACCATTTAGGTGACCTAGACTGTCGCCTAGGCTGCTAGGATTTGGGGGGTGCCATTTTCTTCGACAGCGACTGCGGCAGCCGGATCTTCGGCCGCCCCAGTCACCGCCGGCATTTAGGCGGAGGGAGCTGGGGTAGGGGGGCATGGGGAGGGCTGCCTGCAGCAAGTAAGGGGTGGGGCGGCACGCAGGGGAACTCCCCGCCCCAGCTCACCCCTGCCCCGCCTCCTCCCCGAGCTTCACGTCTCCCGCCTCCCAGGCTTGCAGCGCCTAAGCTGATTGGCACCGCAAGCCTGGGAGGCGGGAGAAGTTGTAGAACTGATCAATGAAATTGTTTTTAATTGTTCACTTTATTAATGTAACTTCTGTTCACTCTTTGCCATGTTGTAATTCAAACCCCATTTTAAAATGCTCACTCCATTTTGTAAGAGCTTCCTCCAACCTTCATTTTTGCAAACCCTGCTGTAATCTTATTAGTTTAGTTTAGACGTGTGACTGAGGGATGGATGGATGATGGAATCAACCTCCAGCCCCAGCCTGTCCTGATGAAACAGAGTTCAAACCCCACTGGCTGAAGATGCAGACAAGAGCCCTAACAAAGTAAGCAGAGGCCACCCTAAAAAGAAAAGGTACAATAGAAGGAAGATCAAAGCCAGGTCCCAGGCTGACAGTCACGCCTGCAATTGATGGGTGATCGATCACCAAACCCAGAGGCAGCGGGACACAGCAAGACCTATAGACTCTGGATTCAAACTAAAGCCTACAAAAAGGATGGGTGAGATGGGAGACTTTGGAGGGGAACATTCTGCTGCCAACATGGAAGGGCATCGGTGCCTGCCCAACAGAGACCCAGCTCGTCCTTGCGCCCGGCTTTCCTGGCCAGTTACCGCCACAAGCTACGAACCCAAGCTGCAAACTCAAGCCACGAACTCAAGCTATCTTCAGGGCTGGGAACTATGCAGCAGCTGCAGAGCATCTGATGGGTGTGTGTCTATAGGTATTAGGTATAATGTGTGTATAAGGATTAAGATATTAGTTATTGGTCATAATAAATCAAATTGTTATCATAATAAATGTGGCATCTTTGTCTTGCCCCCTGAGAAGATCCTGTGTAGTTTTGTCTGTACAGCAAAGTGAAGCAGCGACGGCGTGCTCGGGGTGCTCATGCGCGGAGCAGGGGTGAGCTGGGGCGGGGGTGCCTCAGGGAGGAGGTGGGGGATGGGGAGCTGGGGCAGAGGTGCCTCAGGGCGGCGGGTGGGGGATGGGGAGCTGCCGCAGGGGGGGCGCCTCAGGGGGAAGGTGGGGGAGCTGCCGCGCAGGTGGGGGGGTGCCTCAGGGCGGGGGCTCGGGGACGGGGGAGGGCCAAGGTGGAAGTTTCGCCTAGGGAGCGAAACATCCTTGCACCGGCCCTGAGGGGATGACAGGATAATGGATGAGGATGTTTGTTTGAACTAGCAGGTATAAAATCTGGGTGGTACCTAACAACATCTGGAGTGACACACGTAACCGGTTTGTATCGGTGTGTGCCAGGGGAAGTCATCGGAGGGAAATCTGTGTGTTCGTCCAGGGAACAGGACTGAGGCTTTCCCTCGTCACAAGCACCCCTGTGTTAGTGTCCCTGGGACCCGTTGCACAGGACATTAGCACTGTGCTTTGCTGGCAGTCAGCCTGGCCGAGCGCCTTTGCCACCGAACGGAGCCTGGGGTCCGTCTTTACGAGTAAGCCGGAGGCTGGCGGGACGGCAAGGTGCACTCTCTGCTAGCGCAGCTGGCAGCAGAGCTCCAGCCACAGCAGCACTGAGCAGCCTTAACACCTTGCAGAGGGAACAACCTTCCACAGCACGAACAACAGCTTTAATCAAAGGTTAAACAATTGCTACAGAGCCCAGTGCTCAATGGGCTGCTTGTTACCGCTGCGTGTGACTGTCTAACACACCCGGCTCATGGCGGGCCCAGGCCTGTCCCAGTGATAAATGGAATTGGTCTGAGCCCCGGCCCTGCCCCTCGCTTCCCACACCCACTGGCACTGCAGGCCCCACACAGACACAGTGCCCAATGATCGGGGCCAGGCAGGGGATTCGTTGTGAATTTCACCCCTCTCCTGTTCAAAATCTGTCTGCAAACTGACCCCTCGTTAAAAAAAACAGGAGTACTTGTGGCACCTTAAAGACTAACAAATTTATTTTAGCATGAGCTTTCGTGAGCTAAAGAAAGTCTCTACGCAAAAGAATAAATGGACACAAATCTGACATCAGGAATCATAACATTCAAAAACCAGTGGGAGAACACTTCAACCTCTCTAACCACTCAGTGACAGACTTGAAGGTGGCAATTTTGCAACAAAAAAACTTCAAAAACAGACTCCAACGAGAGACTGCTGAACTTGAATTAATATGCAAACTAGATACTATTAACTGTGGTCTAAACAAAGACTGGGAATGGTTGGGTCATTACACCAATTGAATCTATTTCCCTATGTTAAGTTCTCCTCACACCTTCTATGGGCCATCTTAATTATCACTTCAAAAAGTTTTTTTTCCTCCTGCTAATGATAGCTCATCTCAATTGATTAGACTCTGCCTGTTGGTATGCATACTTCCACCTTTTCATGTTCTCTGTATGTATAAATATCTCCTGTCTGTGTGTTCCATTCTATGCATCCGAAGAAGTGAGCTTTAGCTCACGAAAGCTCATGCTAAAATAAATTTGTTAGTCTTTAAGGTGCCACAAGTACTCCTGTTATTTTTGCGGATACAGACTAACACGGCTGCTACTCTGACCCCTCATTATCCACCAACGCTGGCTACTCGCTGCCTGGGCCACTCAGAACTTCTTCCCCTCCCCGCTGGCGCTGTGAGCACCCGGTCACTTACACCACGTCCTGCGGGCTCTGCTCCCTGGTGCAGCTTCTGCTAACGATCCCCTTCCGGTGCCAGTTTCCATGGGAACAGTCATTCATGTTCATTGTGTGAACGTTCCGAGACTGGGCAGCACTTTCACAAGCAGCCGGCGTGTGTGCGAATGCTTGTGAGTAACACGACCCCACGAGGGGGAGCAAATGCAGCTCTGGTGCCCACATCATTGTGTGGATCAGTGTTTGCACAGCAGGGGTGCAACAGTGACTCAGAGCCATCACCCATTAACAGTTCAGCAGAGTCCCCCTCTGGGGCCAGCCGTGTGTGTGCGTGTATGTCTGTGTGTGTGCACATCTCTCCTGCCTGTCACTAGAGCAGAGATGTGAACTGACCCAGGCTAGCTAGAAAGCAGCAGCAGTTTTACCAGGTCACACAAGGGGTTCTCTCCTGACTGCCCTCCCAGCATGGGGCAGGGAAGAGAGAGGAGCAAGGATCTGTGCTCCAGGGCACGCTGGGGCCAGCCCGGATCAGTATCTCAGGACCTGTGTGGTCAGGGCGCTGCCAGGGTTCCCTTGTAGTTGCATGTGGGTCTGAGCTGCCGACTTACCTGGACTGTTTTCGAACACTGTGCAGTGCTCATTTGCTCCCTGACTATCAGGTTGCCCTTTATCCCAAGCTCTGAAGTTGACCAGGGATTTATCAACCCAGCTCCAGCTTTGATCCTGCAGAGACAAAGGAGAGCAGAGACCCTGTCAAACCCAAGGTTACACAGCTAGAGACGTGCCCCGGAGCCGAGGGGCCATAGGCAGGGCATGGGCAGAGGCTGCCCAGTGACCCTGGAGACACTGATCATTGCTATGAAATGTCAGCGCTGACAACCAGGGCTACATTTACTGGCAGCTGAAGTTACACCAGGACCTGCCCAACCCTCAGAAGGATGAAAATAGCAAGTGAAGGGAGAGTCTCCAGCACCCCCTGCCCCTGCCACCCCCACATCACTGAGGGGAGCGCACCCCGACCTGCCCTCAGGTTCCACTTCCATCTCCAGCACAGCCCGACAGGCAGCACCTGCTGCGTCATCCCACGCGCTGTCCCGCAGCCCCACGCTGCTGCCCCCGGTCTCTCTCGTGTGCACAGACCCACGCGACGACGCTCCCAAAGCCCAGCCACAGGAGAGTTACTCTGCTCCCCGCTGCAGAGACCACGGCCAGGGCCGGCTCTAGACCCCAGCGCAGCAAGCACACGCGTGGGGCGTCCCTTTCCCGGGAGGGCGGCAGGCTGGGCCGGCAGACCTGCCGCAGTCATGCCTGCGGGAGGTCCACCGGAGCCCCGGGATGACTGGACCTGCCGCAGGCATGACTGCGGACGGTTCGCTGGTCCCGCGGCTCGGCTGGACCTCCCACAGGCATGCCTGCGGCAGCTCCAGCGGAGCCGCCGGACCTGCGAACCGTCCGCAGCTGCGGGAGGTCCAGCCGAGCCGCGCGACCAGCGAACCCTCCGCAGTCATGCCCGCGGGAGGTCCGCTGCTCCCGCGGCTCCGGGGCGCCTCCCAGGCATGACGGCTTGGGGCGGCCAAAAACGTAGAGCCGTCCCTGACCACGGCGGTCGGTCTGGGGGACGGGGGCGCTGGATGAAGCTGGGGGTCGCACTGTCGGGGATCAGGGGCTGCAGCAGAATTAGTCACCTGGCGACCCACCCAGGGCAGCCAGCCGGCTGCAGGCCGCCCGCCTGACTGCACCCCCTGCCTGGGCAGGAAGGGCAGCTGGCCGGCTCTTAGCCCAGCAGCTCTCGGGCTGCTCCGTGTGTTCATGCCACGGCCGCCATCCTCCCTGTGTCTGCTGCTCCTCCCCGTGCTCCTGTCCTGCTCCAGCCCTGCTCCTCCTGCTGCTCCTGCTTGTTTCCCAGCCCTGCTCCTGCTCAGTCCTGCCCGCCCCAGCTTGCTCCTGGTCCCGGCTTCCTTACCCTGCCCCTGGGCTCCGGCTCTGACCCTTGATGTGCCGCCTGGGTCCCCTCCTGCCTCTGACCCTCGGCCTGGCTATTAATGCCTGACTCCGGCTCTGACCATTGTATTGGAGCCGCTTCCTGCTCCTGCTCCGACCATTAATCCTGACAGCCCATGGCCCCGCCTCTATCGTGTGTCCCTTGGGCTGTTTGCTGGGGAGGGAAGCAGAAGCCGTATGCGCCTGGAGTGGGCTGCCAGCACCTGAGCCGATGGAAGGAGTTCTAGGAGATAGGTATATCTCCAATTATTAATTGGAGGGAGAGAGAGCTCAGTGGTTTGAGCATTGGTTTGCTAAACCCAGGGTTATGAGTTCAATCCTTGAGGGGGCCGTTTGGGGGAACTGGGGGTAAAAATCTGGGGATTGGTCCTGCTTTGAGCTGGGAGTTGGACTAGATGACCTTCTGAGGTCCCTTCCAATCCTATGATAGATCCAGGAACATTGGTGATGATCCCCTTGTTCTGTCTGTGCATTCAGGGTTTTAGGTGAGTTCTGATTCCCTTGGCCCTGAATGGAGTTTTGAGGGGTTTGGAATGGGTCCCATATGAGGAGAGATTAAAGAGGCTAGGACTTCTTAGCTTGGAAAAGAGGAGACTAAGGGGGGACATGATAGAGGTCTATAAAATCATGAGTGATGTGGATAAAGTGAATAAGGAAATGTTATTTACTTGTCCCCATAATATAAGAACTAGGGGCCAGCAAATGAAATGAAATTCTTCTTCACACAGCACATAGTCAACCTGTGGAACTCCTTGCTTAAGGACATTGTGAAGGCTGGACTGTAACAGGGTTGTGGCAAGGCGATGACTCACTGGCACGGCGCCTCCTGCTGGTCATCCAGGGAATTAGCTCTTCCAGCACAGAGCGCCCTCTGCAAGCCAGTGTCACCTGCTGCTGGCCCCATGTCCCTCACAGACTTTGGTGCCCTTTGCCCAGGGGTTCTGCCCACCACAGTACCCCCTCGCTCCGGGTCGCCCCTCCAGGGGAACCCCTAACCTTCTATCTCCCCTTGGGTCAGTGGCTACTGCCAGTCATCATCCAGCCCCGCTCCCTGGGGCAGATGCAGTCTGTGAACCACTCAGCAGCAGCAAGGGGGTTAGGCAAAGGCAGCAGGTCCTAGCTCTGGGCTGCCCCTCTGCAGCCCCAGGACCTATTTGGCCCTTTTGGCAAGGCCGCAGCCTGGGGCTTTTCCTGGCTGGAGCTCCCCAGCTCCCTCTGCCCTTCCTCAGCCCTGCTCCACCTCGGGTACCCGGCTCAGCCCCCAGAGAGAGAGAGTGTGTGAGCTCCTGGTTCACAGCCCTTTTCTAGGGCCAGCTGTGGCCTGATTGGGGTGCGGCCCCCAGCTGTCACTGTTTCCCCAATCAGCCTAGTCTTTTGGCTCAGCCCTGGCCCTCTCCAAGGGCTGGCTTGGAACCCCTCTTAGCTGGAGCGGGGTGACTGCCCCCCTACAAGGGTTTAAAAGAGAACTGGATACATTCCTGGAGGTTAAGTCCACTAATGGCTATTAGCCAGGCTGGGTAAGGAATGGTGTCCCTAGCCTCTGTTTGTCAGAGGATGGAGATGGATGGCAGGAGAGAGATCACTTGATCATTGCCTGTTAGGTTCACTCCCTCTGGGGCACCTGGCATTGGCCACTGTCGGTAGACAGATACTGGGCTGGATGGACCTTTGGTCTGACCCAGTCTGGCCGTTCTTATGTTCTGTGTAATTAATTCCCCAGGGTTTTGTACGGGGCCGTGTCCCTCGTGGGCAGCTCCTCCGTGGGCGGGTGCAGGGGGAGCTGCCAAGGGGCAGAGGCTGATGCTGCCCCGGGCTCAGTGGACCCCCCAAGGGGTGAAAGGCTGCGACGTGGCCCAGGAGGTCTCTGTCTCTGGCATTTTATCACGGTGAGAAGTGAGGAGGCCAAGAGCAGTCGGGCGTGTTTAGCAAGTGACGACAGCCTGTGGGCTGGAGGGAGCCTCATGCAGGAGTCTGCGCCGTCACCCCCCGAAACACCAGCCTCTCCCACGCTCCGGGGCCAGACAGGAGCGGCTGCAGCAGGGTGCGTCTGTGCTGCCCAGCAGTGCTGCCCACGGAACTCCCCCGTCTCCCATCGGTGCCACCGGCGGCATTGCTCTGCGGCTGCCGGCCGGCCAGCAGGGCCAGCAGCACCCACCGCGTGCGCCCAGCCCCGAGCTCTCAGAAACGTCCCGTTCAGCCTCGGCAGCTGGGAGTGTGGATTAACAAGCAGGGGTTGGCCATGGCCTGGCTCGGGGACAAGCAGCACAGCGAGCCCGGAGCAGCGGAGACGCTGGATGCAGAGGAACCCACCGAGGAACAACGTGCAGCCCCAGGAGCCGGGGGCAGCTCTGTGCAGGGTTTATGGGGGAACAGCAGCAGCTGAGCAGGGCCCCAGGGAGAGACACTAATTGAGCCTGGCCTGGAAACCAGCCTCTTCGCTGGACTAGAGACTGGACTGGATGGGGGCCCCCCAGCACTGGCCTGCAGAGCCCTGACTGGCGACTGCACTGGCCCCGGGGCCAAACAAGAGCCGCAGTGGCTCCCTTTGAGCTGTAAGTGATGAAGCCTCTGTAGCCAGGGGGGATCTGCAACCTCCCCGTTCCCGCCAGCCCCAGTCGCTGCCCTTTCCTGGGCCTGTGTCGGGGGGGTATCGGGACCCACCGGGGCTCCCCCTACAGGCCTGGAGCTGACGCGCCTCTGGCCAGGTGACCCCCCCGTCCCTGAGCCCACCCTGAGGACGAATACACAGAGCGACAGCACTCCCAGGGCTCTGCTGCCCTCGCATTGGTCGCTCTGCCCGTGGGGCTGCCCCTTTCCCCGAGCCCTCGTCTAGACGCCTCGTCCGTGTGGGGCGGGGCTAACTCTCGTGCCTGGTGTGCACGGTCTGAGCACAATGGGCTGGTGTGGTGGGTCCCTGGGCGCTAGTGTCACGAACGTGAATATTAGTAACAGCAGCTTATACTCTGCACCGGGCGCTGGGGATCGATCCTGTGACTGAAAACCCAGGCGGTTACAGCCCCTTTTCACCCCGTTCCAATGGAAATCCTGCTCTGGGGCCACCCCCGCCCCAAACAACAACCTCACTGAGCAGAGACCCAGAGCCCAGGGGCTGGGGAAGGGCTGCCAGAGGCAGAGCGGGCACCAGGTACTCACCCCACGAGGGTCTGAGAGTCCGATCCAGACCGGACTGTTCTTTCTGTGGTACAGCTTGATGTAATGGGCCAGCATTTTATTTTCTCCAGTACTGTGAATGGAGACGAGATGGGCCCCGGGCCCCTGGTGCTGGCAATGAACCTGAGACAAGAAGAAACAAAGACCGTTAAACAGGGACCAGGGGTCTGTTCTCAGCCCAGGGCTATTCAGACTCTGCCTCAGGGATCTGGGAGACAAAACAAAATCAGTGCGGGTGAAGGCTGCCGGTGACAGTGAGGTTGCTGGAGCGGTAAATAGTGACGGACGCGTCAGGTCTACTCAGGGATTGGGATCGCACGGTGAGCTGGGCTGACTTGACCCACGTGTGCTGTAATACAGCTAAACGCAGGGTCGCAGGGCCGGGAACCAAGGCAGCCGGCCACACTGACAGCCGGGGGATGTAGCCTGGGAGCCGGGACTGAAAAGCACTGAGGGGTGATGGCAGCAACCAGCTGAATGTGAGCTCTGAGTGTGGTGCTGCACACGAGGGCAGGTGTGAGCCTTGAACGTGCAAGCACAGGGTGATCGCGTTGGAGCAGGGACGGAGTGTTACACGTATACGGCACAGTGAGACCAGCACTGGGCACCGTGTCCCGGTCTGGGATCCGCTCCTCAGACAGGACGTTAACAAATTGGAGAGCTCAGAAAAGAGCTCCAAGAACGACACGAGGTCTGGAAAACCTGCCTGACAGAGGGAGACTTGCAGGAAAGCCAGAAGATTTCTGACTGTCCCTCCATCCAGGCCCAGCTTCCCAGAGAGACATGGCCAGGGTTTAGCATAATAGGTGCCCTGGGGAGGCACCGTCCCTGGGCCAGCTGCCAGCCCAGCTGGGCACTTCTGCTACTGGCCTTTCCCCTCACCCAGCAGCATGAGGAGAGGAAACCTTCCCTGGCTCCTAGCTGAGGTCCCCACAGACGGCCTTGCCCTGTCCCCATGCCCCACACACAGCCCTGCTGGGTAATGGGTCTGTGACCTGCCCCTGTTCTATGCCGACCTGGAGCAACTGCTCCCACAATAGCTACAGGCCAAAGCACTAAACAGCATTGCAGGTGCACTATGGAGCGGAGACAGCAGAAACCACAGCCCCTCCCAGAACATGGGGAATTCAGCCTCACAGGCACATCCACATTCACTCAGTGCCCCACACAGCATTACACGGGGCTCCAGCCACATGCCAGCCAGCAATGGGGATCGAACCGGAGACCTTCAGCACAGCCCTGCCACTGGAGCTAAGGGAGCTGCTTTGGTAACACTAAGTAAGGAACAGGCCCTTCCAGAGCCAGCCTAGAGGGAGACTGACACGCCGTACCCCAAAGCAACACCCTGACACCCCCACATTTACCATGGGGATGTGATTATGATGCGTTTCGTACAAAGTGAACCTTGTGAAGTATCATTCTAAATGTCTTGATCTGTTGGACATTAATATCCTGTTGGATTATACGTGCTGTCATTGTATGTGAAGTTATGAAGTTTTGCTGTGTGTGTTACTGAAAGATGTTGTGAGGTTGGGAACACCCACAACCAGCTGTTCAGATGCAACAATGAAGAAGCTAGACAGTGCTAATGACTGTCTCAGGAACTGTGTACAATGGAGGCTTCCCAGAGGGAGCATGTAGGCAATGGAGGATTCCTGATCGACGGGGGGACAGACCCCACATCATGAGCAAAGACCTTTCCAGCAAGCTGGAAGAAGCTATAGAAGGGGGAAGTGACATCATCATTTGGCCTCACTCACCACTCAACTGAACACCTGAAAACATGTCTGGAGGATAAAGACTTGGACTGGGGAGGTTGTCCCAGGTGGGAAAGAGAGAATCTCAGCCTGAGTATGGAAGATTGGTGAACTGTTTGTACCACCTGGGTGAGGTGCTACATGGCTCTGGGAAGAAGCATAAAGGAGTTGGAGGCACTAGTGGTATTCTCACCCATCTTCCCTGTGGAAGGAAAAGGCCACATTGAATCGTAGAAATCAAAGACTGGCTACACAGGTGCGGGGTCAAGCTGCCCTTTCGGTGGCACCCAAAACCCCGTCCCCTCCTGCCTTGGTCAAGCTGAGACTTGCTTTTAACAGCTTGCTGGCTAGTTGTCTTTAACAATAAGCCATAGTGGATTGAGGCACTTTACTGGTTTGCAAGTCTCCTTGTACAGTTCCTCTCCTTAAAGGTCACCTTTCACACAAGGGGCCTTTACGTGATCGCTGTCAAACCTTGTCTGGATGCACCTGAGTTGAGATCCAACGAAAGCTCAAGGCTCTCAGCCAAGACTGAGCAAATTATCTTCTTGTTGGCATCCTATACTTAGCACACAAGCACAGCAATTGACAAGTGATCGCCTTAGCCTCCTTTCCCATGTAAGGGAGGGGTGATGAGCTCGATATGTTCCTTTCCCTGGGGTAGGAGTGCCAATGGCAGTAACCACTGACTCATCTGTTGGGGGACTTGCAACTGCCGGATTTTGCACCAGGTCCAGCATGTCATTAGGCTGGTATCAAAAACCACTACTATTTGGCACCCCAAGATTACTATGATGGGGTGTAGGGCCAAACTCAGAATGTCTGTTCCCACCAGTGGTGTGACGGGTCCTGGCCAATTCTTGCAAATACCCATTTAATTTCATTGGCATTACGATGCACGGTAACCATGACTCTGTGCCCTTACTGTTTTGCAGAATGTAACTGGTTCTGTAAATTAGGCTGTAAAAGCAATGTTTGTAAAGCAGTTAAATCCATTCCAAGGGGCACAGGTGTTACAACAGAATACAAAGTATAAGACACTTAACTGACTATATTTAAATTCGGGTACATGAAATTCAAAGATTGGAAAAAGGAGGAGTATAAAAATATTGCTCAGGCACGCAGGAGTGAAATCAGGAAGGCCAAATCACACTTGGAGTTGCAGCTAGCAAGTGATGTTAAGAGTAACAAGAAGGGTTTCTTCAGGTATGTTAGCAACAAGAAGAAAGTCAAGGAAAGTGTGAATGAGGGAGGCAACCTAGTGACAGAGGATGTGGAAAAAGCTAGTGTACTCAATGCTTTTTTTGCTTCTGTCTTCACAAACAAGGTCAGCTCCCAGATTGCTGCACTGGGCAGCACAGTATGGGGAGAAGGTGACCAGCCCTCTGTGGAGAAAGAAGTGGTTCAAGACTATTTAGAAAAACTGGACAAGCACAAGTCCATGGGGCCGGATGCACTGCATCCGAGGGTGCTAAAGGAGTTGCCGGATGTGATTGCAGAGCCATTGGCCATTATCTTTGGGCAGGTCCATACTCACCGTGCGGGTCGACGCGGTGAGTTCGACTTCTCGGAGTTCAAACTATCGCGTCTGATCTAGATGCAATAGTTCGAACTCCGGAAGCACCGTGGTCGACTCCAGTACTCCACCACTGCAAACAGCGGTGGTGGAGTCGACGAGGGAGCTGCGGAGTTCGACCCCGCCGCGTCTGCACGGATGAGTAGTTCAAATTAGGGTACTTCAAATTCAGCTACGCTATTCCTGTAGCTGAATTTGCGTACTCTAATTCGAACCCCCTTTATAGTGTGGACCAGGGCTTTGAAAACTCATGGCGAACGGGGAAGGTCCCGGATGACTGGAAAAAGGCTACTGTAGTGCCCATCTTTAAAAAAGGGAAGAGGAGGATCCTGGGAATTACAGGCCAGTCAGCCTCACCTCAGTCCCTGGAAAAATCATGGAGCAGGTCCTCAAGGAATCAATTCTGAATAACTTAGAGGAGAGGAAAGTGATCAGGAACAGTCAGCATGGATTCACCAAGGGCAAGTCATGCCTGACCAACCTAATTGCCTTCTATGAGGAGATAACTGACTCTGTGGATGACGGGAAAGCAGTGGACGTGTTATTCCTTGACTTTAGCAAAGCTTCTGATATAGTCTTCCACAGTATCTTGCCAGCACGTTAAAGAAGTATGGGCTGGATGAATGGACTATAAGGTGGATAGAAAGCTGGCTAGATCGTCGGGCTCAGCGGGTAGTGATCAACGGCTCCATGTCTAGTTGGCAGCCGGTTTCAAGTGGAGTGCCCCAAGGGTCGGTCCTGGGGCTGGCAATATCTTCATTAATGATCTGGAGGATGGCATGGACTTCTCCCTCAGCAAGTTTGTAGACGACAATAAGCTGGGAGGAGTGGTAGATACGCTGGAGGGTAGGGATAGGATACAGGGAGACCTAGACAAATTAGAGGACTGGGCCAAATGAAATCTGATGAGATTCAACAAGGACAAGTACAGAGTCCTGCACTTAGGACAGAAGAATCCCATGCACTGCTACAGACTAGGAACCGAATGGCTAGGCAGCAGTTCTGCAGAAAAGGACCTAGGGGTTACGGTGGACAAGAAGCTGGATATGAGTCGACAGTGTGCCCTTTTTGCCAAGAAGACTAACAGCATTTTAGGCTGTATAAGTAGGAGCATTGCCAGCAGATCAAGGGACGTGATCATTCCCCTCTATTTGGCATTGGTTAGGCCTCATCTGGAGTACTGTGTCCAGTTTTGGGCCCCACACTACAAGAAGGATGTAGAAAAATTGGAAAGAATCCATTGGAGGGCAACAAAAATGATTAGGGGCTGGAGCACATGATTTATGAGGAGAGGCTGAGGGAACTGGGATTATTTAGTCTGCAGAGCAGAAGAATCATAGAATATCAGGGTTGGAAGGGACCTCAGGAGGTATCTAGTCCAACCCTCTGCTCAAAGCAGGACAAATCCCAACTAAATCATCCCAACCAGGGCTTTGTCAAGCCTAACCTTAAAAACCTCTAAGGAAGGAGATTCCATCACCTCCCTAGGTAACCCATTCCAGTGCTTCACCACCCTCCTAGTGAAAAAGTTTTTCCTAATATCCAACCTAAACCTCCCACACTGTAATTTGAGACCATTGCTCCTTGTTCTGTCATCTGGTACCACTGAGAACAGTCTAGATCCATCCTCTTTGGAACCCCCTTTCAAGGGTTCATCCCTGACTCAATTTTGAAGCACTTTGAGGAGAGGAAAGTGGGCGGGTGGCGTATGTGTGCATTCGGTGCAAGGAGCTCCTGGCCCTCAGAGACCATGAACGGACTTTGGAGGCCAGGATGGCAGAACTGGAGGAGCTAAGACAGGCAGAGAGGTATGTTGATGAGGCTTTCCAGGACACTGTAGAATTGTCCCACCTCTGCTCAGACAGCCCCTGCGCTGTTGAGGAGGATGAAAGGCCCAGGGAAGCAGAGCAGTCAATGGGAGCAGAGGGAAACCTTCCCATAGTTGGTACCCTCCTTCCAGATGGTGCTGGGGTTGCCTCTCGCACTGAGGTTACCTCTCCGGGGGAGGGAACTCCAGTTGCTAGGAAAAGGCAGGTGTTAGTAATGGGAGATTCGATCACTAGAAACGTAGATAGCTGGGTTTGTGATGACCGGCAGAACCGTATGGTGACTTGCCTGCCTGGTGCGAAGGTTGCGGATCTCTCAAGGCATCTAGACAGACTTATGTGTAGTGCTGGGGAGGAGCCAGTGGTCGTGATACATGCAGGTACCAATGACATAGGGAAGGGTAGGAGAGATGTCCTGGAGGCCAAATTTAGGCTGCTAGGAAAGAGACTGAAATCCAGGACCTCTATAGGGGCATTCTCAGAAATGTTCCCAGTTCCACACGCAGGGCCAGATAGGCAAGCAGAGCTTCAGAGTCTCAATGCGTGGATGAGACGATGGTGTAGGGAGGAGGGGTTTACATTCATTAGGAACTGGGGAAACTTTTGGGATCGGGGGAGCCTATACAGGAGAAATGGGCTCCACCTAAACCAAAGTGGAACCAGACTGCTGGCACTAAACATTAAACAGGTTGTAGAGCAGTTTTTAAACTAGGAGATGGGGGAAAGCCGACTGCTGCAGAGGAGCATGTGGATTGGACACAGACTTGTCTTAGGGGAGAGTCTGATGATAGAGAATCTCCAGGTTATAGTCAGGAGCAGAGGATGGAAGAGGATAATGTAAGGGCCAGATCAGTTGATAAACAGTCACATAAAAAAGAATCTGGCACATCAAAAAAGAGCAGACAAATAAACAGTGACAAGTTTTTAAAGTGCTTGTACACAATTGCTAGAAGTCTAAATAATATGGGTAAACTAGAGTGCCTTGTGATAAAGGAGGATATTGATATAATAGGCATCACAGAAACCTGGTGGACTGAGAGCAATCAATGGGACACAATCATTCCGGGAAACAAAATATATTGGAAAGACAGAACAGGTCATGCGGGCGGGGGTGGGGTGTGTGGCACTATATGTGAAAGAAAATGTAGAATCGAAGTAAAAATCTTAAGTGAATCCACATGTTCCATCTCTTGCATCCGACGAAGTGGGTATTCACCCACGAAAGCTCATGCTGCAAAACGTCTGTTAGTCTATAAGGTGCCACAGGATTCTTTGCTGCTTTTACAGAACCAGACTAACATGGCTACCTCTCTGATACTTGACATGTTCCATAGAATCTCTATGGATAGAAATTTAATGCTCTAATAAGAATATAACATTAGGGATCTATTATCGACCTCCTGACCAGGACAGTAATAGTGATGATGAAATGCTAAGGGAAATTAGAGAGCTATCAAAATTAAGAACCCAATAATAGTGGGGGATTTCAATTATCCCCATATTGACTGGGAACATTTCACTTCAGGACGAAATGCAGAAAGAAAGTTTCTCGATACTTTAAATGACTGCTTCATGGAGCAGCTGGTACGGGAACCCACAAGGGGAGAGGCAACTCTAGATTTAATCCTGAGTGGAGCGCAGGAGCTGGTCCAAGAGGTAACTATAGCAGGACCGCTTGGAAATAGTGACCATAATACAATAGCATTCAACATCCCTGTGGTGGGAAGAACACCTCAACTGCCCAACACTGTGGCATTTAATTTCAAAAGGGGGAACTATGCAAAAATGAGGGGGTTAGTTAAACAAAAGTTAAAAGGTACAGTGAGTAAAGTGAAATCCCTGCAAGCTGCATGGGCCCTTTTTAAAGACACCATAATCGAGGCCCAACTTCAATGTATACCCCAAATTAAGAAAAACAGTAAAAGAACTAAAAAAGAGCCACTGTGGCTTAACGACCATGTAAAAGAAGCAGTGAGAGATAAAAAGACTTCCTTTAAAAAGTGGAAGTCAAATCCTAGTGAGGCAAATAGAAAGGAGCACAAACACTGCCAACTTAAGTGCAAGAGTGTAATAAGAAAAGCCAAAGAGGAGTTTGAAGAACGGCTAGCCAAAAACTCCAAAGGTAATAACAAAATGTTTTTTAAGTACATCAGAAGCAGGAAGCCTGCTAAACAACCAGTGGGGCCCCTTGATGATCAAAATACAAAAGGAGCGCTTAAAGACGATAAAGTCATTGTGGAGAAACTAAACAAATTCTTTGCTTCAGTCTTCATGGCAGAGAATGTTAGGGAGATTCCCAAACCTGAGCTGGCTTTTGTAGGTGAAAAATCTGAGGAACAGTCACAGATTGAGGTGTCACTAGAGGAGGTTTTGGAATTAATTGATAAACTTAACAGTAACAAGTCACTGGGACCAGATGGCATTCACCCAAGAGTTCTGAAAGAACTCAAATGTGAAGTTGCGGAACTATTAACTTAGGTTTGTAACCTATCCTTTAAATCAGCTTCGGTACCCAATGACTGGAAGTTAGCTAATGTAACACCAATATTTAAAAAGGGCTCTAGAGGTGATCCTGGCAATTACAGACCAGTAAGTCTAACGTCAGTACCAGGCAAATTAGTCAAAACAATAGTTAAGAATAAAATTGTCAGACATACAGAAAAACTTAAACTGTTGAGCAATAGTCAATATGGTTTCTGTAAAGAGAAATCACGTCTTACTAATCTATTAGAGTTCTTTGAAGGGGTCAACAAACATGTGGACAAGGGGGATCCGGTGGACATAGTGTACTTAGATTTCCAGAAAGCCTTTGACAAGGTCCCTCACCAAAGGCTCTTACGTAAATTAAGCTGTCATGAGATAAAAGGGAAGGTCCTTTCATGGACTGAGAACTGGTTAAAAGACAGGGAACAAAGGGTAGGAATTAATGGTAAATTCTCAGAATGGAGAGGGCTAACTAGTGGTGTTCCCCAAGGGTCAGTCCTTGGACCAATCCTATTCCACTTATTCATAAATGATTTGGAGAAAGGGGTAAACAGTAAGGTGGCAAAGTTTGCAGATGATACTAAACTGCTCAAGATATTTAAGACCAAAGCAGACTGTGAAGAACTTCAGAAAGATCTCACAAAATTAAGTGATTGGGCCACAAAATGGAAAATTAAATTTAATGTGGATAAATGTAAAGTAATGCACATTGGGAAAAATAACCCCAACTATACATACAACATGATGGGGGCTAATTTAGCTACAACGAGTCAGGGAAAAAGATCTTGGAGTCATCGTGGACAGTTCTCTGAAGATGTCCACCCAGTGTGCAGAGGCAGTCAAAAAAGCAAACAGGATGTTAGGAATCATTAAAAAGGGGATAGAAAATACGACTGAGAATATATTATTGCCCTTATATAAATCCATGGTACGCCCTCATCTCAAAAAAGATATTCTAGCACTAGAAAAGGTTCAGAAAAGGGCAACTAAAATTATTAGGTGTTTGGAGAGGGTCCCATACGAGGAAAGATTAAAGAGGCTAGGACTCTTCAGCTTAGAAAAGAGGAGACTAAGGGGGGATATGATACAGGTATATAAAATCATGAGTGATGTGGAGAAAGTGGATAAGGAAAAGTTATTTACTTATTCCCATAATACAAGAACTAGGGGTCACCAAATGAAATTAATAGGCAGCAGGTTTAAAACAAATAAAAGGAAGTTCTTCTTCACGCAGCGCACAGTCAACTTGTGGAACTCCTTACCTGAGGAGATTGTGAAGGCTAGGACTATAACAGCGTTTAAAAGGGAACTAGATAAATTCATGGAGGTCAAGTCCATTAATGGCTGTTAGCCAGGATGGGTAAAGAATGGTGTCCCTAGTCTCTGTTTGTTTGTCAGAGGATGGAGATGGATGGCGGGAGAGAGATCACTTGATCATTGCCTGTTAGGTTCACTCCCTCTGGGGCACCTGGCATTGGCCATTGTCGGTAGACAGGATACTGAGCAAGATGGACCTTTGGTCTGACCCGGTACGGCCGTTCTTATGGTCTTATGATCATGAACAGTCAGCACGGATTCACCAGGAGCAAGTCATGCCTGACTAACCTAATTGCCTTCTATGATGAGATAACTGGCTCTGTGGCTGAGGGGAAAGCAGTGGACGTGTTATTCCAAAGAGGATAGATCTAGATTCTAACGAAATTGGTCCCTGACTTGACAAAGCCCTGGCTGGGATGATTTAGTTGGGAATTGGTCCTGCTTTGAGCAGGGGGTTGGACTAGATACCTCCTGAGGTCCCTTCCAACCCTGATATTCTCTGATTCTGTGATTCAGACCCTGTGTACTTTATAGAACTCAAATTATGATTATTTTATTTCTTAGGTAATTTACTTTGATCCATACACTTACTTATAATCACTTAAAATCTCTCTCTTTCTGTAGTTAATAAACCTGTTTTATATTTTGTTACCTAACACAGTGTGTTGTTTGAAGTACAAGGGAAATCTGATCAGGAACAGGGGCTGGTACATTGTCCTCTCCACATTGAGTGGGGGGGGGGGCAGACTGGGTAATAACTTACACTCTTCAGGCTTCTGACCAGGGCAAGATGGTTCAGCTCTGGGGTCCCAGGCTGGGGAGCTGTGGGGAATTGGTTGGAGTCTCTCTGTTGGTTCATGAGCAGCTGGTGAAAGCACTCATGTAACTGCAGCTGGGTGTGTCCCTGCCTGTGGATGTTTGTGCGAGTGCAGGACCTGGACGGGTTTGCAGCTTGTCACATTACCACAGTGTGAGAGGGAGCCCAGGTTGGTAAGCCAGAGGGCTCAGTGATACCCCAGTTCCAGGCTGCAACCTGGGGAACCCATCACAGAGACATGACCCCACCTGGGCCCAGGCCGTCTCTTGTGTCCCTGGCAGATACATGCCAAGAGCTTTGGGTCCAGAGGAGATTGTGTTCCACCGGGGACAACATTTCCATTGTATTCTGCTCACCAGCCTGGCAAGGGCAGGCTGTCCCCTCACAGCCTGTTCCCGGGGCTCTGTCCGGGGCAGTGGGAAATGTACAGCCCTGGGCTCCCACCCCTCCCACCGGAGTGGATTCCCCAGCCCAGCCCAGCTCACAGACTCTGATATTCAACCTAAACCTCCCCATCCCCCCAGCCTCCGACTCCAGCCCAGCACCCCTGAGCCCCGATGCCCCCAGCCTCTCACCTCAGCCTCCAGCCAGGTTTTCTCTTGGAAGAAGTATCCATAGCAGTAGCCTTGGAAGGGTAGCCAGCCCCTGGGACAGGACACATCTTGTGCCCCTGCAGAGAGAGGGGGTTGCGGGGCAATGGTAGGGACAGAACACCGTGGTTAGAGGCTGTTTCAGAGGAAGAGCCATTTCTTTCCCATTAGCACTAAAACATCGGGATCCCATCTGGGGCTGTGTCTGGCTGGCAGGACCCTCCAGGCCCTGGAGCTGCAGGAAGAAGCTGGGTTTGCCCAGACCCCACATCGGCAGAACAGGGCCCCTGGAACCCAGCTCTGAGCAGGGATCCCAGCAGGGCAGGGCCTCTGGGTTTGGATGGGGCAGGGGCTCCTTTCCCCAGGGCTCCCTAGGGGAAGAAAGGAGCCAGTGCACAGTGGGGTGTCTGATAGACCCTCCCTTCCTCTGCCTCAGGGAGCCCCATGGACCCTCAGCCCCGGAAAGGGGGGGAATATGGAGCTGCCAGCCATAGTGGCTCCCGTTCAGCTGCAGCCCTCGGGCAGAGGGAATTCCTGCCACCCTGAGCTTCTCCCCATCTCCCCTTGGGCCATGCGGGACAGTGGGGCCAGGGAAGCCGGTAGGGGGGCAGGAAGGGAGCACCCAGGGCCACGGGGTGAAGCTGGGGGAGCAGTGGGGTTGGCACAGACTGGGACTAGGCAGGAAATCGGGGCAGGGGCCCAGTTCTGGATGGAAGGAGCTGGGGGGTTGTAGGAGGAGGGAAGGGAGAGAGGTGCCCAGGGAGGTGGGACATAGAGGGGGGCTAGCAGGGATCTGTGGGGCTGGGGCAGAGGGGAGGGGAACACTGGGCAGGCTCTGCCCTTCGCAGGGCTGGGGGCACAGCAGGACGGGGTGGAGCCGCGTCCCAGCGGAGGGAGGGAATGGGACAGTCTGAGGAGAAAGACACAGTGTGCAGGGACTGGGGCAGCCCAGCCGGGAGCAGAGGCCGGATGGGGCAGAAGCTGGGGCTGGAGCGGAGCCATGAGCAGCCCTTGGAGAGGGACCCCGTAGGGACACGGCCGGCCAGTGGGAGGGGACCACGGGAGGGGGGGATGGGAGCCTGGAGCTGACGGGGGCTGAGCGCCCGTTGCCCAGGGACTGGCCCCACCCAATCCTCATGGGAAGAGCCGACCCTGGGGGGCCTTTCACCCACCTTCTCTCACCCGCTCCCTGGGGAGGGGCTGCAGGGCCTGGGCTCCCCCCGGGCAGTGACCCCAGCAGCAGGAGATGGGCAGTGGCTCTGGGAGCGACAAGGGAAATGAATCCACTTCCCGAGGGGCCGGGCAGGGACTCACCTGCCAGCGAGGGGTTAAAGATCAGGCAGCCGAGGAGGCAGAGGCTGAAGTAGGTGACTGGCCCCATCTTCTCACTTCCCCTGGGGAGAAAACACACCAGGGAGATGGGCCATGAGAGCCTGAGACACCCCCCGGAGCAGCCCCCCTTCTCCAATGGGGCATTACACAGGGGGAGGTGGTTCAGAGCTGGGGCTGTTTGTTAAAGGGCCTGGCTGGGCTGGAAGGGCCCCGAGAGGGACACCAGACCCAGGGGACTCAACTCAGAGGCCCCCGTGGGGCAGGGAAGCTGTGCGGGGCCCCCTCCCTGGGCTGGTTTCCAAGGGCCCGTCAGCCTGCAGCTCTCCCTGCCCCTCCTCTCCAGCCACGCAGGGCAGGGCAGGGGCGCGGGGAGCAGACCCCAGGGAGAGGATGCTCAGCACGGACACATGGGGACGGGGGGATGGGGCCGCGCTGTGGGGGAAGGGGTGGGACAGAGACGGCCCCAGGAACTCACACAGGGCAAGTCGGGCCATGAGGCCTCATCACAGGGTTTGACTTCCACCGAGAGCCCAGCACCCAGCAGGGAGGGAGAAGGGTAGGGAGTGGCAGGGACTCACCTGTCCGTCTGTCCGTCTGTCTGGGCGGCTGGTCTGGAGCGATGAGGATCGGGGCTCAGCCTGTGCAGGGCACTGGATCTCTGGGGTATTTGTAGACCTACTGGGGGTTGAGGGAGGGTGAGAAGGGAGGAGCTGAGGATGCTGAACATGCAAATCAGCCCAATTGGCAAATACAAGGATCCCAGCTCAGAGCAAACAGAGACTCTGTGACCCGCCCGGCAGCTGAGCTGGGACCATCAGGAAGCCTTTGTTAGGGTGACATCAAAGGCAGAGGCATTGGGTAACAGGCCCATCCTTGGCCTGTGCCCAAACCTGAGTCCTTCCAAATAAGTGCCACCGTGGCTAAACAATAAAGTAAAAGAAGCAGTGAGAGGCAAAAAGGCATAATTTAGAAGGTGAAACTTAAATCCTAGTGAAGGAAATAGAAAGGAGCATAAACTCAATATAACTAGGAAGGTCAAAAAAGAATTTGAAGATCAGCTAGTCAAACATTCAAAAAGTAATAATTTTTTTTTAAGTACATCAGAAGCAGGAAGCTACTGGGCGATCGAGATGCTAAAGGAGCACTCAAGGGTGATAAGGCCATTGGGGAGAAACTAAATGAATTGTTTGCATTGGTTGTCACAGCTGAGTGTATGAGGGAGATTCCCAAATTTGAGCCATTCTTTTTAGGAGACAAATCTGAGGAACTGTCTCAGATTTAGCTGTCATTAGAGGAGATTTTGGCAGGGCCACCCAGAGGATTCAGGGGGCCTGGAGCAAAGCAGGGGAGCTGCAGCATTTGTACTCACCTGGTGTCTGTCCAGGTCTTCGGCGGCATTTCGGGGGCGGGGGCCCTTCAATCACTCCTCGTCTTCAGCAGCACTGAAGGACCGGCTGCCGAAGTGCCGCCAAAGACCCAGACCGCCGCCAGGCCAGGGCTCGCGGGGGCACATTGCCCCACTTGCCGCCCCCCGGGCGGCCCTGGATTTTGGAACAAATTGATAAACTAAACAGTAATAAGTGACCAGGACCAGATGGGATTCACCCAAGAGTTCTGAAGGAACTGAAATGTGAAATTGCAGAACTACTAACTATAGTCTGTAACCTCTCATTTAAATCAGCCTCTGTACCAAATGACTGGAGAATAGCTGCTGTGACAGCAATTTTTAAAAAGGGCTCCAGAGGTGATCCTGGCAATTACAGGCTGGTTAGCCTGATTTCATTCTGGGCAAACTGGTTGAAACTACAGTAAAGAACAAAATTGTCAGACATGTAGATGAACATAATTTGTTGGGCAAAAGTCAACATGGTTTTTTTAAAGGGAAATCATGCCTCACTAATCTACTAGAACTCTTCAGGGAGTCAACAAACATGTGGACAAGGGGGATCAGGTGGATGTAATGTACTTAGATTTTCAGAAACTTTTTGACAAAGTCCCTCACCAAAGGCTCTTAAGTAAAATAATCTGCCAGGGGATAAGAGGGACGGTCCTCTCCTGACTTGGTAACTGGTTAAACAATAAGAACATAAGAACATAAGAACATAAGAAAGGCCGTACCGGGTCAGACCAAAGGTCCATCTAGCCCAGTATCTGTCTACCGACAGTGGCCAATGCCAGGTGCCCTTGAGGGAGTGAACCTAACAGGCAATGATCAAGTGATCTCTCTCCTGCCATCCATCTCCATCCTCTGATGAACAGAGGCTAGGGACACCATTCTTACCCATCCTGGCTAATAGCCATTTATGGACTTAGCCACCATGAATTTATCCAGTCCCCTTTTAAACATTGTTATAGTCCTAGCCTTCACAACCTCCTCAGGTAAGGAGTTCCACAAGTTGACTGTGCGCTGCGTGAAGAAGAACTTCCTTTTATTTGTTTTAAACCTGCTGCCTATTAATTTCATTTGGTGACCCCTAGTTCTTGTATTAACAAGGAAACAAAGAGTTGGAATAATTGGTAAGTTTTCAGAATGGAGAGAGGTAAATAGTGGTGTCCCCCAAGGGTCTGTACTGGGACCAGTCCTAGTCAACATATTGATAAATGATCTGGAAAAAGGAGTAAACAGTGAGGTGGTAAAATGTGAAGATGATACAAAGTCCCACGCAGACTGTTAAGAGCTACAAAAGGATCACACAAAACTGGGTGACTGGACAACAAAATGGCAGATGAAATTCAATGTTGATAAATGCACAATAATGCACATTGAAAAACATAGTCCCAACTATATATGAAAAATAATAGTGTTTAAATTAGTTGTTATCATTCAAAAAAGAGATCTTGGAGTCATTGTGGATAGTTCTCTAAAAACATCCACTCAATATGCAGCAGGAGTCAAAACAAACAGAATGTTGGGCATCATTAAGAAAGGGATAGATAATAAGACAGAAAATATCATGTTGCCTCTATATAAATCCAATATATACCCACATCCTGAGTACTGCGTATAGATGTGGTTGCCCCATCTCAAAAAAGATATATTGGAATTGGATAAGGTTCAGAAAAGGGCAACAAAAATGATTAGGGCTATGGAATGGCTTGCATATGAGAAGCAACTAATAAGATTGGTCGTTTTATCTTAGAAAGGAGATGACTAAGGGGGGATATGATGGAGGTCTATAAAATCATGACTGGTGTGGAGAAAGTAGATAAGGAAGTGTCATTTACTCCTCATAACACAAGAACTAGGGGTCACCAAATGGGATTAATAGGCAGCAGATTTAAAACAAACAAAAGGAAGTATTTTTTCACACAACACACAGTCAACCTGTGGAACTCCTTGCCAGAGGATGTTGTGAAGGCCAAGACTATAACACGGTTAAAAAAAGAACTAGATAAATTCATGGAGGATAGGTCCATCAATGGCTATTAGCCAGGATGGGCAGGGATGGTGTCCCTAGCCTCTGTTTGTGAAAAGCTAGGAATGGGCAATGGGATGGATCACTTGGTGATTACTTGTTCTGTTCATTCCGTCTGGGGCACCTGGCATTGGTCACTGTCAGCAGACAGGACACTGGGCTAGATGGACCTTTGGTCTGACCCAGCATGGCCATTGTTATGTATTGTTCTCCATCCTGTCCCTTATGTATCCCAATAGCATTTCCTTTTTTGGCCACAGCTGCATATCGAGCAGATGTCACCCAGGGCCCTTTCCTGGATGACACAGAACCCCACCAGGTGTGTGACAGTTCAGAGCATTCCCTCCCCGGAGCAATACCTGGCCTTTGGCAGCACTGAGCTTCCTTTGCCATCGTGTCACCTGTCCCCTTGGCTTCTTTGGGGCCCTGCGAAGTGTCTCACAGTCCTCGCTCGGCCTGACTAACCACAGTAACTCTGTGTCAACTGCACACTTCACCCCCTCGCTGCTCACCCCCCTTTCCAGATTGGTAAGAAATGCAGGAAACAACACAGGACCAAGAAGGACCCCCTAAAATCCCTGCTGTTTATCTCCTGTCATTGTGAATGTCGACCAGTGAACCCTGCTTTGTGTTTCCCATCCCTTAGCCGGAGTCTGATCCATGACAATACTTCACCCCTCACCCCAAGGCCACCCACCTTCGTTAGGGCTGGCCGGGGAGCCTGGGTGACAACCTGGGGAGTCGGTCTGTGCCATCGATGAGTTCTGTGCTAAGTGACGAACGCTTTGGATGTATCTTCACCACGCTGCAATCTCCATTCTAGTGTGGGCGCCGGTTGTCGTCTCTCTTGTGCGTCTGCCCCGTGTGTCGGACTGGAACGTGAAAGGGGCTACGGGCTAACCAACGCGGGCTGCCTACCTAGAGGCCAGCCACAGGCACGTAACCGCTCTAGACAAAAGGCTGCCCCTGCCCAGAGGAACCAGCTTGGCACGGCAAAGGCCGCCTAGCAACAAGGTCACCTAGTGAGAGTGACAGAGGGTCTGGCTGGGCCCAACAGGGCAGGAGCAGAGCTGTTTGCTCTTCCGGCCATTCTCACCCTCTCAGGCTGAGGAGCTGCCTGGAGAAGCCTGACGAGCTGGGGGACCCGGCCTTGCTGAACTCCGACGGCCCCCAAGGACTCTCCAGGGCAGGGGAGCTGGTGAGGGGCCAGGTGTCCAGGGGGCCATTGATTATGGATTCTCCTCAGAATACACAGTACTGGCTAAATCATTTTGGTAGCAGGTGGAGGAGCTCTCCTGCTCCACTGAGAGCTGGAACTGATGCTCAGAATGAGGATGGAGGTAAATGCGTCTGACTCTGCTGTTGGGCTCTGGATTATCTGTGCTCTCCTGTGCTTCCTCTGGTGAGTGAAGAGTGACAGTGTCAGGCCCGTGCGATGCCGGCCTGTGTGCGATGCAGCACCCACCGCGGGCCCTGAGAGCCCAAGTGCTGCAGCCTTTGGTGGGATCCTGGGGGGCCCTAGGCTACTGGGGTGTCTCGGGGGCCAGCGCTGGTCCTGGGGCCTCGGGCAGCGGGGTGAGGGGCTCCGTTGCTGTGAAGGGTTCCCAGGCAGAGAGTCGGTGCCTGGGGTCTGCAGCAGGGCGATTGTTACTCTGAGCAGGGATGTCCTCCCCTTTGCACCCACTTTCCTCTCACTGGTTCTCCCCATGAACTGCCCCTCAGAGCACCAGCGTCCCCTCAGCAGAGACGAATGCTGATTTAGGGCAGGATCCTGTGTCCCTTCCTTAAATCAATGGGAGTTTTGTTTGCAAGAAAGGCTGGTGGCCATTTCATTAGCCCTCATACAGCAGAGGAACAATAAGAGGCTGTAGGCAAATGCCGTGATTCAGGTGAAATGCAAAGCAGGTCAATATTTACTGCTGACTGTGGTCTGGTTTTCAGCCAGTGACTTCCCACCTCCCCCAGTCAAGCTCAACTCTCCAGCTTTCTCCCTGACATCTCCTCCTGCTGCCAGGTCACGCAGCACTGAGCACCCTGCTTTTCCTCCAGCCCGCCCTTCTCTAGCACCTTCGTGCTCTAGCTCAGCCACAAGATATGGGCTCCCTGCCAGGCTCAGCAGGGGAGAGTCTCTGGCCTGTGTTTTACAGGCGATCAGACACTCCTGGCCTTAACGCCTAGGAGCTATTAGAAATGTTGTTTTTCTGCTGGCCCCGGCCTCAGGCTCCCTGTGACGCTGGCAGAGCAGGGCCCACGTCTCCACTGACAATACAGAGCTGGAACCAGGCTGGCTCACGGGGCTTTAGGGTTGTTAAAAGAGGTATTAGAAGGAGAAGTTTGGGTTGAGGGTTTAGACTTTATTGAATGCTCATGAGTTGCTGCCGGCATTTACCTCACTTACAGCACCCGTGTCCCATGTTGTAGACTGCTGAACTCAAATTAATATGCAAATTAGATACAATTAACTTAGGTTTAAACAGAGACTGGGAATGGTTGGGTCATTACACTAATTGAATCTATTTCCCTATGTTAAGTTCTCCTCACACCTTCTATGGGCCATCTTAATTATCACTTCAAAAAGTTTTTTTCCTCCTGCTAACGATAGCTCATCTCAATTGATTAAACTCTGCCTGTTGGTATGGCTACTTCCACCTTTTCATGTTCTCTGTATGTATAAATATCTCCTGTCTGTGTGTTCCATTCTATGCATCTGATGAAGTGGGCTGTAGCCCACAAAAGCTTATGCTGAAATAAATTTGTTTGTCTTTAAGGTGCCACAAGTGCTCCTGTTCTTTGCGGATACAGACTAACACGGCTGCTACTCTGAAACCGGTCATATCTGAGTATTTCCGTTGTAAGCCTCTGTGACTGAATAAATCATCAGACAGGAGAGAAATGTGCACGTGAGATGCTGGCAGACCAGGTGCCAGCTCATGTCAGGGCCCCAGGCCTCAGTGAACCCTGACAAATGCACAGCTGCAAACCACTCTGGCTCATCTGTATGTCCGTGGTGCTGAGATAGATACTAGAGTTGTAAGAATGGGTTTGGTGTTTAGACCTTAGGAATAGCTTGCAGGATGCTGCATGTATTAGGCCATGTCTACACTCGTGAGCTTACAGCGGCACGGCTGGACCGATGCAGATCGCTCGTGGAGCCACTCTATGCCGGCAGGAGAGAGCTCTCCCGTCGACATAATAAAACCACCTCCATGAGCAGCGGTAGCTATGTTGGTGGGAGAAGATGTCCCGTTGATATAGTGCTGTGCCGACCGATGCTTCTGTCGCTGAAACATATCTTGCTAAGGGGGGTGTTTTTTTCACACCCCTGAGAGACATAAGTTATACCGACAAAAGTGGTAGTGTAGACAAGCCCACAGTCTCACTTATCTGTGCCCTGTGTGATAAAGCAATAGCAAATATTTGCACTGTTAACCTCTGGAATTGTGCGACTTGTCAAACAGGAGAGAGGCTGTCTCCAGTGCAAACGCTGGCTTCCCATAGAAGATGTCAGGTCCTGCCGAACGAGACGGCCTTTGAAGCCAAATGAGCCATTGTTGAGACATGAAACAAAGATTTTGTTGAGTGTGTTCCTCCCCCCCTCCAGAAAGGGGAGGCCTGTGCTTGAACTCATCCCATCAGCTTGGCCGCTGGGGAGAAAGGGGCTAAAGCTTCCTGACAAGGAGAACCTTGGTTCTTTGTGGCTGCTTGGACTCAAAAGGTGTAACAAGAGGCCTGGACCTGACATGTTGACCCACCGCCTTCTTGTATTTGGTCTTAGCATAACCCTGAGCCATCTCGTATGCTCAGCCACCATACGTTGGAAACAAAATCTATACAGTCAGGAGAAAGTGGCCTTGATGTAAGCAGACAGATAGCTAAGTATCAGCTGCAGCATTACGAACCGAGACAGATCTATATTCACAAAGTCGTGAGAATGGGAGAGAATGCACAAGCTCACCTTGAGTTCCTGCTGCCTCTTCCTGATAGTAAAAAGTACGAGGTTTTGCTATTGCAAGTGTATCCCACTAAGGAAGCTGTAGTGGGGTGATCACCCGCTCCTGCTCTGAGGGTTTAAAGACAGTGCTTGGAGAGGGCTGGGGTTGAGAGAGAAAACCCTAGTCTGACTGGGGAAACAGCCGCAGCTGGGCCGTGCCCCAATCAGGCCCCAGCTGGCCTGTATAAAGAGGCTGGGAGCCAGGAGGTGTGAGCCTTGAACGTGCAGGCACAGGGTGATCGCGTTGGAGCAGGGACGGAGTGTTACACGTATACGGCACCAGTGAGACCAGCACTGGGCACCGTGTCCCGGTCTGGGATCCGCTCCTCAGACAGGACGTTAGCAAATTGGAGAGCTCAGAAAAGAGCTCCAAGAACGACACGAGGTCTGGAAAACCTGCCTGATGGAGGGAGACTTGCAGGAAAGCCAGAAGATTTCTGACTGTCCCTCCTTCCAGGCCCAGCTTCCCAGAGAGACGTGGCCAGGGTTTAGCATAATAGGTGCCCTGGGGAGGCACCGTCCCTGGGCCAGCTGCCAGCCCAGCCGGGCACTCCTGCTACCGGCCTTTCCCTTCCCCCAGCTCCATGAGGAGAGGAAACCTTCCCTGGCTCCTAGCTGAGGTCCCCACAGACGGCCTTGCCCTGTCCCCATGCCCCACACACCGCCCTGCTGGGTAATGGGTCTGTGACCTGCCCCTGTTCTATGCCGACCCGGAGCAACTGCTCCCACAAGAGCTACAGGCCAAAGTACTAAACAGCATTGCAGGGGCACTACAGAGCAGAGACAGCAGAAACCACAGTCCCTCCCAGAACATGGGGAATTCAGCCTCACAGGCACATCCACGTTCACTCAGTGCCCCACACAGCATTACACGGGGCTCCAGCCACATGCCAGCCAGCAATGGGGATCGAACCGGAGACCTTCAGCACAGCCCTGCTACTGGAGCTAAGGGAGCTGCTTTGGTAACACTAAGTAAGGAACAGGCCCTTCCAGAGCCCGCCTAGAGGGAGACTGACACGCCGTACCCCAAAGCAACACCCTGACACCCCCATATTTACCATGGGGATGTGATTATGATGCGTTTCGTACAAAGTGAACCTTGTGAAGTATCATTCTAAAAGTCTTGATCTGCTGGACATTAATATCCTGTTGGATTATACGTGCTGTCATTGTATGTGAAGTTATGAAGTTTTGCTGTGTGTGTTACTGAAAGATGTTGTGAGGTTGGGAACACCCACAACCAGCTGTTCAGGTGCAACAATGAAGAAGCTAGACAGTGCTAATGACTATCTCAGGAACTGTGTACAATGGAGGCTTCCCAGAGGGAGCATGTAGGCAATGGAGGATTCCTGATCGACGGGGGGACAGACCCCACATCATGAGCAAAGACCTTTCCAGCAAGCTGGAAGAAGCTATAGAAGGGGGAAGTGACATCATCGTTTGGCCTCACTCACCACTCAACTGAACACCTCGTGGAGCCGCTCTATTCCAGCAGGAGAGAGCTCTCCTGTCGACATAATAAAACCACCTCCATGAGCAGCGGTAGCTATGTTGGTGGGAGAAGATCTTCCGTTGATATAGTGCTGTGCCGACTGGTCCTTCTGTCGCTAAAACGTATCTTGCTACGGGGGGTGTTTTTTTCACACCCCTGAGAGACATAAGTTATACCGACAAAAGTGGTAGTGTAGACAAGCCCATAGTCTCACTTATCTGTGCCCCGTGCGATAAAGCAATAGCAAATATTTGCACTGTTAACCTCTGGAACTGTGCGACTTGACAGATCTATATTCACAAAGTCGTGAGAATGGGAGAGAATGCACAAGCTCACCTTGAGTTCCTGCTGCCTCTTCCTGATAGTAAAAAGTACGAGGTTTTGCTATTGCAAGTGTATCCCACTAAGGAAGCTGTAGTGGGGTGATCACCCGCTCCTGCTCTGAGGGGTTTAAAGACAGTGCTTGGAGAGGGCTGGGGTTGAGAGAGAAAACCCTAGTCTGACTGGGGAAACAGCCGCAGCTGGGCCGTGCCCCAATCAGGCCCCAGCTGGCCTGTATAAAGAGGCTGGGAGCCAGGAGCTCAGCAGTCTCCCTCTGCCTGTAGAGGGAGATGGGCCTGGCTGCAGAGAACTAGAGACCAGGTACCTGAGTGAAGCAGGGCTGGGGAAAGGCAGAGGAGCTGGGGAGCTCCAGCCTGGAAAGCCCCAGGCTGTGGCCTAGCACAAGCCAACAGGTACTGGGGGTGGCAGACGGCAGCCCAGGGGTAGGCCAAGGCAGCAGGTCCAAACCCCCCGTGCCAGTGATGAGTAGGCTGGTACTGCAGTCTGCCCCAGGGCGTGGGGTCTAGACGATAACTGGCAGTGGCCTTATACTGAAGCGAGGTGGGGATAGTGGGTGGGGGTTCCCTGTGGAGGGGACACCCTAAGACAAAGGGGTTACTGCCAGGGGGCAGCACCCCAGATAACAGGACACTGAGTCCGGGAGGGACACACGGGCTGAGCAGTAAGGCAGATCACCAGCCTGCAGGGGGCGCTCCAGGACGCTGGAAGAGCTAATTCCCTGAGACGACCAGCAGGAGGCGCCGCAGGGTGAGTCCGGCATGCTCAGAGAAGCATAAAGATAAGTGACCTTGAGATCTTTTTACTAACTTGGAGAAATACAAAAGCTAATGAGCAGATGGTCTTAGGCACGGGAACCCCTGTATAGCGAAAATGATTGGCTAGTGGGTTATACATAGCGATGTTTTAGTAAAATAATTGGCTACGGCATAGAGAAAAGAGCCTCGTTCTAACTATATAACGAGGGCCGGAAGACAAGCTTGTTGGAGCGTAACTCCGGGATACAGCTGAAGACCAAAGCGGCTGGAACTTTTTAACCCCTGCACGACCAGACTGTGCAGAAGCCGGGGCCCAGATGACACGACCCTGACTGGCCATCGGGAGACGTCCATCTTATTGGCAGTGGTGAGCATAAGATGCTTGGTGTGCACATTCCATTATTTGTTACAAGTATTTATTAACAATTAGCATGTGTTAAGGGATATTCACTGGGAAAAGGCCTCACAGACCCATAGAGCTCTGAGTCCACTCGGAGTGGGTATTAGCCCTGAGCCCACAGAGGGGTAAAGTTGGGTCCCTTATGCCCTGAGTGCCCATGAGGGAGGGTAGAGGTGGACTCATAACTGGTGCGGGTACCAAAGGAGCAAGAATCACTGAGCATGAGCAAGTTTCAGAGTAGCAGCCGTGTTAGTCTGTATCCGCAAAAAAAACAGGAGTACTTGTGGCACCTTAAAGACTAACAAATTTATTTTAGCATGAGCTTTCGTGAGCTAAAGCTCACTTCTTCGGATGCATAGAATGGAACACACAGACAGGAGATATTTATACATACAGAGAACATGAAAAGGTGGAAGTATGCATACCAACAGGCAGAGTCTAATCAATTGAGATTAGCTATCGTTAGCAGGAGGAAAAAAAACTTTTTGAAGTGATAATTAAGATGGCCCATAGAAGGTGTGAGGAGAACTTAACATAGGGAAATAGATTCAATTGGTGTAATGACCCAACCATTCCCAGTCTTTGTTTAGACCACAGTTAATAGTATCTAGTTTCCATATTAATTCAAGTTCAGCAGTTTCCTCCTGCTAACGATAGCTCATCTCAATTGATTAGACTCTGCCTGTTGGTATGCATACTTCCACGTTTTCATGTTCTCTGTATGTATAAATATCTCCTGTCTGTGTGTTCCATTCTATGCATCCGAAGAAGTGAGCTTTAGCTCACGAAAGCTCATGCTAAAATAAATTTGTTAGTCTTTAAGGTGCCACAAGTACTCCTGTTATTTTTGAGCATGAGCAAAAGACCCCTGGTTGTTTTGCTTGCGTTTGCCCTAAAGGACATATTGAGTTTGCCTGACACTCCCAACCCCTGCATTGTCTTCGACTCCTCCCTGGGCCAGACTCCCCTCGTGTAGCCATTCACACCTGTGCAAAGGGAGTGCATGGGGGCGAATGGCTCGGGAAGCTGGTGAATCAGGTGCTAGGATTCGAAGGGAAATATCAGGTCAGCAGGAGACTAATTCTGAGCTGGATTCAGAGCTGGGGCGAGCGGGGGCACATCTATGGCAATGAATGGGGGGGCAGGGCCCTGCTTACACCTGGCCTCAGTGTGGCCCTGTCTCTTTACAAACCTGAGCAGGCCAGACCTGGCTGTTAGGTCCGAAAGTGCAGCGCTGCCAATAGCCTTGGTTTGGCTGGGGCCATCTGGGTTTCTAACGCCCACCCTGGTAACTGCTGGTCCAGCCAACATCCAGGGATCCCTGGCAGCTATTCTAACCCTGGACTTGAGAGCCAGCCGGCCTCCCCACTCCTCCTGCTGCTACCTGCTCAGACGCCAGCTGCCCCGCTGTGCTCCTCATCCTGCAGCCCCATGTTCTCCGATGTGATAAAGCTCCAATGTTACGGGTAGAAGCATCCGCCACAAATGGAGCCTTAGAGATGCTGGGGGGCGTCGATAACCAGAGGGAAAAGCTGTAGCAGGGGCCGCAGGCTGGGGTATGTGTTTGCAGATTGCACGGTGGAGAATCATCCTGTCTGTGGGGCTGTGATCCCGATCCCCAGCTGTTTGTTACACAGAGGAAATGCGAGTGCAACGTCCTGGGGCATGGTCAGCTGTCACCTGCTGGGGCCCTGCCCCGCCTGGAGAAATGAAACTCGGAGCAGAGTCAGGCGCATTTACCTTCATCCTAATTCTGAGCATCAGTTCCAGCTCTCAGCGGAGCAGGAGAGCTCCTCCAGCTGCTACCAGAGTTATTTAGCCAGTAGTGTGTGAGGAGACTCCGTATTTATGCTACAGTGAACCACTTTCCCCAGCGCTCTTAAAAACAGTGTGTAGCTTTTCTTCTTGGTGTACACAGAGAGAAAGGCTGGTCATGGGTTGTGAAAATAATCAGCAACTGATATGACTGGATAGGAAGCACAGATGCTGTGGGAATGGAAATATTAGGGAAAGGAGGATGCAAACCAATTTTGGGCAGTGTTGTGCCCACGGTAACAGCCTAAGGTGTGTGTGCTCCTTATTTCTGGATCCATCCAGCCTGCTGACTGTATCCCTAGATGGATGGAGTGGTCAGGTATTCTGTATTTGTGTTGATTTATCTTTGACTCACACTCCCTGGTTAATACATTTGGCTGACTGATTCTTTGATGTCTGATAAAACTGAGAATAGGATTAGTAATAATTCTCATCTACCGGTAAAAAGCACCAGCACGTGTGTCTCGCACTGTCCCTAAGGCAGGCTATCCAATGGCCTGTTCCAAGAGACCATTACAGAGAGTGAGTTCCTGGGGCAAAGCTAACCCCTCTCTAGTTCAGACCAAGTCAGGAATGTGTCTTGTCCTCTTCTTTTGGGACATTCCAGTCCAGGCCTGTGAGCGGAACTCCCTCCCTGCTGCTATGGTAAAGCAACTCATCTGTCCTGCCCTTGACAGCTTCCCTTTAGAGTTAAGCTAAAGCTCACTTCAGTGAGTGCAAGGGGTTATGGGATACAGGGCTGTGTAACTGCTATTACATTACTAGTATGTTATTACATGCTGAGATGTTTGGTGTGGATAATACGTACTGGGAAAGTGGTGGGTGTGGGTGGGGGTGTGGGAGGGGTGGGGGGTGTAGGTGTGTATACATGTAATTATGCTAGCACAGCATATACTAGTCAACATGCCTCTGTTAACCAAAAATAAAGAGGAGACTATTAATTCAAATTAATTCAAAATGTAAATAAAAATGTTTTTAAAGAGATGCAAATATACTTGTGTAATTATGCAAGCTTTAAAGACCTAAACAAACACTCCTTATTTATAAAACCCTATTTAAAATGTATGTGGAATATACATTTTCAATGAATTGGCTTTCAAAAGATTCCACTAAGAATCCATTTGCATTAGTAATTAAAGAGGAGGGTTTTTAATATTAAACATGTAATTGTATGTGTGAGACGAGGTACCGTTAACACAAGTATTATTCGAGTGAGTCACTCATAAATTGCTGCTATGTCTTTACATTGTGATTCTAGTGTGAACTTTCCTTTCAAGTTGCAAAGCTGACAGAGACACTCTTCCGGCAGCAGCCAACACTCCCTATCAGTTTTTGCTAAATTCTTTTAGTTTAAGTTTCAGCCATGGATCTTTAAAAACAACGAGGAGTCCTTGTAGCACCTCAGAGACTAACACATTGATTTGGGCATAAACTTTTGTGGGATATAACCCACTTAGAATATCAGGGATGGAAGAGACCTCAGGAGGTCATCCAGTCCCACCCCTGCTCCAAGTAGGACCAATCCCCAGCCAGATTTTTGCCCTGATCCCTAAATGCCCCTCTCAAGGACTGAGCTCACAACTCTGGGCTTAGCAGGCCAATGCTGAAGCCATTGAGCTATTCCTTCCCTTGCCCCACTTCTTGAGATGCAGCATGATGATGAAGTGGATTGTATCCCACGAAGGCTTATGCTCAGATCAATGTGTTAGTCTCTAAGGTGCCACAAGGACTCTCTGTTTTTGCTGATGCAGACTAACACGGATACCCCTCTGAAACCTGTCACAATGGATCTTTAGCGCTCAAGAGAAACTCACAACTAATGTCCCTTGGCTTTGTTCTTTGCCACTGAACTCTTTGGGGGCCTCAGTGATTCTCCAGAGTTCTGCATCTCTTTGAATAAGGCTCAGCTAATGTAAATGTTAAAGGTGCATTAGTAAATGAGAACAGGGACAAGTCCAGTAAAATTAAATGTTATCTGCTCAGATATTCAAAAAAGTTACAGGAACTTATAATAATAAGAGACATAGCAAACTCCTAGAACTGGAAGGGAACTTGAAAGGTCATTGAGTCCAGCCCCCTGCCTTCACTAGCAGGGCCAATTTTTGCCCCAGATCCCTAAGTGGCCCCCCTTAAGGATTGAACTCACAACCCTGGGTTTAGTAGGTCAATGCTCAAACCACTGAGCTATCCCTCCTGCAAAAACTTGCAATTGGAAGAATTTTTTAAATCTAGATCTATTCCAACCCTTTCCCCCCTTTTCTTTCTTTCTGTATTTGTAATAAAAAGTTAAATAATGTCAATGGTGTTTGTCCTAGTACCAGGCGAGCTGACTGTTTAAAATTGCTTAATGACAAACAGTATTGGCTCATGTTAACTCAATTATTCCATTTACATTCATACAATATTTCTGGAGTTCTACTTAGTACCTGGGAAACAGGCAATTGTTTTGAAAGTATAAGAAATCAGACTGTAAATATCCATTAGTCACTTGGTATAATGAAAGCACAGGCGCCGACTCCATGGGTGCTCAAGAACCCAGGGGAAAAAATAATGGGTGCTCAGCACCCAGGAACCAGAGCTTGTGGAATGTGATGAGTTCTGTGCTGCTAACACCTCTGTCCTTGGGGCAGGGAGTTGCTTATACACAGAGGCAGGTGATTAAGATAATAAAAGACTTGTCGTTAAATTAAGGATCATTAGATGATCCTGGAAGCAACAAAGGGTAGGAATGAATGGTCCATTTTCAGACTGGAGAGAAGTAAATAGCGGTGTCCCCAGAGGCTTGTACTAGGGGCCAGGGCTGTTCAACATGTTCATAAATGATCTGGAAAAAGGGGTAAACAGTGAGGTGGCGAAGTTTGCAAATGACACAAAATTACTCAAGATAGTTGAGTCCAAAGCAGACTGCGAAGAGTTACAAAGGGACCTCACAAACCTGGGTGACTGGGCAACAAAATGGCAGAGGAAATTCAATGTTCGATGCAAAGTACATGGCAAAATATGCTGCCAACTAAACATACAAAATGATGGTCCCTAAATTAGCTGTTACCCATCAAGAAAGATCTTGGAGTCATTCGCAGCACCCTGGAAGCACTATGAACTAGACCCCCAGAGTCCTGCAAATCTATAAATCCTTCTCACTGTGCCTGTATCATCCTGAACTCCTGCTTCAGCTTCAGCAGGCATATAAATTATCTCCAGTCATCAATAGGACAGACACAACTGGCTATCCCAGCTGTCCTTAACGAGCATCAAGAATATAGCCGGGAACTAGATGTAAATAAGATACCTGACAGTTTCATCCAGAAGCTGCAGTGCGACATAATGTCTTTAAACTGGGATGTTAGTGAAGACAGATTCTAGGTGATTGCAATGATTTTAACATGCTGTAATTCAAGATAATGTAATTGTCATTCATAACAATGTAATCGTTATTAAAATAGTAAAACATACCAATGTTAGGCACATTCAGTAACTAGAATATGAAAGATGTGTATAAATATGCTGAAAATAGCTTCCCTCCAAAACTGGAAGAGTATCCCCCTTCCCCAACACACACCTCTTAAAAAGCACCCACCAGCAAAACCAAAAGTCAGCGCCTATGAATGCAAGAGTTAAACAATGTGTTAAAGGGAAACTGTAAATTGACAGAAGGTGTGACTTGATTGTTCTATTATTGAAATTTCAAAGGAAGCACAGAAGGAAGTGGTTAAAAGCAATTTTAAGAATAACTTCGCTGGAACATGTCTCTACCAGCACTGGAACAAAAGCTGTCAAACATGCTGATAAGATCCTGGTGCAGCTTTTGTCCCACATGAAATTAAATGAGTGGTTAAGCTTGCATATTTGGAGATAAACTTAAGCTCTGATGGCATTGTTACCCAACTGTGTTCTCTCTTTCAAAAAGCAACAAACTGATACTACTTTGGAACCATTTTTGCATTTGGTGGACATTGGTAATACCCGAAGGCAGAAGAAAAAACAAACAAACAAAAAGAAAAAACAAAATTGCAAAAAAAGGAACAAGGAAGAATTTTAAAAATGAAACCACTCATGCACAATATTGTTATAGTTTGTGTAAATGTATGACTTGTACCGTGTAAGTTGTTTCATATTTCCCCATTCTGGGCAAACAGCCAGACAAAAAAAAAACATTATTCTTAAACATCTCACAGCCATATAACTGCAACAGTTTCAGTTTTATTCCCTCTACAGCTTTTCCCTCTGGTTATCGACGTCCCCCAGCATCTCTAAGGCCCCATTTGTGGTACAGCTTTGGATGGAGTAGTCCCTAAGAAGGAATCCGTCTGTCTTAGGAAACAAGCCCTTTTTGGGTGGCATGTCAGATCGGCATGGTGTAGTAGTGCCATCAGAGCCAAGAAGTTCGGAGAGCAGGTACACAGGGCAGTGTAAAAAATGTGTAAAGTTCGCATTGTCCCTATTGATGCCAGAAGTGGTTTAGACTAGAGAGAGCAGAAGGGCCAAGATTCCTTGGAAAGTTTCTAGAGATACAGACTGAACGGAGAAGAAAAGAAAGAAGGAAAAGTGTTAATTTCATGTGGGACAAAAGCTGCACCGGGATCTTATCAGCATGTTTGACAGCCTTTGTTGTCAGAGTGCTACCGGTGTGGTGCTCTGCTTTCTCCAATGTTGGTATCACTCGGCTGCGTGCGTGTGTTCCCTCTGTGTGCTGCCCCAGCTCTGCACAGATAGCTGACACAGCAGACCCGACGAGAACTCCCAAAAACCACAGCGTCTAGTAAGATGCAAAGTCACGTCGACTAGGTTTATTGTGACCTTGGACACAATGGCAGTTCCCTGTAGGTTTCTTAGCCTAATTCAGGGCACACTATGAGAAAGTGCCTCTTGGCAATGGATCCAGCTCAGTCAGTGGCGGGACTTTCCACTGCCCCCTCGGCTGGACAAAGACACCGCCCCAGGGATACATTCTTATACACAGGTACAAACAAGTTACACATCACTCCTGACGTATGAGGTGCAACCCTTCTACGTAGCAAGGTACAACCCCTCTACGTAGTAAGGTGCCGCTTCTCACCTTTTACATGTTGGTTCGAACAAAACAACTCTATCCATCATATTACCCTTTCGGCCCTGTCATTGGGATGGGCCAGCCTGTTCCTTGTTATCTGTGTGGAATGTGAAAGTATGTGAATGTTCAGTACCTGTTAGGTACATATCTTCTTGCAGGATCAGCCCTTTCCTTGCCAGCTTCTGTGAGCAGGGCCTGCCTCTGGCTCACAGCTTAACTTTGCTTTATGTTAACAAAGTCTTGACCATTACTTTAGTTTAGGCCTTAGGCCTCATACCAGGCCTTGATACCAAGGTTTATATCTCAGGGCCTCCTCTTACTATATTCCTCCACTTTTTCTCTTTTTATGGGGAGGATGTTTACCCATCGTCCCAGAAAAGCATAATGCAGGGACTAAAGATAACCCAGTGGGCTAAACACTGTTATGTGGGTACCTTATTTTACCATCCATACACTCATGCCCCATCTGTCTGTTTAGTCTGCACATTCCCTCGTATGACTGTTAGGCAGATTGTATTATCCAATTATTTTTTAGTCCCTTATGGTGGGCCTGGGAATGTTAGGCCCGGGACCATGACTGAGGAATGTAATATTATGATTGAGCCTTAGAGGCACTCCCAAATAATTAATATATGTGAATTATATGGATATGGCATATATATTAGTAGCGTATATGGGCATATATGTATAGTATGTATGTGTACCTATGACACCACCTTACATCCAAGCATAACCATGTTTTTCCAGTCTGCTGGTGTCCTCTGGCCCTTTTACTTTGGTGACACAGATAGAAACACACTCTTATTAGGGCAATTCCAGTGACTATTTCTCTCATTATTAGTAGTAGGCTGAGTGTTTTGAAATACTGGGATAGGGATTGTGATAGTGTGTCCCACACTGCTGTGTATATGAGAAGTAAAACAGAAATTTGGAGTAATGACACTACCACTGAGACCTTTATATATAAATATATTGTAATTAGTTACTACATGTACTGTCCATTCATGTTATAGGTTACCCTTACTGATGGTTGTCACCCTCTGGTAAGCTTCACTGGGCAGGAAACAGAAGTGGGTAGCTTCTCTGTTCCATTGGTAGATGTAGATTCAGTTGTTTCTTATGGATGCTGTCTTCCAGATAACCTACTGAATGGACAGTAACCAATTTATGAAATATTGCTGTGTCAGGATTTAATATTGGTACCCAGATGCAGACCAAGATTGTTTTGAATAACATGTGCCTCAGTTAGGATGCAGTGTTACTGACCCAAATTATGACTGGTACTAACAGGCAATTTGTTTACTCAATTTGTAGTTACTATGTAACAGTTTCTTTACCAATTTTGTGGTTTTTTGCCTTCATGTTGTTTGCTGCCATTCGTTTGTTGATTTTTACCTGTATGTTGGTTAAACAATTTAGCAAGGTTACACACATTGTACATGTTGTACAGCAATCATACAATACGGCAATAATACAGCAGTACAATGATAATACAGTAGTACAGCAATAATACAGTTGTTTTTACACAGTAACCAAGTTGAAATTAAATGACAGTTTTTCTGGTCCAGCTAGTGATTTTTAGCTGATTGTTAACTTAATTGTCCATATATGGTAGATAGAGGTGTATTTGACCAGTCTCTTATTTATAAAGCACTTCATTTTTCTTTTCTTGATGCTTGGAGGTTTCTTCACTGTATACTGATATTATCTGGTGTCTTCAGGGTGTGATATTTTCTGGCATTTTTGGTCTGTGGGATGCAACTTAAACAACTTTTGATAGTTAACAGTAAAGTTTTTTTGTTTGTTTGTTTCTTCGTTTTTAGTAACCCAAACTTAATACACAGTTTTAACTTAGTTTGTTTACAATGTAATAGGAACAATGTAATAGGGACCGAGCCTTTTATAACACAAGCTATACTTTTGCAATTGTTGTATAGACATTCATTTTTATTTGGGGTGCATTACTAATATTTCATACTAAATGTAATGCTTAACAGCAAAAATAAATGCTCACAATCTTCCATAAGAAGGTATATTGCTTTCCCTTGCTGAACACTTTGTTTCAGCAAAAGAGTTAATAACATAATTTTAACTAGCTTTTTAGAGTTAATTTGCTTGTAATACCAACTTCATTTTTAACTGTTTAGAAGCACAAACCTTAACAACCGTTGCTTCCCATTAACATAACATAACAAAAGAAAAGCATATAAAACTAAACTAACTATAAAATTAAACCAAAATAATTTTTAAATACAGATACATGCAAATACTTTGAGCGTATTTGAGGGTATACTTTCATGATGCTTTGTTATGTTTGGGAGCCAAAGGTGGAAACCTGTTGAAATTGTTTGGTTAGCTTTATGCATAAATTGTTATTTTAAAACATTTTGGTTATGACATTCTTATAACTATATTTAAAAGTGCAAACAAGTTTATAAAAAGCCCAAACAAGAAATTGACATTTTGTTAATATTATCTTTACCTTAAGGTTGAGATTTCCCCTTACATTTTTAATTTGAATAACAATTAAAAAAAAACAACTGTGATTGATAAAAGAGAATTATTTCTGTTTGCAATTGCATTATTTGTTGCGGCAGAAATATATGTACATATATTTGTAACTGAAACCTTTTTGAACTTTGCACAAAAATTGGTGCTAATAATACTATGATTACACCCCAACCACGATTTTAAAATAGTGTGGTACCACATCTCATATATATATATTTTAAAAGGGTATAAAATTGACTTTTGTTGCAACAAAATAAAAATATTTTTTAAAAAATAGTCACGTGACACACACAACATAGACACAAGACACACACATGACATACAGGACAAACTTACAATTAAAAACAAATGGCGCCAGAATTCTATTCATAACTATACAAAATAACACAACCAAAAATAAAAAGTAAAAAGGGTTAAACATTTGAATAAACAAGTTATTACCTTATTTAAAATTTGTAGCATAAATTTTATAAAAATATATTAATATTTGCCAAATGTATTGTATTAATTTGGTAACCAGGAATTTTACATTACTTTATATTTAACATTATTTTAAAACTCTGCTATATGGAAATAAGAAAAGCCCATGTTTCAAATATTATTTAATGGTTAGGATTAGAAGCAGAGAGTGCACTTCTGTTGCTTGGCAACCATATCTTCAAGAAAGTTAGGAATAATTCCAGCTGTTGCATTCCTGAAGGGTTAAAATAATTAATTTACTGGATTTGTTTAAAGTTTTTACCTTGTTTTCTTTTTGTTTTTTTGTTTTGTTTTGTTTTCAATTGCTTTATTTTTTGGAGATTTCTGTAAAAACTATAACTTTTAACTTTTAAAATAAAGAGAGAGAGCAGAAGTGAGCAGAGGCAGGGGAAAAAGGGGGGTAGGGGTGAAGAGCAACCTAGGAAGGTAGCGAGACCTGAGCCAAGAGAGATTAACTCCATCAAGGTATTTGAAAGTACAGGCAGCACCAGCAGCAAGTTTAGCAAACCGGGAAAACATATAAAGGACAAAACTTAACTGGTATGTAAAAATATTTGAGAAAGAAGGTTCTATTTTCAGATATGAGCGCGGAGTGTGGTTCCGTGGGTCAAAGCAGTTGGGAACTTGCACAGTTGGGAATTGCGCCCCTGTTTTTTATCCTGGCTCTGAGAGGAGATTGGGGGTAGTTACCTGCTCTTGTAAAACCTGAATTTGTTCCCCCAGTGTCTGTTGCTTTTGTGTGCATGCCAAATAGATAGTGGGAGTGCCCTTTTTTGCTGCAGTTAACTGTTTCTGGGCAGCTCCATGTGTTAATGCATCAACTCTAGGCGTTAACCCGCTTAATTTCAGTTTTTTACTTTGAAATTATTTTTTATTCACTCCCCTGTGATCGAGTCGCAGCTCCTGTCCCCTAATGTGCTCTGTGAACTGTTCCATTTTTTCCTTCATTTGATTTACCAATTCAGTGAGAGTATTGTTTGCTATTCTTTCCTTCTGTGCACTTACTTGTCCCATTCTGACAGGCACCAGTCTAGGTTCCGGTTTAAGTTTAACTGGAACCCGGCTTTTATTATAAGGTGATGGTTGCAATGCAGTGGACCCAGTTTCATTTTTTAATTTTACTAGGACCACCCTTTTCCACTTCTGTCCCCATTCTTCAGGCACCGTAACAGCACCTGAAGTACGTTGAACACTAGGGGATGGCACTTTTTGCTTCTGCAGGTTTTCTACAGCTGTCTCCAATTTTTTTATTTTCCTGCTTTACTTGCTCGAGCATATCATGAGTCTGGACTGCCTGTTGCTTTGCTAAAAGAGCTTGTGCTTTCCAGTGCTCGACTGCCCGGGTTGCCTCTTCTACTTCTCCTGTTTTTTCTGTTACTTGTTTGGCCAGCATGCCAGCATGCTGTTTAAGCCATCTCACTGCCATAGACATAAGTTGCAAAATTTTTGCTTTTTTACTTTTATTACTATTTTTCAGAGCCTCGGTTTCTACCATCGCTCTACATATGCCAGTCCATGTTTCCCCACTCTCTTTTTTAAATTCATATGGACCCCCCTTACTGGCAATCTAGCAGGTCCAGGAGTTATCAAACTCCATGGGGATTATAAGGGAGGGGATCAGGGGGTTTCCTAGCTCGAGGTTAGCTGCCATGTTGGATTGTGATTCTTACCATGCCAGGTTCGCTTACTTACCAGATCAGCAGTCGGGGTCACCAGTGTTGTCAGAGTGGTACCGGTGTGGTGCTCTGCTGTCTCCAATGTTGATATCACTCGGCTGCATGCGTGTGTTCCCTCTGTGTGCTGCCCCAGCTCTGTGCAGATAGCTGACACAGCAGACCCGACGAGAACCCCCAATAACCACAGAGTCT
The DNA here is from genome assembly GCF_016161935.1 of Mauremys reevesii. Taxonomy (NCBI): domain Eukaryota; kingdom Metazoa; phylum Chordata; order Testudines; family Geoemydidae; genus Mauremys; species Mauremys reevesii. Next base: position 359,804,820 of record NC_052623.1, on the reverse strand, counting down.
AGTAAGATGCAAAGCCACGTCAACTAGGTTTATTGCGACCTCGGACACAATGGCAATTCCCTGTAGGTTTCTTAGCCTAATTCAGGGCATACTACGAGAAAGTGCCTCTTGGCAATGGACTCGGCTCAGTCAGTGGCGGGACTTTCCACTGCCCCCTCGGCCGGACAAAGACACCGCCCCAGGGATGCATTCTTATACTCAGGTACAAACAAGTTACACATCACTCCTGACGTATGAGGTGCAACCCCTCTACGTAGTAAGGTGCCGCTTCTCACCTTGTACATGTTGGTTCGAACAAAACAACTCTATCCATCATATTACCCTTTCGGCCCTGTCATTGGGATGGGCCAGCCTGTTCCTTGTTATCTGTGTGGAATGTGCAAGTATGTGAATGTTCTGATATCTAGTGTTCAGTACCTTTTAGGTATGTATCTTCTTGCAGCATCAGCCCTTTCCTTGCCAGCTCCTGTGAGCAGGGCCTGCCTCTGGCTCACAGCTTAACTTTGCTTTATGTTAGCAAAGTCTTGACCATTACTTTAGTTCAGGCCTTAGGCCTCATACCAGGCCTCTGATACCAAGGTTTTTATCCCAGGGCCTCCTCTTACTGCAGCCTTGTTCCAGTGCTGGTAGAGACGTGTTCCAGCGAAGTTATTCTTAAAATTGCTTTTAACCACTTCCTTCTGTGCTTCTTTTGAAATTTCAATAATAGAACAATCAAGTCACACTTTCTGTCAATTTACAGTTTCCCTTTAACACATTGTTTAACTCTTGCATTTATAGGCGCTGACTTTTGGTTTTGCTGGTGGGTGCTTTTTAAGAGGTGTGTGTTGGGGAAGGGGGATACTCTTCCAGTTTTGGAGGGAGGCTATTTTCAGCATATTTATACACATCTTTCATATTCTAGTTACTGAACTCATCACATTCCACAAGCTCTGGCTCCTGGGTGCTGAGCACCCATTATTTTCCCCCCTGGGTGCTTGAGCACCCATGTAGTCGGAACCTGTGCTTTCATTATACCAAGTGATCAACGGATAGTTACAGTCTGATTTCTTATACTTTCAAAACAATTGCCTGTTTCCCGGGTACTAAGTAGAACTCCAGAAATGTTGTATGAATGTAAATGGAATAATTGAGTTAACATGAGCCAATACTGTTTGCCATAAAGCAATTTTAAAAAGTTAGCTCACCTGTTATTAGGACAAACACCATTGAAATTATTTAACTTTATATTACAAATACAGAAAGAAAGAAAAGGGGGGAAAAGGGTTGGAATATATCTAGATTTAAAAAACTGTTCTAATTATAACATTTTTGAATATCTGAGCACATAACATTTAATTTTACTGGACTTGCCCCTGTTCTCATTTACTAATGCACCTTTAAAGCTTGCATAATTACACAAGTATATTTGCATCTCTTTAAAAACATTTTTACTTACATTTTGGATTAATTTGAATTAATAGTCTCTTTATTTTTGGTTAACAGAGGCATGTTGACTAATATATGCTGTGCTACCATATATACACACACACACACACACACACACACACACACACACACACACACACACACACACACACACACACACACACACACCACTTTCCCAGTACGTATTATCCACACCAAACATCTCAGCATGTAATAACATACTAGTAATGTAATAGCAGTTACACAGCCCTGTATCCCATAACCCCTTGCACTCACTGAAGTGAGCTTTAGCTTAACTCTAAAGGGAAGCTGTCAAGGGCAGGACAGATGAGTTGCTTTACCATAGCAGCAGGGAGAGAGTTCCGCTCACAGGCCTGGACTGGAATGTCCCAAAAGAAGAGGACAAGACACATTCCTGACTTGGTATGAACTAGAGAGGGGTTAGCTTTGCCCCAGGAACTCACTCTCTGTAATGGTCTCTTGGAACAGGCCATTGGATAGCCTGCCTTAGGGACAGTGCGAGACACACGTGCTGGTGCTTTTTACCGGTAGATGAGAATTATTACTAATCCTATTCTCAGTTTTATCCAGCATTGGGCTAATATATATTTTCTTTACATAAGACTCCGAGGTCATTTTATTGTCAGACGACGTGTATGGTTTTTATAGCTGGCGCATTTTGCCCGCTTTAGCTTTTTTTGCTACATATTATTAGTTCATACCAAGTTCAGGAGGAAACAGGAGAATTTTTAAAAACAGGTTAGTGTTTTAAAGAACCAAGGTGCCAAGTCAAGTTGCAGAATCGGGTGTTTATTACATGAGGAGAGGAGAGGGGAAAAAAGCCTGGTGGTGTATGGTAAGTGCCCTGGCAAATGGATTAAATGGATCCTGGCAAAGTCAAAAGCCTCCATTGTTGAAACTGACCCACCTAACTTCAGAAGAAACACAACAAGTGCTGGGACCCATTGTCTACCACAGCCCAACCCCTGTGCTGCAACTCCCCTGTTACCCTAACCCAGGAGGGACCCTGTATTCAAATGGCTTTGATAGAACCCTGATTATTGATGCTCATCAGGGGTGCCAATTGTTACCTGAGGGTTTGGTTCTCTTATCAATCAGACATCAAATAATCAGTCAGCCAAATGTATTAACCAGGGAGTGTGAGTCAAAGATAAATCAACACAAATACAGAATTCCTGACCACTCCATCCATCTAGGGATACATTCAGCAGGCTGGATGGATCCAGAAATAAGGAGCACACACACCTTAGCCTGTTACCGTGGGCACAACACTCCCCAAAATTGGTTTGCATCCTCCTTTCCCTAATATTTCCATTCTCACAGCATCTGTGCTTCCTATCCAGTCGTATCAGTTGCTGATTATTTTCACAACCCATGACCAGCCTTTCTCTCTGTGTACACTAAGAAGAAAAGCTACACACCGTTTTTAAGAGCGCTGGGGAAAGTGGTTCACTGTAGCATAAATACAGAGTCTCCTCACACACTACTGGCTAAATAACTCTGGTAGCAGCTGGAGGAGCTCTCCTGCTCCGCTGACAGCTGGAACTGATGCTCAGAATTAGGATGAAGGTAAATGCGCCTGACTCTGCTCCGAGTTTCATTTCTCCGGGCGGGGCAGAGCCCCAGCAGGTGACAGCTGACCATGCCCCAGGACGTTGCACTCGCATTTCCTCTGTGTAACAAACAGCTGGGGATCGGGATCGCAGCCCCACGGACAGGATGATTCTCCACCGTGCAATTTGCAAACACATGCCCCAGCCTGCGGCCCCTGCTACAGCTTTTCCCTCTGGTTATCGACGTCCCCCAGCATCTCTAAAGCTCCATTTGTGGCTGATGCTTCTACCCGTAACATTGGAGCTTTATCACATCGGAGAACCTGGGGCTGCAGGATGAGGAGCACGGCGGGGCAGCTGGCATCTCAGCAGGTAGCAGCAGGAGGAGTGGGGAGGCTGGCTGGCTCTCAAGGCCAGGGTTAGAATAGCTGCCAGTGGTCCCTGGACCAGCAGTTACCAGGGTGGGCGTTAGTAACCCAGATGGCCCCAGCCAAACCAGGGCTATTGGCAGCGCTGCACTTTCGGACCTAACAGCCAGGTCTGGCCTGCTCAGGTTTGTAAAGAGACAGGGCCACACTGAGGCCAGGGGTAAGCAGGGCCCTGCCCCTCCATTCATTGCCATAGATGTGCCCCCGCTCACCCCAGCTCTGAATCCAGCTCAGAATTAGTCTCCTGCTGACCTGACATTTCCCTTCGAATCCTAGCACCTGATTCACCAGCTTCCCGAGCCATTCGCCCCCATGCACTCCCTTTGCACAGGTGTGAATGGCTACATGAGGGGAGTCTGGCCCAGGGAGGAGTCGAAGACAATGCAGGGGTTGGGAGTGTCAGGCAAACTCAATATGTCCTTTAGGGCAAATGCAAGCAAAACAAGCGGGGGTCTTTTGCTCATGCTCAGTGATTCTTGCCCCTTTGGTTCCCACACCAGTTATGAGTCCACCTCTACCCTCCCTCGTGGGCACTCAGGGCATAAGGGACCCAACTTTACTCCTCTGTGGGCTCAGGGCTAATACCCACTCCCAGTGGACTCAGAGCTCTATGGGTCTGTGAGGCCTTTTCCCAGTGAATATCCCTTAAGACATGCTAATTGTTAAGAAATACTTGTAACAAATAATGGAATACGCACACCAAGCATCTTATGCTCACCACTCCCAATAAGATGGACGTCTGCCGATGGCCAGTCAGGGTCGTGTCATCTGGGCTCCGGCTTCTGCACAGTCTGGTCATGCAGGGGTTAAAAAGTTCCAGCCACTTTGGTCTTCAGCTGTATCCCGGAGTTACGCTCCAACAAGCTTGTCTTCCGACCCTCGTTATATAGTTAGAACGAGGCTCTTTTCTCTATGCCGTAGCCAATTATTTTATTAAAACATCGCTATGTAGAACCCACTAACCAATCATTTTCGCTATACAGGGGTTCCCGTGCCTAAGACCATCTGCTCATTAGCTTTTGTATTTCTCCAAGTTAGTAAAAAGATCTCAAGGTCACTTATCTTTATGCTTCTCTGAGCATGCCGGACTCACCCTGCGGCGCCTCCTGCTGGTCTTCTCAGGGAATTAGCTCTTCCAGCGTCCTGGAGCGCCCCCTGCAGGCTGGTGATCTGCCTTACTGCTCAGCCCGTGTGTCCCTCCCGGACTCAGTGTCCTGTTATCTGGGGTGCTGCCCCCTGGCAGTAACCCCTTTGTCTTAGGGTGTCCCCTCCACAGGGAACCCCCACCCACTATCCCCACCTCGCTTCAGTATAAGGTCACTGCCAGTTATTGTCTAGACCCCACGCCGTGGGGCAGACTGCAGTACCAGCCTACTCATCACTGGCACGGGGGGTTTGGACCTGCTGCCTTGGCCTACCCCTGGGCTGCCGTCTGCCACCCCCAGTACCTGTTGGCCTTGTGCTAGGCCACAGCCTGGGGCTTTCCAGGCTGGAGCTCCCCGGCTCCTCTACCGTTCCCCAGCCCTGCTTCACTCAGGTACCCTGTCTCTAGCTCCCTGCAGCCAGGCCCATCTCCCTCTACAGGCAGAGAGAGACTGCTGAGCTCCTGGCTCCCAGCCTCTTTATACAGGCCAGCTGGGGCCTGATTGGGGCACGGCCCAGCTGCGGCTGTTTCCCCAGTCAGACTAGGGTTTTCTCTCTCAACCCCAGCCCTCTCCAAGCGCTGTCTTTAAACCCCTCAGAGCACGAGCGGGTGATCACCCCACTACAGCTTCCTTAGTGGGATACACTTGCAATAGCAAAACCTCATACTTTTTACTATCAGGAAGAGGCAGCAGGAACTCAAGGTGAGCTTGTGCATTCTCTCCCATTCTCACGACTTTGTGAATATAGATCTGTCTCGGTTCGTAATGCTGCAGCTGATACTTAGCTATCTGTCTACTTACATCAAGGCCACTTTCTCCTGACTGTATAGATTTTGTTTCCAACGTATGGTGGCTGAGCATATGAGATGGCTCAGGGTTATGCTAAGACCAAACAGAAGAAGGCTGTGGGTCAACATGTCTGGTCCAGGCCTCTTGTTACACCTTTTGAGTCCAAGCAGCCACAAAGAACCAAGGTTCTCCTTGTCAGGAAGCTTTAGCCCCTTTCTCCCCAGTGGCCAAGCTGATGGGATGAGTTCATGCACAGGCCTCTCCTTTCTGGAGAGGGTGAGGAACACACTCAACGAAATCTTTGTTTGATGTCTCAACAATGGCTCATTTGGCTTCAAAGGCCGTCTCGTTTGGCAGGACCTGACATCTTCTATGGGAAGCCAGCGTTTGCACTGGAGAAAGCCTCTTTCCTGTTTGAGGAGTCGCACAGTTCCAGAGGTTAACAGTGCAAATATTTGCTATTGCTTTATCACACGGGGCACAGATAAGTGAGACTATGGGCTTGTCTACACTACCACTTTTGTCGGTATAACTTATGTCTCTCAGGGGTGTGAAAAAAACACCCCTCTTAGCAAGATATATTTCAGCGACAGAAGCATCGGTCGGCACAGCACTATATCAACGGGACATCTTCTCCCACCAAGATAGCTACCGCTGCTCATGGAGGTGGTTTTATTATGTCGACGGGAGAGCTCTCTCCTGCTGGAATAGAGCGGCTCCACGAGCGATCTGCATCGGTCCAGCCGTGCCGCTGTAAGCTCACGAGTGTAGACATGGCCTAATACATGTATCATCCTGCAAGCTATTCCTAAGGTCTGAACACCAAACCCATTCTTACAACTCTAGTATCTATCTCAGCACCACGGACATACAGATGAGCCAGAGTGGTTTGCAGCTGTGCATTTGTCAGGGTTCACTGAGGCCTGGGGCCCTGACATGAGCTGGCACCTGGTCTGCCAGCATCTCACGTGCACATTTCTCTCCTGTCTGATGATTTATACAGTCACAGAGGCTTACAACGGAAATACTCAGATATGACTGGTTTCAGAGTAGCAGCCGTGTTAGTCTGTAACCGCAAAGAACAGGAGCACTTGTGGCACCTTAGAGACTAACAAATTTATTTCAGCATAAGCTTTTGTGGGCTGCAGCTCACTTCTTTGGATGCATAGAATGGAACACAAAGACAGAAGATATTTATACATACAGAGAACATGAAAAGGTGGAAGTATGCATACCAACAGGAAGAGTCCAATCAATTGAGATGAGCTATCATCAGCAGGAGAAAAAAAACCTTTGAAGTGATAATTGAGATGACCCATAGAAGGTGTGAGGTGAACTTAACATAGGGAAATAGATTCAATTAGTGTAATGACCCAACCATTCCCAGTCTCTGTTTAAACCTAAGTTAATTGTATCTAATTTGCATATTAATTTGAATTCAGCAGTCTACAACATGGGACACGGGTGCTGTAAGTGAGGTAAATGCCGGCAGCAACTCATGAGCATTCAATAAAGTCTAAACCCTCAACCCAAACTTCTCCTTCTAATACCTGTTTTAACAACCCTAAAGCCCCGTGAGCCAGCCTGGTTCCAGCTCTGTATTGTCAGTGGAGACGTGGGCCCTGCTCTGCCAGCGTCACAGGGAGCCTGAGGCCAGGGCCAGGAGAAAAACAACATTTCCAATAGCTCCTAGGCATTAAGGCCAGGAGTGTCTGATCGCCTGTAAAACACAGGCCAGAGACTCTCCCCTGCTGAGCCTGGCAGGGAGCCCATATCTTGTGGCTGAGCTAGAGCACGAAGGTGCTAGAGAAGTGGGGGCTGGAGGAAAGGCGGGAAACTGGGACCATATAGAACATGGTTTGCAACCAAGGTCCTGTAGTGGCACCAAATCTTAGGTAAAGGGGGTCATATAAGGTGTCTCAGACCAGGTTATGGGTGGCTGGTTATGGTTATGCTGTCTGGGTGCGTGTGTCATTTTGTAGATGAAGTTATGAGTATTGGCTCTGTTCTGTCTGTACTTCAAACTTGTGCTGTGCTTCTGTGTGACATCCCAGACAAGTTGGTGTTAGCTCTGCCTAACTGGCTTGATGGCCCATTAAGGACCATCAGCTACACAATTGACCCATGGAGAGAAGGCAGACACGCCTTGTGACTCAGCAAAGTATGCAGAGACTGGCCCATGTGACTCCAGACTCCATTTTGCTGTAATTTTCCACAGTGAGGACAAAGAGGTTCTTACACCTGGAAAAGCCTATAAAAGGCTAATGCCTCATCTCCATCTTGTCTTCAATCCTGCTTCTTGCCTCTGGAGGGACTTTGCTACAAGCTGAAGCTCGACACAAGGGACTAGTGACCCATCCCAGCGGGGGATGTTCCAGAGACTTGATTTGAACCTGCAGTTTACTCCAGCACTGCTGCAAGCCTGAACTAAGAACTTTGCCATTACTGTATGGAATTGATTCCATTTAACCAATTCTACCTCTCATCTCTACCTTTTCCCCTTTATGAATAAACCTTTAGATTTTAGATTCTAAAGGATTGGCAACAGCGTGATTTGTGGGTAAGATCTGATGTGTATATTGACCTGGGTCTGGGGCTTGGTCTCCTTTGGGATTGAGGGAACCTTTTTCTTTTATTGGGGTGTTGGTTTTCATAACCATTCATCCCCAGGACGAGTGGCACTGGTGGTGATACTGGGAGACTGGAGTGTCTAAGGAAATTGCTTGTGTGACTTGTGGTTAGCCAGTGGGGTGAGACCAAAGTCCTTTTTGTCTGGCTGGTTTGGTTTGCCTTAGAGGTGGAAAAACCCCAGCCTAGGGCTGTGACTGCCCTGTTTGAGCAATTGGTCCTGAACTGGCACTCTCAGTTGGGTCCCGCCAGAATCGCTCCGTCACAGCTCAGTGCTGCGTAAGCTGGCAGCAGGAGGAGATGTCAGGGAGAAAGCTGGAGAGTTGAGTTTGACTTGGGGAGGTGGGAAGTCACTGGCTGAAAACTAGACCACAGTCAGCAGTAAATATTGACCTGCTTTGCATTTCACCTGAATCACGGCATTTGCCTACGACCTTTTATTGTTCCTCTGCTGTACGAGGGTAATGAAATGGCCACCAGCCATCAAATCAAAGCTCCCATTGATTTAAGGAAGGGACACAGGATCCTGCCCTAAATCAGCATTCGTCCCTGCTGAGGGGACCCTGGTGCTCTGAGGGGCAGTTCATGGGGAGAACCAGTGAGAGGAAAGTGGGTGCAAAGGGAAGGACATTCCTGCTCAGAGTAACAATCTCCCTGCTCCAGACCCCAGGCACAGACTGTCTGCCTGGGAACCCTTCACAGCAACGGAGCCCCTCACCCTGCTGCCCGAGGCCCCAGGACCAGCGCTGGCCCCCGAGACACCCCAGTAACCTAGGGCCCCCCAGGATCCCACCAAAGGCTGCAGCACTTGGGCTCTCAGGGCCCGTGGTGGGTGCTGCATCGCACACAGGCCGGCATCGCACGGGCCTGACACTGTCGCTCTTCACTCACCAGAGGAAGCACAGGAGAACACAGATAATCCAGAGCCCAACAGCCGAGTCAGACGCATTTACCTCCATCCTCATTCTGAGCATCAGTTCCAGCTCTCAGTGGAGCAGGAGAGCTCCTCCACCTGCTACCAAAATGATTTAGCCAGTAGTGTGTATTCTGAGGAGAATCCATATTCAATGGCCCCCTGGACACCTGGCCCCTCACCAGCTCCCCTGCCCTGGAGAGTGCTTGGGGGCCGTCGGAGTTCAGCAAGGCCGGGTCCCCCAGCTCGTCAGGCTTCTCCAGGCAGCTCCTCAGCCTGAGTGGGTGAGAATGGCCGGAAGAGCAAACAGCTCTGCTCCTGCCCTGTTGGGACCAGCCAGACCCTCTGTCATGCCCAGTAGGTGACCTTGTTGCTAGGCGGCCTTTGCCGTGCCAAGCTGGTTCCTCTGGGCAGGGGCAGCCTTTTGTCTAGAACGGTTATGTGCCCGTGGCTGGCCTCTAGGTAGGCGGCCCGTGTTGGTTAGCCCATAGCCCCTTTCACGTTCCAGTCCGACACACGGGGCAGACGCACAAGAGAGACGACAGCCGGCGCCCACACTCAGAACGGAGTTTGCAGCGTGGTGAAGATACATCCAAAGCGTTCGTCACTTAGCACAGAAATCATCGATGGCACAGACCGACTCCCCAGCTCGTCACCCAGGCTCCCCGCCCAGCCCTAACGAAGGTGGGTGGCCTTGGGGTGAGGGGTGAAGTATTGTCAGGATCAGACTCCGGCTAAGGGATGGGAAACACAGAGCAGGGTTAACTGGTCAACGTTCACCATGACAGGAGATAAACAGCAGAGATCTCAGGGGGCCCTACTTGGTCCTGTGTTGTTTCCTGCATTTCCTAACGCTCTGGAAAGGGGGGTGAGCAGCGAGGGGGTGAAGTGTGCAGTTGACACAGAGTTACTGTGGTTAGTCAGGCAGAGCAAGGACTGTGAAACACTTCACAGGGCCCCAAAGAAGCCAAGGGGACGGGTGACATGATGGCAAAGGAAGTTCAGTGCTGCCAAAGGCCAGGTATTGCTCTGGGGAGGGAATGCTCTGAACTGTCACACACCTGGTGGGGTTCTGTGTCACCCAGGAAAGGGCCCTGGGTGTCAGCGTGGAAGCTCCATGGACACGTCTGCTCGATGTGCAGCTGTGGCCAAAAAAATAGCAAACGTTGTTAGGATGCACGAGGGACGGGATGGAGAATAATACATAAGAACGGCCAGATTGGCTCAGACCAAAGGTCCATCTAGCCCAGAGTCCTGTCTGCCGACACTGGCCAGTGCCGGGTGCCCCAGAGGGAATGAACAGAACAGGGAATCATCAAGTGATCCATCCTCTGTCGCCCATTCCCAGCTTCTCACAAACCAAGGCTAGGGACACCATCCCTGCCCCTCATGGCTAATAGCCATTGATGGACCTATTCTCCAGGAACTTATCTAGTTCTTTTTTGAACCCTGTTATAGTCTTGGCCTTAGAATCATAGAATCATAGAATGTCAGGGTTGGAAGGGGCCTCACGAGGTATCTAGTCCAACCCCCTGCTCAAAGCAGGACCAATTCCCAACTAAATCATCCCAGCCAGGGCTTTGTCAAGCCTGACCTTAAAAACGTCAAAGGAAGGAGATTCCACCACCTCCCTAGGGAACCCATTCCAGTGCTTCACCACTCTCTGAGTGAAAAAGTTTTTCCTAATGTCCAACCTAAACCTCCCCCACTGCAACTTGAGACCATTACTCCTTGTTCTGTCTTCGGGTACCACTGAGAACAGTCTAGATCCATCTTCTTTGGAACTCCCTTTCAGGTAGTTGAAAGCAGCTATCAAATCCCCCCTCATTCTTCTCTTCTGCAGACTAAACAATCCCAGTTCCCTCAGCCTCTCCTCATAAGTCATGTGCTCCAGTCCCCTCATCATTTTTGTTGCCCTCCGCTGGACTCTTTCCAATTTTTCCACATCCTTCTTGTAGTGTGGGGCCCAGAACTGGACACAGTACTCCAGATGAGGCCTCACAAATGTTGAATAGAGGGGAATGATCACATCCCTCGATCTGCTGGCAGTGCCCCTACTTATACAGCCCAAATGCCATTAGCCTTCTTGGCAACAAGGGCACACTGTTGACTAATATCCAGCTTCTCGTCCACTGTAACCCCTAGGTCCTTTTCTGCAGAACTTCTGCCTAGACATTCAGTCCCTACTCTGTAGCAGTGCATGGGATTCTTCAGTCCTAAGTGCAGGACTCTGCACTTGTCCTTGTTGAACCTCATCAGGTTTCTTTTGGCCCAGTCCTCTAATTTGTCTAGGTCCCTCTGTATCCTATCCCTACCCTCCAGTGTATCTACCACTCCTCCAAGTTTAGTGTCATCTGCAAACTTGCTGAGAGTGCAGTCCTCGCCATCCTCGCATCATTAATGAAGATATTGAACAAAACCGGCCCCAGGACCGACCCGTGGGGAACTCCACTTGATACCGTCTGCCAACTAGACATGGAGCTGTTGATCACTACCCGTTGAGCCCGACGATCTAGCCAGCTTTCTATCCACCTTATAGTCCAATCGTTCAGCCCATACTTTAACTTACTGGCGGGAATACTGTGGAGACCGTATCAAAAGCTTATGCTAAAGTCAAGGAATAACATGTCCACTGCTTTCCCCTCATCCACAGACCCAGTTATCTCCTCATAGAAGGCAATTAGGTTAGTCAGGCATGACTTGCCCTTGGTGAATCCATGCTGACTGTTCCTGATCACTTTCCTCTCCTCTAAGGTTTCAGAATTGATTCCTTGAGGACCTGCTCCATGATTTTTCCAGGGACTGAGGTGAGGCTGACTGGCCTGTAGTTCCCCAGATCCTCCTTCTTCCTTTTTTAAAATATCCTTCATCTTCCCTTCACAATATCCTCTGGCAATGAGTTCCACAGGTTGACTGTGTGTTGTGTAAAAAAATACTTCCTTTTGTTTGTTTTAAATCTGCTGCCTATTAATTTCATTTGGTGACCCCTAGTTCTTGTGTGCTTCTTGATGCTGATGTACTAACACTCCCTTATTTACTTTCTCCACACCAGTCATGATTTTATAGACCTCTATCATATCCCCCCTTAGTCATCTCTTTTCCAAGATAAAAAGATATGCAAGCCATTCCGTAGCCCTAATAATTTTTGTTGCCCTTTTCTGAACCTTTTTCAATTCCAATATATTTTTTTTGAGATGGGGTGACCACATCTGCACGCAGTATTCAAGGTGTGATCGTACATTCGATTTATATAGAGGCAACATGATATTTTCTGTCTTATTATCTATCCCTTTCTTGATGATTCCCAACATTCTGTTTGCTTTTTTGATGGCTGCTGCACACTGAGTGGATGATTTCAGAGAACTATCCACAATGACTCCAAGATCTTTCTTGAGTGGTAAAACAGTTAATTTAAACACTATTATTTTTCATATATAGTTGGGATGTTTTCCAATGTGCATTATTTTGCATTTATCAACATTGAATTTCATCTGCCATTTTGTTGCCCAGTCACACAGTTTTGTGAGATCCTTTTGTAGCTCTTTGCAGTCTGCCTGGGACATAACTATCTTGAGTAGTTTTGTATCACCTACAACCTCATTGTTTACCTCTTTTTCCAGATCATTTATGAATATGTTGAATAGCACTGGGCCCAGTACAGACCCCTGGGGGACACCACTATTTACCTCTCTCCATTCTGAAAACTGACCATTTATTCCAACCCTTTGTTCCCTATCATTTAATCAATTACCAGTTCTGGACAGGATCTTCCCGCTTATCCCATGACAGCTTACTTGCTTAAGAGCCTTTGGTGAGGGATGTTGTCAAAGGGTTTCTGGAAACCTAAGTACACTAGATCCACTGGTCTTCCTTGTCCGCATGCTTGCTGACCCCCTCAGAGAGTTCTAGTAGATTGGTGGGGCATGATTTCCCTTTACAAAAAACATGTTGAATCTTCCCCAACAAATAATGTTCATCTACGTGTCTGACAACTTCGTTCTTTACTATAGTTTCAACCAGTTTGCCTGAAACTGAAGTCAGGCTAAGCAGCCTGTAATTGCTGGGATCACCTCTGGAGCCCTTTTAAAAAATTTGTGTCACTTTAGGGCCTTGGCTACACTGGCGCTTTACAGCGCTGCAACTTTCTCGGTCGGGGGTGTGGAAAAAACAGCCCCCTGAGCGCAGCAAGTTACAGCGCTGCAAAGCACCAGTGTAAACAGTGCTGCAGTGCTGGGAGCCCGGCTCCCAGTGCTGCAAGCTAATCCGCACGGGGAGGTGGAGTACCTGCAGCGCTGGGAGAGCTCTCGCCCAGCGCTGGCGCCGCGACCACACTCGCACTTCAAAGCGCTGCCACGGGAGTGCTGTATGGCTGCAAGTGTAGCCATACGCTAGCTCTCTTCCTCTGGTACAGAAGCTGATTTAAATGAGAGGTTTCAGATGACAGTTAGTAGTTCTGCAATTTCACATTTGAGTTCCTTCAGAACTCTTGAGTGAATCCCATCTGGTTCTGGTCACTTATTACTGTTTATGTTATCAATTTGTTCCAAAATCTCCTCTAATGACACCTCAATCTGGGACAGTTCCTCAGATTTGTCTCCTAAAAAGAATGTCTCAGGTTTGGGAATCTCCCTCATACCCTCAGCTGTGAAGACCGATACAAACAATTCATTTAGTTTCTCCGCAATGGCCTTATCGGAGCAGCTTCCCTACAAGAACCTCTGCAATATGCCTAAAACAACATTTAGGGTGAGAAATTATTGCCTGTAACCAGTTTCTTTAGTTTCTTAAGCTTATATTGCATTTTTGTTTTATTTGCTGTGTAATCTGCTTTGATGTGTTTGCTACCACTTATAATCACTTAAAATCTATCTTTTGTAGCTAATAAACTTGTTTTTGTTTTTTTCTAAAACCAGTTTATGGAATTCATAATGGAGGCCGGGGGGAAGCTGTGCAGATCTTCCTCCACATTGAAGGGCGCACATTTCAATGAATTTACGCCATACAGTTTTCTGTGCAGCACCATGCGATACCATTTGGGGTTTGCACTCCAGAGGGGGTGAGCACTTGAGTGCTTGGCAATACCCTAGCTGGAGCCTTCCCACGCAGAGTCGATTTCAGTGTATGTGTCTGTCTGCAACTGGATGTGTCCCTGCCTGTGTGTGCTGGAGGACGCTTGAGGGCCTGGCTCAGCAGGGCAGGGTAAGGGAGCCCAGGCTGGTGGAACGGGCAGGCTCAGTGGTACCCCAGTACATCAGGTGGAACCCTAGAGGGGGTGGTAACCTGTCACACATCCCTCTGCATAGGAAAGACAGGAAGTATGGGAAGAGACCATCCTGGCTGAACTAGGAGATCTTCAAAGATCTAAAACTCAAAAAAGAGTCCTACAAAAAGTGGAAACCAGGTCAAATTACACAGGTTGAATATAAACAAATAACACGCATATGTAGGGACAAAATTATAAAGGCCAAGGCACAAAACAAGATCAAACTAGCTAGAGACATAAAGGGTAACAAGAAAATATTCTACAAATACATTAGAAGCAAGAGGAAGACCAAGGACAGGGTAGGCTCATTACTCAATGAGGGGAGAAATACAATAACAGAAAATGTGGAATGGCAGAGGTGCTTAATTACTTCTTTGTTTCAGTTTTCACCAAGAAGGTTGGTGGTGATTGGACGTCTAACAGTGAATGCCAGTGAAAATAAGGAACTATCAGAGGCTGAAATAGGGAAAGAACAAGTTAAAAATTACTTAGACAAGTTAGATGTCTTCAAGTCACCAGGACCTGATAAAATGCATCTTAAAATACTAAGGAGCTGATTGAGGAGATATCTGAGCCATTATTGATTATCTCTGAAAAGTCATAGAAGACGGGAGAGATTCCAGATGACTAGAAAAGGGCAAATCACAGAATATCAGGGTTGGAAGGGGCCTCAGGAGGTATCTAGTCCAATCCCCTGCTCAAAGCAGGACCAACCCCAACTAAATCATCTCAGCCAGGGCTTTGTCAAGCCGGGCCTTAAAACCCTCTAAGGATGGAGATTCCACCACCTCCCTAGGTAACCCATTCCAGTGCTTCATCACCCTCCGAGTAAAATAGTGTTTCCTAATATCCAACCTAGACCTCCCCCACTGCAACTTGAGACCATTGCTCCTTGTTCTGTCATCAGGTACCACTGAGAACAGTCTAGATCCATCCTCTTTGGAACCCCCTTTCAAGTAGTTGAAAGCAGCTATCAAATCCCCCCTCATTCTTCTCTTCTGCAGACTAAACAATCTCAGTTCCCTCAGCCTCTCCTCATAAGTCACGTGCTCCAGCCCCCTAATCATTTTTGTTGCCCTCCGCTGGACTCTCTCCAATTTATCCACATCCTTCTTGTAGTGTGGGGCCCAAAACAGGACACAGTACTCCAGATGAGGCCTCACTGATGTTGAATAGAGGGGAATGATCACATCCCTTGATCTGCTGGCAATGCCCCTACTTATACAGCCCAAAATGCCATTAGCCTTCTTGGCAACAAGGGCACACTGTTGACTCATATTCAGCTTCCCGTCCACTGTAACCCCTAGGTCCTTTTCTACAGAACTGCTGCCCAGCCATTCGGTCCCTAGTCTGTAGCAGTGAATGGGATTCTTCTGTCCTAAGTGCAGGACTCTGCACTTGTCCTTGTTGAACCTCATCAGATTTCTTTTGGCCCAGTCCTCTAATTTGTCTAGGTCCCTCTGTATCCTATCCCTACCCTCCAGTCATAGGCGGCAGGTTTGTATAATTTTTGGTGGGGCCCAAAATGGTGGTGCCCCCCCGCTCCCGCCCTGTAAGCCGATATAAAATGAAGCTACAACGCGTCAGCGCCACAAGATTACAAGATTCAATTAAAAGTGGAAAGTCAGAAGCAGCACTTGCCTACTTCAATATACAGTATTATATTTTGTTGCATCTGTTGTGATAAAGTGGGAATGTTCTTAATATTTTCTCTGAATACTGGGTGGGTGCCTCAGTTTCCTCTTCAAGATGCCAACTGAAGGTGTTGGGGACAAAGAGATCAGGTGGCCTCCTTGTCCAGAAGAGACACAGAGGCCAGAGGAGGGAGTGTCAGTTTGGAGCTGGCTGGGGAAATTGGGAGAGACCCAGAACTTGGTTCTGGGCTCCCCACCCCCCAAGATGGACCTGACAGAGGGGTTCTGTTTTCTGTACCAACAAGCTCTGTTTAAACTGTGTTCCCGTCATCTAATAAACCTTCTGTTTTACTGTCTGGCTGAGAGTCACATCTGACTGCAGAGTTGGGGTGCAGCGACCTCTGGTTGCCCCAGGACCAGCCTGGGCAGACTCACTTTGGAAAGTGCATGACGTGGAAGGGCATGCTGAATGCTCCGAGGTCAGACCCAGGAAGGTGTAAGCTTCTTGCCCTGGAGACAGTCTGCTCCGAGAGAGGAGGCTCCCCCAGAGTCCTGACTGGCTTTGTATGGAGATGTTCCAAAGCATCACAGCATTCCCTTCCACACCGTACACTTCCCAGAAGTCCGCACAGGCACTGACACTCCCTCCTCCGGCCTTTGTCTCTTTTCCAGGCATTAGGAGGCCACCTGATCTCTCTGTTCTCCAACACCTTCAGTTGGCACCTTGCAGGGGAAACTGATTTGGGAGAAATGAAGTAAAAGCTGCCCAAACCGAGCTTGAGCACTCCTGAATTTTGAGGTGTTCAAATCTGGAAGGCAGGTGCTGGGGGTGGGAGAGGGCTGTGGGCTCCATGGGGGAGCATGGCAGCAACTGTCTGGAGCTGCATGGAGCCAGATACGCTGGTCTGAGTGGCACAGTAAGCGGTTTGGGGGTTGGAGAAGAGGTAGGGAGTTCCGGGGGGCAGTCAAGGGACAAGGAGCAGGGGGAGTTGGATGGGGCAGAGGTTTGAAGGGGCAGTCAGGGGACAGGCAGCAATTGGATAGGTATGGGAGTCTAAGAGGTTTATCCGGGGACCGGTCGGGGGTGCGGTCCTGGGGGAAGTGGGGTGGGGTCTCGGGGGGGCAGTTGGGGACAAGGAGAAGGGAGGCTTAGATAGGGGCTGAGGTCCCAAGGGGCAGTTAGGGGCAGGGGTCTCGGGAGGGGGTAATCGGGGAACAAGGACCAGTGGGGCTTAGATAGGGGGTGGAGGTTCTGGGGGGCAGTTGGGGCAGGGGTCTGGGGAGGGGGCAATCAGCGGACAGAGGCTGGGATTCAAAGGGCTCTGGGCTGCTGGCAGCCGCGGGGATCCCAGAGCCCTTTAAATCCCAGCCCCGGCTGGGAGTCAGAGGACTCTGGGCTGCCTGCAACCGCGGGGAGCCCAGAGCCTTTTAAATCCCAGCCGCGGCCGGGAACCAGAGAGCTCTGGGCTGCCCGCCGCGGCGGGGAGCTCAGAGCCATTTCACGCCCAGCCGCGGCCGGGACTCAGAGGGCTCGGCGCTGCCCGCTGTGGCGGGGAGCCCAGAGCCCTTTAAATCTCAGCCGCGGCTGGGATTTAAAGGGATCAGGGCTGCCTGCAACCGCGGGGAGCCCGCAGCCCTTAAAAACTCAGCCGCCGGGAATCAGAGGGCTCTGGGCTGCCTGCTGCAGCGGGCAGCCCAGAGCCTTTTAAATCCCAGCCGCGGCCGGGAATCAGAGGGCTCTGGGCTGCCTGCAACCGCGGGGAGCCCAGAGCCTTTTAAATCCCAGCCACGGCTGGGAATCAGAGGGCTCTGGGCTCCCCGCCGCGGCGGGCAGCCCAGAGCCTTTTAAATCCCAGCCGCGGCCGGGAATCAGAGGGCTCTGGGCTCCCCGCCGCGGCGGACAGCCCAGAGCCTTTTAAATCCCAGCTGCGGCCGGGAATCAGAGGGCTCTGGGCTCCCCACTGCGGCAGGCAGCCCAGAGCCCTCTGATTCCCTGCCGCGGCTGGGATTTAAAAGGCTCTGGGCTGCCGGCAGCGCACAGCAGGGGAGAAACCTAGCTCCAAATATTGCTGGAGCAGAGCCCCTGTCTGTGAATATTCCTGGGGCTAAAGCCCCAGGAGCCCATATAAGTCGGCGCCCATGCCTCCAGTGTATCTACCACTCCTCCCAGGTTAGTGTCATCTGCAAACTTGCTGAGGGTGCAATCCACGCTATCCTCCAGATCAGTAATATAGTGTCAATATATAAAAAGGGAAATAAGGACAAGCCGTGGAATTACAGACCAGTCAGCTGAACCTCTGTACCCAGAAAGATAATGGAGCAAATAATTAAGCAATCAATTTTTAAACATCCAGAGGATCATAAGGTGATAAGTAACAGTCAGCATGGATTTGTCAAGAACAAATCCTGTCAAACCAATCTGATAGCTTTCTTTGACAGGGTAACAAGCCTTGTGGATAGGGAGGAAGCAGTGGACGTGGTATATCTTGATTTTAATATAGCTTTTCATACTGTCTCGCATGACCTTCTCATAAGCAAACTAGGGAAATGCAACCTAGTGGAGCTACTATATAGTGGGTGCATAACTGGTTGGAAAACCGTTCCCAGAGAGTAGTTATCAGTGGTTCACAGTAATTCTTGAAGGGCATAATGCATGGGGTCCCACAGGGATCAGTTCTGGGTCCAGTTCTGTTCAATATCTTCATCAACGATTTAGATAATGGCATAGAGAGTACACTGATAATGTTTGTGGACGATACCAAGCCGGGAGGGGTTGCAAGTGCTTTGGAGGATAGGATTATAATTCAAAATTATCTGGACAAACTGGAGAAATGGTCTGAATTAAATAGGAAGAAATTCAATAAGGACAAATGCAATGTACTCCACTTCGGAAGGAACAATCACTTACACACATACAAAATGGGAAATGACTGCCTAGGAAGGAGCACTGCAGAAAAGGATCCGGGAGTCATAGTGGACCAGAAGCTAAAGATGAGTCAACAGTGTAACGCTGTTGCAAAAAAGCAAACATCATTCTGGGATGTATTAGTAGGAGCGTTGTAAGCAAGACAATTCTTCCACTCTACTCCATTCTGATCAGGCCTCTACTGGAGTGTTATGTCCTGTTTTGGGTGCTACATTTCAGGAAAGATGTGGACAAATTGGAAAGAGTCCAGAGAAGAGCAACAAAAATGATTAAAGGTCTAGAAAACATGACCTATGAGGGAAGATTGAAAAAACTGGCTTTGTTTAGTCTGGAAAAGAAAAGACTGAGAGGGAACATGATAACAGTTTTCAAATACATAAAAGGTTGTTACAAGGAGAAAATTATTTTCCTTAATCTCTGATGATAGGATAAGAATCAATGCGCTTAAATTGCAGCAAAGGAGATTTAGGTTGGACATTAGGAAAAACTTCCTAACTGTCAGGGTGGTTAAACACTGGAATAAATTGCCTAGGGAGGGTGTGGAATCTCCATAATTGGAGATTTTTAAAAGCAGGTTGGACAAACACCTGTCAGGGACTGAAACGAGGCGGTGTGGTTCCCCGCAGCCCCAGAGAGGGACAAGCCCCTCCAGACGCCAAAGTGGGCGGAGCCAGTGGACCTTGCATCTGCCCCCCAGAGGTCAGGGCGCAGGACAGAAAGTACAAAAACCCAACCCAGAGCTCACTAGAGGCCCGGCCGCCGTAGAAGCCAGACGCCTGTGGCCTAGCTCCCGATTGGGAGACTCTTGCAGTTTTCAACCAGCCTGAGGACTGACCAGACCAGCCGAGGCCTGATGCCGACCAGACCCCGGAGAAGCTGTTACGCCTGCCTGTGGCAAGCTACCCAGCGGAGCTGCCAAGCCTGCTGCTCGCCGGGTACCCCGAGGAGCCCATGGTGCTTGATTCCTTGGAAGACCCCGTTCAGACACAGGAACCTCTAGAGGGGGAGGTAGGAAGTAGCCCGGGGGCAGCCGACCCTCGTCTGGCTGCATCACATCCAGAGCCGATGTCGGTGTGTTGCGGCCAGGATCCCCACTGATACAGCAGCGGGTTGTCTACCGCTGCTAGGGCCTCGGGCTGGGACACAGGGGAATGGGTGGGCCTGCGTCCCCCCTGCCAGTCTCCCCCTCTCCCAGGTCCTTCGGAGCCAGGGCCTGGGCCTCCTAAACTTATTTGTTTGTTCAGCCTCTGCGTGAGGGCCTGAGCCACTAACTCTCTATTGTCCCTGCCTCCCCGAACCAGGGCCTGGGCCTGCAGAACCGAACTATTTGTTTGATTCTATCCTGGCCGTGGCATGAAACCACACGGCCAGACTAGTTCCCTGAAATAACCAGACGGACATAGCGAGGCAGTGAGGTCATCCGCCACTCTGGAGAGGGACGAGCTCCAGCTGAACCCTTCTGCAGGGATGGTCTAGATAATACTTAGTCCTGCCATGAGTGCAGGGGACTGGACTAGGTGATCTCTCGAGGTCCCTTCCAGTCCTATGACTCTATGAAAGGGACCCTTTTGGCCTTCTCTGATGCAATCTCACTAATTAGGTCACTCATGTATCCACCTTGCTTTCGAGTTCTCTAGAGAAGTAACTGGCAGATTGCTCAGACTTTCCTGCCCCAGGGACATTCTCAGATCGGTCTGGATTAATTTTCACTTGCTAAAATTCCTTTCATTAACTGCCATGGTTACAGGAAGGCAGCAAAATACACAGTGCTGTTTGTGTGTCAGGGAAACTCACCCCTAAAGACCTTTTGTCAATGTATCTAATGAGATCAATGGGTTTCTCCATTTCCAAGTCATCCTCACCCCCAGCTGTCTCTGGGCAGGGCAGACGGTCACTCACAGCTCCTGCCATGTGGCCATGGCACTGCCAGATGATGTTGTTTTCCATTGCTTCTCACTCCCCGATGCTGGGAGAGGCATGTGAAGAAGAGTGGACATGCCCCCTTGTGGCTGAAGGTGGCATGGCCGCTCTTCCCTAGCGCCCCCTGATGGCAGTCCTGCAGCGGTTCCTCTTCCGTAGCGCCGCCCTCTGGCCAGGTCCCATTTGAGTTCCAGGGGCAGCAGAATGTCCTGCAATTCCAAGGTCTTGTGTAGGGTGACCCAATTTTATAGGGACAGTCCCAATTTTGGGGTCTTTTTCTTATATAGGCTCCTATTACCCCCCATCCCCTGTCCCGATTTTTCACATTTGCTGTCCGGTCACCCTAATCTTATGTCACTTCCTGGGCTTCTTCCCTGGGTCCAGTGGCCCTTACACCTTTCTCTGGGGGGGGAGGGTGCCAGCCCCTTCCCAGTGGGGGGCTGAGGTGGGCCTTAGCCCCTCCTTGCCATGGGGCCCTGCCCCTCTTCATGGCTCCACCCCCTTCTCCGCCTCTGCCCCCAAGGCTCTACCCCCGGCCAGTCCAGAAGTCAGAGTAGAGCAGCAGGTAAGAGCTGCCTGGGCAGGGGGACCCAGTTCTGGGGCCATCAGAGCCCTCAGAGACTGACCACGGGGGTGAGGCCCAGGAGTCTGGACTAGAGCAGGTTACTCCTGACACTATGGGGATCCACTGGACCCTCCACCTGCCCTGGGCAGTGTGCCGTGAAGGGCAGGGACACGGGCCGTGGGCTGCTCTCAGGCACCCCTGCCCCATGCCCAGCAGGCCAGCAGAGCTGGGAGTCCAGAAAGTGGCAGCTGCTATGGGGTGGCTATGGGGGGAAAGGCAATTTTGGAGGGGTCTGTAGCCCCTGCAAGTCCCCCCTGAGCACCGCCCCTGCCCTTCTCTCAGGGTTTTCAATCATCCTTATCTCCTGATGCTGGGGATGGGGGGATTTCACGCCACCTTCTTAGTGGCAGGTAGGGGACCCAAGCCCATGGTCTGCACCAGGGACACTAATCTGACAGCCAGGATGTGCTCTGTGAGTCGCCTTGCCACTGCCTGTCTGGACTTCTTCTTGACATTCATCTTCCTTCAGCATGTCTCCAGCCCCTAACAGGAAACCTACTGTGATGGGTTGGGTCTCAGAAACCTACCTCATGTGCTGAGATTACATCTGAGCCCGTTTTTCCTGGCAGCTTGGGACTTCGGTACCCTGTCTTATTGAGCCAGACACGGTAGCCTGCTACAAACTCAGACCCAGGTCTGAACCACATCCCTCACAAGCTGCAGACTTAACTGAAAACACCTTAAGTGCCCCTGTCTCTAGCATCCAGATACCCACTTCCCAATGAGATCCAAACCCCAAAAAAATCCATTTTACTCTGTATAAAGCTTATACAGGGTAAACTCATAAATTGTTCACCCTCTATAACACTGATGGAAAGATATGCACAGCTGTTTGCTCTCCCAGGATTTAATTACTTTCTCTGGGTTAATTAATAAGTAAAAACTGATTTTATTAAATATAAAAAGTAGGATTTAAGTGGTTCCAAGTAATAACAGACAGAACAAAGTAAATTACCAAGCAAAATAAAACAAAAACACGCAAATCTAAGCCTAATGCAGTAAGAAACTAAATGAAGGTAAATCTCACCCTCAGAGATGTTCCAATAAGGTTCTTTCACAGACTAGACTCCTTCCTAGTCTGGGTCCAGCAATCACTCACACCCCTGTAGTTACTGTCCTTTGTTCCAGTTTCTTTCAGGCATCTTTTTGGGGTGGAGCATCTATCTTTTGAGCCAGCTGAAGACAAAACGGAGGAGTTTCCAGGGCCTTTTATATTCTCTCTCTTGTGGGCAGAAACCCCTTTCTTTTCCTGTACAAAATCACAACAAGGTGGAGTTTCTGGCCACCTCGGCAAGTCACATGTCTATGAATGATTCAGATTTTTTCAGGCCCATGCTCTTGTTTACATGTTAGTCTGAATGTTCCCAGGAAAGCTCAGATGTGGGTTGGCATCTCCCAAAGTCTATTGTCAGCTAAGTGTTTCTTGATTGGGCACTTATTGAGAATAGTCCTTTCTCAAGAAGCTGACCAAATGCTTCACTGAGGCTACTCTGAATCAAACACATTGAGATAGAAGTACATAGCCAATATTCATAACTTCAACTACAAAATGATACACACGTACAGACAGAATAATTATAACCAGCAAACTACAACCTTCCCACAGACATTTCACTTTGCCTCCCCTGTACAAGAACTGGTGCAATCATAGTACCCTGGTTGCAACAGTGATCTATATGTTACCGAAATATCGGGTCCATCTAGCTGAGAGCCAATAACAGCCTGACAGGGATAAGGAAAGATTGCTTTATTCTGCAGAAAAAAGGAGAGTTCTGTACTCAGGTACAAGGAACTCTGCTTTATACAAATTTCACAAACTTTTTATACACTTTCAGACAAAGACCATGCCGTGTTAACACTTCATTGGTGGTTGCCAGACCCCGTGAAACCGTTATCTGGTCAGTGAAAACCGGCTTGGAGCTAGTTTCTTCTGCTTCAAGGCAGAGGAGAAAAGACAGTTTAAAAGTTTAGGTTACTGTGTACGTGAGGCTTCTGCTTCCCCGTACTGGCTGCCTGCTAGTTGTTAAGGAGGGTCACCAGTAACTTTCACAGTCCCCCCTTCGGGCCTGACAAGCCCACATTGTCAGGCCTGTTACGCAATTTGCGGCCTAGTAGGAGGGACAGGAACTGGGTTTTCCTTTGGACAGCAGAGTTTCTGGTCACAGCATTACACAGACATTTTGCACATTGTATCAGTACCCAAATAATACATAGAAGGAAAATAAGGAAAATAATCCACTTAACAATTGTTCGGAAGAGCCCCGTAAACCATGACCCAAGGTCTGGGAGGAGGTCCTCAAAACTAAAAGTGTGATCAAGAGATACAGCATGAAATACAACAGCAACATTCTTAATAGCTTGTAAATCCTTCTCAATTAGGCCAGAGTGATTAACATAAAAACAACATTTTCCCCCAATGCGAGCGTGGGTTTATCACTGGAGGTGATAAACCCACGTTCTGCCCACAATTGGCCTGTGGCATGGCAAACACCAAAGGCATATTTCAGCATTCATGGCATCTAACACGTCTATTCTGCAAAGCTACTTCTGCTACTTCATCAATCTCCCGTTGCAACTTTTGAAAAGCGTCTATTGATGCATTAGCTGTTTTCTCGAGTTCTGCAGAAATATTAACTACTGCTCTTTCTAGCTCAGCTACCCCCAACCCAGGCATGAGCGCATGAACAAAGGAATGAAATCCCGTTTGTCTGACAACTAAGGGATTTATGGCTCGTTTTGCTCGAGCTCTTATGGAGGGGGTGAAGAGCTTGTGCGAATAGCTTTCCAGGTTGAGGATTTGGCTGGAATCTAACGTGTTGTTTATTTGAACATCTGGTAGTACCCGGGCCACACCACACCGACCTTGCCAACCCAGAGGGAGAGCTTTGTAGGCCCTGCGGCCACAGATAAAATACAAGCCGGGGGTCTCTAAATAAAGGGTGAGGATATTACCCGCGACTGCATGGCGCCAGCCCACGTGCACCTCCCATTGCTTGGAGTTACCCACTATACGGTCCTGGCACCTCCAATGGGAGATATTTAAGTGTCCCAGGGCATGGGTAACATTTAGGATGCCCCCACAGTATATAACAGCAAACAAATTAGCCGTGAAACTTGCAAGCGATCCCATGGACTGTGGGCATCCAGACATCCTACCAAGGGATGGGTGAGGCAACACAACACCAGAGTAAATATCCATATAATAGTCATGTGTCTCATTTATGGGGCCTAATGGGAGGCATGAGGGAAACCACTGCCCTTGATAACAGATGCCTGTTGATTTTATAGTAAAGGCCCTTTGCAGGAGACAAGGGGGTTTCTGGGCTTTTTTTCAGGAGTAATTGAAGGGTAAAGGACTCCAGTTCTGACATGAAACTGAAGGGTCTGATCACAGGCCTCAAGGGGAAGGTAGCCCACTTCCTTCCCAATCCCTTCAGCATTTTCCAAGCAAAGGGGCAGGTTATACCCTATTCCAAGGATCTCAAAAAGAGGGACCCCCTTAGCCGCCCAGAAATAGTGCCAAACCTCAGACACCTTCCCATATTTATCATACTGATATTCCCCAACCCACCCCCACTCAGTTTTCCGCACTACCTGTAAGGAGAATGCATCAGAGAGATTTGCAGGTATAGCCCTCAGCCCTATTCCTTTCTCAGAACGAGTTTGATGGCACAGCCAGCAATCAGACAGGTGTCCCAGTGTGGCCAGTCGCTGCAAGGACTCGACCGCTGGGTGGGGATTGGCATGTACAAAGGGTAAACTTAAAGGAAGTAGCCATTGTACCACCCCCCAGAAATTCATAGTCATGAAGTCTCAGGATTTATTCTGCCGGAACAGGAGTTTCAGTCCCTCGAGAGGTTCAGCTTTCCAGGTACCGTCTGCTTCAGGCTCTTCCGGGTCGCGGTGGGAAGAGCTGGCGGGGCTCCCTCGAGGTCCGAGGTCGTTTGCTTCTGGCCCCGGCCTAGGGGCTAGCTTGACTCGGGTGTGGTGAATCCAAGTGTCTCGCTCTCTCACTCGAATCGCAGTGTGGGAAGTAAGGAGGACTTGGAAAGGGCCTGCCCACCGGGGTTGGAGAGGCTCGTGTTCCCACTCTTTCACATAGACCCAGTCTCCTGCAGTGATCCGATGGGCCGGGATATCAGCGGGAAGGGACTGAAATTGAGCTGTGTACCTGTGGAGAGACATGAGAGTGGTTTGGAGGGAAACAACATATCTGGTTAGCGCCTCGTCATCCCAAGTAGCTAATCAGTCACAGGTCCTGGATCAGCAAATCCGGAGTATGGCCTGCCAAACAAAAGTTCAAAGGGTGAGAGACGGAGCCGGCCTCTGGGGGCAGTTCGAACTGCCAAAAGAGCCAGGGGCAGGGCCTGAAGCCATTTCAGCCCAGTCTGAGCACACAGTTTAGAGAGTTTAAGTTTCAAAGTCTGATTCATTCTTTCCGCTTGTCCCGAAGATGGTGGTCTCCAAGCGGTGTGTAAAAGCCAGGAAATACCCAGGGCCTTTGCGATGGTTTGAATAACCTGGGCAGTGAAATGAGTTCCTTGGTCAGAGTCAATAGACCTAGGAGGGCCAAACCTAGGAATGACGTGGTTCAGTAGGGTCTTTCCTACTTCCAAGGCGGTTGCTCGTCTAGTCGGGAAGGCTTCAATCCAACCAGTCAGTTGGCACACGATTACAAGAAGGTACTTGTAGCCTTGGCACTTAGGCATTTCTGAATAGCCAATTTGGAGTCATTCAAAGGGTGTGTATGCCCATAACCTGGCTCCGGGGGGGCCTTTAGGTTCCCCCCTTGGATTGAATTTTATACAGATGTCACAGGTAGCAAGGACTCGTTTAGCTTCCTGGAATACTCTGGGGCATACCAAAGTCTATGCGCAGTAGCCGCCATAGCTTCTGCCCCACCGTGTGTTTCCTGATGCAGTTTAAGTAGGGCAGGCCGCAAAGCACCTCGGGGCAAAGCCCTTCTTCCATCTGGTAGTTGCCACTCCCCCCTTGGCGTCTTGGTAGCCCCCATGCTCTCCCAATGCTTAACTTCTAAAGGCTCAGGGGTAAAAGGGACCAGGACTGAAATTGGTGAGAGAGAGGACGTGAGTGCCATCTGGTGGGCAACATAAGGCTTTAAGGAAGCTGCTTTTGAAGCTGTATCAGCCAGCCGGTTGCCACGGACGGTGGGATCATTTCCTTTCTGATGGGCCCGGACATGGACGATGGCAACCTTAGATGGCAAATGAATGGCTTCCAATCATTTCAGGATCAAGGGCCCATGTGCTACCTTAGTGCCGCTGGAGATGATAAACCCACGTTCTGCCCACAATTGGCCTGTGGCATGGCAAACACCAAAGGAATATTTCGAGTCAGTATATATGTTCACAGACTGACCTGCTGCCAACTCACGTGCTTGGGTGAGTGTAGACGGGCCGGACTCACCCCTGCGGCGCCTCCTGCTGGTGACTCCGGGAATTAGCTCGTTTTCCAGCACTGGAGCGCCCTCTGCAGGCCAGTGATCTGCCTGTCCTCTGGCCCCCCGTGTCCCTCCCTGGACCCGGTGCCCTTTTACATGGGGCGCTGCCCCCTGGCAGTAACCCCTTTCTCTCTGGGTCTCCCCTTCCCAGGGAACCCCCCACCCTCTATCCCCACCTTGCCTCAATATATGGCTACTGCCAGTCATTGTCTAGCCCCATGCCCTGGGGCAGACTGCAGTATCAGCCTACTCATCACTGGCTAGGTGGGTTTGGACCTGCTGTCCTGGCCTACCCCTGGGCTGTCCTCTGCAACCCCCAGTACCTGTTGGCCCACTGCTAGGCCGCAGCCTGGGGCTTTCCAGGCTGGAGCTCCCCAGCTCCTCAGCCTTTCCCCAGCCCTGCTCCACTCAGGTATCCAGTTTCTAGCTCCCTACAGCCAGGCCCTTCTCTCTCTGAAGGCAGAGAGAGACTGTCTGTACGTCTGGCTTCCCTGGCCTTCTTATAAGGTCCTGTTGCTCAGTTTGGGGCATGGCCCCAGCTGCAGCCATTTCCCCAATCAGCCCAGCCTTTTAGATCCACCGCTCTCAAGCCCTACCAGGCCGCTTTTAAACCCCTCCGGGCAGGAGCAGGGATCCACCCTGCTACAGTGAGGGCTACCAATTCTGCCGCCTGGGCTGAGGTGGAGGGTCCCAGGGGGACAGACTGTAATATATCAAACTGAGTAGCTATCCAGATACCCGCTGGCCTTCCACGACCCATGCAGAGCCATATGTGTACAGCTCCAGTTCAGCATTTGGAATGGGCACATCTGAAAGATCTGATCAAGGTTTTTCTTGATGATGCACTAATCAGGAGAACAAACCAGGACGTCATCCACATACAAGAGATAAGTGGACCCACCAGGTAGACTGATATCAGCTAAATTGCGTGTCAGGATAGAGGAGAAAATTGTTGGAGACTCAACATATCCTTGCGGTAGTCGGGTCCAGGTTAGTTGTTCTGCTCTCCCGGTCTCTGGGTCCGTCCATGTAAATGCAAAGATGTCCCAGCTGTCTTGATCTAGAGGAATACTGAAAAAGGCATTACACAAATCTATTACTGAATGATTTCTACAGTAGCCTCCTGCAACACAGAACAGTCATTCCTTTCTGAACACCGGGTAAAGGCCATTTATTTAACATATAATCCAAAGGGCTATCCTTAAAGGGTTTTCTCTGAGACCCACCCATCTGTCTTCTGACACTCAAACAGAGAATTAAACAGAGAGCAGAGGGAATTATGGCCTAAACCAGAATTTTCTACTTCTATTACATTGACCGCTGCAGGGGACGGGACAGAAGGATCTCAATTCGATCTCAGTGCTTCATCACACGCAATGGCTTCTACACTGAGGAATTACGAACGAGAGGCTCAGTTCCGCCCACACACCTAACGCCCAAATGTATAAAGCAGAAAAACATTAACCGGTTAACCAAACAGAACAGAACCAGAACCAGAAAACCAGATAGCGTTTCCTTATCCTATTAGGGCTCACCTTATCGGAACACAAACCGCAGGGGCCGCGGTGAAGCAGAGAAAGAGGGGCTAAACACCTCATTGGCGCCGTTCCCAGTTCACCGCAACCGTCCAGAGTCCAATGTCCGAGCTAGGAGTGTCCTGTCTGGGGTCGCCAGAAACTGTTACCGAAATATCGGGTCCGTCTAGCTGAGAGCCAATAACAGCCTGACAGGGATAAGGAAAGATTGCTTTATTCTGCAGAAAAAAGGAGAGTTCTGTACTCAGGTACAAGGAACTCTGCTTTATACAAATTTCACAAACTTTTTATACACTTTCAGACAAAGACCATGCCGTGTTAACACTTCATTGGTGGTTGCCAGACCCCGTGAAACCGTTATCTGGTCAGTGAAAACCGGCTTGGAGCTAGTTCCTTCTGCTTCAAGGCAGAGGAGAAAAGACAGTTCAAAAGTTCAGGTTACTGTGTACGTGAGGCTTCTGCTTCCCCCTACTGGCTGCCTGCTAGTTGTTAAGGGGGGTCACCAGTAACTTTCACATATACGATCACAGTTTATGTCAATAATGTCACACCCACGTGGGCTCTTTCTTTGCTGATGGTGAGTGAGGAATGCACATTGAGTCTCTGACCCTGGTCATCACTAAGGCTGCGAGTCTGTCATGGAGGTCATGGAAGTCGTGGATTCTGCTACTTTCCAGGAACTCCGTGGCTTCTGCAGTGGCAGTGAAGCTGACCTCAAGGGTTCCTGAGCAGCTGGGGCACCCGGGGCCAGCCACACCACCTAGGCAGCCGCATGCAGCTTGACCCAGGGGGCACAGGTGCAGCAGTGGGGCCTTGGAGCCCTCCAAAGCAGCAGCAGCACATGGAGCGCCCCAGAGCACCTAAGATTTAGTCAGGTGTATTTATAGTACAAATTCAATGGGTTCCTTGGGGAGGTGGTGGAATCTCAATCCTTAGAGGTTTTTAAGGCCCAGCTTGCTTTAGTTGGTGTTGGTCCTGCTTTGAGCAGGGGTTTGGACTAGATACCTCCTGAGGTCTCTTCCAACCCTAATCTTCTATGAGTCTATGATTCATGGACAGGTCACAGGCTATCAATATTTGTTTATTGCCCATGACCTGTCCATAACTTTTGTTAAAAACACACATGACTAAAGCACAGTCTTTGTCATCACACACAACGGGCATTTGCTTTGGAATTAGCATTTTTTCTCATAAAGTCCTTCACTGTCATTCCACCAGGCTTCCTTGACACCTGATGAGTTGTTTAGTTTCAGGGAGATTTACAATGTAAATGTTTGCGATGACATAATGACAGGACACAGATTAGTAAAAACAAGGCGTGTAACATCCCATTAGTTTTATGAAGTTTAAACACCCCAAACACTTACACATTTTCAACTGCTTTGATCTCCACTAATACACGAGTCAATTGACATGAATATGCTGTAGAATGAACCAGTTTGCCAGTGGTTTGCTGCTGCATCCAGTGTTGTTTTTGATCACGTTGTCTTTAAACAGAGCCACCAGCCCAGGGAGGAGAGAACACCTGCCCCCCCCCCTCCCCAAGCTCTCACTGGATTTGGGGTCACTCGCCCCGCTCAGCGCATGAGGGTCCATCAGGCAGGCTGGGGACGGTTCTGCTGCCCTCGACTCGTACAATGAGGATAACAACATTTCACACCCCTGCCTCCCAGATTAACCCCGACCAGCCCAAACTGAGCTCTGTGGCAAAGCAGGTCTGTCTGCCGAGCACCTCGGCAGCCCAGGTGTGTCAGATACAGTCTGCTCCTGAGGTCTGTTCCCCAGCTCACCCCACAGGGCAGGGGGGAGCCCGTTCAGATCCCGCTCACACACACAGGGCTGATTTTGTCCAGCTTGTGCTAAACCAACAGATTCCTTGAAAGGAGCCGTACTGTGGGGGGTCCCTAACCCTGGTGCCCCTGAACAGGGCTCACGTTTGTGGCTTTGCCAGAAGGCCAGTTCGGTTTTAAAGCTGAAATCTCACAAACTTGGTTTGGCAGCTTGGTGACTATTCTAGCTGCTATTTGAATGGGATTGAAGCAGGAGAGCCCCTGTCCCTGGAGGAGAGGCCTGGGGCCAGCACAATAAGGGGGTGCTCTGGGAGAGGCTGTGTGACGAACTGGGACTGTTCTTACTGTGAGCTATGAATGCTGAGTTCGGAGTGTTGGCCTGGGAGGAGGATCTGCATTGGGGGATGGGAGACTGGCCTTGAGGGAAGATGCCTGAGCATGTAACATGAGAACCCAGGAAGGGGTTAGAGGCCAGGTGACACCTCTGCCCGGGAAGCTGGACAAAGGCTGGGGAGTGAGAGGGTTTTCAGGAGCTGGCTGGGGAATGGAGGGAAGCACAGACAGGGCTCTGACCCTCCAAGGGGGCTGTGGTGCTCCAAGAACCCCAAGATGGACCTAATTGGGGAGGATCCTGTTGTCTGTGCCTGCAAGACCTGTCTTGGACTGTGTTCCTGTTGTCTAAATAAACCTTCTGTTTTACTGGCTGGCTGAGAGTCCTGGTGAATTGCAGGAAGGTGGGGGTGCAGGGCCCTGACTCCCCACGCTCCATGACAGAGCCCCTTTCCCTGGAGGAGAGGCCTGGGGCCAGCACAATAAGGGGAGGCTCTGGGAGAGGCTGTATGAAGGCTGGGGGCAGAGAACACCCCGACAGTCAGGGACGGAGATAAATGCAACAGGGAAGAGGAGAAGGGATGTTCCCAGGGTCACACAGGATCCCTCCAGCAGAGCTGGGATTGGAACCCAGGAGTCCTGGCTCAGTCTTTTTTGGTTTGTATTCCTGTTCTGCAAGATGGGCAGGTGCATTGCAGGCAGGCTAGACAGGTCCTGCTCTGGAGAGCGCTGAGATGAGGACAGGAGGGATGAGCGCCCGGGGTGGGGGGTAGAAGGGAGCGGGATGAACGGGCCATGTCTCAGGCGTAGCGATGCCCCATGTTTTCACCAGAAGGGCAGGGCCCTCCTCATTCTTAATTCGTTCCCTTTCCGGCCCCTCAGGGCCTGTCTCTGGGGTGCTGAGGCTGGGGCCAGGCAACACAATGAACTGTCCATGCCAGAGTCAGGAACACGAGAAAGGAGACACAGACTGAGCTGAATGCTCGAGGGAAAGTTTATTATCACTGCACTGTGCTGAGATGGCTGAGAAGAGCAGAGCGTGGGTGCGACAGGGAGAGAAGGGGGCAGAGCAGAGCGGGAGTGACACAGTGTAACTCAGCGATGCTTTGCAGAAGGGACTTTGCAGCCGGGGACACAGGATCTGGTCTCCCTGGGGAGCCGGAGGGACCCGATTCACTCACAGCCCAGGAACTGGGAGCCCTCTGGTCCAGGCGAGCTGCCTCCTCTAGGCTTTGTGCTTACAGATGAAAGATAATCTCTTTTCACAGGGATAATCGTGCCATTTCTTAAAATCTGGAAAGAAAAGCAGAGATGACCCATGGGGTGGGGCAGGCTGGGCCGTTCCTGCTCATACAGTGACCCCTCCCCCACCCCGTTCCGTGCCCCTCGGAGAAGATCCCAGCTCCTGTGCACAGCTCTGAGGAAGAGGAGGGTGGGATGGAGCCCTGAGCGCCCCAGATTGGGGCAGCCCCATCCTGCAAAGAGAGGCCGAGGCTCAGTGTGAAAGGGGAGACGCCTGGTCCATGTGCTACTACATCCCCATCCAGTGACTGCCACTCTAGCTTCTCCAATCTGCCATCACAAGGCCTGATGGACAGTGAGCCTGTAACTGAAGATGGTACCATGGCACATATGAACTAGGGTCTGAGTTAGGGTTATATGGGCAGCCTTAGTCTGGTACGTCTTTCACTTTGTGACCTTCATGTCCCTTTAACATAGTTTTTTTGGGTGTAATTTATGAATAGTTTATAATAGTAACAAATAATTAATGTTTTAGTTAAAGGTTAATTGATTATTATTAGGACTGTCGATTAATCACAGTGAACTCATGTGATTAACACAAAAATTAATTGCGACAAAATAAAAAGAATCATGATTAATCACACTGTTAAACTATAGAATACCAATTGAAATGTATTAAATATTTTGGATGTTCTTCTACATTTTCAGATATATCAATGCCAATTACAACACATAATACAAAGTGCACCGTGCTCACTTTATGGTATTCTATTATTGTTTAACAGTGTGATTAAACACAATTAACTTTTTAAATTGCTTGACAGCCCTAATAATTTATGTTTTAGTTAAAGGCTGATCGATTATTACAGAGCCCACTGGGTCAACTGGCTGCTTGTCACCATCTAACACACCCGGTTCAGGGCTGGACCAGTGATAAATGGAATTGGTCTGAGAGCCCCGGCCCTGCCTCTCAGTCCCCACACCCACTCGCACTGTAAACCCTGTGTATTTGCAACCCTACTAGGCCTCAATGAGTGGGGCCGGCAGGGAATTTTTTGTGGTTTTTGACCCTTTCCTGTTCACAGCCTGTCTGCAAACTGACTCCTCATTATCCACCAACACTGGCTAGTTGCTGCTTGGGCCATTCAGAATTTCTTCCCCTCCCCGCTGGCGCTGTGAGCATCCGGTCACTTAACCTGAGCTTATATTCCACCAGCTTAGGTTAAAACTTCCCCAAGGCACAAATTCCTTTCCTTGTCCTTGGCCGGTATTGCTGCCACCACCAAGTGATTTAAACAAACTTTCAAGGAGAGGCCACTTGGAGCCCTATACCCCCAAAATATCCCCCAAGCCCCTTCGTCCCATTTCCTGGTGGGGCTTGAGAATAATATACCAACCGAGATGTATTTTTAGACGTATCATTTCAGGAACTTTTTAGGAGCTGTTTTTTTCTACCTTCATCCCGCTCCCTTTATCTGGAGAGGGCACACACAGAGAGAGCACAAACAAAACCTCTCCACCCCCACCCCAGATTTGAAAGTATCTTCTTTCCCCATTGGTCCTTCTGGTCAGGTGCCAGCTAGGTTAATTAACTGATTAACCCCTTACCAGTAAGTGATTCTGTACCTCTGGCCAGGAGGGATTTGATGTTACTGCAGACATAACGGTTGTTACCATACCCTTTATATTTATGACAGTTCGTATATTTCCCACCTGTCACTGAAGCAGACACATGAACTGAGCCGGGGATTTGGTCAGTAGGATTTTACCAGGCGAGACAAGGGGTTTTCTCCTAACTGCCCTCCCGGCATGGGGCAGGGAAGAGAGAGGACCAAAGAGCTCAACTCCAGAGCGCACTGGGGCCAGCCCGGATGAGAACCTTTGTGGTCAGAGTGATGCCAGGTGGCAGGTCCATGGAGGTCTCAGCCATCTGCTTACCTGTACCAGGATGTGACCCTGCACAGTTCTCATTTCCTTTCATTTTATTCGGTTGCCAGTTATCCCAAGCTTTGAAACTGAACGGGGATTTATCGACCCATCTCCAGCCTTGATT
Organism: Mauremys reevesii; assembly: GCF_016161935.1. NCBI lineage: Eukaryota > Metazoa > Chordata > Testudines > Geoemydidae > Mauremys > Mauremys reevesii. The sequence continues at coordinate 359,771,136 of NC_052623.1, read as the reverse complement.
CTGCAGAGGCAAAGGAGAGCAGAGCCCCTGTCAAACCCAAGGTTACACAGCTAGAGACGTGCCCCGGAGCCGAGGGGCCATGGGCAGGGCACAGACAGAGGCTGCCCAGTGACCCTGGAGACACTGATCATTGCTATGAAATGTCAGCGCTGACAACCAGGGCTACATTTACTGGCAGCTGAAGTTACACCAGGATCTGCCCAAGCCTCAGAAGCATGAAAATAGCAAGTGAAGGGAGAGTCTCCAGCACCCCCTGCCCCTGCCACAACCACATCACCGAGGGGAGCGCACCCCAACCTGCCCTCAGGTTCCACGTCCATCTCCAGCACAGCCGGACAGGCAACACCTGCAGCGTCATCCCACGCGCTGTCCCGCAGCCCCACGCTGCTGCCCCCGGTCTCTCTCGTGTGCACAGACCCACGCGACGACGCTCCCAAAGCCCAGCCACAGGAGAGTTACTCTGCTCCCCACTGCAGAGATCACGGCGGTCGGTCTGGGGGACGGGGGTGCTGGATGAAGCTGGGGGTCGCACTGTCGGGGATCAGGGGCTGCAGCAGAATTAGTCACCTGGTGACCCACCCAGCGCAGCCAGCCGGCTGCAGGCCGCCCACCTGACTGCACCCCCTGCCTGGGCAGGAAGGGCAGCTGGCCGGCTCTTAGCCCAGCAGCTCTCGGGCTGTTCTGTGTGTTCATGCCACGGCCGCCATCCTCCCTGTGCCTGCTGCTCCACGCCGTGCTCCTGTCCTGCTCCAGCCCTGCTCCTCCTGCTGCTCCTGCTTGTTTCCCAGCCCTGCTCCTGCTCAGTCCTGGCCGCCTCAGCTTGCTCCTGGTCCCGGCTTCCTTACCCTGCCCCTGGGCTCCGGCTCTGACCCTTGATGTGCCGCCTGGGTCCCCTCCTGCCTCTGACCCTCGGCTTGGCTATTAGTGCCTGACTCTGGCTCTGACCCTTGTATTGGATTCGCTTCCTGCTCCCAAAACACCAGCCCCTCCTGTGCTCCGGGGCCAGACAGGAGCGGCTGCAGCAGGGTGTGTCTGTGCTGCCCAGCAGTGCTGCCCACGGAGCTCCCCCGTCTCCCATTGGTGCCACCGGCAGCATTGCTCTGCGGCTGCCGGCCGGCCAGCAGGGCCAGCAGCACCCACCACGTACGCCCAGCCCCGAGCTCTCAGAAACGACCCGTTCAGCCTCGGCAGCTGGGAGTGTGGATTAAATAGAAGATCTGTCCTCATGCAATTCTGACATCACAGACTCAACCACACACAGTATCCCCCCCTATGTCTTGCCCCTGAGTCCATGGGGGAGCAGCAGTGGCTGAGCAGGGCTCCAGGGAGAGACACTAATTGAGCCTAACCTGGAAACCAGCCTCTTTGCTGGACTAGAGACTGGACTGGAGACCCCCCCATCGCCCACCGACTTGCAACTGCAATGAACCACGGTGGCTCCCTTTGAGCTGTAAGTGATGAAGCCTCTGTAGCCAGGGGGGATCTGCAACCTCCCTGTTCCCGCCAGCCCCAGTCGCTGCCCTTTCCTGGGCCTGTGTCGGGGGGGTATCGGGATCCACCGGGGCTCCCCCTACAGGCCTGGAGCTGACGTGCCTTTGGCCAGGTGACCCCCCCTCCCTGAGCCCACCCTGAGGACGAATACACAGAGCGACAGCACTCCCAGGGCTCTGCTGCCCTCGCATTGGTCGCTCTGCCCGTGGGGCTGCCCCTTTCCCCGAGCCCTCGTCTAGACGTCTCGTCCGTGTGGGGCGGGGCTGACTCTCGTGCCGGGCGTGCACGGTCTGAGCACAATGGGCCGGTGTGGTGGGTCCCTGGGCGCTAGTGTCACGAACGTGAATATTAGTAACAGCAGGTTATACTCTGCACCGGGCACTGGGGATCGATCCTGTGACTGAAAACCCAGGCGGTTACAGCCCCTTTTCACCCCGTTCCAATGGAAATCCTGCTCTGGCGTCACCCCCACCCCAAACAACAACCTCACTGAGCAGAGACCCAGAGCCCAGGGGCTGGGGAGGGGCTGCCAGAGGCAGAGCGGGCACCAAGCACTCACCCCATGGGGGTCTGAGAGTCCGATCCAGACGGCGCAGTTCTTTTTGTGGTACCGCTTGATATAATAGGCCAGCAAATTATTTTCTCCAGGACTGTGAATGGAGACGAGATGGGCCTTCTGTCCATGCTGCTTGCACTCAGCCTGGGAGAAGAGAAAACAGAGCTAGTTACCCCCCCAGCCCCCCAGTGCAGGGAGCAGCAGGAGCGAGTCCAGCTCTGTTCTGGGGCCCTGCCTCCCCCGGGCAGCAAGGGCTGTGAGGGGACAGGGCCCCTGGTAGCGCCTCTCCCCTCCCCAGGACCAATGGGGGGAGCAGGTAGAGCCGCCTCCCTCCCTCCATCCCCCCTCACCTTCCCGGCCCCCACCCCGCGTGGCACAGCCACAGCCACCCTGTGCCCTGCTGGCATCACCCAATCCCTCCCGCCCCAGCTCCTGGGCTCTGCTCTGAGCACCGGCCTGCCCTGGGCCATGGCTCTGCCAGACCCACCCGCTGTCATGCTGGGAGGAGAGCACGGGTGGGGCGGATGGAGGGCACTGTGCTGACCCAGGCACTCGGACTCTGCCAGGCGCTCGGCTTGTGCCCGTGAGCAATTAGCACCACATGACCTCAGTGCAGCCCTGGCCGAGGGGATTTCCTGGCAGATCTCACAGGGTCCGGGTGCCCGGGCTGCAGCCAAGCCCGGAAGCCTACACAGCAATGAAACTGCCCTGCTGCCCGAGCCCTGTGAGCCTGAGTCGGCTGGCACGGGCCAGCTGCAGATTTTTCTGTACTGTGTAGGCAGAGCCACAGGGGCCTGTTCTCGGCCCAGGGCTATTCAGTCTCTGTCTCAGGGATGTGGGAGACAAAACAAAATCAGTGCGGGTGAAGGCTGCCGGTGACAGTGAGGTTGCTGGAGTGGTAAATAGTGACGGACGCGTCAGGTCTACGCAGGGATCGGGATCGCACGGTGAGCTGGGCTGACTTGATCCACGTGTGCTGTAATACAGTTAAACGCAGGGTCGCACGGCCGGGAACCAAGGAAGCCGGCACAGGCACAGGTGGTGGGTGAAACTTCCCCTGGGGGAGGCTCTTCTGCCTACGACTCTCGTGCCGGGCGTGCACGGTCTGAGCACAACGGGCTGGTGTGGTGGGTCCTACTATCCCCTATGTACTATTCACTGGGTATATGTCACCTCAGGACAGGATGCAGGGAAAAAGTTTCTTGACACCTTAAAGGACTGCTTCTTGGAACAGCTAGTCCTGGAATGCACAAGAGGAGAGGCAATTCTTTATTTAGTCCTCAGTGATGCACAGAATTTGGTCCAAGAGGTGAACATAGCTAAACCACTTGGTAATAGTGACAATAACATAATAAAATGCTTGCATCCGAAGAAGTGGGTATTCACCCACGAAAGCTCATGCTGCAAAACTTCTGTTAGTCTATAAGGTGCCACAGGATTCTTTGCTGCTTCTACAGAACCAGACTAACACGGCTACCCCTCTGATACTTGACATAATAAAATGTAACATCCCAGTGGTGGGGAAAACACCACAGCGGCCCACCAAGGTAGCTTTTCATTTCAGAAAGGGGAACTACAAAAATGAGGAAGTTAGTTAAACAGAAATTAAAAGGTAAAGCACAAAAAGTAAAATCCCTGCAAGCTGCATGGAAACTTTTCAAAGACACCATAATAGAGGCTCAACTTAAATGTATACTCCAAATTAAAAACATAGTAAGAGAACCAAAAAAGTGCCACCGTGGCTAAAAAAGAAAGTAAAAGAAACAGTGAGAGGCAAAAAGGCCTCATTTAAAAAGTGGAAGTTACATCCAATTTTTTTAAGTACATCAGACGCTAAACAACCAGTGGGGCCACTGGACGATCGAGATGCTAAAGGAGCACAAAAGGATGAGGCCATTGCAGATAAACTAAATGAATTCTTTGCATCGGTCTTTACGGCTGTGGATGTGAGGGAGATTCCCAAAGCTGAGCCATTCTTTTTGGGTGACAAATCTGAGGAATCATCCCAAATTAAGGTATCATTAGAGGAGGTTTTGGAACAAATTGATAAATTAGACAATAACAAGTCACCAGGACCAGATGGCATTCACCCAAGAGTTCTGAAGGAACTCACATATAAAATTGAAGAACTACTAACTGTGGTATCTAACCTACCATTTAAATCAGCTTCTGTACCAGATGATTGGAGGATGCCTAATGTTATGCCCTTTTTAAAAAACAACAACTCCAAAACTGAGCCTGGCAATTACAGGATGGTAAGCCTAACTTCAGTACCAGGAAAACTGGTTGAAACTATAGTACAAGAACAAGGAGTAATGGTCTCAAGTTGCAGTGGGGGAGGTCTAGGTTGGATATTAGGAAACACTATTTCACTAGGAGGGTGGTGAAGCACTGGAATGGGTTACCTAGGGGCATGCTGGAATCTCCTTCCTTAGAGGTTTTTAAGGACAGGCTTGACAAAGCCCTGGCTGGGATGATTTAGTTGTGGTTGGTCATGCTTTGAGCAGGGGGCTGGACTAGATGACCTCCTGAGGTCCCTTCCAACCCTGAGATTCTATGATTCTATGATTATAAAGAAAAAAATTGTCGTATAGATGAAGATAATTTGTTGGGGAAGAGTCAACATGGTGTTTGTAAAGGGAAATCATGCCTCAACAATCGACTAGAATTCTTTGAGGGGGTCAACAAGTATGTGGACAAGGGGGATCCAGTGTATATAATGTACTTAGATTTTCAGAAAGCCTTTGACAAGATCCCCCACCAAAGGTTCTTAATTGAAGTAAGCCATCATGGGATAAGAGGGAAGGTCCTTTCATGATCAGTCACTGGTTAAAAGATAGGACACTAAGGGTAGGAATAAATGGTCAGTTTTCAGAATGGAGAGAGGTAAGTAGTCATGTCCCCGAAGGGTCAATACTGGGACCAGTACTGTTCCACATATTCATTAATGATCTGGAAAAAGGGGTAAACAGTGAGGTGGCAAAATTTGCGGATGATACAAAACAACTCAAGATAGTTAAGTCCAAAGCAAACTGTGAAGAATTACAAAGGGATCTCATAAAACTGGGTGACTGGGCAACAAAATGGCAGATGAAATTCAATGTGGATAAATGCAAAGTAATGCACATTGGAAAACATAATCCCAACTATACGTATAAAATGATGGAGTCTACATTAGCTGTTACCACTCAAGAAAGAGATCTGGGAGTCATTGTGGATAGTTCTCTGAAATCATCCACTCGCTGTGCAGCGGCAGTCAAAAAAGTTAACAAAATGTCAGGCATCATTAAGAAAGAGATTGAGAATAAGACAGAAAATACCAAACTGCCTCCATATAAATCCATGGTACGCCCACATCCTGTATACTGTGTGCAGATGTGGTAACCCCATCTCAAAGAAGACATATTGGAATTGGAAAAGGTACAGAGAAGGACAACAAAACTGATTAGGGGTATGGAAAAGCTTCCACAAGAGAAGAAATTAATAAGACTGGGACTTGTTCAGCTTGGAAAAGAGACAACTTGGTGGAGATATGAGAGAGATCTATAAAATCATGACTGGTGCGGAGAAAGTAAATAAGGAAGTGTTATTTACTCCTCATTACACCAGAACTAGGGGTCAAATAAAATTAATAGGCAGCAGGTTTAAAACAAACCAAAGGAAGTATTTCTTCACACAACGCACAATCAACCTGTGTAACTTTTGCCAGAGGATGTTGTGAAGGCCAAGATTATAACAAGGTTAAAAAAAGAACTAGATAAATTCATTAAGGATCGATCCATCGATGACTGATAGCCAGGATGGACAGCAATGGTGTCCGTAGCCTCTGTTTGCCAGAAGCTGGGAATGGGCGACAGGGGATGGATCACTAATCACTGTTCTGTTCATTCCCTCTGAAGCACCCAGCACTGGCCACTGCCGGAAGGCAGGACACTGGGCTAGATGGACCATTGCTCTCACTCAGTCTGGCCGTTCCTATGTACACAGGGCCCATCACCACCCTCACGTCCTGTGCAATGACTCCCTGGCCACATGCCAGCCAGCGAAGGGGATTGAACTGCAGACCTTCAGCACAGCCCTGCCATCGTAGATAAGGGAGCTGCTCTGGTAACACCGAGTAAGCAGCAGGCCCTTCCTGAGCCGGCTGCTAGAGGGAGACATGACCCCACCTGGGCCCAGGCCGTCCCTGGTGTCCCTGGCAGACACAGAGCATGACAAGTGTGTTGGATCCAGAGGAGATCGTGCCCCACTGGGGGCTATGTTTCCATTGTATTCTGCTCCCCAGCCTGGCCAGGGCAGGTTGTTCCCTCACAGCCTGTTCCCAGGGCTCTGTCTGGAGCCGTGGGAAATGTGCAGCCCTGGGCTCCCACCTAGGGTTGCCAGGTGTCCTGTTTTTCCCCAGAACGCCTGGTCAGAAAGGGACCCTGGCGGCTCTGGTCGGCACTGCTGACTGGGCCGTTAACAGTCCGGTTGGCGGCACAGTGGGGGCCCAGGGCTAAGGCAGGCTCCCTACCTGCCCTGACTCCGCACGGCTCCCGGACGTGGAATGCAGGTCCCTGCAGCTCCTAGGCACATGGGCAGCCAGGGAGGCTCCACGTGCTGCCCCCACCATGAGTGCCGGTTCCACAGCTCCCATTGGCTGGGAGCTGCAACCAATGGGAGCTGTGGGGCAGCACCTACGGGCATGAGGGCAGCGCGCTGAGCCTCCCTGGCCACCCATATGCATAGAGGTCACAGGGACCTGGCAGCCACTATTTGGGAGCTGCAGTAAGTGCTGTCAGGACCCCATACCCCAAACTCTCTCCCACACCCCAATCCCCTGCCCCAGCCCGGAGTCTCCTGCCCAATCTCTCTCCTGGAGCCCACACTCCAACCCTGTGCCCAGCCCTGAGCCCCCTCCTGCACCCCACACCTCTCATCCCCAGCCCCACCCCTGAGCCCACCCCCCCTGCCAGAGCCATGACCCCACCCTCCACACTTCAACCCCCTGCCCCAGACTGGAGTTCTCTCTTGCACCCCAAACCCCTCATCTCTGGCCCCACCCCAGAGCCCACACCCCCAAATGGAGCCCACATCCCCTCCTCCACCCCAAACCCTTCATCCCCAGCATCCCTATCGAGCCCATACCCCGAGCCCCACTTCCCTGCAAACCCCAACCCCAGCCTGGAGCCCTGTCCCACACCCCAAATCCCTCATCCCTGGGCCCACCCCAGAGCCCACACTCCCAGCCAGAGCCCTTGCCACCCCCACAACACTTTGCCCCAGCTGGGTGAAATTGAGTGAGGGTTGGGGAGATTGACAGAGGAAGGTGGGATGGAGTGAGTTGGGGAGGGGCCTTGGAGAAGAAGCAGGGAAGGGGGGTGCGCTTAGAAAGTTTGGGGCACCCCTCCCCCCGCCCCTCCTAATGGAATGGATTTTCCAGCCCAGCCCAGCTCACTTACTCTGATATTCACCCTAAACCGCTGTGACAATGCGGTTCAGGCGGAACCCAGCTGAGAGTGCCAAATCAGGACCAATTGCTTAAACAGGGCAGTCACAGCCCTAGGCTGGGGGTTTTCCACCTCTAAGGCAAACCAAACCAGCCAGACAAAAAGGACTTTGGTCTCACCCCACTGGCTAACCACAAGTCACACAAGCAATTTCCTTAGACACTCCAGTTTCCCAGTATCACCACCAGTGCACTCATCCTGGGGATGAATGGTTATGAAAACCAACACCCCAATAAAAGAAAAAGGTTCCCTCAATCCCAAAGGACCAAGCCCCAGACCCAGGTCAATATACACATCAGATCTTACCCACAAATCACGCTGTTGCCAATCCTTTAGAATCTAAAATCTAAAGGTTTATTTACAAAGGGAAAAAGGTAGAGAAGAGAGGTAGAATTGGTTAAATGGAATCAATTACATACAGTAATGGCAAAGTTCTTAGTTCAGGCTTGCAGCAGAGCTGGAGTAAACTGCAGGTTCAAATTAAGTCTCTGGAACATCCCCCGCTGGGATGGGTCATTCAGTCCTTTGTGCAGAGCTTCAGTTTGTAGCAAAGTCCCTCCAGAGGTTAGAAGCAGGATTGAAGACAAGATGGAGATGATGCATCAGCCTTATATAGACTTTTCCAGGTGTAAGAATCTCTTTGTCCTCACTGTGGAAAATTACAGCAAAATGGAGTCTGCAGTCACATGGACAAGTCTCTGCATACTTTGCTGAGTCACAAGGCATGTCTGCCTTCTCTCCACGGGTCAATTGTGTAGCTGATGGTCCTTAATGGGCCATCAAGCCAGCTAGGCAGGGCTAACACCAGCTTGTCTGGGATATTTCCCAGATGCAGAGCATAATACAAAATACAGACAGTACAGAGCCAATACTTATAACTTCAACTACAAAATGATACACAGACATACAGACAGCATAATCCTAACCAGCAACCCAGAACCTGGTCTTAGACACCTTATATGACCCCCTTTACTTAAGATTTGGTGCCACTACAGGACCTTGGTTGCAACCCATGTTCTATATGGTCCCAATTTATATCAATAACGTCACAACCGCCCCATCCCCCGCCTCCAGCTCCAGCCCAGCGCCCCTGAGCCCCACTGCCCCCAGCCTCTCACCTCAGCCTCTAGCCAGGTTTTCTCTTGGAAGAAGTATCCATAGCAGTAGCCTTGGAAGGTAGCCAGCCCCTGGGACAGGACCCAGACTGTGCCCCTGCAGAGAGAGGGGGATGCGGGGCAATGGTGGGGGCAGGACTCTGCAGTTAGAGGCTGTTTCAGAGGAAGAGCCATTTCTTTTCCATTAGGACAAATAACGTCGGGATCCCGTTTGGGGCTGTGTCTGGCTGGCAGGACCCTCCAGGCCCTGGCGCTGCAGGAAGGAGCTGGGTTTGCCCAGACCCCACATTGGCAGAACGGGCCCCCCGGAACCCAGCTCTGAGCAGGGATCCCAGCAGGGCAGGGCCTCTGGGTTTGGATGGGGCAGGGGCTCCTTTCCCCAGGGCTCCCTGGGGGGAGGAAGGAGCCAGTGCACTGTGGGGTGGCTGATAGACCCTCCCCTGCCCCTGCCCCAGGGAGCCCCATGGACCCTCAGCCCCGGGAAGGGGGGAAATATGGAGCTGCCAGCCATAGTGGCCCCCGTTCAGCTGCAGCCCTCAGGCAGAGGGAATTCCTGCCACCCTGAGCTTCTCCCTCTCTCCCCTTGGGCCATGCGGGACAGTGGGGCCAGGGAAGCCGGCAGGGGGGCAGGAAGGGAGCACCCAGGGCCACGGGGTGAAGCTGGGGGAGCAGTGGGGTTGGCACAGACTGGGACTAGGCAGGAAATCGGGGCAGGGGCCCAGTTCTGGATGGAAGGAGTTGGGGGGTTGTAGGAGGAGGGAAGGGGAGAGAGATGCCCAGGGAGGTGGGACATAGAGGGGGGCTAGCAGGGATCTGTGGGGCTGGGGCAGAGGGGAGGGGAACACTGGGCAGGCTCTGCCCTTCTCAGGCCTGGAAGCACAGCGGGACGGGGTGGAGCCGTGTCCCAGCGGGAGGGAACGGGACAGTCTGAGGAGAAAGACACAGTGTGCAGGGACTGGGGCAGCCCAGCCGGGAGCAGAGGCCGGATGGGGGAGAAGCTGGGGCTGGAGCGGAGCCATGAGCAGCCCTTGGAGAGGGACCCTGTGGGGACACGGCCGGCCAGTGGGAGGGGACCACGGGATGGGGGGATGGGAGCCTGGAGCTGATGGGGGCTGAGTGCCCGTTGCCCAGGGACTGGCCCCACCCAATCCTCATGGGAAGAGCCGACCCTGGGGGGCCTTTCACCCACCTTCTCTCACCCGCTCCCTGGGGAGGGGCCGCAGGGCCTGGGCTCCCCCCGGGCAGTAACCCCCAGCAGCAGGAGATGGGCAGTGGCTCTGGGAGCGACGAGGGAAATGAATCCACTTCCCGAGGGGCCGGGCAGGGACTCACCTGCCAGCGAGGGGTTAAAGATCAGGCAGCCGAGGAGGCAGAGGCTGAAGTAAGTGACTGGCCCCATCTTCTCACTTCCCCTGGGGAGAAAACACACCAGGGAGATGGGGCCGTGAGAGGCTGGGACACCCCCCGGAGCAGCCCCCCTTCTCCCATGGGGCATTTCCCAGGGGGAGGTGCCTAGATACTGGGACTGTTTGCTAAAGCACCTGGCTGGGCTGGAAGGGCCCCGAGAGGGATCCCATCCCCCAGCCCTGGGGCACCGAGCTCGGAGCCCATCTGCCTGGGTCCGAAGGGCCCTTCCTCTTCCACCCCTCACTGAGCCGGGCCCCAGGGACAGAACTGGACACCCAGCAGGGAGCCAGGTCCCAGCTCCTCAGTGGCTGGGCTCTGCAAGCAGCATCTCCAGGGACTCCCCAGACCAGGGCTGCAGGTGGGGAGGAGCCAGGAGGAAGGAGGAAGGCCATGGTCACTTGCTACTGCCTCTCTCTTCACTAGCTGGGATCTGACTTTGAGCAGAATTCCTGGCTCTCTCTAGTGACACATCACTCTGCTGGGCCATGGTGAATTCACTCTGGGTTCATTCAAATTCAGAACCATCTTGGATACCTCTGACAGACCCTCGCCTGATCCAGCCTGAGAGACACTCTCTGTCTGTTTGCAGTCCCGCTCACTCCCGTTGGTTAGGGTGTCTGCCTCAGACTCAAAATCTCTGTGTGACCTGGTTACACTAACTTGGCCAGGCTCCTTCATTAGGTTATTTCCTACAAAAACATCGTCCAGAATTAAATCCTGGACAGCAGCTTTCACATCCCCTTTAAAGCCATCCTACTCCAGATGGAAACTAGCCATTGGAAGGTCCACCGAGTACTCAGATAGTGCCACTACCTGGCAACATGTCCTCTGGCTTCACCAGATGTCCCTTAATTAAAGTCACATCAGAGCCAGTGTCTCGCCATCCCGTGCATTCAGCACCATTGATCTTTGCCTCCTTAATAAACCTCTCACTCCCTGTGACGGAGCGATTCTGGCGGGACCCAACTGAGGGTGCCAAATCAGGACCAATTGCTCAAACAGGGCAGTTACAGCCCTAGGCTGGGGTTTTTCCACCTCTAAGGCAAACCAAACCAGCCAGACAAAAAGGACTTTGGTCTCACCCCACTGGCTAACCACAAGTCACACAAGCAATTTCCTTAGACACTCCAGTCTCCCAGTATCACCACCAGTGCACTCGTCCTGGGGATGAATGGTTATGAAAACCAACACCCCAATAAAAGAAAAAGGTCCTCTTGATTCCAAAGGACCAAGCCCCAGACTCAGGTCAATATACACATCAGATCTTACCCACAAATCACGCTGTTGCCAATCCTTTAGAAACTAAAATCTAAAGGTTTATTTACAAAGGGAAAAAGGTAGAGAAGAGAGGTAGAATTGGTTAAATGGAATCAATTACATACAGTAATGGCAAAGTTCTTAGTTCAGGCTTGCAGCAGTGATGGAGTAAACTGCAGGTTCAAATTGAGTCTCTGGAATACATCCCCCACTGGGATGGGTCGTTCAGTCCCTTGTGTAAAGCTTCAGTTTGTAGCAAAGTCCCTCCAGAGGTCAGAAGCAGGATTGAAGACCAAATGGAGATGATGCATCAGCCTTATATAGACTTTTCCAGGTGTAAGAATCCTTTTGTCCTCACTGTGGAAAATTACAGCAAAAATGGAGTCTGCAGTCACAAGGACAAGTCTCTGCATACTTCGCTGAGTCACAAGGTGTGTCTGCCTTCTCTCCATGGGTCAATTGTGTATCTGATGGTCCTTAATGGGCCATCAAGCCAGCTATGCAGGGCTAACATCAGCTTGGCTGGGACACTTCCCAGAGGCAGAGCATAATACAAAATACAGACAGTACAGAGCGAATACTTATAACTTCAACTACAAAATGATACACAGACATACAGACAGCATAATCATAACCAGCAACCCAGAACCTGGTCTTAGACACCTTATATGACCCCCTTTACCTAAGATTTGGTGCCACTACAGGACCTTGGTTGCAACCCATGTTCTATATGGTCCCAATTTATATCAATAACGTCACAGGGGGCTGGCTGCGTACCACCTGTGAAAGAGGGAGGGGGACCCCAGGTCAGCTCCTCTGAGGGGCTGGATGATCCAGGCTCTGAGTTTTGGGTTTACAGGGTGGGCACGGGGCTGCCCATCTGGAGCGAGTGCCTTGTTCCCTTGGAGGTAGATGGGAGGAAGGTCACTGGGTACTGGGACACGGGCGCAGAGGTGACGCTGGCCCGGACCAAGGTGGTGGCCCCAGATCGGATGGTGCCCAACACCTACCTGACCCTGAGGGGTGTGAGCGGGACCCCATTCAAGGTGCCCATGGCGAGGATAAAGGGGGGCCAAGGAGGGCCCCGAGGACGTGGGGGTGCACCCACATTTGCCCACGGAGGTGTTAATGGGGGGGGACCTCGAGGACTGGCCAAGCAACGGCCGGGGTGCCCTGGTCATGACCCATAGTCAGAGTCGGCACAGGGCTTTGCACCCTGGCACCGGGGAAGGTACTCTGCCCGAGGCGCAGGACCCTAACCTGGTGGGGAGGGAACGCCCAGGGACATGGCCCAGAGATTCTGCGGCCTCAAACGCAGCCGGTGAGAGAGAGCAGGCCCCCACCCCTGTCCCAGCTGCTGAGTTCCAGGCCGAGGTGCAGAAAGATCCCTCCTTGCGGAAGATAAGGGACCTGGCCGACCTCGGTGGGGAACAGACTGCAGGGGGGGTGTGTGGCCGGAAAAGGTTACTGTGGGAGAAGGGGTTCCTGTACCGAGAATGGGCTCCCCCAGGGAAAGTGGAGACAGGGGGGATCGGGAGGCAGCTGGTGGTACCCCAGAAGTATCGCCGCCAGCTGCTGTGCCGGGCCCATGATGACATCCCCCTCGCGGGGCACCAGGGAGCCTGGCGTACCCAGCAGAGGCTGCTACAGAGCTTTTACTGGCCTGGGGTCTTTACCCATGTCCGGCAGCACTGCCGCTCTTGTGACCTCTGCCAGGGGGGGAGGAAGGCCCGGGACAAGAGGAAAATGGCTGTAGGACCCTTGCCCAGCACAGAGGAGACTTTCCAGAGGGGGGCCAGGGTAAAAAGGGGGGCTCTGAACCAAGGGAGCCCAAATCACAGCCCCCCAGACTGGAACGCAGGGAGAAGCCCCCAGCCCGGCTTGAACCCCAGGGGTATTGGGGTGGGGAAAGGGCACGAGCTGCATAAGCCTTCCCAGCTGCAAACTGCGAGTGCCCTCGAGTTTCCCCGACCTAAAGGGGGGCAGAAAACTGGAATGGCCTGGGGTAACTCTTCCCCCATAACTGGGGGGACCCTGGGGCATCTGTGGGAATGTAGGTGGGTTCGAACTTCCCCAGGTCACGGCTGGAGTGACCCTGCTCAGTTCGGTCTCGAAGGGGGGAGAGGTGTGACGAAGTGGGACTGTTCTTACTGGGGTGCTGTGTGCAGTTCTTAAGTATCTAGCAAAGCAAAAGGCCAATGCACCCGAATGGCTGACACTCTGTCTCCTAGCAACTGATGGCCCGGGCCCCTCCTGCAAAGGTGCAACTAAAGGAGTTGGAGACAAAGGGGTCGGGTGACCTCCTGGCCCGGGAAAGAAGCTGAGCAGAGAGGAGGGGCTGAAGGGGGTTGGGCAGACTGGAGCTGGCTGGGGAAAGAAGGGAAGCACAGACAGGGCTCTGATCCCCAATGGGGGCCATGGGGCTCCCAGGGCCCCAAGATTGATGGCTTGTGTGAACAGTGTGAATTGGGAGTGCTTTGTTCCAGCTGGGCCTGACTGTTATAAAAAGGCAGTCAGCTGCGAACCAGCTGAGCAGCGAACAGCAGAGAGGCAAACAGAAGGAGTTTGCCTGGGAGTTCGCCTGGAGAGAGCTCTTAGAAGGAAGAGAACATGGATGCTGAGCAATCCGCCGTTGTGACCTGCACAGGATGCGCCATGTTTGTCTTCCTTCCACAGGATAGAAGCGACTTTGTCTGTACAAAGTGCAAGCTGATCTCCATATTGGAGGAGAAGATTCGAGGTCTGGAGAAACGGATATCAACCCTGTGTTCCATAAAAGAAAATGAGGATTTCCTGGATAGGCGTCAGGATCAGCTTCAGTGGGCACAATGTTCTGAAGATTCAGAGCAGGCTACGCAGCGGGGACAGAAGGCCAGCGAGGATAATTGGTGGCATGTGACTACCAGAAGAGGAAAGAGTACCAGAAACGTCCATGTACCAGAAACACAGATACAGGTGAGCAACCGTTTCCATGTTCTCTCCGCAGGTACTAGTGCAGAGAGTGGAGTGGATGATACATCTGAGGGAACAGAGCAGAAGGAGACTCCACTGATTGGAAGGCATGAGATGCACCGTCCTAGGGATGGGGGTTCCACGACCACCACTCCCAGGAGGAGGAGGAGGGTGGTGGTGGTCGGGGACTCTCTCCTCAGGGGGACTGAGTCATCTATCTGCCGCCCTGACCGGGAAAACCGAGAGGTTTGCTGCTTGCCAGGGGCTAGGATTCACGATGTGACAGAGAGACTGCCGAGACTCATCAAGCCCTCGGATCGCAACCCCTTCCTGCTTCTCCACGTGGGCACCAATGATACTGCCAAGAATGACCTTGAGCGTATCACTGCAGACTACGTGGCTCTGGGAAGAAGGATAAAGGAGTTTGAGGCGCAAGTGGTGTTCTCGTCTATCCTCCCTGTGGCAGGAAAACGCCAGGGTAGAGACCATCGAATCGCGGAAATCAACGAATGGCTACGCAGATGGTGTCGGAGAGAAGGGTTTGGATTCTTTGACCATGGGATGGTCTTCCAAGAAGAAGGACTGATAGGCAGAGACGGGCTCCACCTCACGAAGAGAGGGAAAAGCATCTTTGCAAGCAGGCTGGCTAACCTAGTGAGGAGGGCTTTAAACTAGGTTCACCGGGGGAAGGAGACCAAAGCCCCGAGGTAAGTGGGGAAGTGGGATACCGGGAGGAAGCACAAGCAGGAGACTGCAAGAGGGGAGGACTCCTGTCTCAGACCGAGAAAGCGGGACAATCAGCGAGTTATCTTAAGTGCTTATACACAAATGCAAGAAGCCTGGGGAACAAGCAGGGAGAACTAGAGGTCCTGGCACAGTCAGGGAATTATGATGTAATTGGAATAACAGAGACTTGGTGGGATAACTCACATGATTGGAGTACTGTCATGGATGGATATAAACTGTTCAGGAAGGACAGGCAGGGCAGAAAAGGTGGGGGAGTTGCGTTGTATGTAAGAGAGCAGTATGACTGCTCAGAGCTCCAGTATGAAACTGCAGAAAAACCTGAGAGTCTCTGGATTAAATTTAGAAGTATGAACAACAAGGGTAATGTCGTGGTGGGAGTCTGCTACAGACCACCAGACCAGGGGGATGAGGTGGACGAGGCTTTCTTCCAGCAACTAACAGAAGTTGCTAGATCACAGGCCCTGGTTCTTATGGGTGACTTTAATCACCCTGATATCTGCTGGGAGAGCAATACAGCGGTGCACAGACAATCCAGGAAGTTTCTGGGAAGGGTAGGGGACAATTTCCTGGTGCAAGTGCTGGAGGAACCAACTAGGGGAAAAGCTCTTCTTGACCTGCTGCTCACAAACAGGGAAGAAATAGTAGAGGAAGAAATAGTGGATGGGAACCTGGGAGGCAGTGACCATGAGATGGTCGAGTTCAGGATCCTGACACAAGGAGAAAAGGAGAGCAGTAGAACAGAGACCCTGGACTTCAGAAAAGCAGACTTCGACTCCCTCAGGGAACTGATGGGCAAGGTCTCCTGGGAAAATAACATGAGGGGGAAAGGAGTCGAGGAAAGCTGGCTGTATTTTAAAGAATCCTTATTGAGGTTGCAGGAACAAACCATCCCGATGTGTAGGAAGAAAAGTAAATATGGCAGGCGACCAGCTTGGCTTAACAGTGAAATCCTTGCTCATCTTAAACACAAAAAAACAGCTTACAAGAAGTGGAAGATTGGACAAATAACCAGGGAGGAGTATAAAAGTATTGCTCAGGCATGCAGGTGTGAAATTAGGAAGGCCAAATCACACTTGGAGTTGCAGCTAGCCGGAGATGTTAGGAGTAACAAGAAGGATTTCTTTAGGTATGTTAGCAACAGGAAGAAAGTCAAGGAAAGTGTGGGCCCCTTGCTGAATGAGGGAGGGAACCTAGTGACAGAGGATGTGGAGAAAGCTAGTGTACTCAATGCTTTTTTTGCCTCTGTCTTCACAGACAAGGTCATCTCCCAGACAGCTGCACTCTGCAGCACGGTATGGGGAGGAGGTGACCAGCTCTCTGTGGAGAAAGAAGTGGTTCAGGACTATATAGAAAAACTGGACGAGCACAAGTCCATGGGGCCGGATGCACTGCATCCGAGGGTGCTAAAGGAGTTGGCCGATGAGATTGCAGAGCCATTGGCCATTATTTTTGAAAAATCATGGCGATCGGGGGAGGTCCCGGATGACTGGAAAAAAGCTAATGTAGTGCCCATCTTTAAAAAAGGGAAGAAGGAAGATCCAGGGAACTACAGGCCAGTCAGTCTCACCTCAGTCCCTGGAAAAATCATGGAACAGGTCCTCAAGGAATCAATCCTGAACCACTTAAAGGAGGGGAAAGTGATCAGGAACAGTCAGCATGGATTCACCAAGGGCAAGTCATGCCTGACTAACCTAATTGCCTTCTATGATGAGATAACCGGCTCTGTGGATGAGGGGAAAGCAGTGGATGTGCTATTTCTGGACTTTAGCAAAGCTTTTGATACAATCTCTCACAGTATTCTTGCCAGCAAGTTAAAGAAGTATGGGCTGGATGAACGGACGGTAAGGTGGATAGAAAACTGGCTAGATGGTCGGGCTCAACGGGTAGTGATCAATGGTTCCATGTCTAGTTGGCAGCCGGTATCAAGTGGAGTGCCCCAAGGGTCGGTGCTGGGGCCGGTTTTGTTCAATATCTTCATTAACGATCTGGAGGATGGTGTGGACTGCACCCTTAGCAAGTTTGCAGATGACACTAAACTAGGAGGAGTGGTTGATACGCTGGAGGGTAGGGATAGGATACAGAGGGACCTAGACAAATTAGAGGATTGGGCCAAAAGAAATATGATGAGGTTCAACAAGGACAAGTGCAGAGTCCTGCACTTAGGACGGAAGAATCCCATGCACTGCTACAGACTAGGGACCGAATGGCTGGGCAGCAGTTCTGCAGAAAAGGACCTAGGGGTTACGGTGGACGAAAAGCTGAATTATGAGTCAACAGTGTGCCCTTGTTGCCAAGAAGGCTAATGGCATTTTGGGTTGTATAAGTAGGGGCATTTCCAGCAGATCGAGGGATGTGATCATTCCCCTCTATTCAGCACTGGTGAGGCCTCATTTGGAGTACTGTGTCCAGTTTTGGGCCCCACACTACAAGAAGGATGTGGATAAATTGGAGAGAGTCCAGCGGAGGGCAACAAAAATGATTAGGGGGCTGGAGCACATGACTTATGAGGAGAGGCTGAGGCAACTGGGAGTGTTTAGTCTGCAGAAGAGAAAAATGGGGGGGGATTTGATAGCTGCTTTCAACTACCTGAAAGGGGGTTCCAAAGAGAATGGATCTAGACTGTTCTCAGTGGTAGAAGATGACAGAACAAGGAGTAATGGTCTCAAGTTGCAGAGGGGGAGGTTTAGGTTGGACATTAGGAAAAACTTTTTCACTAGTAGGGTGGTGAAGAACTGGAATGGGTTACCTAGGGAGGTAGTGGAATCTCCTTCCTTAGAGGTTTTTAAGGTCAGACTTGACAAAGCCCTGGCTGGGATGATTTAGTTGGGTTTGGTCCTGCTTTGAGCAGGGGGTTGGACTAGATGACCTCCTGAGGTCCCTTCCAACCCTGAGAGTCTATGAGTCTATGAAATGGACCTAACAGGGGGAATCCGGTTATCGGTGCCTGCAAGACCTGTGTTGGACTGTGTTCCTGTCGTCTAAATACACCTTCTGCTTTACTGGCTGGCTGAGAGTCCTGGTGAATCGTAGGGAGCACGGAGTGAAGGGCCTGGTTCCCCCACACTCCGTGACAGGCTGTATGAAGGCTGGGGGCAGAGAACACCCCGTCAGTCAGTGACAGAGATAAATGTAACAGGGAAGAGGAGAAGGGATGTTCCCAGGGTCACACAGGATCCCTCCAGCAGAGGTGGGATTGGAACCCAGGAGTCCTGGCTCAGTCTTTTTTGGTTTGTATTCCTGTTCTGCCCACAGGTTTTCAAATGCCAGGAGGACGTACCCTGTGACTCTATTATCCAAAGAGAAACTTCAGCAGAAAACCCGGGGAAAGCAGACAAAGGCACTGACGTGAGCCTCATCATCATAGCTGCTACCTGCATCGTCTCCTGGAACCCCAGGCCTTCGTCATCCTCATCCTAACAATGTCCTGACCAGAGTGGGCCTAAAATACCATCCCAAATGCCACTGGCACCTCTGCTGGCACCAGCTAAATCCAAACACCACCTGGGATCAAATCAAACTTGAGCAGGAGCAACAACAGCTCCGGCCCATCTCAAGCAACTTCTTCTCTTTTAACCCCCAAAACAGGACAGGAGGGACGAGTACCCAGGGCGGGGGGCAGAAGGGAGCGGGATGAATGGGACCTGTCTTGGGGTAGCGATGCCCCATGTTTTTATCAGAAGGGCAGGGCCCTCCTCATTCTTAATTCAGTCCATTTCCTTCCCCTGAAGCGCTGGCTCTGGGGTGCTGAAGCTGGGGCCAGGCAACACAGGGAACTGTCTATGCCAGAGTCAGGAACACAAGAAAGGAGACACACACTGAGCTGAATGCTCGAGGGAAAGTTTATTATCACTGCACTGTGCTGAGATGGCTGAGAAGAGCAGAGCGTGGGTGCGACAGGGAGAGAAGGGGGCAGAGCAGAGCGGGAGTGACACAGTGTAACTCAGCGATGCTTTGCAGAAGGGACTTTGCAGCCAGGGACACAGGATCTGGTCTCCGGAGGGACCCGATTCACTCACAGCCCAGGTACTGGGGGCCCTCTGGTCCAGGCGAGCTGCCTCCCATAGGGTTTGTGCTCACAAATGAAAGAGAATCTCTTTTCACAGGGATAATCGTGCCATTTCTTAAAATCTGGAAAGAAAAACAGAAATGACCCGTGGGGTGGGGCAGGCTGGGCCATTCCTGCTCATATGGTGACCCCTCCCCCGCCCCGTTCCGTGCCCCTGGGAGAAGATCGCAGCTCCTGTGCACAGCCCTGAGGAAGAGGAGGGTGGGATGGAGCCCTGAGCACCCCAGATTGGGGCAGCCCCATTCTGCAAAGAGAGGCCGAGGCTCAGTGTGAAAGGGGTGACGCCTGGTCCATGTGCTACTGCTCCTACCTCCCCCACCCCACGTGCCCCCCACCCCAGCCAGAGGGCAGAGGAGAGAGTGAGAGCCCTGCCCCGGGACTGGGGCACCCGCTCAGGAACTGGGCTGCTGCCTCCTCCCTGCTGAGTGAGCTGCCCCCAGCCAGGCCCCCTCCATGCCCTGCCCACCTGGCTCTGGCTGCACCCATGGGAACCTCTGTCCCAGGCAGGGCTCAGCCGCCGTGCAGAGGGGATGTGTCCCTGCCCCAGGAGTCAGTGTCACCGGCCTGCTGTGCACAGAGCAGCACGTTCCTCCCTCAGACCCCATTACCCCTCTGCTCTGGGGGTGTCTGTGCCCGTGCCCGGGGGCTGCCCGGCAGTAGGATTCCTGCTTAGCCAGGCCAGAGAGTGCCCAGGGAAGGACAGTCCTGGGGCTGGGCTGGGTGGGCTCAGCCCCTCAGCAGCACCCCAGGCCCAGCAGGGAGCTCCGCAGGGGGTATAGGCCATTCTCAGTGCCCTGTTCCCTGGGGTGCGGGTTTCTGCTGCTCTTTGACTCTATCCCCGTCCAGTGACTGCGGCCCTGGCTGTGCCCATCTGCCGGCATCAGGCCTGACGGACAGTGAGCCTGTAACTCAAGACTGTATCATGATGCACATGTACCAGGGGCTCCGTTAAGGTTACATGGGCAGCCCTAGTCTGGCACTTCCTTGACTTTGAGACATTCATGTTCCTTTAACATAATGTTTTGGGTGCAATTTTGGAATAGTTCATAAAAGTAACAAAGAATTCATGTTTTAGTAAAATGTGAATCAATTATTACAGAGCCCAGTGGTCAATGGGCTGCTTGTTACCGCAGCGTGTGACTGTCTAACACACCCGGCTCATTGCAGGCCCAGGCCTGTCCCAGTGATAAATGGAATTGGTCTGAGAGCCCCGGCCCTGCCCCTCGCTCCCCACACCCCCTGGCACTGCAGGCCCCACACAGACACAGCCCCCAGTGATCAGGGCCAGGCAGGGGATTCATTGTAAATTTCACCCCTCTCCTGTTCACAGCCTGTCTGCAAAGCGACCCCTCGAATCCACCAACACTGGCTAGCCCAGGGGTTCTCAAACTTGGGGTTCTGACCCCTCATGGGTTCGCAGGGTGGTTACATGGGGGTCGCGAGCTGTCAGCCCTGTGGGGTGACAGCCCCGAGTCCCCATGACATTAAATGACCCCTCTCGTTGGGAATGGCTGACGGGGGTCACACCGAGAGGCTGGCTGTGCCACAGGGGGCACCAATACAAAAAGGCTGAAAACCTGGGCTAGTCGCTGTCGCCATCTGGGCTATTTGGAACTTCTTCCCCTCCCCGCTGGCGCTGTGAGCACCCGGTCACGTACCCCACCGCCGGGGTCTGCTCCCTGGCTGCAGCTTGTGCTAACGATCCCCACCCAGTGCCTGTTTTCATGGGAACAGTCATGGAGGGTGAGGGAGAGCTCAGTGGTCTGAGCATTGGCCTGCTAAACCCAGGGTAGTGAGCTCAATCCGTGAGGGGGCCACTTGGGGATCTGGGGCAAAATCAGTACTTGGTCCTGCTAGTGAAGGCAGGGGGCTGGACTCAATGACCCTTCGGGGTCCCTTCCAGTTCTAGGAGATTGGTATAGCTCCAATTACTAATAAAAATAGATTAATTAATCTGTGAACGTTCCGAGACTGGGCAGCACTTTCACAAGCAGCCGGTGTGTGTGCGAATGCTTGTGAGTAACACAACCCTGCGAGGGGGAGCAAATGCAGCTCTGGTGCCCACATCATTGTGTGGATCAGTGTTTGCACAGCAGGGGTGCAACAGTGACCCAGAGCCATCACCCTTTAACAGTTCAGCAGAGTCCCTGTCTGGGGCAAGGATGTGTGTTTGTGGACATGTGAGTATATCTCTGCTGCCTGTCACTGGAGCAGACACATGAACTGACCCAGGGGAGCTGGTAAGCAGCAGTTTTACCAGGTGAGACAAGGGGTTCTCTCCTGACTCCCTTCCCAGCATGGGGCAGGGAAGAGAGAGGAGCCAGGATCTGTGCCCCAGAGCATGCAGGATCAGAACCTGTGTGGTCAGAGCGCTGACAGGGTTCCCCTTGTAGGTGCACGTGGGTCTGATCCACCAGCTTACCTGGACGTTGTAACACCACACAGTGCTCGTTTTTGCACGGACTATCAGGTTGATCATGATCCCAAGCTGTGAAACCAAGCAGGGAATTATCTGACCATTTCCACTCTCGATCCTGCAGAAACAAAGGAGAGCAGAGCCCCTGTCAAACCCAAAGTTACACAGCTAGAGACGTGCCCCGGAGCCGAGGGGCCATGGGCAGGGCACGGGCAGAGGCTGCCCAGTGACACTAGAGACACTGATCATTGCTATGAAATGTCAGCGCTGACAACCAGGGCTACATTTACTGGCAGCTAAAGTTACACCAGGACCTGCCTAAGCGTCAGAAGCAGGAAAATAGCAAGTGAAGGGAGAGTCTCCAGCACCTCCTGCTCCTGCTACCCCCACATCTCGTCCGTGTGGGACGGGGCTGACTCTCGTGCCGGGCGTGCACGGTCTGAGCACAACGGGCCGGTGTGGTGGGTCCCTGGGCGCTAGTGTCACGAACGTGAATATTAGTAACAGCAGTTTATACTCTGCACCGGGCACTGGGGATCGATCCTGTGACTGAAAACCCAGGTGGTTACAGCCCCTTTTCACCCCGTTCCAATGGAAATCCTGCTCTGGGGCCACCCCCGCCCCAAACAACCACCTCACTGAGCAGAGACCCAGAGCCCAGGGGCTGGGGAGGGGCTGCCAGAGGCAGAGCGGGCACCGGGCACTCACATGCTCAGGGTCTGAGAGTCCAATCCAGACAGGCTCGTTCTTTTTGTCGTACCGCTTGATGTAATGGGCCAGCATGTTATTTTCTCCAGGACTGTGAATGGAGGCGAGATGGGCCCCGTGCCTCTGGTGCTGGCAATGAGCCTGGGAGAAGAGAAAACAGAGCTAGTTACCCCCCAGCCCCAGTGCAGGGAGCAGCAGGAGCGAGTCCAGCTCTGTTCCGGGGCCCTGCCTCCCCCGGGCAGCAAGGGCTGTGAGGGGACAGGGCCCCTGGTAGCGCCTCTCCCCTCCCCAGGACCAATGGAGGGAGCAGGTAGAGCCGCCTCCCTCCCTCCATCCCCCCTCACCTTCCCGGCCCCCACCCCGTGCGGCACAGCCACAGCCACCCTGTGCCCTGCTGGCGTCACCCAATCCCTCCCGCCCCAGCTCCTGGGCTCTGCTCTGAGCACCAGCCTGCCCTGGGCCATGGCTCTGCCAGACCCACCCGCTGTCATGCTGGGAGGAGAGCACGGGTGGGGCGGATGAAGGGCACGGTGCTGACCCAGGCACTCGGACTCTGCCAGGCACTCGGCTTGTGCCCGTGAGCAATTAGCACCACATGACCTCAGTGCAGCCCTGGCCGAGGGGATTTCCTGGCAGATCTCACAGGGTCCGGGTGCCCGGGCTGCAGCCAAGCCCGGAAGCCTACACAGCAATGAAACTGCCCTGCTGCCTGAGCCCTGTGAGCCTGAGTCGGCTGGCACGGGCCAGCTGCGGATTTTTCTGTACTGTGTAGACAGACCCACAGGGGCCTGTTCTCGGCCCAGGGCTATTCAGACTCTGCCTCAGGGATCTGGGAGACAAAACAAAATCAGTGCGGGTGAAGGCTGCCGGTGACAGTGAGGTTGCTGGAGCGGTAAATAGTGACGGACGCGTCAGGTCTACGCAGGGATCGGGATCGCACGGTGAGCTGGGCTGACTTGATCCACGTGTGCTGTAATACAGCTAAACGCAGGGTCGCACGGCCGGGAACCAAGGCAGCCGGCCATACTGACAGCCGGGGGATGTAGCCTGGCAGCCGGGACTGAAAAGCACTGAGGGGTGATGGCAGCAACCAGCTGAATGTGAGCTCTGAGTGCCGAGCTGCACACGAGGGCAGGCGTGAGCCTGGAACGTGCAGGCACAGGCACAGGCGGTGGGTGAAACTTCCCCGGGGGGAGGCTTGCTCCTGTCCTGCCTGTTCTGCCTACGGCTCTACCCAGACTCCACCCCTGCTCCGCCCCCAGGCTCTGCCTGCTGCTGACTCGACTCTCACCTCTTCACCCCAATGCAAGGTCCCCCTCTCCTCTCGCCTTCTTGCCCCCACGTCTGACCGCCGCTCACCCGCCTACTGCTCGGTTCCTCTCCGCCCCACCACACCCCCCTTCCCACCACGAGATACCCCCCGGCCTACCATGCCGCTGGCTCACCACTCCCCTCCTCACCCTGCTGCTGGCCCCACCGCCGCGAGATCCCCCCCCCCATCACCCTAAAGCACTAATAACATTTCCCTGTGGGAACTGAACAGCTGTAGATCAGTCGCCAGACGGATTCTCCGCTGCGTGGCAGAGTTCGGTGCATACTGTATAGAGAGAGACTTGGTTTTTCAGGCTACCTGCACCTATCTGAAGCCTAATCTCTCCTTTTTCGAAAGGGTTTGTCCCTGACAGCCTGCGTTAAGGCAGCACATTAATCACCTTTCTTCCACAGAATTCCCTGCCAGGCTCGCTTACTTATACTGGGTTTGAATAAAACACCTAGATCAAGAAATAAACTCACTGGCTATGTCTGCTCCTCCTTGAGCGAGCTTAGTGAAAAATACTTCTGCTGGGTAGAGAATAAGTCGCATGGCATGGTACCAAGTATCAGAGAGGTAGCTGTGTTAGTCTGTATCCACAAAAACAACGAGGAGTCCAGTGGCATCTTAGAGATTAACAGATTTATCTGGCCATCACCTTTTGCGGGTAAAAAACCCATCTATTCAGATGCATGGAGAATTACTGACAGGTCACATGGCATGGGAATTACTGATGGGTCGTTTGGAAACAGTTTTTAACCCAAATAACACATTTTCCTACAATATAAAAGCCCAGATGAATGTGGCCAAAGGCTTTGTGGGTGTTGGCAAATGTCTGTTTAATGGCTTCATTACCACTGTAATGGCCTGTTAACAGTTTCAGTGACCTGTTACTAGGTCTCTGTAAGGCTATTTCACGTGTGTTAAGTTACTCAGAGCATAAGAACATAAGAATGACCTTACTGGGTCAGACCAAAGGTCCATCTAGCCCAGTATCCTGTCTGCCAACAGTGGCCAGTGCCAGGTGCCCCAGAGGGAATGAACAGAACAGGGAATCATCAAGTCATCCATCCCCTGTTGCTCATTCCCAGCTTCTGGCAAACAGAGGCCAGGGACACCATCCCTGCCCATCCTGGCTAATAGCCATTGATGAGCCTATACTCAGGGATCCCCTCCTCTCCCCTCCCCCCACTGCTGCTGGCTCGCCGCTCACATCCTCAAACGCCCCAGAGGGCCCAAGGGGGTGTGAGGAGGAGGGATGCGGCCAGCTGCGAAGGGGGGTGGAATGGAGGAGAGGAGACGAGAGGAGAAAGACTCACCAGGCAGCAGCAGCGGGTGGTAGGAGCCTCGTGGAAGGGTCAGAGCAGGGAGAGGAAGAGGCGAGGGGGGAGCCACCACAGCCCAGGTGTCGGGCGCCAGGGCACGACTTGAGCACAGGGCTGTGGGGTTGCAGCAGGGACGGGGTGTTACACGTATACAGCACTAGTGGAACCAGCACCGTGTCCCAGTTTGGGATCCGCTCCTCAGGCAGGACGTTAACAAATTGGAGAAATCAGAAAAGAGCTCCAAGAACGACACGAGTTCTGGAAAACCTGCCTCACAGAGGGAGACTTGCAGGAAAGCCAGAAGGTTTCTGACTGTCCCTCCTTCCACTGTCCATCCCGCCCATCCACAGATGTCCTTGCCCTGTCCCCATGCCCCAGACAGAGCCCAGCCATGTGAAACAGGGTGATCCAGTGGGTCTAGTGTACTTAGATATTCAGAAAGTCTTTGACAAGGTCCCTCACCAAAGGCTCTTAAGCAAAGTCAGCTGTCATGAGATAAGAGGGAAGATCCTCTCATGGATCAGTAACTTGGTAAAAGAAACAAAGGGTAGGAATAAATGGCCAGTTTTCAGAATGGAGAGAGGTAAGTAGTCATGTCCCCCAGCGGTCTGTACTGGGACCAGTACTGTTCCACATATTCAGTAATGATCTGGAAAAAGAGGTAAACAGAGAGGTGGAAAATTTTGCAGATGATACAAAACTACTCAAGATAGTTAAGTCCAAAGCAGGCTGTGAAAAAGTTACAAAGGGATCTCACAGACTGGGTGACTGGACAACAAAATGGCAGATGAAAGTCAATGCGGATAAATGCAAAGTAATGCACATTGGAAAACATCTATATCCCAATCCCAACTATACATATAAAATGATGGAGTCTAAATTACTGTTACCACTCAAGAAAGATATTTTGGAGTCCTTGTGGATAGTTCTCAGAAAACATCCACTCCCTGTGCAGCAGCAGTCAAAAAAGCGAATAGAATGTCGGGCATCATTAAGAAAGGGATAGATAATAAGACAGAAAATACCAAACTGCCTCTATATAAATCCATGGTACACCCACATCTTGAGTACTGTGTGCAGATCTAGTCGCCTCTTCTCAAAAAAGATATATTGGAATTGGAAAAGTTTCAGAAAAGGGCAACAAAAATGATTCAGGGTACGGAACAGCTTCCATATGAGAAGAGATTAGTAAACCTGGGACCTTTCAGCTTGGAAAAGAGACAGCTGAGTGGAGATATAAGAGAGAGCTATAAAATCATGACTGGTGCAGAGAAAGTAAATAAGAAAGTGTTATTTACTCCCCATTAATGAAATGAAATTAATATGCAGCAGGTTTAAAACAAACAAAAGGCAGTATTTCTTCACACAATGCAGTCAAGTTGTGCAACTCTTTGCTAGAGGATGTTGTGAAGGCCAAGGCTATAACAGGGTTAAAAAAAAACTAGATAAGTCCATGGAGGACAGGTCCATCAGTGGCTATTAGCCAGGAGGGGCAGGGATGGTGTCCCTAGCCTCTTTCTGCCAGAAGCTGGAAATGGGCGACAGGGGCTGGATCACTCAATTATTGACCTTTTCTGTTCATTCCCTCTGAAGCACCCAGCATTGGCCCCTGCTGGAAGGCAGGACACTGGGCTAGATGGACCATTACTCTCACTCAGTCTGGCTGTTCCTCTGTACACAGGGCCCCATCACCACCCTCATGTCCTGTGCAGTGACTCCTTGGCCACATGCCAGCCAGCAATGGGGATTGAACCGGAGACCTTAGCACAGCCCTACCACCGGAGCTCAGGGAGATGCTCTGGTAACACCAAGTAAGGGTTAGGCTCTTCCTGAGCTGGCTGTTAGAGAGAGACATGACCCCACCTGGGCCCAGGCCGTCCCTGATGTCCCTGGCAGACACAGTTCATAACAAGCGCATTGGGTCCAGAGGAGATCGTGCCCCACCGGGGGCTACGTTTACATTGTATTCTGCTCCCCAGCCAAGCCAGGGCAGGTTGTTCCCTCACAGCCTGTTCCCAGGGCTCTGTCTGGGGCAGTGGGAAATGTGCCAGCTCTGGGCTCCCACCTAGTGTTGCAGGTGTCTGGTTTTTGACCAGGACACCCGGTCGGAAAGGGACCCTGGCGGCTCCGCTAGGCACTGCTGACCGGGCTGTTAAAAGTCTGGTCAGCGGCGCAGCCGGGGCCCAGGGCTAAGGCAGGATCCCTACCTGCCCTGACTCCGCACAGCTCCTGGAAGCGATTGCCAGGTCCCTGCAGCCCCT
This sequence comes from Mauremys reevesii, assembly GCF_016161935.1. Lineage (NCBI taxonomy): Eukaryota > Metazoa > Chordata > Testudines > Geoemydidae > Mauremys > Mauremys reevesii. Next base: position 359,744,034 of record NC_052623.1, on the reverse strand, counting down.
AGGCACATGGGCAGCCAGGGAGGCTCCATGTGCTGCCCCTTCCCCTAGTGCCGGTTCCACAGCTCCCATTGGCTGGGAACTGCAACCAATGGGAGCTGCAGGACAGCAGCTGCGGGCGTGATGGCAGCACATGGAGCCTTCCTGGCCACCCATATGCATAGGGCCCGCAGGGACCTGGTGGCCATTTCCTGGAAGCTGCAGTAAGCGCTGCCAGGACCCCATACCCCGAACCCTCTACCACACCCCAACCCCATGCCCAGCCCTGAGTCCCCTCCTGCACCCCAAACCTCTCATCCCTGGCCCCACCCCAGAGCCCAAACCCCCAAATGGAGTCCACATGCCCTCCTGCGCGCCAAACCCCTCAGTTCCAGCCTGGATCCCACTCCTCCACCCCAAACCCTTCATCCTCAGCCCCACCCTAGAGCCCACACCCCCCAGCCCAGAGCCCAAACCCCCCTGTATTCCAACCCCCTCCCCCAGCCCAGAGGCTCTCTCACACCCAAAATCCCTCATCCCTGGGCCCACCCCAGAGCCTGCACTCCCAGCCGGAGCCCTCACCACCCTCCCACACCCCAACCCCTTGCCCCAGCCCGGTGAAAGTGAGTGAGGGTGGGGGACAGTGACACAGGAAGGGGGGATGGAGTGAGTGGGGGTGGGGCACCGGAGAAGGGGCGGGGCAGGGGGGTGCTCTTAGAAAGTTGGCAACCCTCCCCCCCACCCCTCCCACAGGAGCAGATTCCCCAGCCCTACCCAGCTCTCTGACTCTGATATTCACCCTAAACCGCCCCAGCCCCCCAGCCTCCAGCTCCAGCCTGTGCCCCTGAGACCTGCTGCCCCCAGCCTCTCACCTCAGCCTCCATCCAGTTTTTCTCTTTGTGGAAGAATCGATAGCAGCTGTCATGGAAGGAGAGCCAGCCCCTGGGACAGGGCCCAGCCTGTGCCCCTGCTGAGAGAGAGGGGGCTGGGGCCATGGTGGGGACAGGACACCCCGGTTAGAGGCTGTTTCGGAGGCACAGCCACAGCTTTCCCATTAGCACAAAAACATCGGGAGCCCGTTTGGGGCTGTGTCTGGCTGGCAGGACCCTCCAGGCCCTGGCGCTGCAGGAAGAAGCTGGGTTTGCACAGACCCCAGGTCAACAAAACAGGGCCCCTGGCACCCAGCTCTGAGCAGGGATCCCAGCAGGGCAGGGCCTCTGGGTTTGAATGGGGCAGGGGCTCCTTTCCCCAGGGCTCCCTGTGGGAGGAAGGAGCCAGTGACTGTGGGGTGGCTGAAGGGAAGGGGGGAAATATGGAGCTGCCAGCTACAGTGGCCCCCGTTCAGCTGCAGCCCTCGGGCAGAGGGAATTCCTGCCACCCTGAGCTTCTCCCCATCTCCCCTGGGGCCATGCGGGACAGTGGGACCAGGGAAGCCGTCAGGGGGGCAGGAAGGGAGCACCCAAGGCCACGGGGTGAAGCTGGGGGAGCAGTGGGGTTGGCACAGACTGGGACTAGGCAGGAAATCGGGGCAGGGGCCCAGTTCTGGATGGAAGGAGCTGGGGGGTTGTAGGAGGAGGGAAGGGAGAGAGGTGCCCAGGGAGGTGGGACATAGAGGGGGGCTAGCAGGGATCTGTGGGGCTGGGGCAGAGGGGAGGGGAACACTGGGCAGGCTCTGCCCTTCTCAGGCCTGGGGTCACAGCGGGACGGGGTGGAGCCGTGTCCCAGCGGGGGGAGGGAACGGGACAGTCTGAGGAGAAAGACACAGTGTGCAGGGACTGGGGCAGCCCAGCCGGGAGCAGAGGCCGGATGGGGGAGAAGCTGGGGCTGGAGCGGAGCCATGAGCAGCCCTTGGAGAGGGACCCTGTGGGGACACGGCCGGCCAGTGGGAGGGGACCACGGGGGGGGGATGGGAGCCTGGAGCTGACGGGGGCTGAGCGCCCATTGCCCAGGGACTGGCCCCACCCAATCCTCATGGGAAGAGCCGACCCTGGGGGGCCTTTCACCCACCTTCTCTCACCCGCTCCCTGGGGAGGGGCCGCAAGGCCTGGGCTCCCCCCGGGGAGTGACCCCCAGCAGCAGGAGATGGGCAGTGGCTTTGGGAGCGTCAAGGGAAATGAATTCACTTCCCAATTCCCACCATGGGAACCAGCCCCCGGGGACTCCAGCTCCGAGGGGCCGGGCAGGGACTCACCTGCCAGCGAGGGGTTAAAGATCAGGCAGCCGAGGAGGCAGAGGCTGAAGTAGGCAACTGGCCCCATCTTCTCGCTTCCCCTGGGGAGAAAACACACCAGGGAGATGGGACCTCGAGAGCCTGATACACCCCCCGGAGCAGCCCCACTTCTCCCACGGGGCATTTCACAGGGGGAGGATCCTCGGGCTGCGCTGGAAGGGCCCCGAGAGGGATCCCATCCCCCAGCCCTGGGGCACTGAGCTTGGAGCCCATCTGCCTGGGTCCGAAGGGCCCTTCCTCTTCCACCCCTCACTGAGCCGGGCCCCAGGGACAGAACTGGACACCCAGCAGGGAGCCAGGTCCCAGCTCCTCAGTGGCTGGGCTCTGCAAGCAGCATCTCCAGGGACTCCCCAGCCCAGGGCTGCAGGTGGGGAGGAGCCAGGGGTCAGCAGGGAGGCCGTGGTCACTCAGATGGGACCTGGGTCCCAGGCAACAGGGTCCCATTTGCAGAGCAAAGCAGTTCTCAGAAGGGGCATTTGCCATCTCCCGCTGCCCCTCTCTCCCCCAGTGCTGGGGCTGGCAGGTCCCCTCGGTAGCCACCTACATGGAACTTGGAGGGAGGGCGCAGGTGGCAGGGGGGAGAGTTTGGAAGAGGCACCAGTGCCACCAGGATGGAGGCCAGTCTGTGTGCACATGGCTGGAATGCCAGCTGCAGGTGCAGCACCTCTGCAATCGTTCTCTGACTAGAGAGCTGGGTTAGTGTTAGAAACATGGAGCCATAGGCGGCAGGTTATATACATTTGCGGTGCTCGAGCACCAGGAATATTCAGGGCTGGGGGCCCTGCTCCAGCAATATTTGGAGCTGGGTCTCTCCCCCAGCCCTGCCTGGATCGGGCCCCGGCCCCCGCGGGTCTCCCCCCCCCGCCGTGTTCCTGCCTGGAGCAGGTCCCAGCCCCCGCCTGCCACCCCTCCCCCTGCGTTCTGCCCCGCCGCGTCCCTGCCCGACAGAAAGCAGCGCGGCGCCTCTCCCCTGCCTGCTCCTGCTGCCGGAGTAGAGCGGCTCCCGGCAGAACTGCTGTCTGCTGCCCCAGGGTCCTAGTGCCTGCCCTTACCCTGCCCTTCTGCCCTAGCCCTGAGCCTCTCCAATGCCCCAAGCCCTCATCCCCAGCCAGAGCCCTCATCCCCCCACACCCTAATCCTCTACTCCAGCCCTGAGCCCCCCGCATCATGAACCCCTCATCCCCAGCCGCACAGCCCTCACCCCACACCACAACCCTCTGCCCTGAGCCCCCACCTGCATCATGAAGCCCTCATCCCCCAGCCCCACCAGAACCCTCATCCCCCCACACCCTAATCCTCTGCCCCAGCCCTGAGCCCCCCCTCATCCTCAGCCCCACAGCCCTCACCCCAACCCTCTGCTCTAGCCCTGAGCCCCCTCCTGCATCATGAATCCCTCATCCTCAGCCCCACAGCCCTCACCCCTGCACTCCCTCCTATCCCCAAACTCCCTCCCAGAGCCTGCACCCCTCACCCCTTCCTATGCCCCCACCCCCAGCCCAGAGCCTGCACCCAAACTCCGTCCCAAAGCCTGCACCCCTCACCCCCTCCTGAACACCCACCCCCTGCTCCAGCCCAGAGCCTGCACCCAGCACCCAAAATCCCTCCCAAAGCCTGCACCCTGCACCCCTCCTGCACCCTAAGCCCCAGCCCAGGACCTGTACCCAGACTCCCCCAAGCCCCTTCCTAGAGCCTTAGGCAGGTGGGGGCATAGTTTGGGGGGGCAGAATTGGGGGGCGGGTCTGGGCACCACCAAAATTTCTACAAACTTGCCACCCATGCACGGAGCCTCTCATGTTATCACCCAGCACCTGGTACATGAAACACCTATTGACCCACCCCCGGGGGCCTTTTCCCCACTAACAGGTGTTTCAATCACACTCATATTTCCAGCTCCAGGGACAATGAGTGTCTGGAAAGTCAACACCATGTGGTTGGGGTGGGTGGGAGGGGAGGGATAATAGTTACTGCAGCCCATTGTGGATCCCCAGCGGGTACAGGCTGGTGTGGGGCTACTGGAGTCCTTGGGGTCAGAGCCCCAGCGGGGGGGTGGCGTTGCTCAAAGCTCTGCTGGAATCACCGGGGCTAGAACCAGTGGGTGTGAACTGCCCAGAGCTCACGGGGGTCACTGGACTCACACCAGCTGGGGCCTGGCCCCCATCAGTGCAGGGTAAAATGGCAACTTTCCCAATTCCCGGCCCTCAGGCCCGGGGAGCCCTCGGCCCATCACGCGCCCTGTGCTTGGCTCCTCAGCACCCTGCACTGGGTGTTGTCATTTGCACCTGTGCAAAGAGACTGGGAAATGCACCATCCTCCCTGGGCGGCGATTTACACGTACCAGGCCCTGGTGTGAATGGTGACGTATGGAGCCGGGGACAATCAGGCCCATGAGAATTGGATTATAACTTCGGGTGCTGCCTGTGGCTGAGGGGTTGGCCCTGTTCTGGGCTGCCCACGCTCCCTCGGGTCTGTCTCTGCTGCATTTCAAGGGAGCCCATTACCCTGGTCTGTAGGTGCCGACTGTGGCCCAATGAAAGCGGTGTCAGACTTTCCCCGAAGTGACTCTGATCTCACATGTCTGTGGCTTGGCTGCTGGTATCTGGGGCTAGTGAGGCTGTTTAACAATGTTAACTAGTGTAGGGCCGAGAACTGATCCCTGCAGGACCCCACTGGAAACAAACCCTCCCCATGGTTGGAATGTTCTGCTGGGGACACCCAGAGCTGTGGACCCCCGTGTTACCCTACAGCCGCAGCAAGGGTGAGCTTCGCTGGAGATTAGTCAGCTCCCTGCCACTGCAGCCTGCTCCACCGAGGGGGTTCCCCCCACCCCTCCTGCCCTTTCACTGTATCTCCCGCACCCCTCCCAACCTCCCTGCTCCACTGAGTGGGCTTCCCCACCCCTCCTATCCTCCCTGCCCTCCTGTGGGAAATTCCCCACCACTCCTTCTCTCCCTGCCCTGCCATGGGGCTCCCCCACCCCATCTGCCCTCCCTGCCCTGTCATGGGCATCCTCCACCCCTGCTATCTTCCTAATCTGCCGTGGGGCTCCCCATCCTCCCTACCTCCTTGCTCTGCTCTGGGTGCTCCCCTCACCCTTCCTGCCTCTCTGCTCCATCGGGATGGGGGCTGGAAGGGCTTACGAAACATCCCTGGGGTGGGGGAGGACCAAAGGTGGGTGAGGACCAGATGCCACCCTGCAAAGGGTGACGTGCCAGGCCCCACAAATGGGAGACACCCGGTTCAGTCCCAGCTGCGGAGTGTGGGGCGCTGGGCACTGCTCTCTGGGACAGCTCAGCTCTGGTCCATGTGGGGTGGGGGGCAGGGCCGTGGGCAGTGGAGAGCTGGTTAGACCCTGTCCCAGGACCCAGGCAGCTCACACAGGGGAAGTCCGGCCCCCAGACCCCGTCCCAGGGATTGGTTGCCACCGAGAGCCCAGCACCCAACACGAGGGGGAAAGGGACTGGAGGGGGCAGGGACTCACCTGTCCGTTTGTCTGTCTGTCTGTCTGTCTGTCTGTCTAGGTGGCTGGTCCAGAGCACTGGGTACTGGAGTTCAGCCTGTGCCAGGCTCTGGGTTCCCAGGGGGTTTATAGCCCAGCATGGGGGAGGGGACGGGGGAGGAAGAAGGAGGAGAATTACTTTGGAAATGGGACCAGACGTGACAGTTCGAACCCAGTGACGACACAGATACGAGATGACAATCTGCCCCCTCTTCTGCTCAGCTTCCTGCTGCCCCCTGAGACGCCCTGGCGTGGCTGGCAGGGTGAGCGTTATTGCTGCTGAGTCACAGCCTGGCACTGGGAAGGGGGCGCTGGGGCAGGCGCTGAGGCAGACGGATGGGCCCAGAGGACACATGTGTTACCCAGGGTTTTCAGAACACAAAGCAGTGGTAACTTAACTGTTTCTCTCCAGACGTGTCAGGAATAATAACTGGGAACACAGCAATTCCGTCTGAGAAATTATTGATACAAGCAAGCATGCGCTTCTCTAAAACTACAATTTATTAGATATTAAGTACGTGCACACACAATAAATAATAATAGGAGACATACCTATCTCCTAGAACTGGAAGGGACCATTGAGTCCAGCCTCCTGCCTTCACTAGCAAGACCAAGCACTGATTTTTCCCATAGACCCCTCAGTGGCCCCCTCAAGGATTGAATTTACAATCCTGGGTTTAGCAGTCCAATGCTCAAACCACTGAGCTATCCCCCTTCAGCTACCCCATTTAGGACATCCCAGGTATAGTTGCCCACAGTCTGGGATGGTTTCCAGTCATCACCAGCTGGGCATCCAGGGGCTTTGTTTCATGTCCGCCTAATGGGGAGTTTCGATGTCAGCTTCTTGCCTGAATAAAAGCTCCCTTGGGCTGCTCCCAGGTATTTATTTTTACTTAATCTTTTATGGCTAACTCTGACAAAGCACATAACCTATAGTGACTCCCAGGGCTAAGCACAGTCACCTCTACTGGGTCACCAGTTCTCCTAATTTCAACAAACTACTCATGATCTCCAAACATTTCTAGTATTTCTAGCCAGAACAACAACATATCAGGGGCACCAAAACCCAAGGTCTCTATCCACTCACTCTCTTCCATAATGTTCTGTCCTATCCTCCCATTCTGATTAACACACGGCAAGTATGAACCTGTCTGACCTTCTCTCACAAAGGCCTCAGGTTATTCCTAGCTACGTGACGCTTGGTTTTCAGCTGGCAGCGGCTGAACATACAAAATGGCTGACTGCAGCGCTGTCAAGTTCTGGGGTACATGCAGGGATGTCAAATTCCAGGGCAACACATGGGGCAGATTTCCTGTAGAGAGAGCGTGATGGGGGCACAGCAACAGTTTGATTCCCTGCCTGAATGACCCCCATCACTACCACCACCCCATCCGTGAGCACCCTCCAGGCTCAGCACCCTCCACCTGCCCTGAGCCCCAAGCCCTGAGTGACTCTTGTGGCAGGAATTAGTCTCAAGTCATGTGCTGTAAATTGGGGTCTGTCTCCCCCTGGTTCACTTGTATTTGCAGATGACTGGTGTCTCCCATACTGGGGGGGGGGCACAATCTAAAAGGGAGGGCACGTGGCTTCCCCACATGTCTCCCCCCCACCCTGCCCCCAGCCCAGGGCTGCCATTATCTCCCCGTCACCTCCCTGCCCCATGTTACTGCGGGAGCGGGGGAGGGGAGAGGGCCTCTCTCCTTCTGCTGTGCCGGCTCCTCTCCGGCACGTTTGTCTCCACTCTCTGGCAGCTGGGCCTGGGCAACCAGTAGAAGGAAACTGCTTCTCCTGCAGCTGAAGCCAGCTGCTCCCGGTCTCTGCTCTGGGCAGCACAGCAGGGCCTGCCAGAGAGCCTGGCTGGGGAGGGGCAGCAGTGGCCCCCTCCCTGCCTGGGCTTGGCTTCTGGGAGCAAGGGCTGGGCATGCTGGAGGGGTGGGGGTGGCAGCTGCTGTGCTGAAGCAGCTCCAAAGAGCAGCATCCCAGCGGCTGGCATGAGAAGAGTATCTGGTCCCACCCCTTCCACTCCCCCCCAGGCCAGCTGCGGGCAGGGTGGGGGCACTTGACCTCCACACAGGGGCGGCTCCAGACCCCAGCATGCCAAACGCGTGCTTGGGGTGGCATGCCGCGGGGGGCGCTCTGCTGGTCGCCGGGAGGGCGTCAGGCGGCTCCGGTGGACCTCCCACAGGCGTGCCTGCAGAGGGTCCGCTGGTCCCGTGGCTTCGGTGGAGCATCCGCAGGCACGTCTGCAGGAGGTCATCGAAGCCACGGGACCAGCGGACCCTCCGCAGGCACGTCTGCGGGAGGTCCACCGGAGCCGCGGGACTGGAGACCGGCAGAGCACCCCCCACGGTGTGCCGCCGTGCTTGGGGCGGTGAAATGGCTAGAGCCGCCCCTGCCTCCACATGCCCCCATGTTGGTGTCATTAGGCATGACTCTAGGTAACTCAGGAGGGTGGAGAACCACAGTGTCAATGTACCAGGCCTGAATGAACTAAAGTCACTCCATGTCTGACCAAAGCGCTCCCATGTTTGAACTTTAATCGACCTAACAGGCCAGCAACAGAGAATGGTTATCAGTTGCAACACCTGCACCAGAAGATAATAATGAGGCCTGCTATAATGAGGCCTACTTGCTCCTGGCTAAGGGGCAAAATAACAGATCAAAGAGAGCAGGACAAGATAACAGTTCACAGAAGAGTTACTAACAAGCTAAAGTGGTTGTTGCCAAGTATGATTTAATTGCTTAATGTAATTGCTACTGCAAAGTGTATCTGCTGCATGGGAATGAAAGGTGGGGAGAGAGAGGGTGTGGGGGGGGATAGAAGAGGCTTAGTTAAAGTTATGTATAAAAAAGAGAAAAGCTGCTTGTAGCTGGGTGCTTGATCTGAGACAAGTCTGTCTCCTGGCACCGCTTTGAGATCTCAAATAAACTTTGTCTGCTTCTCCATCTTGGTGTGTTTATTGGAGCGAAGCACACCGGGCAACGAACCACTGTTGCTGCCTCGGGCACTCTGTGCTGGCAACAGTTTTGGCGTCCCTGGGTGGGCTCGAGGCAAAATTGTGCCTTGCCCGGACTCCTCCAGTGGCCGGCGGACGATGGTCACAGCCGACGCCCAGCGCACACCGGTGCCTTTACTGGGGGCCTCGGCAAAGACGCGTCAGGCCGACCTTGGAAGACACAACGGTGCAATGCACTCAGATAGTGGAGAAGCTGTTGCGGGCGACGGTGAGGAACCGGTCTCGTGGATAAGATAGGAACAGTCCAGTGGTGTGGACTTTTGCCCGAGGCTGGGGACGCCCAGCCGTTGTAATTCCCATTAGACGATAGAGCGTCCTATAATGGGTCAAGGGCATGCCCATGGTATGAGGCAGGGACAGAGTACAGGCAGGGCATGGTGTACACCCTTAGAATGCATTCTAGTTTATATGGAGAGCTCTTGTAAAAATCCCCCATCATATGCCCCAGAGCTGCACTGGGAGGAGAACTGTCCATGGGGACGTCTGTCTCTGTTGGGCTCACGCAATCTGAACTTATTGACTGTGCAGCAAGATAAGATGCATCGTGGTAATAGGAAATAATTGCCTTGGTGTGTGTGTGTGTGTATACCAGCGTGAGTGACTGTTACCGGAAGACGCCCAGAGTACCCTGTGAAGCGAAAGCTCGTGACCAGGACTACTCTAATGCAAGCCCGGTAACTAGTGGATCTTTAGGAGATCCGACCCACGGTGGGCTGACTCGGCCTGGCATCGTCCGGCGAGGAAGCTACCTGGGTCTAGGAGTGTGTGAACCCATCTTCCCTCCCCCCCTTCCTTTCCGTGTGGTCTACTGACAGTCTGATCATCTCACTGGACGCAATCAGAGTAAGCGGCACCGTCTCCCAGAGACTAGCCGACGCTCTTTGCTGAAGGGAGGTGTAGGAGAGTCGTGGTCATCCTCGTTAGTCTCTCCTGTGTGAGTGTCCTGTAGGGAGAGATCCTTAGTTTATGAGCCGCTAGCGCGGACAGGGCACCCTCCCTGTGTGTGTGACTGGAAAATGGGTAAGGGACAGTCTAAACATTCCACCTCACCCCCTAAGGGTACCCCAGCATATTACATGTACGTACATTATGGTCCTAAAACCTGCAGGTATTTAGAGAATTGGAATCTTTGCACGCTTGAAGATTCATCTAAACAATGCCCATTAGAAGGTACCTTCAATCTAGATAAGATCATACATCTCAGAGGAGCTTTTAATCACCAAAGAAAAGCCTTTGACACAGTGTGAGCAATTTGTCTAGGAACGGGTTAATTTGAAATTCAGCTTGGCCCAGAGATAAAGAGAAAGTTGCTCTGCATTCAAGGTCAAGAGTCAACGCAGACTATGCTAAGTAAAAGAGAGGAGACTGCTTTCGGCCCCAGCTGGCTGTGGAAAAATAGAGACAGAGGCAAACCAAAGGCAGTCAGAACTGAGATTGCATTTGCAAAGCTTAACTGTTCAGTGAGATCCAACAGTTTTTGCAACCCCGAAGCCGGTGTGGCTTGGTGACACTGGAGAAGCCACAGGCAGCTGACCTGGACTGGAATCTCTGAAAGACACACCGCAGGAGATTCCAGGGTGTAAAAGAACAGCCCTCTCAAGAGCGGAAACATGTTGGAAATTCTGGACAAGCTGTATACAGGATAATCTCCCGTCCACCTATTCCCCCTTCTCTGAACGTTATACAGACATGGCCAGTATGGACATGTGTGAGTATTAAAGTGGCTTAAGGCTTGGGGCATTCATATTTTTTTGAGTGATGTGGGAGCATTCCAACACTTTCCATTGTTGTTTTATTATTTTTAATGAAGCTTTAAAATTTGGTTATATGGTGTGTTTTCTGTATCCTCCTCCAACGTCCTGCAGTGTCAGTCTGATCACCTGACATAAGGGATAGATTGGTAACAAAAATTTGTCACAGTTTGGTGAGCAATTAAGAATGGGGGAGCCCTGCAGAATTTACACCATCTATCTGTTTTACCCTTGTTATTTTATGTTTGTTTTGTTTGATACTGTTGGTGTTATATGTTGAGGATTGCATGATTAAAGGTGTGCCCACTCTCAGCTGCAGTAAGTCTGAGAATTGGAGAGGGGTTTAGCATTCCTCTCTCCACCCTGGTTGACCAGGAAGGGTGGCAGGTGGATCTACCCCCAGTCGTAGCAGGACTGGGCAATACAGTAGTTGAAGAAAAGGGAAGAGATGTGTACTTGATAACTAGAATTAGGCAATTAAGAGCATAAATCATGAACCAGGCAGCAACTCAAACCTGCGTCCAGGGCAAGTTGCAGGCCTTGAGACAGGACTTCCAGTTAGAAAAGGAAGCCCTGGCTAAGCAAGTACCAGTCCTTCAGGGACTTGTTAAAATTTAACCATTCATACTCAGCATATGCCGTAACAGCAGTGTGTTTGCTACAAGAGGAAATTAAATAGTTAAACACCAGTGGGCCATGCGTTTTTGCCCAGGTGGCAAGCCTCACAAGGGAGGACTCGGGTAGTCTTGTGAGTAAAAATGTTTTAGGGAAAAGACCAGAAGGGTGGGGGCTAGTTGAGAAGCCCACCCTCCTAACTAAACTGGTTGTGGAACAAGTTGGTGCCCATGGAAGGGACGGTTCAGCTAGAAAAGCAGGATCGGGCCCAGGCGGGCAGGCAACAGACAGAGAGGTTGGAAATTTTTAAGGGTGTAGTGAAAGAAAGGAGTAAGTAAGTGTAAGCATGGGGATTTCAAATACCCAGGAGGATACTTGAAGTGGTGATTTGAGTTAATAAAAGTGGCTGTTGAAAGACAAGCAAGTGATTTAAGGAAAAGTGAAAAGTTAACTCTGTAGTTTCTGGAGGGAATAGCAGAAACCTTGTAAAAATGCTAAAGAGAAAAATTCTTGGTGTCTTTGAAATGTTTGTAAATAAATTCAGGCAAAGAAATTATTAGATTGCAATCATTTGGCTATGAACAATTTAGTTGAATTTGCTAAAGAATGTATACAGTGCTATGTAATTGAAATTTTATTAGGCTCTAAGGCACTATAAGTGGTGAAGTTTTCTTTCAGTGTTTAAAAGCAGGAGTTAAAAGTAAAAAGCAAGCCAGAAAGCATCTGTATTAATGCAAATTATCTAACTGATAAGGTAGAAGCCACTGAAACCTGGGCTGCCTATGAAACACATACAAGAAAATATGGGGTAATTCCCCTGTTTTGCCTGAAATCAACAAGGGTATTTGTATATTTTAAGCAATGATTGACTGCCCAGAAGGGGTAGACCTCTGTTTTTGTCTTTCAGATAATCAGAGAAAACTGATGCCAGCTAAACAGCATTCAACGTACCATGCAATTACTGGCACAATAAAAATTATGTTTTGTGTTCTATGTTCTGTCTTGTGGTGTTTGTCTCGTGGCCAGAATTGTTTTGTTTAATATTTTCATGGGATGGTCTGGTTTGAAATCAAGTGGAAGGGTTGGATTGGAATGCAGATACTTGTTTTGTTCCACTTAGAATACAAAGTGTTTGGATACATCAGGAAAAATGTGATATACTAAAGTCTTATACATTTTCTTAAGTAAGAGAAAGAAACTTCATTGGCCAAATCTTTTAATTGAAAATTGTTTTTAAAATTTGCATACTAACAGTCTTTGGAAGCAAGGACATGAAAAGTTAACCCACTCCCCATATTGTACATGGAATCCTTCTGGCAACCTCAGATTTCTAGCCAGAGGGCTGGGGATGGTGGAAAGCTATTGGACTAGAGGTTGTATTGAATAAACTCATCAAAGTGGGTGTGCTTGTCCTGGCTTGTTGTTCCAAAGCTCTGTAATAAGGTTATTTTAGTAGAAGGGTATATGTGGCATACATTAAATAATAAGACTAATGTACTGTATAACGGCAATGTGTATGTGTTCATTGTTAACAAAAGGTGTATAAGTAAAAAGTAAAAGTTTCCTTTGTAGGTTAAAAAAAAAAGCCAAGAAGGGAAAAGGAAAAAGAACGTGTTAACTGAGAAAAAATAGTTAACATGCTCAGTCTAAGGATAAGGCGCTGGCCCCATTCAAGGACACTGCTCACAGCTAAGACTTGGCTGATAACCAGAAAAAGGGGGGGACTTAAATTTGCACACACAGCTATGTGATTTGCCAGGCACTAATGAAATGTGTTAGGTTCTTTTCTCACAGGTAAAGAAGCGCTACCCAAAGACCCTAGCAGCCCTGCCACTCCTTGAAACCAGGAGACTGAATCAATGTAAAGGTCCACCAGCGAAAGACTGCTTTGGCTCCATGCTGGAAAGGCCCTTATTAAGTCCTGCTGACTACCGACACCGCTGTGAAGTGCCAAAGACTGACTGCCTGGACCCAGGATTCTCACTGCAAAAAGACCCCTCCACCTCAGGAGAATTCTCCTACTGATGATTAGCCTATTCCTTTTTCTAGTTTTACTGTGCCTTCTGGACAGCAGGGAAAAAGGACAAGGTGACGTGCTAGTTAACCTCTCCCTTGTCCACTGACAGATCTACTGTGCCTTTGATTTTTTCTAGAAGAAGCAAAACCATTACAGGGTGATGTGCTGGTAATCTCTCCCCTGTAGGGTGCTGAACTACAACTGTTTCGGGAAAGAAGAAGAAACACTCACTCCACTGACATTGCCAAAGTCCAGGAATTCCTGACCAGAAAGGACATTAAGAACTGACCCTGGTGAAGAAACAAAGAATTATACACTGGCAGGAAAAAAAGGTGTGGGACCCATGCTTGGGAATGTGGTATTGATTGGATTTTGAGGTTTATTCTACAGGCTGCGCCCTGTGTTTTGGATAAATCCTTCAATATGTATTGCCCTCCCTAATTGGATTTTAAATGACATTGCCTTTATCCAGTTTTCAGATCACCTCTACATACCCAGATTGCTCACAAGGGGCTGCCATTAGAGTAGCACAACAGAGAGCCTGGGTTATTTCCTCTGGAAAAAGGGGAAATTGATCAGTTCCCTGTGGGCTAGGGCCAATAGTGCAGGAGCCATTTGGAATATTCTTAAAAGCCAAGAACATAATGATGAGAAATTGGGCCAACTAGAAAAGGCCACTAGCCTTATTTCTGGAGCTCAGCTATCCCAAGTACAGGCTGGAGTTGGTGAGTTACATGTCATTTCCACCCTCAGTTCTATGACCCAGAAGTTACTGACAGAGATGGTATTGAATATCACTGAGGCTGGGAAGGCATTGCAGTGGGATCTAGTATGTTTAGAAATTCAGGATTTCCTGAATGACCAGCTGATGGCCATTTGGAGTGATCTTGAGCACCAGACTTGGCCCACTGCCCTTACAGACACATCAGGAGTACCATCTGATCTGTGGTCATGAAGACATACTTGGACACTTTCTGGATGGGAGTGTGGACATTCACAGTGCTCCTTCCAAGCATATGGACCAGTTAGGGTGGGTGTGGGCTCCCACATACCGAATCCTGCCGGGTCCATGGGAAGAATAAATGTGGGACTAAATACCCCCTCATTAATAACCTCAGCTCCCTAGAGCTTAATTGCTTTTTGGCCTCAAAGTTTGAGAAAACTCAGCCAAAAGGTTTGTTGAGTATTCTCAAAGGGGGGAATTGTTGGTGTCATTAGGCATGACTCTAGGTAACTCAGGAGGGTGGAAAACCACAGTGTCAATGAAGCCTTTCTGTAGTAGGCCTGAATGAACTAAAGTCACTCCATGTCTGACCAAAGCGCTCCCATGTTTGAACTTTAATCGACCTAACAGGCCAGCAACAGAGAATGGTTATCAGTTGCAACACCTGTACCAGAAGGTAATAATGAGGCCTGCTATAATGAGGCCTGCTTGCTCCTGGCTAAGGGGCAAAATAACAGATCAAAGAGAGCAGGACAAGATAACAGTTCACAGAAGAGTTACTAATAAGCTAAAGTGGTTGTTGCCAAGTATGACTTAATTGCTTAATGTAATTGCTACTGCAAAGTGTATCTGCTGCATGGGAATGGAAGGTGGGGAGAGAGGGGGAGTGGGGGGGGATAGAAGAGGCTTAGTTAAAGTTATGTATAAAAAAGAGAAAAGCTGCTTGTAGCTGGGTGCTTGATCTGAGACAAGTCTGTCTCCTGGCACCGCTTTGAGATCTCAAATAAACTTTGTCTGCTTCTCCACCTTGGTGTGTTTATTGGAGCGAAGCACACCGGGCAATGAACCACTGTTGCTGCCTCGGGCACTCTGTGCTGGCAACACCCCCACCACACACACACATCACTTTTGCAGCGAAGGGAGGTGTTTGACAACCCAAATTCTACAGTGATGGCGCCAGTCAGCCCCTGTGCTACCAACGGAGCGATGAGCCTGGGCTGCCTGTTACAGACCGTGCTGGGAAAGAGGCTGTAGACTCAGGGTCTGTTATCCAGGGACTTGGACACAGGCTCAATGTCACTAAACCAAAGGCCTGCGAGGGGCCTGGGGCTCGCTGGGACTCTTGGTTTTCACAGATGTTAAAGCCAGAAGGGACCATTGTGATCATCTCGTCTGACCTCCTGTGTCACACAGGCCAGAGACCCCACCAGTGAGTTCTGTGTCCAGCCCAGAGCATCTGGTTTCACTAGGGTAGATCTGTAGAACAGCCCAGTCTGCACCATTATTTACCGCTCCACCAATTCTGCTGTCCCTGCTAATATCACCAGCGGTGATTTTATATTATCTTTCAGGTCATTCATGAAGATCTTGAATGGCTCTGGCATGGAACACCCTGCTACCTACCCCACTGGTGGATGATGATTTCCCAGTGATAAGTACCTTGTGAGATCTATCAGTTAGCCAGTTTTTATTTTACGTAGTATGGGCAGCATTGACAATTTGAATTTGTGGTAGGTTTTTAATCAGAATGTCCTGCAGGACTAAGCCAAATACCTTACACAGTCTCAGTCTATCATGTTGTCACAGTTACCTTTATCAACCATTTCTGTAACCTTAACAAAACCCCAGGCTGTTTGCCAGTAATTATGCTGCCATGCCTTGATTTTTCCTGATTGCAGCCTAGATCAGCCTTTCCATGATTTTCTTCAGGGTGAGTTTCAAGCTAACTGGTCTCTAGTTACCCAGGGCAGCCCATTTCCCCTCTTAATAATTGGAACAACATTCACTTTCCTCCAGTCCTCCAGAAGTTCCTCAGAGTTTCAACATTTTTTAAAAATTAACATTAGTGCTTCCAACAGCTCCTTGGCCATGTCTTTTAAATACTCTTGGGTGCCACTTTTCCAGTCCTGCTCAATTAAAAATGATTTTCTTTAACAGCTGCTATTTAACTTCATATCGCAGAAAAGCAGGTATTTCTATAGCTCTGTAAGAGATGAGTGTATCTGGGCTCTGATTGGCTGAGATAATTCCACCCAACAGGCTGGTTCATGACGTCAATGAGGTGCCTTTGGCTAACAAAGGGAATGTGGGAAAGTTCCCGTCCCAGGGATGAGGTGCTGTAACATCCTGCTGCCCCAGGGTTTCTGCCAAATACATTTGCCTCCCCAAATGCTTGCTCAAGCTCAGGCTCGGGCTCTGGCTCTGCGTGGAGCTGTGGTTCATTGGCCGGCTCTGCTGCACTCAGATTTCCCTGCAGTGCATTAGCAATTCCCTGTCCCCATGTTGTGTTACAGAGCAAATGTCACCCATCCTCATTGCTTGTAACCCCAAGGAATTGATTCATGACATAGCACCTCTGGGAGCCCCTGAGGAGACTGGGGTGTCCTTGTCAGTGGTGGGAACCGCCCAAGGTCCCGAGAAGTCAGGTGCTGATTGAATTACCAGACAGGACAGGCCCCGCAACAGGCACTGACGGCTCTGAGGGCTGATCTCTCCCTGGCCAGGCTCCGGGGCCAGCCGGCCATTCTCATGCTGCTCCACAGCACCAGGTACAACTGACTAGAGGGTCCTGCTGTCCCACCTCCCAGATGTAGCAGTGGGCAGGGGCATTGCACTGAGATGGCTTCAGCCACCCCTCTCAGGCAGCACCCCCAGACCTGTGATGGGCACCAGATCCTGCCCCCCCAGAGCCCCACATCTCCTCTAGACCATCCTGCAGGGGTCCAGCCACTCCCCATCCTGCTCAGCACCCACCCCACACTGCTAGGAATACGGAGCGAAGGGCCAGGCACAGAGCTCTCCTGCACAGACCGTTTTGGTGTCACCATTTTATTTCCCCATTACGAGGTGACAGTTGCTGCCACAATTGCAATTTCCTTTGTAATCTAGCAGTTCTGG
The DNA here is from genome assembly GCF_016161935.1 of Mauremys reevesii. Taxonomy (NCBI): domain Eukaryota; kingdom Metazoa; phylum Chordata; order Testudines; family Geoemydidae; genus Mauremys; species Mauremys reevesii. The sequence continues at coordinate 359,727,091 of NC_052623.1, read as the reverse complement.
TGCGTTAGGACCCAGCCCTGAGTGAGCAACTTACCCAGCCTACAATGAGCTGAGATAACAAAGTGCCGGCTCATTGCCTCTGGGCAGGGGGTGGAGGAGCTCGCTGCTCTCTGGGGTAACCAGGTTCCTCTGACTCTCCCTGCGGCCCGACACAGCTCAGTATGGCTTGGCCTTTGCGTTAGGCTTGGCCAGCTGCTGCTGTGCAGGGTGAGGCTGCTGCTGGCTTCTCCCTTCATGTTTAGTTGTGGTTTTAAATAACTGTTAAAGCAGAAGGGTTTAGGAAAGGTGAATATGGCAAAGTGATGGGACTTGGGGTGTCCGACCTGAAACAAGTCCCTGGGACCTGATTCTCAGGGGCTGACCACTGAGCACCCCTGTCCCTTTATAGGGTCCCCAGCTGAGGACCCCAAAACGGAGGCACTGTTGTAAATCTTGGCCAAAGAACATAGAGCAGCTGCTTTCAGAGCCAGATCTCCTCTAGGGGAGAAGTATTTCGGCAGAAACCTTTGGGCAGCAGGATGTTACAGCACCTGAGCGCTGGGAAGGAAACTTTCCCATGTTCCATTTGTTAGTTGTAGGGACAGCCTGGATGACCTGAGCTGCCTGCTGGGTGGAATTGTCTCAGCTAATCAGAGCCCAGAGTCCCTGTGCAGTCACTGATTCAGGTCTCAGACCATCACCCACTGCACCCTGGCTGGTTCTCTGGCCTGTGCTATATGGAAGGTCAGACTAGATGATCACAATGGTCCCTTCTGGCTTTGGAATTTATGACTCCATGACATGATACATGTCAGCACTCTAAGGCATTTGGCTTAGTCTCAGTTGAAATTCTGATTTAAAAATGAACTATACAAAATGAGTGTAGCCCCTATGAAATGCATTCAGAATTGGCTAACTGATAGACCTCACAAAGTAATGGTCAATGGGGATTCATGATCCAACAGGGTTGTTTGTAGGGTGTCTTGCATGGATCAGTTCTCAGCTCAGTGCCATACAGTCTTCATCAATGATCTGGTGGGGACTGCTCAGTTCTACAGATCTACCCTAGTGAAACCAGAAGCTCTGGGCTGGGCACAGAACTCACTGGTGTGGTCTCTGGCCCATGTGATACAGGAGCTCAGACTAGATCAGGGGTTCTCAAACTGGGGGTCGGAACCCCTCAGGGGGTCGTGAGGTTATTACATGGGGGGTAGCGAGCTGTCAGCCTCCACCCCAAATGCCGTTTTGTCTCCAGCATTCATAATGGTGTTAAATATATAAAAAGTGTTTTTAGTTTATAAGGGGGGGGGGTTGCACTCAGAGGCTTGCTATGTGAAAGGGGTCACCAGTACAAAAGTTTGAGAACCACTGGACTAGATGATCAGAATGGTCCATTCAGGCTTTAAGATCTGTGAAAACCAAGGTTCTCTGCATGCCCCAGGCCCCTCGCAAGTTTTTGCTTCAGTGATGTTGAGGCTTTTGTCTAAGTCCCTGGATAACAGACCCTGAGTCTACAGCCTCTTCCCCAGCACGGTCTGTAACAGGCAGCCCAGGCTCATCGCTCCGTGGGCACCACGGGGGGCGATGGGGTGACACAGCAAAGATTTAACTCACCTTTCCATCCCCACCCTTCTGTCCCTACACACACACTTCGTGTTTTACTGTGTTAAGACAGCAAAGAATCCTGTGGCACCTTATAGACTAACAGATGTTTTGCAGCATGAGCTTTCGTGGGTGAATACCCACTTCTTCGGATGCAAGAAGAAGAAGAATCCGAAGAAGTGGGTATTCACCCACGAAAGCTCATGCTGCAAAACATCTGTTAGTCTATAAGGTGCCACAGGATTCTTTGCTGCTTCTACAGAACCAGACTAACATGGCTACCCCTCTGATACTTGTGTTAAGACACACGTTGTTTGATGCACCCCAGGTACCAAGCAGCTCAGATCACTCTGTACCCCTGCCCTGCCCTGCCCTGCCCTGCCCTGTCCTGTCCTCTCCTATTACTGGGTTGTTTCTGATTTTGAATCGATCAGCCTAGTAGAAAAGGTGCCTTTCCTAAACCCTTTTGCTTTAATGGTTATTTAAAGCCACAACTAAAGATAAAGGCAGAAGGCAGCAGTGGCCTTGCCCTAGACAGCAGACGCTGGCCAAGCCATATTGAGCTCTGTCCTACCGCAGGGAGTCAGAGGAACCTGGTTAGGCTAGGACTATATCTTATTGCCCTTATATAAATCCATGGTGCTGCGTACAGATGTGGTCTCCTCATCTCAAGAAGATATACTGGCACTAGAAAAGGTTCAGAGAAGGGCAACTAAAATGATTAGTATCAGAGGGGTGGCTGTGTTAGTCTGGATCTGTAAAAGCAGCAAAGAGTCCTGTGGCACCTTACAGACTAACAGACGTATTGGAGCAGGAGCTTTCGTGGGTGAATGCATGACATGCATCCGACGAAGTGGGTATTCACCCACGAAAGCTCCTGCTCCAATACGTCTGTTAGTCTATAAGGTGCCACAGGACTCTTTGCTAAAATGATTAGGGGTTTGAACGGGTCCCATATGAGGAGAGTTTAAAGAGGCTAGGACTTTTCAGCTAGGAAAAGAGGAGACTAAGGGGGGATATGATAGAGGTCTATAAAATCATGAGTGATGTGAAGAAAGTAAATAAGGAAAAGTTATTTACTTGTTCCCATAATATAAGAACTAGGGGTCACCAAATGAAATTAGTGGGCAGCAGGTTTAAAACAAATCAAAGGAAGTTCTTCTTCACGTGGCGCAGTCAACTTGTGGAACTCCTTGCCTGAGGAGGTTGCGAAGGCTGGACTATATATCCCAGGGGGAGGGATAGCTCAGTGGTTTGAGCATTGGCCTGCTAAACCAAGGGTTGTGAGTTCAATCCTTGAGGAGGCCACTTAAGGATCGGGGGCAAAAATTGGTCCTGCTAGTGAAAGCAGGGGGCTGGACTCAATGACCTTTCAAGGTCCCTTCCAGTTCTAGGAGATTGGTATATCTCCAATTATTACTTACTATATTACTTATTACTAACAGGGTTTAAACGAGAACTGGATAAATTCATGGAGGTTAAGTCCATAAATGGCTATTAGCCAGGATGGGTAAGAATGGTGTCCCTAGCCTCTGTTTGTCAGAGGATGGGGATGGATGGCAGGAGAGAGATCACTTGATCATTGCCTGTTAGTGTCACTCCCTCTGGGGCACCTGGCACTGGCCACTGTCGGTAGACAGATACTGGGCTGGATGGACGTTTGGTCTGATCCAGTACGGCCTTTCTTATGTTCTTATGTTAACGCAGAGAGCAATGAGCTCCTCTGCCCCCTGCCCAGAGGAAATGAGCCAGAACTTTATCACATTTTATTGTAGGCTGGGTCAGTTGCTCACTCAGGGCTGGGTCCTAACGCACCAGAACTGTTAGATTACAAAGGAAATTGCAATTGTGGCAGCAACCGTCACCTCTTAATGGGGAAATAAAATGGTGACACCAAAACGGTCTATGCACGAGAGCTCTGTGCCTGGCCCTTCGCTCCGTATTCTTAGCATCACGGTTTGGACTCTGAGCAGGATGGGGAGAGGCTGGATCCCTGCGGGATGGTTTAGAGGAGATGTGGGGTGCTGGGGGGGGCAGGATCTGGTGCCCATCACAGGTCTGTGGGTGCTGCCTGAGAGGGGTGGCTGAAGCCTTCTCTGTGCAATGCCCCTGCCCACTGCTACATCTGGGAGGTGGGACAGCAGGACCCTCTGGTCAGTCGTACCTGGTGCTGGGGAGCAACATGAGTATGGCCGGCTGGCCACGGAGCCTGGCCAGGGAGAGATCGGCCCTCAGAGCTCCCAGTGCCATGTGGCAGGGGACTGTCCTGTCTGGACAATTCAATCAGCTCCTGACCTCTGGGGGCCTGGGGCTGTTCCCATCACTAACCAGGGCACCTTGGTCTCCTCAGCGGCTCCCACAGGTGCTAGGTCGTGAATCGATCCCTTGGGGTTACGAGTGACGAGGGTGGGTAACATTTGCCCTGTAACACAACGTGGGAGTCAGGGAAATCTGAGTGCCAAACAGCCAGCAAATGAACCACAGCTCCACGCAAAGCCAGAGCCTGAGCAAGTGTTGCGGGAGAAGAAATTTTTGGCGGAAACCCTGGGGCAGCAGGATGCTACAGCACCTGACCCCTGGGACGGGAACTTTCCTGTGTCCCATTTGTTACCTGTAGGCACCGCATTGATGTCATGAACCACCCTGCCAGGTGCGATTGTCTCAGCCAATCAGAGCCCAGATACACTCATCTCTTCCAGACACCTAGCCTACAGCCGCTTCCCCAGGCAGCCCAGGCTCGTCGCTCCGTTGGCAGCACAGGGGCTGACTGGCGCCATCACTGTACGGTTTGGGTTGTCGCCCTCCCCCCCTCATTACCCAGCTCCCGTCGTTGTCAGCAAGTGCAAGTGAACTGGGGTGTGGGGGAGACTCCAATTTACAGCTCATGATCCCTGCTGCAGGTGCTTTCCTGCACGCAGGGCTGGGGGCTCAGGGCAGGTGTGGGATGAGATTTTCACCCAGGCCTTTCTTTCCAGAACCAGCCCCTGTCCTGAGAAGCCCAAGTGTGACACAGTGGGAATTTTTTGTAAATTTTTTTATGACTAACGTGTGTGCCTCAGTTTCCCCTATGTGCAGCACGGTTAAGTGTGTGTGGGCGGGAGACTGTTCACTCTTTGCAGAGATCCAGGTGTGACCAATTCCTGGATGTCTGAGGCCTGGGCCCCATGCCCACGGAGAGCCTGAGAAGAGAATGGCCACTCCAATTGCCTGGGCTTTTGGCACCTAGCAACTAACAATCATGGACGGCCGCCCCCTCTGCAGGAAGCCAGCCGGGTGTGACCAGCTGGAGAACAAAGGACTAAGTACAGGCCAGGTGGGGTTCTTAATTGTGGGTGTTTTAAGCAGAGAGATGCATCTGGACTGGGACTCGAGGAGGGGGTCACAGGGCTCTGGACTCACCTAGATGGACTTGATTGTAACTCTCCATGGTAACTAAGGACTTTCTATGCTGTGTTCCAGAACATCTAGTAAACCCTCTTGCTGTTACCCCACTGGCTGAGAGTCACTCAGGAGTGAGGAACCTGGGGGTGCCTGGCTTCCTTTGCATGTGCAACTCACCTCAGGTGTCCAGTCCTGGTGGACTTGCTGCAGGGAGCTTGTGTTGTGAAGCAGGGGTGCTGAAGGCTCTAAGGGTTGGTCCCAGGAGGTGGTGAAGCCAAGGCGCTTACCCCTGTGAGAGAGTGTTGCCCTAAGGGGGCTGACACAGTGAAGGGGTTCCTCCTAGAGATTGTTCCCGAGCTGTTTGAGATCCGTGACCGCATGGATCCAGGACACCAGGGCCTGCAGCTCTAATCTGACCCAGGCTGGGGAGCAGGATCTAATGCACTCCTGGCAGAACTAAGTATTATCTAGACCATACCCAACAGGTGTTTGTCTAACCTGCTCTTAAAAATCTCCAATGATGGAGATTCCACAACCTCCCTGGGCAATTTATCCCCATCCTTAACCACCCTGACAGTGAGGAAGTTTTTCCTAATGTCCATCCTGAACCTCCCTTGCTGCAATTTAAGCTCATTGATTCTTGTCCTACCCTCTGAGGTTAAGGAAAATAATTTTCTCCCTCCTCCTTGTAACAATCATTGATGTACTTGAAAACTGTTCTCATGTCCCCTCTCAGTCTTCTCTTCTCCAGACTAAACAAATGCAATTTTTTCAATCTTCCCTCATAGGTCATGTTTTCTAGACCTTCAGTCATTTTTGTTGCTCTTCTCTGGATCTTCTCTAATTTGCCCACATCTTTCCTGAAATGTGGCACACAGAACCTGACACCATACTTCAGCTGAGGTCTAATCAGCGTGGAGCAGAGTGGAAGAATAACTGCTCATGTCTTGTTTACAACACTCCTGCTAATACAGCCCAGAAAGATATTCACTTCTTTTTATACCAGTGTTACACTGTTGACTCATATTTCGCTTGTAATCCACTATAACCCCTAGAACCCTTTCCGCAGTGCTCCTTCCTGGCAGTCGTTTCCCATTTCTGTGTGTGCAACTGATTGTTCCTTCCTAAGTGGAGAACTTTCCATTCGTCTTTATTGAATTTCATCCTTTTTTCTTCAGACCATTTCTGAAATTTGTGCAGATCATTTTGAATTTTAATCCTATCTTCCAAAGCACTTGCAACCCTCTGAGCTTGGCATCTTCCTCACACTTTATCAGTGTACTCTCTATGCCATTATCTAAATCATTGATGAAGATATTGAACAGAACCAAACCCAGAACTGATCCCTTCGGGACCCCACTTGATATGCCCTTCCAGCTTGACTGTGAATCACTGATAACTACTCTCTGGGAATGGTTTTCCAATGAGTTATGCATCCACCTGATAGTAACTCCATCTAGGTTGCATTTGCCTAGTTTGTTTATGAGAATGTCATGCGAGACAGTATCAAAAGCCTTACTAAAGTCAAGATATACCACATCTACCACTTTCCCGCATCGACAAAGCTTGTTACCCTGCCAAAGAAAGCTATTAGGTTAGTTTGACATGATTTGTTCTTGACAAATTCATGTTGACTGTTACTTATCACCTTATTATCTTCTAATTGTTGCAACCTGATTGCTTAATTATTTGCTCCATTATCTTTCCAAGTACTGAAGTTAAGCTGATTGGTCTGTACTTCCCTGGGTTGTTCTTATTTCCTTTTTTTATAGATATGATGTGTCAAAGAAGCAGTGAGAGGCAAAAAGGCATCCTTTAAAAAGTGGAAGATAAATCCTAATGAGGAAAATAGAAAGGAGCATAAACTCTGGCAAATGAAGTGTAAACATATAATTAGAAAGACCAAAAAAAGAATTTGAAGAACAGCTAGTCCAAAAGTACTCCAAAAGTAATAGCAATTTTTTTAAAAAATACATCAAATCCTGCAAAACAACCAGTGGGGCCACTGGATGATCGAGATGCTAAAGGAGCACTCAGAGATGATAAGGCCATTGAGGAGAAGCTAAATGAATTCTTTGCATTGGTCTTCACTGTTGAGGATATGCGGGAGATTCCCAAACCTGAGCCATTCTTTTTGGGTAACAGATCTGAGGAACTGTCCCAAATTGAGGTGTCATTAGAGGAAGTTTTGGAACAAATTGATAAACTAAACAATAATAAGTCTCCAGGACCTGATGGTATCACCCAAGAGTTCTGAAGGAACTCAAATGTGAAATTGCAGGACTACTAACTGTCATCTGACTGTAACCTAGCATTTAAATCAGCTTCCGTACCAAATGACTGGAGGATAGCGAATGTGAAACCAATTTTTAAAAAGGACTCCAGAGGTGACCCTGGCAACTGCAAGCCAGTAAGCCTCACTTCAGTACCGAGCAAATTGGTTGAAATTATCATAAAGAACAAAATTGTCAGACACAGAGATGAGCATAATTTGTTGGGAAATAGTCAACATGGTTTTGTAAAGGGAAATCATGCCCCACCAATCTACTAGAATTCTTTGAGTGGGTTAACAAGCATGCAGACAAAGGAGATCTAGTGAACATAGTGTTTTTAGATTTTCAAAAAGCCTTTGACAAGGTCCCTCACCAAAGGCTTGTAAGCAAAATAAGCTGTCATGGGGTAAGAGGGAAGGTCTTCTCATGTATTGGTAACTGGATAAAAGATAGGAAACAGAGGGTAGGAATAAAGGTCACTTTTCAGAATGGAGAGAGGTAAATAGTGGTGTCCCCCAGGGATCTGTATTGGGCTCAGTGAAGAGGCAAAATTTGCAGATGATACAAAACTACTGAAGATAGTTAAGTCCCAGGCAGACTGCAAAGAGTTACAAAGGGATCTCACAAAACTGGTGACTGGGCAACAGAATGGCAGATGAAATTTAATGTTGATAAATGCAAAGTAATGCACATTGAAAACATAATCCTAACTATACATATACAGTGATGGGGTCTAAATTAGCTGTTACCACTCAAGAAAGAGATCTTGGAGACGTGGATAGTTCTCTGAAATCATCAACTCAGTGTGCAGCAGCAGTCAAAAAGGTGAACAGAATGTTGGAAATCATCAAGAAAGGGATAGATAATAAGACAGAAAATATCATATTGCCTCTATATAAATACATGGTATGCCCACATATTGAACACTGCATGTAGATGTGGTTGTCCCATCTCAGAAAAGATATATTAGAATTGGAAAAGGTTCAGAAAAGGGCAACAAAAATTATTAGAGGTATAGAACAGTTTCCATATTAGGAAAGATTAATAAGACTGTGACTTTTCAGCCTGGAAAAGAGGCACCTAAGGGCAGATATGATAGAGGTATATAAAATCATGAGTGGTATAGAGAACCACCTGAGCATGGTGTAGGAGCAGGAGTAAATAAGGAAGTGTTATTTACTCCTTCTCATAATATAAGAACAAGGGGCCACCAAATGAAATTAATAGGTAACAGGTTTAAAACAAACACAAGAAAGTTTTTTTTTCTTGAAAAGCACTATCGACCTCTGGAACTCCTTGCCAGAGGGTGTTGTGAAGGCTAATACTATAACGGGGTTCAAAAGGGAGCTAGATAGATTTATGGAAGATAGGTCCATCAAGGGCTATTAGCCAGGATGGGCAGGAATGGTGTCCCCAGCCTCTGTTTGTCAGAAGCTGGGATTGGGTGACCCCGCACAGATCACCTGATGATCTGTTCATTCGCTTTGGGACACCTGGCATTGGCCACTGTCAGAGGACAGGATACTGGACTTGATGGACCTTTGGTCTGACCCAATATAGCTGTTTTTATGTTCTTAAAACTGCTCCTACACCATGCTCAGACACATCTGTGGTTACAACTAATGGTTGTTCGACACCTGGGGCCCTTAGTACATGGTCAGTTGTAAAGGACACCTTAAGCTGGTTAAAGGCTTTTAGACACATTGCAGTCCACTGAACTGCATTTGACTGTTTTTTTCCGGTCCGCTCTGTCAGGGGGGTGGCAATTTGGCTGCAGTGCGGTACAAATCGTCCATAACACCTGGCCAAGCCCAAGAAGGATTGGACCTGCTTCTTTGACTTAGGGACAGGCCAATTTTGGAGAGCATTTTCCTTAGCCTGGAAGCAGTTAATAGTTACTGGACCCACCTGGTGTCCAAGGTACGTTACCCTGTTTAGGCCTAGTTGACACTTTTTGGCCTTAATGGTTAATCCTGCCTCCCTTACGTGCTGGAAGTCAGCTTGGAGGTGCTCCAGGTGTTCTGCCCATGAACCTGAGAATATGGCCACATCATCAAGATAGGTGACTGCAAATTCCCCAGATCCAGCCAGAAAGTTATCTCCCAGTCTCTGGAAGGTGGCAGGTGTATTTCGCAGTCAGAAAGGAGCACATTAAATTCATACAGCCCTACATGGATGATGAAGACTGACCTTTCCTTGGCAGGCTCATCTAGCGGCACTTGCCAGTACCCCTTGGTTAAGTCTTAGGTGGAGATGAACTGGGCATGTCCCAGTTTCTCCAATAGTTCACCTTAACCCATTGGATAGTTTTCTGGGAGAGTTACAGCATTTAGCTTACGGTAGTCCACACAAAAGTGGATTTCCCCATCTGGTTTGGGATCCAGAACCACTGGAGAGGCCCGTGCACTCTCAGAGGAGTGGATTACACCCATCTGTAACATGTCCTAGATCTCCCTTTCAATTGCAGTTTTGGCTTGAAGAGCCATCCGGTGGGGTGGGGCTCTAACTGGGCGAGCATCACCTGTGTCAATGGAGTGGTTCACCCGTTCTTTCCATCCTGGGGTGGCTGAGAACATTGGTGCAAAGCTGGTGCACAGCTCCTGGGTTTGCTGTAGCTGCTCACACCCAAGGGTGAAGGGAAGGCTCACCTCTTCTACGCCACCGTTGCTTTTTCCTTTAAAGGAGACTCCTTCAGGCCACTCAGCCTCGTGTCTCTCCTGGGCTGTAAACTGGAGAACCTTGATTTCTCAGGAATAAAGGGGCTTTGGAGAATTAACGTGGTATACTTTAGGTTTTAGGGTAGAGTCTGGGAACGCTATGAGGTAATTAATACCTCCCAGGCGCTCTGGGACCATAAATGCCCTGCCCACAATACTTCCATCTTATTGGCCTGGAGCGCTTTCAGGACCATGACTTGGTCACCCACTCTGAAGGAACGCTCTCTGGCATGTATCAGAGGGGTGGCCGTGTTAGTCTGGATCTGTAAAAGCAGCAAAGAGTCCTGTGGCACCTTATAGACTAACAGACGTATTGGAGCATGAGCTTTCGTGGGTGAATACCCACTTCGCTGGATGCATCCATGAAAGCTCATGCTCCAAAATGTCTGTTAGTCTCTAAGGTGCCACAGGACTCTTTGCTGCTTTCTGGCATGTTTATCATACCAGGCCATTTGCTCTTGTTGAGCATCCTGTAGGTTTTCTCGAGCAAGGGCTAGAGAGTCCTTGGGGGTGTTTTGCAGGTTGGTTACAAAGTCCAAAATGTTAGTTCCTGGAGAAGATGATGTGACGGGTTGGGTCACAGAAACTCCCTTGAGACTGACTGTCACCTGATGTGCTGAGACTACCTCTGAGCCCGTTTTCCCTGCCAGCCTGGGACTTCAGTATCCTGCCTTGTTGAGACAGACATGCTTCCCTGCTGCAAACACAGACCCAGGTCTGAACCATGGCCCCCGAAAAGCTGAAAACGTAACAGAAAACAGCTTAGCAAGTGCTCCTGTGTCTAGCACCCAGATACCCAGGTCCCAGTGGGATCTAAACCCCAAATAAATCCATTTTACTCTGTATAAAGCTTATACAGGGTGAACTCATAAATTCTCCACCCTCTATAACACTGATAGAGAGAGATGCACAGCTGTTTGCTGCCTCAGGTATTAATCACGTACTCTGGGTTAATTTATAAGCAAAAGTGATTTTATTAAATATAAAAGGTAGGATTTAACTGGTTCTAAGTAATAACAAACAGAACAAAGAAAGTTACCAAGCAAAATAAAACAAAAACATGCAAGTCTAAGCTTTATAAAGTAGGAAACAATACAGGTAAATCTCACCCTCAGAGATGTTCCAATACGCTTCTTTCACAGACTAGACTCTTTTCTAGTTTGGGCCCAATTCTTTCCCTGGTTCAGTTCTTGTTTCAGCTCAGGTGGTAGCTAGGGGATTTCTCATGTTTGCAGCCCCTTTGTTCTGTTCCCCTCCCCCAATTTAGCTTTGGAAGGAGGCAGAAATCTCTCATCTCTCTGGGTCCCCACCCTCCCTTCAAATTGAAAAGCACCAGGTCCAAGATGGATTCCAGTACCAGGTGACATGGTCATATGTTCTGAGAGATTCCAAGCCTTCATCCTTCCTGGCCTGACTCACAGGAAGGTTTGCAAGTAAACAGATGTATTTACAACCAATTGTCCTAGCTGATGGGAGCCATCAAGATTCCACACCATCATTAATGGCCCACACTTTGCATAATTACAATAGGACCTCAGAGTTAAATTTCATATTTCTAGTTTTAGCTACAAGAATGATACATTTATACAAATAGGATGACCACACTCAGTAGATTATAAGCTTTGTAATGGTACCTTACAAGAGACGTTTTGCATGAAGCATATTCCAGTTACATTATATTAGCATTAGCACTCATTAGCATATTTTCATAAAATCATATGGAGTGCAATATCACACCAGGAAGCCGCCCGATGGGCCTGGGGATGCTACTGACAAGGGTTTATGGGACTCAAGAAAAATTCACAGCCTGTTCCCTACATTTACAGGCTCTGGCTGCGCTGTGGTGAAACCGTGGGCCAGACACCTGCTCTGGCAGTGCCCAAATGCCCTCAGGCTCCAGATGCCAGAACCCTTTGTAAGGGGAGACTTTGGCAAACCAGTAAAGTGCCTGAAACCACTATGGATTATTGTTAAAGGCTGCCTAGTCAGCAAGCTGTAAATTGGCCATTCAGCAACCTCAGCTTGACCAAGGCAGGAGAGGAGGGGGTTTGGAGGTGCCACAGAAAGGACAACTTGATCCTGTGTCCTTCCTGATAAGAATTGTGTTGAAGTTGCTGATACCTGCATTTTTAAAAAGTAGGATATGCCCAAGGAATGTCTACTGGGGTCTCAAGTCTGCAAACTCTGGAAAAACCCACACCTGCTTAATCAATAATCAGAAGGAACCTCTTGCTTGATCATTGAAACGGCTCACTTAACAAGGTTTCTGTAAGGGACATGTCATTCTATTACTAACGTATAAATAAGGGGGAAAAGTTTGTGCTAGGAGGGACTCTTCAGGACTGGTATCTCTCTCTGGATGCATCTTGTGTTCTCCACCAGCAGACGGGCTGCCACTGCCATTGAAGAGCCACACTCAGCTTCGGTAATTATCGAGGCTTGGGGGTGTTTTACTAACTTGTTGCGGATGTGTGTAAGTGCTTGAGACTAAGTAAAGTTTAGCTTTAAGTGAAAGCACTCTTGTGTTGTCCTGTTTGTGCAGCCATCGATCGGTCGGACGGCCGTGTCTCCCCTGATTTATTTCCTGACACCTCCTCACACAGAGTAAAAGTTACCAAGAGCTTTGGGTTGAAAGAACCCCGGCTAATACCTTCTCCCCAGCACTGCCCCCCCTCATCAGGTTTATGCCCCTCTCCCTCCCACTGAGTCTGGCCTGCCAGGGCCTCTGATCTGGTGACGTCTCTCTGTGGTGGGTCCTCTGCCCAGGGCCCCCTCGCTCTGCCCAGCTGCTCACCGTGCCTGGCTCCAGTGTTACTTGTGTAAGCAGAGTCCGAACGAGCTCTCCCCTGACATCCAGTGTTGAGCTGTGGAAAAGGACATCAGGAGCTCATCTCCTTTGCATGGGCACATGCACACTGGTTGGTGCTCAGCATGATGGGATTGCTCGCCCAAGTGGTCACTTTTGGGGTGTGGGATCCCCAGTCTCCTTGTTATTGGGGCAGGTGTACTAAAGGGTTGTTATCCCTGTTGTGTGAATTGAGGGCATCAGAACTGTACTTGGCATTTTCTGTTTGAGGAACTCACCCTGAACTAAACAGAACTCACTAGGCAGGAGACATGGGTTCCAAAGCTCAGTGAGTTTGGGGATGGGGATATGATGAGTCAGAGATGTCAGTTGATGCTTTTCTTTCCACTTCCATTGTATAATAACAAGGCTAATTTAGACTTAATTGAAGGTCTTGTTACATGCTGTAGAGCAGAAATCACTGAGACCTAGGTCTAAGTATTAGATCTGGTTTGGGACAGTATCTCTGATGCCAGGGATTTCCCAGTGTTTACCACCAGTGAGGTTTCCCACTAACAAGTGAACTCACTGATGTGTATGATGTCCCCCTCTGGTATTATCTGGACTGGTGATCTGCTAGGTCACTCCAATCCCCAACTCTGGGACCCAGCCCAACTCTGCTTTCCTGTGAGAATCCCCACTCCTGGGCTGTTCTCACAGAGCCTCTGGCATGTCAGCTGCTCCTTGGATTGTGAAACTGAATGACGCCAGCCAATATCTCTGGTCCCAGATGCAACTCTAGGAATCTCCATCTTGCAGTGTCCAGTTATGCCTGCTGGATGCTGCAAACTTATATGAGTTTGTGAGAGGGGAAGTATTGCCTCTTAGAGGCACCTGTGGGGGAAAGCGGGGGTGTAATGGTCCCAGGTCACTGGGTGGGGGCTCAAGCCAGTTTTGTGTTGTATTGTTGAAAAGGACCCCCTAGATAATGAACCAGCCCTTGTTGCTGCCAACTCTGACTAGCAGATGACTTGTGACACATCCGGTGTCCGCTATCCTGGCTCTCTCCCCACTGTAGCTCAGCCCTGGCACACCACTGGCACCACTAGTCTGTGCTGCCTCCGCTCCCTGGCTTCATGCGGCTGCTCTCTGCCCTGCTCTGTCCCTTGGAGCTCCTGCTCATCCAGATGATGATCTCCGAGTTTGTTTCTCTTTGGATCTGTAAGTCTAGTAGAAAAGGTGCCTTTCCTAAGCTCTTGGTGCCTTTAACAATGGCTTAAAGCCACAAAAAAACACAAAGGCAGAAGCCAGCAAAGGCCTCGGCCTGGCACAGCAGTCGCTGGCCAAGCCTGCCGCAAAGGCCAAACCACACTGGGCTCTTTTGGGCCACAGGGGAAGTCAGAGGAACCTGGTTACCCCAGAGAGCAGCGAGCTCCTCCGCCCCCTGCCCAGAGGCAATGAGCCGGCACTTTGTTATCTCAGCTCATTGTAGGCTGGGTAAGTTGCTCACTCAGGGCTGGGCTCTAACTCACCAGAACTGCTAGATTACAAAGGAAATTGCAAGTGTGGCAGCAACTGTCACCTCGTAATGGGGCAATAAAATGGTGACACCAAAACTGTCTTTGCAGGAGAGCTCAGTGCCTGCACCTTTTCAAATGATATGAACAGAAGACCATAAGAATGGCCATATTGGGTCAGACCAAAGGTCCATCCAACCCAGTATCCTGTCTGCCGACAGTGGCATATACCAGCTGCCTCAGAGGGAATAAATAGAACAGTTAATTATCAAGTGATCCATTCCCTGTTGCTCATTCCCAGCTTCTGGCAAACAGAGGCTAGGGACCCCATCCCTGCCCATCCTGGCTAACAGCCATTGATGGACCTGTCCTCCATGAATTTACTGAGTTCTTTTTTAAACCCTGTTATGGTCTTGGCCTTCACAACAGCCTCTGGCAAAGAGTTCCACAGGTTGACTCTGCATTCTGGGAAGACATACTTCCTTTTGTTTGTTTTAAACCTGCTGCCTATTTATTTCATTTTGTGACCCCTAGTTTTCTGTTATGAGAAAGAGGAAATAACACTTCCTTATTTACTTTTTCATACCAGTCATGATTATATAGACCTCTATCATATCCCCGCTTAGTCTCTTTTCCAAGCTGAAAAGTCCCAGTTTGATTAATCTCTCGTCATACAAAATCATTTTTGTTGCCCTTTTCTGAATCTTTTCTGGTTCCAAGCCTGGTGCCCAAGAGGACATTCCCAGCTAATGTGGACTCCCATTCCCAGTTATGTGTGGATGCGCTCTTCCAACAGAGGGAGTGTATTTTGAACATACAATACTGATTTTCTTATACCGCTTTTTGATCGTTAACAAATCTTTTGCTGGCAAAATTCTGCAATGTAGAGAAGGCCTGAGAAAGTGAATTTTCAGAACCACCCCAGAGCACTGGCCACCCACAGTCACTGCCCCATCTCAGCCATTGTGATCTCTAGGGACGAGGAACAAAGAATGTCAGCCATAGTTACGGGATCGAGAACCCTCTCCTAGGAAGCAGTGACTCTAAAAGAGATTTGGGGTCATGGGTGATAATCAGCCAAATCCGAGCTCCCATTGTTATGCTGTGGCCAAAAGAGTATTCCAGTCCTGGGGTGTATAAACAGGGAGATCTGAAGCAGGAGTAGAGAGGTTATTTTAACTCTGTATTTGGCCCTGGTGTGATGCTGTCACAATCCTGGGTTCAGTTCTGATTATCACAATTCAAAGAGGATGCTGATAAATTGGAGAAGGTTCAGAGAAGAGCCATGAGAAAGATTAAAGGATTAGAAAAGCTGCCACAGACTGATAGACCTCTGGGAGTTCAATATATTTCATTTAACAAAGAGAAAGTTAATGGGTGACTTTATTACAGTCTTCAATTATCTATAGAGGGAACAAATGTTTAACAATGGGCTTATCAGTTTAGCAGGGAGCAGATGAACATGATCCAATGGCTGTTAGGCCACCAGCGGAGGAGGATATTGCTTTGTCAGGGGAGGACACTAGCTGCTGGTTTCTTCTGGAAACAGGTAGTGCTCTGCCCCTAGTCCCACACAAGCCAACATAGTGATGAAGAATCCATTGTGTTGGGATACCTGGTGTACAATCTGGAACTGGGGTACCACCGTGCCCCATTAACTCTCCACCTGGAGCTGCTTATCACAATGCTTTGATAGTGACAAGGAACAAACCCCTCCAAGTGATGTTATCACTTAACACAACTGCCGGTGGAGTCCCACACCCAGCTAGATTGTGTGAATGATCCCCGAGCCACTCACAAATCACACAGAGAAGGGCACCCGCAAAATCACAAGCCACAAGCCTTGCACCTCTGGAATATACCATTGTGACGGGTTGGATCACAGAAACCCCATTGGGAACTGTCAACTGATATGCCAAGACTACTTCTGTCCCTGCTTTCTCTGACAGCTTGGGACTCCAGCACCGTCTTGTTGAGCCAGACACGCCAGTCTGCTCCAACACAGACCCAGGGTCTGAACCATGTGCCCCAAAACTACAGATTTAACTGAAAGCAGCTTACAAAAGTGTTCCTGTCTTTAACACTCAGATGCCCAACTCTCAATGGGGTCCAACCCCAAATAAATCTGATTTACCCTGTATAAAGCTTATACAGGGTAAACTCATAAATTGTTTGCCCTCTATAACACTGATAGAGAGATATGTATGGCTGTTTGCTCCCCCGCCCCAGCTATTAATACATATTATGGGTTAATTAATAAGTAAATAAGTGATGTTATTAAATACAGAAATTAGGATTTAAGTGTTCTGAGTAGTAACAGACAGAACAAAGTGAATTACCAAGTAAAATAAAATAGAACACACATGTCTATATCTAAGAAAACTGAATACAGATAAAACCTCACCAGTTCTAGTAAGCTTCCTTTTACAGACTAGTTTCCTACTAGTCTGGGTCCAGCAATTACTCACACCCCCTGTAGTTACTGTCCTTTGTTCCGGTTTCTTTCAGCTGAAGACAAAATGCAAGGTCTCATAGGGGTTTAATTAGACTGCCTTTTGTGGGTGGAGACCCCCTCCTCTGTCCTATGCAAAGTTCAGCTCCAAGATGGAGTTTTGGAGTCACATGGGTAAGTCACATGTCCATGCATGATTCAGAACTTACAGGTGGCAGGCATGGTTCACATGCTGCCTTGAACGTCCTCAGGTCGACTTCTTATGTGGATTGGAGCCTTCCAAGATCCATTGTCCATGAAGTGCTTCTTGACTGGGCACTTCACTTCCACATTTCTTTCTCAAGAAGCTGGCCAAATGCTCTACTAGGCTAGTTAAAATAAAGCAAGTACACAGCCAATATTCATAACTTTGAATACAACAATGACACATGCCTACAAATAGGAGGAATAGATTCAGTAGGTTATAACTTTACGGAGATGTGTAACATGGCACGTGTAGCATAAAACATATTCCAGTTATATCATATATACATTCATAAGCTTATTCCCATGAAGCCTTATGGGGTGCACCATCACAACCATATTTCCCTGGTCAGAAGCCTGCTGGCAGATCCTGCATCTGCCCAGCCATGGAGGGGGGCTAGCAGACCCTGCAGCTGTCCAGCTGCCATGAAGAGCGGGGGACCCCCACAGCTGCCCAGCTACAACAGGTGGCCAGGACTCCCCACAGCTGCCCAGCTGGCTGGGGGACCCTGAAGCTACCAGCTGCCCGGGGGGTGAGGGGACCCTGCAGCAGCCCAGCCCCAGGAGCACAGGGATCCTGGAGCTCCCAGGCACCTCAGGGGTTGGGGACCCAGGAGCCCCAGCAGCAGTGGGTGCTGAACCCGCCTACCCCTCTTGTCAGGGGTATTTTTAGTGAAAGTCAGAGACAGGTAACGGGCTTCTGTGAATTTTTGTTTATTGCCCGTGACCTGGCCATGATTTTTTCTAAAAATATCTGTGATAAAAACGTAGTCTTAATTATAAGTGGAGGCAATAAAGGTCAGAGACAGTTACCAAAGAAAATAAAATGTAAGCACACTGTTTATATCTTACATCTTCACTAGGCAGTATTTGTATCAAGCAATGTTTCTCACCCCACCGGATGTTGCAGGTAGGTTATAAATTTTAATACACAGGCTTCCCCTTTAAGCCTGGGATCAGTCTCCTCAGTTCAAGTCTTTGTCTTCCCAGTGGTCTTGTTGCTTCCAGTGTAGGTGGGGGAGGAGAAAGGCAAAACCATGATGCCGCTGTCCCCTCTTTTATATCCTCATCCATGTGCCTGGAAAACACGAGCCCAGACATGTCCTGGTGGGATTTGCTGTATCACGGAGCTGAGAAATCCCCTATTGGGTGAAGCTTGCACAGCCCTCTTAGAGCATTGTAAGAGCCCTTGTTTACAACACCCCCGCTGATTACTGGTCGTTGAACACCCTCCTGGGAAGGGATCGCCACCCTTGTTGTCACTGGGGAACCAGTAGTAGTGACTCTCAAACTTACAACATATTTCAGTGACAACCATACAGCAAAATCTCACACCTTCACTCACACTAATGATATACATCTTCGGACAGAACAATGGGATTCAGCAGATCATGACCGTTCATGTGATATCTTCCCTGGGATGCTCTGTATGAAATATGAGCATTGTGCAGCAGGAATCATCACTGTAAATGGGAAAGTAATTGAGGGGTTTGACAAATATGTTTATCTGGGTCAGTAGCTGAACAGAGACAACTCATTCGACGGGGAATGCAGTAGGAGGAGAAAGGCGGGGTGGGCAAATTTTGAAAAAATAAAGATGTCTCTAAGGGATGATGAACTGCCCATGAAGAAAAGGAAAGAACTGTTTAACTCCACTGTTCTGCCAGCAATTATATATGGAGTGGGAAGCTGGTGAACAACGAAAGCAGAGGAAGAAAAATTTGCTGTCACCCAGAGAGCAATGGAAAGGTGAATGTGTAAGATATCACCTACCGAATGAAGAGATCAAAAGGTGTACAGAGGTGACTGGTGTAGTGCAGGTGATGCATGACACAAAGTGGAGCTGGGCAGCTTATGTAGTCTGCAGGCAAGACAATAAGTGGAGAAATTGCTTCAGTGACTGGATCCCCAGAGACCAGAAATGACCGCTGGGCAGACCAAAAACACGCTGGGCTGATCTCATGACAAAACTCTTTGGCCAGAAATAGAAAGAATGTGCTCTCAAAAAAACTGAATGGTCTGGCATCGACTTGAGTTCGTGGAGGAACGGACAAGGACAAGCTGGACAAAGGGACTGAGTGCTGCTTTGATGTACAGAGTGCCACACCTATATGCTGCTCTGGCAACCATAGGCGGCAGGTTTGTATAATTTTTGGTGGGGCCCAAAATGGTGGTGCCCCCCCGCTCCCGCCCTGTAAGCCGATATAAAATGAAGCTAGAACGCGTCAGTGCCACAAGATTACAAAGGTCAATTAAAAGTGGAAAGTCAGAAGCAGCACTTGCCTGCTTCAATATACAGTATTATATTTTGTTGCACCTGTTGTGATGAAGTGGGAATGTCCTTAATATTTTCTCTGAATACTGTATGGGTGCCTCAGTTTCCTCTGCAAGATGCCAACTGAAGGTGTTGGGGACAAAGATCAGGTGGCCTCCTTGTCCGGAAGAGACACAGAGGCCAGAGGAGGGAGTGTCAATTTGGAGCTGGCTGGGGAAA
The DNA here is from genome assembly GCF_016161935.1 of Mauremys reevesii. Lineage (NCBI taxonomy): Eukaryota > Metazoa > Chordata > Testudines > Geoemydidae > Mauremys > Mauremys reevesii. The sequence continues at coordinate 359,707,648 of NC_052623.1, read as the reverse complement.
TGGGGAGAGACCCAGAACTTGGTTCTGGGCGCCCCACCCCCCAAGATGGACCTGACAGAGGGGTTCTGTTTTCTGTACCTACAAGCTCTGTTTAAACTGTGTTCCTGTCATCTAATAAACCTTCTGTTTTACTGTCTGGCTGAGAGTCACATCTGACTGCGGAGTTGGGGTGCAGGGACCTCTGGTTGCCCCAGGACCAGCCTGGGCAGACTCGCTGTGGAAAGTGCATGATGTGGAAGGTCATGCTGAATGCTCCGAGGTCAGACCCAGGAAGGTGTAAGCTTCTTGCCCTGGAGACAGTCTGCTCCGAGAAAGGAGGCTCCCCCAGAGTCCTGACTGGCTTTGTATGGAGTTGTTCCAAAGCATCACAGCATTCCCTTCCACACCGTGCACTTCCCAGAAGTCCGCACAGGCACTGACACTCCCTCCTCCTGCCTTTTGTCTCTTTTCCAGGCATTAGGAGGCCACCCGATCTCTCTGTTCTCCAATACCTTCAGTTGGCACCTTGCAGGGGAAACTGATTTGGGAGAAATGAAGTAAAAGCTGCCCAAACTGAGCTTGAGCACTCCTGAATTTTGAGGTGTTCAAATCTGGAAGGCAGGTGCTGGGGGTGGGAGAGGGCTGTGGGGTCCATGGGGGAGCATGGCAGCAACTGTCTGGAGCTGCAGGAGCCAGACACGCTGGTCTGAGTGGCACAGTAAGCGGTTTGGGCGTTGGAGAAGGGGTAGGGAGTTCTGGGGGGCAGTCAAGGGACAAGGAGCAGGGGGGGTTGGATGGGGCAGAGGTTTGGAGGGGCAGTCAGGGGACAGGCAGCAATTGGATAGGCATGGGAGTCCAGGAGGTTTATCAGGGGACAGGTAGGGGGTTCTGTGGGGAAGTTGGGTGGGGTCTCAGGTGGGGGCAGTTGGGGACAAGGAGAAGGGAGGCTTAGATAGGGGCTGGGGTCCCAAGGGGCAGGTAGGGGCAGGGGTCTTGGGAGGGGGTAATCGGGGGACAAGGACCGGTGGTGCTTAGATAGGGGGTGGGGGTCCTGGGGGACAGGTGGGGCAAGGGTCTGGGGAGGGGGCAATCAGCGGCCAGGGGCTGGGATTCAAAGGGCTCTGGGCTGCTGGCAGCTGCGGGGAGCCCTGAGCCCTTTAAATCCCAGCTGCCTCCCTGGCTGGGATTCAAAGGGCTCTGGGCTCCCTGCCCCTAGGGCAGTGCAGAGCCCTCTGACTCCCGGCCGCGGCTGAGATTTAAAGGGTGCTGGGCTCCCCGCGCTTGCAGGCAGCCCAGAGCCCTCTGACTCCTGGCCGCGGCTGGGATTTAAAGGGCGCTGGGCTCCCTGCACTTGCAGGCAGCCCAGAGCCCTCTGACTCCCGGCCGCGGCTGGGATTTAAAAGGCTCTGGGCTCCCCGCGCTTGCAGGCAGCCCAGACCCCTCTGATTCCTGGCCACGGCTGGGATTTAAAAAGCTCTGGGCTCCCTGCGCTTGCAGGCAGCCCAGAGCCCTCTGACTCCCGGCCGCGGCTGGGATTTAAAAGGCTCTCGGCTCCCCGCGCTTGCAGGCAGCCCAGAGCCTCTGACTCCCGGCCACGGCTGGGATTTAAAGGGCTCTCGGCTCCCCGCGCTTGCAGGCAGCCCAGAGCCCTCTGACTCCCAGCCGCGGCTAGGATTTAAAAGGGGCAAAACCTAGCTCCAACTATTGGTGGAGCAGAGCCCCTGACTGTAAATATTCCTGGGGCTAAAGCCCCAGGAGCCCATATAAGTCGGCGCCCATGCTGGCAACGAGTGATGAGGATCGCAGCCAGCACTCCCCAGAGGAACATAGTATAGTGGTGGTTGGTGAATCTCCTCTGAGGGGGACAGAGGCACCCATCTGTCAGCCTGACATGGCATCTCAGGAACTGTGCTGCGTGCCAAGGCCCCCTATCTGAGATGTTACAGAAGGACTGTTGAGGATCATCCGGGCCTCTGACTACTACCCCATTCTACTCATACACATGTACATTAACGATACTGTGAGGTATGACATTCAGCAGATCAAACGTGACTACAGGGCTCTGGGAGTAAGGGTGAAGGAGTTGGGAATGCAGGTTGTGTTCTCCTCAATCCGTCTGGTCAAAGGTAGGGGCCCAGTCAGAGACAGATGCATCATGGAGGTGAATGCCTGGCTGCGAAGATGGTGTCACTAGGAGGGCTTTGGCTTCCTTGACCACAGGATGTTGTTTCAGGAAGAAGGACTGCTAAGCAGAGATGGGGTCCAGCGATCGAGGAAGGGGAGAAGCATATTTATATACAGACTGGTTAACCTTGTGAAGAGGGTTTTAAACTGATCTGATGGGGGCAGATGACAGTAGCCCACATGTAAGCCCAAGACATGGAGACTTCGGAGAAGGGTTGGAATCAGGGGGGAGCATGGGCCATTATAGCAGGGATAAGGGAAAGACCAGAGAGAACATAGGGGGAAATCAAATCAGCATCTTAGATTCATAGATTGGAGGACTGGAAGGGACCTCGAGAGGTCATCGAGTCCAGTCCCCTGCCCTCATGGCAGGACCAAATATTGTCTAGACCATCCCGGATAGACATTTATCTAACCTACTCTTAAATATCTCCAGAGATGGAGAGTCCACAACCTCCCTAGGCAGTTTATTACAGTGTTTAACCACCCTGACAGTTAGGAACTTTTTCCTAATGTCCAACCTACACCTCCCTTGCTGCAGTTTAAGCCCATTGCTTCTTGTTCTGTCCTTAGAGGGGAAGGTGAACAAGTTTTCTCCCTCCTCCTGATGACACCCTTTTAGATACCTGAAAACTGCTATCATGGCCCCTCTCAGTCTTCTCTTTTCCAAACTAAACAAACCCAATTCTTTCAGCCTTCCTTCATAGTCATGTTCTCAAGACCTTTAATCATCCTTGTTGCTCTTCTCTGGACCCTCTCCAATTTCTCCACATCTTTCTTGAAATGCGGTGCCCAGAACTGCACACAATACTCCAGTTGAGGCCTGACCAGCGCAGAGTAGAGCGGAAGAATGACTTCTCGTGTCTTGCTCACAACACACCTGTTAATGCATCCCAGAATCACGTTTGCTTTTTTTGCAACAGCATCACACTGTTGACTCATATTTAGCTTGTGGTCCACTATAACCCCTAGATCCCTTTCTGCTGTACTCCTTCCTAGACAGTCTTTTCCCATTCTATATGTATGAAACTGATTGTTCCTTCCTAAGTGGAGCACTTTGCATTTGTCATTATTAAACTTCATCCTGTTTACCTCAGACCATTTCTCCAATTTGTCCAGATCATTTTGAATTATGACCCTATCCTCCAAAGCAGTTGCAATCCCTCCCAGTTTGGCATAATCTGCAAACTTAATAAGCATACTTTCTATGCCAATATCTAAGTCGTTGATGAAGATATTGAACAGAGCCGGTCCCAAAACAGAACCCTGCGGAACCCCACTTGTTATACCTTTCCAGCAGGATTGGGAACCATTAATAACTACTCTCTGAGTATGGTTATCCAGCCAGTTATGCACCCACCTTATAGTAGCCCCACCTAAGTTGTATTTGCTTAGTTTACTGCCTAGAATATCATGTGGGACTGTATCAAATGCCTTACTAAAGTTGAGGTATACCACATCCACCGCTTCTCCCTTATCCACAAAACTCGTTATCCTATCAAAGAAAGCTGTCAGATTGGTTTGACATGATTTGTTCTTTACAAATCCATGCTCCCTATTCCCTATCACCTTACCACCTTCCAAGTGTTTGCAGATGATTTCCTTAATTACTTGCTCCATTATCTTCCCTGGCACAGAAGTTAAACTAACCTGTCTGTAGTTTCCTGCGTTGTTTTTATTTCCCTTTTTATAGATGGGCACTAGATTTGCCCTTTTCCAGTCTTCTGGAATCTCTCTTGACTCCCATGATTTTCCAAAGATAATAGCTAGAAGCTCAGATACCTCCTCTATTAGCTCCTTGAGTATTCTAGGATGCATTTCATCAGGCCCTGGTGACTTGGAGGCATCTAACTTTTCTAAGTGATTTTTAACTTGTCCTTTTTTTATTTTATCTTCTAAACCTACCCCCGTCCCATAAGCATTCACTCTGTTAGGCATTCCTTCAGACTTCTCGGTGAAGACCGAAACAAAGAAGTCATTAAGCATCTCTGCCAATTCCAAGTTTCCTGTTACTGTTTCTCCCTCCTCACTGAGCAGTGGGCCTACCCTGTCCTTGGTCTTCCTCTTGCTTCTAATGTGTTGATAAAAAGTCTTCTTGTTTCCCTTTGTTCCCATAGCTAGTTTGAGCTCATTTTGTGCCTTTGCCTTTCTAATCTTGTCCCTGCATTCCTGTTTTTTCCTATATTCATCCTTTGTAATCTGTCCTTGTTTCCATTTTTTATATGACTCCTTTTTAATTTTTAGATCATGCAAGATCTCCTGGTTAAGCCAAGCTGGTCTTTTGCCCCATTTTCTATCTTTCCTATCCAGTGGAATAGCTTGCTTTTGGGCCCTTAATAGCGCTCCTTTGAAAAACTGCCAACTCTCCTCAGTTGTTTTTCCCCTCAGTTTTGATTCCCATGGGACTTTACCTATCAGCCCTCTGAGCTTACCAGAATCCGCCTTCCTGAAATTCATTGTCTCTATTTTGCTGTACTCCCTTCTACCCTTCCTTAGAATTGTGAACTCTATGATTTCATGGTCACTTTCACCCAAGCTGCCTTCCACTTTCAAATTCTCAATGAGTTCCTCCCTAACTGTTAAAATCAAGTCTAGAACAGCTTCCCCCCAGTAGCTTTTTCAACCTTCTGAAATAAAATGTTGCCTGCAATGCAGTCCAAGAACTTATTGGATAGTCTGTGCCCGGCGGTGTTATTTTACAGCATATATCTGGATAGTTGAAGTCCCCCATCACCACCAAATCTTGGGCTTTGGATGATTTTGTTAGTTGTTTAAAAAAAGCCTCATCCACCTCTTCCACCTGGTTAGGTGGCCTGTAGTAGACTCCTAGCATGACATCACCCTTGTCTTTTACCCCTTTTAGCCTAATCCAGAGACTCTCAACACTTCCGTCTCCTATGTCCATCTCCACCTCAGTCCAAGTGTGCACATTTTTTATATATATAGCAACACCTCCTCTCTTTTCCCCCTGTCTGTCCTTCCTGAACAAGCTGTACCCATCCACACCAACATTCCGGTCATGTGTATTATCCCACCAAGTTTCAGTGATGCCAACAATGTCATAGTTGTATTTATTTATTAGCACTTCCAGTTCTTCCTGCTTATTACCCATACTTCTCGCATTTGTATATAGGCATCTAAGATACTGATTTGATCTTGCTTCCCAGTTTTGCCCTGATCCTCCTTTCTCTCTGCCATTATGGCCCATGCTCCCTCCTATTTCCGACCCATCTCCCAGGTCTCCATGTTCCCCACTTACCTGTGGGCTTTGCTCACCTGTCCCCGTCGAACCTAGTTTAAAGCCCTCCTCACTAGGTTAGCCAGTCTGTGTCCAAATAGGGTCTTTCCCCTCCTCGAAAGGTGAACGCCAACTCTGCCTAGCAGTCCTTCCTCGAATAGCATCCCGTGGTCGAGGAAGCCAAAGCCCTCCTGGAGACACCATCTTCGCAGCCAGGCATTCACCTCCACAATGCACCTGTCTCTGCCTGGGACCCTACCTTTGACAGGAAGAATCGAAGAGAATACTACCTGCACTCCAAACTCCTTCCCCGTATGCCCAGAACCCTGTAGTCACTCTTGATTCGCTCGGTGTCACACCTCGCAGTATCATTTGTGCCCACATGGATGAGTAGCATGGGGTAGTAGTCAGAGGGCTGGATAATCCTCGACAATGCCTCTGTAACATCTCAGATACGGGCCCCCGGCAGGCAGCAAACCTCCTGAGATGAAATGTCAGGGCGACAGATGGGTGCCTCCGTCCCCCTCAGAAGATAGTCCCCGACCACCGCTACCCTACATTTCCTATTCGCAGTGGTGGCAGCAGACCTCCCAGCCTTACTGGTATGAGGCTTCTCCTCTTTTACTGTAGGGGGTGATTCCTTCTCTCCTGTATCAAGAAGAGCATAACGGTTTCTTATTACCCCGACGGGAGGGTTTGGAGCAGAGGTGGAGCACTGCCTGCTGCTGGAAGTAACCAGCTGCCAGTGTCCACCCTGAGCCATCTCCTCCTCCACCAGTGGTGTGTCAACAGTCCTGTGTACTGGGACAGCTACCTCAGCTGTCTCCACATGGACACTGTCCAGGAATCGCTCGTGGATTCGGATGCTCCTCAACCTAACCACCTCCTCCTGTAGCTCCGCCACCTGCTGCCTGAGAGATTCCACCAGCAGGCACCTTTGACATTGGATGGTCCCCCCAGCCTGGCTTTGAGTGAGTGGGAAATGCAGGCAACAGTCTCTGCAAATCCACACCAGGATCTGGGCAGAGGCATCCATGGCTAGGTTCTGTCTGGATACAGGCGCAGGTCGAGGAGACAGGAGCAGCGTTGACACTGGCGATGTGGCCCTTCCTAACCATAGCAATTATATTACATCTCCCTCCAGAAACTCCCCTGTTTGCAGTCCCCTGTTCGCTAGCTGTGTTTGTTAAGGTACTTAGTGTTGAATGGCAGTGCATGGTGTTGGTGGGGCTGTGGTGGGGGTTGGGGGGATTTCACTCTTTGAACAGGCATGGAACACCCTTGGCATGGCACTGACTGTAAGCCAGTTGCAGGGAGATCTGGATAAAGGTGTCGCGGCTGCTCTGGCATCGCTTGATCAGGCCTTTCCCAAAATTGGTGCCTGGAAGCAGTGTGTAAGTGGGGGAATTGTCCCGCTATTGTGGGGAACTTTCCTGGCTTTCTGCAGTACTCCAGTGGGATCAGACAGCGAAAGGACGAGCCCTCGCTCCAACTCCCTTTAGCCAGAGGTGCAGCAGAGTCCTCACAACCCCAACAAGGCTGGGCTCAAGATTCCTGGGAAGCTGAACCCCGAATCTTGTTGTGGTCACTCAGGACAGGGGCAAGGTTGTCCCCATTTCTGAGTGCTCTCACCAGCTGCTTCCCTGACCCCCAGTCACTGCATTGTTTGCTGCAAATACAAGTTATTGAACAGAAACTGTAAGGGCTTGGCTACACTTGCAGATGTGCAGAGCTGGGAGTCACAGCTGTCTTCGTACAGCTGTGTAGGGAAAGCGCTGCAGTGTGGTCACATTTGCAGCATTTGCAACGCTGTTGGGAGTGGTGCATTGTGGGCAGCTATCCCAAAGAGCACCTCGTCCCATTTTGGCGCCGTGGATTCTGGGAAGGGGACAGAAGGCTGCGGGTCATTCCGCTTCCTGTCCCAACGCCCCGTGGTGCATCGCTTCACATCCCAGCAGTCACAGTTTTTCCATCCACGTTTGTTGCCATTGTGAGTCTCTGTGCAGCGCGATTTCTGTGGGAAATGGAGCCCAAGCTGCTGAGGATTTTGCTGATGAGCGTCGCCAGCACATCACGTTTGGCAGTTGAGCTATTTCTTCAGCTCCAAAGTGACAGTGAGGAGTCCGACGATGATATCGAGTCACCTGACGCGTGTGACACAAAATTGCTTGTGGCATTCACGGAAATGCTCAGCACCATGGAACGTCACTTTTGGGCTCGGGAAACAAGCACTGAGTGGTGGGATCACATTGTCATGGAAGTCTGGGATGACGAGCAGTGGCTGCAGAACTTTCAGATGAGAAAAGCCACTTTCATGGGACTGTGTGCTGAGCTCGCTCCCACCCTGCGGCGCAAGTACACGAGATTGAGAGCTGCCCTGACGGTGGAGAAGCGGGTGGCTATTGCAATCTGGAAGCTGGCAACTCCAGACAGCTACCGATCGGTCGCGAACCAGTATGGAGTGGGAAAGTCGACCGTTGGAATCATTTTGATGCAAGTTTGCAGGGCCATTAATCGCATCCTGCTAAGAAGAACCGTGACTCTGGGGAACGTGCAGGACATTGTGGATGGCTTTGCACAAATGGGTTTCCCTAACTGTGGAGGGGCGATAGATGGGACGCATATTCCTATTCTGGCACCACCCCACCTAGCATCCAAGTATGTTAATCGGAAGGGGTATTTCTCCATGGTTCTCCAGGTGCTTGTGGATCACCGTGGGCGTTTCATTGACATTAACACAGGCTAGCCTGGAAAGGTGCATGATGCACGCATCTTTCGGAACAGTGGCCTGTTCAGGAAGATGCAGGCAGGGACTTTTTTCCCAGAGTGGAAGATCACAGTAGGGGACGTCAAAATGCCCATTGTGATCCTTGGAGACCCCGCTTACCCGTTACTGCCTTGGCTCATGAAACCCTATACAGGAAAGCTTGACAGGAGCAAGGACCGGTTCAACTACAGGCTGAGCCGGTGCCGAATGACTGTGGAGTGTGCTTTTGGCCGTTTAAAAGGGCGCGGGAGATCTCTGTATGGGAAGCTAGACTTGGGGGAAAGCAGCATCCCCGCGGTTATATCCACGTGCTGTGCTCTCCATAATATTTGTGAAGGGAAGGGTGAAACATTCAGTCAGGCATGGACCTCCGAGGTTCAACGCCTGGAGGCTGAATTTGCACAGCCAGAGAGCAGGGCTACTAGAGAGGCCCAGCACAGGGCTGCAAGGAGTAGGGATGCCTTGAGGGAGGAATTTGAGGCTGAAAGCCAACAGTAATGTTTGGTGCCTTGCACAGGAGTGAAGTGCAGTGGTTAAAATGATTTGCAGCGCCTGTTTCTTTACTGAGCTATGGTATCTTTCACTTTCTGCAATAATAAAGACTGTTTTCAAAGCCAAGAATTCTTTTATTGAAAAGATAATAACTTCCTTGACAGACGCACAACATTTTGGGAACCTAAAAGGGCAGGGGGGGGGGGTGGGGAACTGTGCAGTCACAGGTTTGAATATGTCCTGTCTGGAGTGCTGTGCAATGACTGCTGCACTTCAGGATGGCTATACTGCATGGTGATGGGGGTTGAGTGCAGAAGGTAAGGGTCGTAGTTCTCAGGGCTGGTTGGTGAACGTACAGGTGTTGGAGGCAGCTATGGAGGTAAGAACCTGGATGCTGGGGAAGGGGGTTTGGAGCTGACATTGGGGCACAAGGGAAAGAGCTTTGGGACGGGGGTGGGGGCCGGCACGGTAGTGCTCTGCCTGCATGGCTACGAGTGACTGGATAGAGTCCGCTTGGCGTGCCAGGATGCTTATCAGCTGCTTTGTGCTTTTCCTCCTGGCCGCTGTGTTTCTCTGGCGGATCCTGCTTTCCCTTTCCCTCCAGTCCTGCAGGTTTTTACTCTCTCTAGCAGCGTGATCAATAACTGTTTTCAGCATATCTTCCTTGGTTTTTCGCGGCGTCTTCCTGAGGTTTTGTTGTCTCTGTGCAGTTGAGGAGACGGGCAGTCCAGTAGTCAAGGTCACTTTTCGAAAGGCAAAAATGGCAACAGTTAACAGGGGTAGCATTGTTCATAATCTCATCCAGACAGTAATTCCCACACACTGAAGGAGTTTACAGTCTTCACTTTAGCATACTTTTCCCATCCCAAACAGAGCACACATAACCCAACAGGAGCCACGAAATAGTGAGTAAGGGGGACTGATTGCTTCAGGGCTGTGCAGGGGTTTCTGTGCGTTGGGGACAGCAAACAACTACAGGGGGCATCTGCACTGAACACTCTCCCAACATTTTCCACAGGAGTTAATTCTGGAAGATATCTCGCTGCTGCGGGTCACCAGGGAAGAGCGGGAAGGTCTTCTACAGCAATGTGGATTTCGCCCTGGCCCCTATGCAGCTTGCCTGTGTGCAGCAATGGTCCCCCCACCCCTCACTGCACAGTAGCGTGGACGCATTAGCCTGACTGGGACAAGGACCACAATAAACTTGCGCAGGCGCATTGCCCACGCTCTGGCTGAAACTTTTGAGGAGATTACTGAGGGCGATTACCGCGACGTGATAGACCACATCAATGGGCTATTCCACATCTAGGCATGCATGCATGCAGCCTTAACCCCCCGCCCCCCCGTCCTCTCCTGAAACATTTCCATCCTGAAAATAGAAGCCGCTTACCGGTAACCCGCTCCTCTGCTTGTCCTTCACCAAGTACCGGTTGCTGCGACTGGCTACCTTCCTCCTGGCTTGAGAAGAGCTCCTGGCTGCATGCCCCCAGGGACTCCGGGGTGTGTCCCCCCCACCCCAGTACCCTCACTATCGGTTTCCTCCCCCCCTCCTCCTCCTCTCCCCAACCCCGCTCAGAAGTGTCCATTGTGGTCATCAGATTGGCAGTGGGGTCACCCCCAAGTATCGCGTCCAGCTTCCTGTAAAAACGGCAGGTTGTGAGGGCAGCACCGAGCGGCGGTTTCCCTCATGGGCTTTGCAATAGGCACTCAGCAGCTCCTTTACTTTAACCCTGCACTGCAGCGCGTCCCGGTCATGGCCCCTTTCCAGCATGGCCTTTGATACCTGGCCAAAGGTATTGTAATTCCTACGGCTGGAGCACAGCTGGGACTGCACAGCTTCCTCCCCCCAAACACTGATGAGGTCCAGCAACTCGCCATTGCTCCATGCTGGGGCTCGTTCGGCGCGTGGAGGCATGGTCACCTGGAAAGATTCACTGATTGCACTCCACACCTGGCTGAGCAAACAGGAAGGGGATTTTTAAAATTCCTGGGGCATTTAAAGGGTGGGTCACCTGAGGCCAGGGCAGTAGAGTGTGAACTGATGAGCAGAGTGGCTGAACAGGTATTCTGGGATATCTCCTAATACCCTGGAGGCCAATAACAGCGCTGGTGTGTGGCCACACCTGACGAGCAGCGCTGCATCACCAGCGCGGCACTCGTTATACCCCAAGCAGACCAGGTGTACAGCCAGCGCTGCAGCCAGGGAGTTGCAGCGCTGGATGTGCCTTGCAGGTGTGGACAGTTACTAAGTTGCAGCGCTGTAAAGCCTCCACCAGTGCTGCAACTCTCCAGTGTAGCCAAGCCCTAAGAAAACTAAAGAGAAAACGGAAAAGTTGAAAGGAACCAGGACCCCACGGTGTGGGCAGGGGGACTCCACACACAGCCGGGGGTGCTGGAACTATTTGTATAGTGAGGGTGCTAAGAGACATTGAACCAAACTGTGAACCCTGTACATAATGGGAACCACTTCAAGCCTGGGAGTGTGGCAGGACCCCTAGTTCCAGCCCCTTTGCACGCAGCCATCTCTGGGGCGTAAGGAATGTTCACAGTCCGTTCCTCACCCATCCCAGTTCTCCCTCCCAGCCCTGGCTGCGCTGCGGTGATAGCAGGGGTCAGACACCTGCTCTGGAGGTGGCCACATGCCCTCAGGTTTCAGGGGGCAGGACCCTTCTCCCCAGCATCAGCCCGTCTGTGGGGTCAAGACCCCCCTCTGAGTCCAGCCTGCAAGGGCCTCTTATGTGGTGACGTCTCCCCCCTGCTGGGCCCTCGCTGCCCAGGGCCCCCTTCGCTGTCCCCAGCCGCTCCCACGCTCGGCTCCAGTGGTACTTGCGGCACAGCCAGTGCCCGCTATTCCGGCTCTGGTCCCGTAGCTCCCCACTGTACGTTGGCCCTGGCTCCCTGGTGGCGTGGCTGGTCTGTGCTGCCCCATCTCCCGGCTCTGGGCTGGCCAGCTCAAACTGCCCAGCTCTGCCTCCAGCTCACCACCTCCGTCTCCTCTGGCTCAGCGCTGCCCCCAGCCCAGCTCAGGCCCCTGCTCTCCCCTTAGCTCTGCCCTACTCTGGCTCAGGCAGCCACAGCTCACACAGGAGACGGGCCCCAGGCTCCTGACTCCCTCATTGGTCTGCCTGCCCTGTCAATTAGGCTGACCTGGAGCATTGTCCTCTCCCCATTGGCCCTGTGCACTGTGAGTCTCAGGTTCCTGATTCTTCTTCAGCCTTTCCCCTTTCTCCTGGTATTTGGGGAGGCCCAACCAAAACCCCTTCTCAGCTTCAGTAACGGGCCAGCAGCCCCCTCACAAGTGGAAATCCACATCCTTTGCCAGGGCTAACCAAAGGCTGGGGGGAGATCTGACTGCTCTCTATAAATACATGAGAGGGATAAATAACGGGGAGGGAGAGGAGTTATTTCAGTGAAGCGCCAGGGTGGAACAAAGAACAAATACATATAAACTGGCCATCAACAAGTTTAGGCTTGAAATTAGGGGAAGGTTTCTAACCGTCAGAGGAGAGACGTTCTGGAGCAGCCTCCCAAGGGAAGCAATGGGGGCAAAAAACGTAATTGGCTTCTAGATTGAGCTTGGGAAATTTATGGAGGGGATGGGATGATGCGACTGCCTGCAATGGCACGTAGCCAGTCTGCACCTGCTAGCAGCAAATATCAACAATGGCCGGTGACAGGACATTAGAAGAGGAGGGTTCTGCATTACTACAGAGAATTCTTTCCCAGGTGTCCGGCTGGTGGGTCGTACCCACATGTTTAGGGTCTAACTGATCACCATATTTGGAGTTGGGAAGGAATTGTAGTCTGGGTAAATTGGTCACTCAGCTGCTAGATTACAAAGGAAATTCTGTCAATTCTTCTGTCAGATTGGCAGAGACCCTGGGAGGGTTCAGCTTCCCCTGCAGCACGGGTCATGGGTCACTTGCTGTTTGAACTCCAGTGAACGGGGGATTCTCTGTAACTTGAAGTCTTTAAACCATGATTTGAGGACTTCAGGAACTCAGGCAGAGGTGAGGGGTCTATTACAGAAGGGGGTGGGCGAGGTTCTGTGGTCTGTGATGTGTAGGAGGTCAGACCAGATGATCATGATATTCCCTTCTTGCCTTAAAGCCTGTGCGTCTATGAACCTTGGCCATGTGGCAGGAGCTGTCAGCGACTGTCTGCCCAGCCCATATTGCACAGGAGGATGGGGAGGCACCTGGCTAAGGCCCCTTGGCTGACTCCTGGGGGCCTCAGCTGGGTTGTTGTGTTATTGAGGGTGGTGGTGGTGGGGGGGGGGTCTTGTGCACTGGGAGGGGCTGTGGCTCTCACACTTGGGTTGGGGGTTTTCCGGTCCTGGGGGGTTTCCAGGGACATTCAGGTGGAGTTTGAATGGGGGGTGGGTGGAATCTGGTGCACTGGGGAGGAGAGGGGAGACTCTTGGGCAATAGGGTCCTGATCTCAAGCAGTGTTTGTCAGGGGGAAAATGTCCACAAGGGGGATCTAAGGATGCAGCCAAGGAACCCACCCCCCAGATACTGGAAAACAAAGGGGGAAAGTGAGGGGAAAAAGAAAGGCCTGGCTGCCTCATGTCCCCTGTACAACCCTGCTGCCTTAGTAAATTATTCCAAGGGGTAATGACTGTCAGTGTTCAAAAGTCATGCCTTATTTCCAATCTAAATTTGTCTGCCTTCAACTTCCAGCCATGGGATGGCGTTCAGCTCCTCTGCTAGACTGACGAGCCCGTTATTACAGATTTGTTCACTATATAGATAATTACAGACTATAATTGAGTTAAATGAAAATAGATTGAGCTCCTAGAGCTCTATCACTCTACGGCAGGTTTTCTAACCCTTTAATCTTTCTCATGGCTCTTCTCTGAACCCTCCCCAATTGACCAACATCCTTCTTCATTGTGAACACCAGGACTGGATGCAGGATTCCAGCAGCAGTCACACCAGCGCCAAATAGAGACGTAAAATAATCTCTCATCTCCTGCTTCAGAGTTGGCTGTTAATACATCTATGACACTAGGCCTTGTCTACACTACAGACTTGTGTCAGCAAAGCAGTGGAGGAGCGCACACTGCAGTGCCACTATTGGCGACAAAATACTTTAGTTCTGATGACATCATAAAACCACCCTGACGAGAGATATAGAGATTTTTAAGCAAAAGTGTTCTCGAGAAAATGCCAATGTAGACACCATGCTTGATTTTATTGTTTTAATTGGCCAGAGATGCACCCTTGCTTCCTTGCTTACTCCCAGGAGAGAAATGTCTGCTACAATGACCCCGCCTGTGGCAAAGGGTGGGAAAATGTAGAATATGATCCCTCAGCTTGGACCTTGGGGCTTTTTTGCCTTCCTCTGCAGGGTGAGGTGAAGGCCATTTGCTAGGATCACCTGGGCCTGTGTCACTTAACCAGTTCCCTGCATTGCAGAGCCTTGGGTATTGGTGCACCTGGGTCCCACCTTTTCTCTGCCTTGGCACATAATAGATTAGTCTCCTAAGGGCTGTTCCACTTTGGGCTAGTTCTGGGTGATATGACTCTATAACTGGTCATGGGCCCAGCTCCTCCATTCCAAGACCCCCCCATCCCTGTTTAGCATCCCCCAGGGATCCAGCCTCTCCCCATCCTGCTCAGCACCCACTCCACACTGCTAGGAATACAGACGGAAGGCTCAGGCACAGAGCTCTCCTGGGGAAACCGTTCTGGGTGTCACCATTTCATTGCCCCATTACGAGGTGACAGTTGCTGCCACACTTGCAATTTCCTTTGTAATCTAACAGTTCTGGTGCATTAGGACCCAGCCCTGAGTGAGCAACTGACCCAGCCTGCAATGAGCTGAGATAACAAAGTGCCGGCTCATTGCCTCTGGGCAGGATTTGGAGATAGCTCTGTGCCCTCTGGGGTAGTCAGGTTCCTCCAACTTTCCCTGCTGCCCTACAGAGTCCAGTATGGCTTGGCCTTTGTGTTAGGTTTGGCCATCTGCTGCTGTCTCAGGCAAGGCAGGGTGAGGCCATGCTGGGTTCTGCCTTTATGTTTAATTGTGGCTTTAAATACCGTTAAAGCAGAAGGGTTTAGGAAAGGCACCTTTTCTACTGGACTTATAAATTCAAAACCAGAAACAAACCTGTAACAGGAGAGGACAGGGCAGGGCAGGACTACAGAGTGATCTGAGCCGCTTGGTACCTAGGGCACAATCAAACAATCTGCATCTTAACACAGAAAACACAAAGTCTTGTGTGCAGGGACAGAAGGGTGGGGATGGCAAAGTGATGGGATTTGGGGTGTCCAACCTGACACACATCCACTGAACCTGATTCTCACAGGCTCACCGCTCAGCACTCCTGCCCTTTTATGGGGTCCCCAGCTGAGGACCCCAAAACTGAGGCACTGTTGAAAGACTTGGCCAAAGAACACAGAGCAGCAGCCTTCAAAGCCAGAGCACTGAAGAAATGCTTGGGGAGGAGAAGGTTTTCAGCAGATGCCTTGGGACAGGAGCTTGTTAAAGTGGGATAGAAACTTTCCCATGTCCTGTTTGTTAGCCACAGGGACAGCACTGGTGTTAGGTGTCACCTGCTGGGTGCAATTGTCCCAGCCAATCACAGTCCAGCTGTTCCATACAGTCACCCACTCCAGAGCTCAGACCACCAGAAGAGTAGCAAAATATGGACCCTGGACTTCAGAAAAGCAGACTTTGACTCCCTCAGGGAGCTGATAGGGAGGATCCCCTGGGAGGCTAATAGGAGGGGGAAAGGAGTCCAGGAGAGCTGGCTGTATTTTAAAGAATCCTTATTGAGGGCACCAGAACAAACCATCCTGATGTGCAGAAAGAATAGAAAATATGGCAGGTGACAAGCCTGGCATATTAGTGAAATCTTCAGTAAGCTTAAATACAAAAAGGAAGCTTAAAAGAAGTAGAAACTTTTACAGATGACTAGGGAGGAGTATAAAAATATTGCTCAAGCATGCAGGGGTGTAATCAGGAAGGCCAGAAAATAACTAGAGTTGGAGCTAGCAAGGGATATGAGGGGTAACAAGAAGGGTTTCTACAGGTATGTTAGCAACAAGAAAAAGGTCAGGGAAAGTGTGGGCCCCTCACTGAATGAGGAGGCAACCTAGTGACAGAGGTTGTGGGAAAAGCTGTAATACTCGATGCATTTTGCAACACAGTATGGGGAGGAGGTGAGAAGCCCTCAGTGGTAAAATAACAGGTTAAGGACTATTTAGAAAAGCTGGACATGCACAAGTCCAGGGTCTGGATCTAATGCAGCCGAGGGTTCTGAGGGACTTGGCTGATGTGATTGCAGAGCCATTGGCCATTATTTTGAAAACTCATAGCAATCGGGGGAGATCCCGGATGATTGGAAAAAGGCAAATATTGTGCTCATCTTTAAAAAAAGGAAGAAGGAGAATCTGGAGAACGACAGACCAGTCAGCCTCACCTCAGTCCCTGGAAAAATCATGGAGCAAGTCCTCAGGGATTTTGAGCAGGGGGTTGGACTAAATGACCTCCTGAGGTCCCTTCCTACCCTGAGATTCTATGAAGGAATCAATTCTGAAGCACTTGGAGGAGAGGAAGGTGATCAGGAACAGTCAGCATGGATTCACCAAGGGCAAGTCATGCCTGACCAACCTTGTGATATATCTTGACTTTAGCAAAGCTTTCGATACGGTCTCCCACAGTACTCTTGCCAGCAAGTTAAAGAAGCATGGGCTGGATGGACTATAAGATGATAGAAAGCTGGCTAGATTGTCGGGCTCAACGGGTAGTGATCAACGGCTCCATGTCTAGTTGGCAGCCGGTTTCAAGTAGAGTGCCCCAAGGGTCGGTCCTGGGGCCGGTTTTGTTCAACATCTTTATTAATGATCTGGATGATGGGATGAATTGCACCCTCAGCAAGTTCGCAGATGACGTTAAACTGGGGGGAGAGATAGATACACTGGAGAATAGGGATCGTGTTAGGAGTGACCTAGACAAATTGGAGGATTGGGCCAAAAGAAATCTGATGACATTCAACAAGGACAAGTGCAGAGTCCTGCATTGAGGACGGAAAAATCCCATGCACTGCTAAAGGCTGGGGAACGACTGGCTAAGCAGCAATTCTGCAGAAAAGGACTTGGGGATTACAGTGGATGAGAAGCTGGATATGAGTCAGCAGTGTGCCCTCGTTGCCAAGAAGGCCAACAGAATATTGGGCTGCATTAGAAGGATCATTGCCAGCAGATCGAAGGACGTGATTATTCCCCTCTATTCGGCACTGGTGAGGCCACATCTGGAGTATTTCATCCAGTTTTGGGCCCCTCACTACAGAAGGGATGTGGACAAATTGGAGAGTCCAGCAGAGGGCAACAAAAATGATTAGGGGGCTGGGGCACATGACTTACGAGGAGAGGTTGAGGGAACTGGGATTGTTTAGTTTGCAGAACAGAAGAGTGAGGGGGGATTTGATAGCAGCCTTCAACTACCTGAAGGGGGGTTCCAAAGAGGATGGAACTCAGCTGTTCTCAGTGGTGGCAGATGACAGAACAAGGAGCAATGGTCTCAAGTTGCAGTGAGGTAGGACTAGGTTGATTATTAGGAAACACTATTTCACTAGGAGGGTGGTGAAGCACTGGAATGGGTTTCCTAGGGAGGTGGTGGAATCTCCTTCCTTAGAGGTTTTTAAGGTCAGGCTTGACAAAGCCCTGGCTGGGATGATTTAGTTGGGGATTGGTCCTGCTTTGAGCAGAGGGTTTGACTGGATGACCTCCTGAGGTCCCTTCCAACCCTGATCTTCTATGATTCTAACTTTGCAGGTGGTACAAAGTTTGGGGGAGTGGTAAATAATGAAGAGGGCAGGTCACTGATAGAGAACAATCTGGATCTTCTGGTAAACTGAGTGCAGCAAACAATTTGCGTCTCAGTATGGCTAAATGTAAATGCAGAGATCTGGGTACAAAAAACACAGGCCAGACTTACAGGATAGAGGCCTCTATTTTGGGTACCAGAGACTCTGTAAAATATGTGGGGGTGGATAACCAGCTGAAGATGAGCTCCCAGTACAATGCTGTGGCCAAAAGGACTAATGTTAACCTGGGGTTTAAAAACCAGAATCTCAAATAGGAGCTGTCACGGAGTCCCTGGGCGATTCTCTGGAACTAGTCCCTACGAAGCCAGTCAGGACTCTGGTGAAGCCTCCTCTCCCTTGGAGCAGACTGTCTCCAGGGCAAGAAGCTCACACGGCTTCACCTTCCTGGGTCTGACCTTGGAGCATTCAGCATCCTCTGCCCCTCCATGCGCTTCCCCCAGTGAGTCTGCCCAGGCGGGGTCCTGGGGAAGCCAGAGGGTCCTGCACCCCCACTTCACAGTCAGACGTGACTCTCAGCCAGCCAGTAACACAGAGGTTTATTCGATGACAGGGACACGGTCTAACACAGAGCTTGTAGGTACAGAGAACAGGATCCCTCAGCCGGGTCCATTTTGGCGGGCAGTGAGCCAGACACCCACATCTACCCTCACTCCATGTCCCCAGCCAGCTTCAAACTGACTCAATCTCCAGCCCCTCCTCTCTGGGCTTTGTTCCTTTCCCGGGCCAGGAGGTCACCTGATTCCTTTGTTCTCCAACACCTTCAGCTATCACCTTGCGGGGGGAAGGGCCCAGGCCATCAGTTGCCAGAAGACAGAGTGTCGGCCATTTATGTGCATTGGCCCTTTGCTCTGCAACAATTACACCCCCTTATCCCACTACCTAGAGACTTAGGAAATGCATAGAGGAAACTGAGGCACTCCTACATTAAGAAGAATCCCACTTTGTCACAGGAGCAGAGAGGTTATTTTACCTCTGTTTGGCGGTGGTGTGACTGTTGGTGGAATCCTGTGCCCAGTTCTGGTGTTCCCGGTTCAAGACGGATGTTGATAATTTGGAGAGGGGTCAGGGAAGAGCCACAAGAAGCATTAAAGGATTAGAAAACCTGCTGTGAGAAAGTTCCTCCTCTACCTTGGTGGGTTCTGTGCTTACTGGCGGATTTGCTCGCCTCACAGATTTACCCTGTGGGTCGGGAAACAGCCCAGAGACCTTCCCGTCTAGTAGAAGCCACAGTCCAGGTCAATTCCTCCTGTGTTTGATCAGGAGTTGGGAGGTTTGGGGGGAACCTGGGCCCGCCCTCTACTCTGGGTTCCAGCCCAGGGCCCTGTGGACTGCAGCTGTCTAGAGTGCCTCCTGGTACAGCTGTGCAACAGCTACACTCCCTGGGCTACCTCCCCATGGCCTCCTCCCAACACCTTCTTTGTCCTCACCACCAGACCTTCCTCCTGGTGTCTGATAACGCTTGTACTTCTCAGTCCTCCAGCACGATGCCTACTCACTCTCCGCTTCTTGCACGCCTCTTGCTTCCAGTTCCTCACACGCACGTCCTCTCCTCTGGCTCCCTTTGGCCTGACTGGAGTGAGTCCTTTTATAGCATCAGAGGGGTCTTCATTAGAGTCAGGTGCTTAACAGCCTCACCTGACTTTTAGCAGGTTAATTGGAGTCACGTGTTCTCATTAGCCTGGAGCAGCCCCTGCTCTGGTCACTCAGGGAACAGACAACTCTTTCTCCAGTGGCCAGAAGACCTCCTTTCTGCTCCTCTGCTGTAGAGGGTAGGAGGGAGAGGGCTGCTGCTGCTGTTGCTGTTCCTGCTGGGCCCTCACTGCTGCTACTGCTCTGGCTCCGGCTGCTCCCCTGGCTGGGCTAGACACCACCACCCACCCCCTTTCTCTGCTATTTGCTTGCTGGCTGGCTAGTAGATTTCCCCCCCACCACCCAGTTGCTGCTGTTGCTCCACCCACAGCCCCTTTGGGGGGGGGGGCTGCTGGCCCGCTCCCCAGAGGAGGGGAGTGAGGGACCCCAGCTCCAGGCCTTGTTGCTGAGGAAGCCACCACCACCATCTTCTGGGCGGGGTCCCTCCTGCCTAGCCACCAGACCACCACCTGGAGCTGCTGGAGCTGCTGTGTTAGCTGCTGGGGAGCTGCTGGAGCCCCGAGGAGAAGGAGAGTGCTGCCTACTGCTGCTGGAGGACCTCATAGAGACTCTGAAGGCCACCGTGGCGGGGGCACCTAAGGACTGAGTATTTTTCGGACTGTGCTCTTGTGGTGGGGGCTTGGACTGTGTCTGTTGGGACACTGGGGGTGTGGCGTGGAGCCTGCCCCCGGTCCATCTGTGTCCCCCTTCGCCCCCACCACTGTCGTTGCCCCCTCCACCACCCCCGCTGGCGTTTTTCCATCTGCCTCATTCTCCTGCCTCTGGGACTGAGCTGCTCACCTGGCTTGCCACGCCCACCTCCGCCATTTGGGCCTGCAGCAGCAGCCAGCTGCTTTGACTTTTTGCACAAGTGCCCGTGGGCGCACCCCCCACCCCCACCCCCTTGGCCTGGCCCCCTCTCCTTTACCACATTTGTCTGCCCCACCCATTTCCCTCTGTGGCCCTGACTGTCCTGCCCCAGCCCTGCAGCTAGCCCCGTGGTCCCACTGCCCTGTTCCTAGTTTGATTTTCCCCCCGGCCCTGTGATCCCCCAGCCCTGATTGGCCCCTCCCCTCGTGCGCCCATGCCCCCTCCCGTGCGCTTGTGCCCTTCCCCCATTTCAGTGTGCCCTTGTTCACTGCACCCCCCCCCAATGTTGTTAGCCCCCCTGGTCCCCTAGTGCAACTAGAGGAGCCGGAATTCCCCTCTGGGTCGGTGGCCTGCCACCCTCCCGCCCCTGGGTCCTTGCTTGCTCCCCACGCCCCTTTAGCCTTCCCTTTTTGGCACCCTCCTCCCCTGCCTGCAGCCTAGCGGGGAGGGGTGGTCGCCTCCTTTCCCTCCCCTCCCCTCGCTGTTTGTCCCCCTTCCCGCTCTCGTTATGGCGGGGGACGCGGCGGGGGAGACCCCTCGCGATGCTCCCACCACCCCTCCTCCCGAAACCCCCGTGTCCAATCCCCAAGCCTCTACCTCGACCGCCGCTGCCGGTTTACCTGCCACTGCCCCCGCTGGGGCACCGGCAACGGCGAGTATCGGGGAGACGTCCGCTGCTGCCACGTCCTTCGCCCCTTCCGATTCGGAGGGAGCCCCCCCAGCCGGTCGGAAAGGTCGGGGTGGGAAGAAGGGTAAGGGCCCAGCTATAAAGACCAGGCCCTCCATGGCGGGGACTACCCCCGCTGCCGTGGTCCCGGTACCGGCCGCGGCATCCCTCCCCGCTGTTCCCTCTACCAGCTCCGCAGGTGTCCCTCCCCCGGCCCCCAGGGCATATGCCCAGGTGGCGGCGGCCCCCCCGCCTGCCGCTACTCCTCCGCCTGCCGCTTCCACTACCATCTCTAGCGGCCGGGGCCCCTTTCCCACCTTGACTAGGAAGCACGGCGTCCGTTGCCTCCTGGTGCCCGCCTCGCCCCACGTCGAAACCTATGTGAGGGCGTTGGCGAGGGTAGTGGGGCCCACGGCCATTGTGGCGGCCTCCAAAATGTACGGGAAGGTGGTCTTCTTCCTGGCGTCGGAGGCCGCCGCCCAGGAAGCGGTAGAGACGGGTCTGGCGGTGGGGGGCGTGTTTGTGCCCCTGGAGCCCTTGGAAGACCTGGGGGTCCGCTTGGTCCTGACCTCCGTCCCTCCCTTCCTGCCCAATGCCGCCCTGCTGCCCGCCCTTTCTGCCCTGGGGCACCCTATTTCTGTCATCAGCCCTCTCCCGTTGGGCTGCAAGGACCCCGCCCTCCGTCACGTCCTCGTTCCGCCCGGCAAGTGCAGCTTCAACTGCCGCCGGCGGCACGTGATGGAGAGGCGCTCGAGGGGTCCTTTGTGGTCCCCTACCAGGGAGCCCGCTACCGGGTGCATTATTCAACGGGGGAGGCCCGGTGCTACCTCTGCCGGGCAATGGGGCACGTCCGGAGGGACTGCCCCTTGGCCCAGCACGGAGGAGCGTCCGGGACCCCCGAGCCCCGGTATGGCGCCGGCCCCGTCACCGCCAGTGCCCCTAGCTGCCCAGCACCTGAAGCTGCCCCTCCTCCTTCTCAGTCCACCGCTGTGGAGGAGGGTGCAGCGGAGATAACGCCGGGCGTGGGAGAGGGCCCGCCCCAGGGAGACTCCTCCCTCGTTCCTGTTGCCCCTCCGTTGCCTCCCCGAGTCCCTAAGCCGCTGCCCTTGCCCCCAGACCTGACCCCTGTTAGCCAGCCCCTGGATGATGCCATGGAGGGCTGGTCTTTAGTGCAGGGGAAGCGGGGCAAGCGGAAGGCTCCGGTCCCATTACATCTTTCAGATTCGGAGGCCCCCCGGAAAAGCAGGAAGGGGGTCTCTGATGACGAGCCTTCCGCCTTGCCCCCTGACGACGCCCGTTTTGTGGTGCTGGCTGGGCGCGACGTGGCAGCACCGGACGGTGATGCTGCCCCTCCTCCAGGGTCCCTTCCTGAGGAAGCCCTCGAGGGAGCCCCCCTTGCTCGCTTGCCATCCGCAGCCTCCGCAAGGACTGAGGTGGGCGTCGCTTCGGATGTTGGCGGGGAGGGCCCCGGGGTGGCGGACGGCAATCTCCCCTCCATCTACGAGGAGATCGAGGCCCTGGGTCTGACCCCGGTTGCGCAGGGGGAGGATGACCCTTTTCTAGCGGGCCTCGATCTGAGTGACCTCACCTCGGTCCCCCTGTCCCCGGTTTCCCCTCCCCTGACTGCCGCTTCTGCTCCTGCCTCTGAGGGTCCCCTGGGATCCTCCATCATCCCGGCTGCGGGTGGCACCCCGCTGACGGCCCGAGCCCATCGAGGCGATGGCGATGCCCGCTGCCCGGACCCGAGTCCCCGGGGGGGTCCCTCTTGGGTGTGGGCCAACCGACCCCTTGCCCTACTCTTGTCCCCTCCACCTCCCGTGATGCCATTGCCGCCCCTCGGGATACTCCCCAGGGTGCAGCCTTAGTTGTTTTTCCCTGCTCTGACCCATCAGGGGCTGCTGCTCTCCTTCCGCCGCCCCCTGTTGAACTGGGGAGCGGGGCGGGCCGCGTGGCGTCGGCCCATCGGACGCCACGTCGAGGGTCTGCCCCCTGCCTGCCCGCCTTGGTGGGCCACGGGGCTGTGACGAGGGCCCCGCTGGGGACGGTCATCGGTCCGTTACCCGCCCCCATGCGCTGAGGGAGGAGCTGCGGGCGTTCCTTGAGGACGTCCGTGGCTCCCGTAACAAAGTCCAACTCGCGCTCCAGCGGTGGGGGGATTTCCATCTAATCCTCCGGGCCGCAAAGGCCCTCATAGGGGAGGGTAAGGGGACCGGGAAGCAGGCCGCCGCGACCTACCGGCGGGTCTGCCTCTTCCGTGACTCTCTCCTCACCCACGGGTTTGGTCACGGATTGCTGCGCGGCCCGACGGAGGCCGTGGGCGTGTCTGCCAGCGAGGATCCCCCCCAGCACTCCTCATGGCGACGATCATCTTTGCCACTTTGAACGCCCGGGGCTGTAGGATGGGTCTCCGCAGGAGCCAGGTGCTCTCCTTCCTTCGGGTCGGGGGGTACTCTGTGGTTTTCCTGCAGGAGACCCATACGGATCCGGCCGCTGAAGCTAGCTGGCGGCTGGAGTGGGGGGACAGGGTCTACTTTAGCCACCTCTCGGTTCGCTCGGCGGGAGTGGCGACCCTGTTCTCCCCCGACCTACGGCCCGAGGTGCTGGGGGTCGCCGAGGCTGTGCCGGGCCGCCTGCTGCACCTCCGGGTCCGCATGGAGGGGCTTGTGGTTAATCTCGTCAACGTCTATGCCCCGACATCGGGCCCGGAGAGGTTGCGTTTTTATCGGCAGGCGTCCGCCTTCCTCGGCTCCCTGGATCCTCGTGAGTGCCTGGTCCTGGGCGGGGACTTTAACACCACCCTCGAGGAACGGGACCGCTCGGGGACCGAGCAGTGCCCGGCCGCAGCGGACGTCCTCCGGGAGATCGTCGAACGCCACTCCCTGGTGGACGTCTGGCGCGACCACCACCCGGACGACGTCTCGACTTTCACCTTCGTCCGGGTGGAGGCCCATCGGTCGCGCCACTCCCGGCTGGACCGCATTTATCTGTCACGTTTCCACCTTTCACGAGCCCACTCCTCCAGCGTTCGGCCGGCCCCCTTTTCTGATCACCACCTTGCCACCGTGACGGCCTCTCTCTGCGCGGAGAGGCCGGGGCCGGCCTACTGGCATTTTAATAATAGTTTGCTGGAGGACGTGGGCTTCGTGGCGTCCTTCCGGGAGTTCTGGCTGGCCTGGCGAGGGCAGAGACGCGCCTTTCCCTCGGCGCGGCGATGGTGGGACCTGGGGAAGGTGCGCGCCCGGCTCTTCTGCCGCGACTACACCCGGGGCGCCAGCCGACGGAGGGATGCGGCGATAGAGCAGTTGGAACGGGAGGTTTTGAAGCTGGAGAGGCGTTTGGCCACCAGCCCCGAGGATCCATCCCTCTGCGGAGCGTGCCGGGAGAAGCGGGAGGAGCTCCGGGCCCTCGAGGATCATCGAGCCCGGGGTGCCTTTGTTCGATCCCGCATCCGCCTCCTTCGGGAGATGGATCGCGGCTCCCGCTTCTTCTACGCCCTGGAGAAAAGGAGGGGGGCCAAAAAGCACATCACCTGCCTCCTGGCGGAGGACGGCACCCCCCTCACGGATCCGGCGGAGATCTGCGGGAGGGCCAGGACCTTCTACGCGGCTCTTTTCTCCCCGGATCCGACCGATTCTAATGCTTGCAAAGTGCTCTGGGATGGACTCCCGACGGTCAGCGCGGGCGACCGGGACCGGCTAGAGCTGCCTCTCACTCTGGCCGAGTTCTCGGAAGCCCTCCGTCACATGCCCACCAATAAATCTCCGGGCATGGACGGGCTGACCGTGGAGTTCTACCGCGTGTTCTGGGACGTCCTCGGCCCAGACCTAGTCACCGTCTGGGCCGAGTCTTTGCGGAGCGGGGTCCTCCCTCTTTCGTGCAGGCGAGCCATGCTCGCCTTATTGCCGAAGAGGGGGGACCTCCGCGATTTACGGAATTGGCGTCCCATCTCGCTCCTCAGCACGGACTATAAAATCGTTGCGAAGGCCATTTCGATTCGGCTAGGGTCCGTGCTGGCGGACGTGGTCCACCCGGACCAGACCTACACCGTCCCGGGCCGCACGATCTTTGATAACTTGTATCTGGTCCGGGACCTTCTGGAATTAGGGTGTAGGGATGGTCTGTCGTTCGCCCTCCTGTCCCTGGATCAGGAGAAGGCGTTCGACAGGGTGGATCACGGGTATCTCCTGGGCACTCTGCAAGCGTTAGGCTTCGGACCCCAGTTTGTGGGTTTTCTCCAGGTGCTGTACGCTTCCGCGGAGTGTCTGGTCAGGCTCAACTGGACCCTGACCGAGCCGGTCAGCTTCGGGCGAGGAGTACGGCAGGGGTGTCCCCTCTCGGGTCAGCTGTACGCTCTGGCGATCGAGCCCTTCCTCTGTCTCCTCCGTCGGAGGTTGACGGGGTTGGTGCTCCGGGAGCCGGAGCTGCGGCTGGTCCTGTCGGCGTACGCCGACGATGTGCTCCTCGTGGTCCAGGACCCGGGCGACTTGGCGCGGGTGGAGGCTTGCCAGGCCATTTATTCGGCGGCCTCCTCCGCCCGGGTCAACTGGGTCAAGAGCTCTGGCCTGGTGGTAGGGGACGGGTGGCAGGCGAGCTCCCTCCCACCCGCGCTTCAGGCCATCCGGTGGAGCGCGGGTCCGCTGCTCTATCTCGGCGTTTACCTTTCTGCCACGCATCCGTCTCCGCCGGAGAACTGGCATGGTTTAGAGGGCGGGGTGAGGGCGCGGCTCCGGAAATGGACAGGACTACTCCGGTGCCTCTCTCTTCGGGGGAGGGCGCTGGTGCTGAATCAATTAGTCCTGTCCATGCTCTGATACTGGCTCAACACCCTGGTCCCGGCCCCGGATTTCCTGGCCAACCTCCGGACGGCGGTTCTGGAGTTCTTCTGGCCAGGAACGCACTGGGTCTCTGCAGGGGTCCTCCACCTGCCCCTGGAGGAGGGGGGGCAGGGCCTGAAGTGCCTGCGCACTCAGGTCCACGTCTTCCGCCTCCAGGCCCTGCAGAGGCTCCTATACAGTGTGGGTAGTCCGGCGTGGAGCGTATTGGCACACACCTTCCTCCGCCGCTTCCGAGGGCTCCGATACGACCGGCAGCTCTTTTCTCTCCATCCGAGAGGTCTTCCGCGAGACCTCTCTGGGCTGCCGGTCTTCTACCAAGACCTCCTCCGGACCTGGAAGCTCTTTTCAACGACCAGGTCCGTGGCGGCCACCGTGGGGGTCGATCTCCTCGCGGAGCCCCTGCTACACAACCCCCAGCTCCATGTGCAGGTGGCGGAGTCCCCCGCGGTGCGCCAGAGGCTGGTCTTGGCAGGAGTCACCAGGGTCGGAGACCTCCTGGACTACGACCGGGGAGACTGGCTGGATCCCCTGACGCTCGCTCAGCGCATGGGGCTCTCCAGCCTTCGTACCCCCCGGCGCGTACTTCAGGAGGTGAAGGCCGCTTTACTGCCCGCTGCTCGGGTTTACCTCGACCGGGTCCTGCGAGAGGGCACGCCCCGCCCACCTTCCACCCCGGGCCCTGTGGATCTTTTTATCGGGCCCCTGCCCCGTGGCCCCACTCACCCCCCTCGCCCTTTCACTGCAAGCCGGCTGCCCGATCTGCAGCCGGTTTTGTTCCAGACCGCGCCAAGGAAACATCTGTACACGCTCGTGCTCCACACGCTTCACTACCTCACCCTCGCGTCCCGCCCCGATACGAAATGGCGGGACCTCCTGCCACCTCTCGAGGGTGAGGAGCCCCGGTGGGCCAGCCTGTATTCTGCCCTAGTCCCGAGGCCCGCCGGGGATGTCAGTTGGCGGCTCCTTCACGGGGCCGTGAGCACGGGCGTGTACTTGGCGCGGTTTACCCCTGTCCCCAACACCTGCCCCTTTTGCGGCGTGAAGGAGACCCTGGCACATGTTTATTTGGAGTGTGCCAGGTTGCAGCCCCTGTTCCGGCTCCTCTTGGATCTCCTATTACGTTTTTGGTTGCACTTTTCCCCTCACCTGTTTGTCTATGCACTCCCTATCCGTGGCCCCACGAAGTCGCGGGATCTCCTTGTCAACCTCCTCTTAGTCCTGGCCAAACTGGCCATCTATAAAACCAGGGAGAGGAGGTTGGCCGATGGGATTTCCTGCGACTGTGGGGCCTATTTCCACTCCTCCGTCCGTTCACGCATCCGGGCGGAGTTCCTCTGGGCGGCGTCCACTGGCTCCCTTGACGCCTTCGAGGAGCAGTGGGCATTGTCCGGGGTTCTCTGCTCGGTGTCCCCATCTGGTTCCCTTCGTTTAGCCCTGTGACCTCACTCCCGCTCCTGTTTTTTTCATTATTTGTCCCACGTACTTAGTTAGTGTCCCGGACCTGTGGATCCTCTCCTTAGGCTGGGGGGAGGTCCTTTAGCAGAGGGCGGGCTTCGCCCGCCCACTTCCTGGATACTAATAGGACTCCTGTGCTGTTCCCAACTGGCCTGGGTCTATCACACTGCCTTACAGTGCTAGACTCAGGGAGCTCAATCTGTTCAGCTGAGCAAAGAAAAGGTTAAGGGGGGACTTGATTCCAGTCTGTAAATACCTACATGGGAACAGCTATTGAGCAATGGGCTCCCCAGTCTAGCAGACAAAGGTGTAACACGGTCCAGTCCTGGGAGCTGAAGCTAGACAAATCCAGACTGGAAATGTGGCAGAAATTTTTGCCAGTGAGAGTAACTGGAACAACTTCCCCAGAGTCGTGGTGGATTCTCCATCACGGGCAATTTTAAAACCGACATTGGATGTTTTTCTAACAGCTCCGCTCTAGGCATTATTGTGGGGGCAGGTCTCTGGCCTGTGTTTTACGGGGGGGGGGGGGGTCAGACCAGGTGAACCCAATGGTCCTTCCTGGCCTTGCAATCTATGCATAAAATTCACAGTAGGAGTCAGCTGGTGCTTGGAAATGAGATGAGGGAAGTTACCAGGTGCCACGAATTCACAGGGTCTGTGCTGTGCCCGGCCTTCAAACAGCCTCACTAGCCCCAGATACCAGCAGCCTTAACGATGCTGCCACTGGTGGGACACAATGGAGAGTATCAGTTCAGGACTAATTGCTCAGAGCAGGGCAGTCACAGCCCAAGGCTGGGTTCCTTTGCACACCAAGGCAAACCAAACCAGCCAGACAAAGAGGACTTCGGTCTCACCCCACTGGCTGACCACAAGTCACACAAGCAATTTCCTTAGACACTCCAGTCTCCCAGTATCACCACCAGTGCACTCGTCCTGGGGATGAATGGTTATGAAAACCAACACCCCAATAAAAGAAAAAATGCATGTAAAAAATCCCGATCCCAAAGGACCAAGCCCCAGACCCAGGTGAATATACAAATCAGATCTTACCCACAAATCATGCTGTTGCCAATCCTTTAGAATCTAAAATCTAAAGGTTTATTCATAAAAGGAAAAAGATAGAGATGAGAGCTAGAATTGGTGAAATGGAATCAATTCCATACAGTAATGGCAACGTCCTTGGTTCAGGCTTGTAGCAGTGATGGAATAAACTGCAGGTTCAAATCAAGTCTCTGGAACATCCCCAGCTGGGATGGGTCATTCAGTCCTTTGTTCAGAGCATCATTTTGTAGCAAGGTTTCTCCAGAGGTAAGAAGCAGGATTGAAGAGAAGATGGAGGAGTTTTCAGGGACTTTTATATTCTGTGTCCATGGAAGGATCCCTTTGTTCTTATTGTGGAAAATCCCAGCAACAAGATGGAGTCTGGAGTCACATGGGCAAGTCACATGTCCATGCATGACTCAGTTTGCAGGCCGACGCTGTTGTTTACATGTTAGTTTGAACATTCCCAGGAAAGCTCAGATGTGGGTTGGCCTCTCCCAAAGTCCATTGTCCATTAAGTGTTTCTTCACGGGGCAGTTACTGGGAATAGTCCCTTCTCGAGAAGCTGCCCAAATGCTGCACTGAGGCTACTTAGAATCAAAGCACATTGAGATACAAGTACAGAGCCAATATTCAGAACTTCGACTACAAAAGGATACACCCATGCAGACAGCATAACCCTAACCAGCAAATCATAGCGTCTTCATAGATGCTTCACACGACAACCTTTGTACAATATTTGCTGCAAATATGTAACAGTGGTTGCAACAATGATCTATACGATCTCAGCACTGACAGATGGTGGGAGGGGGAAGGAAATAGCTTTCATTTTATCTGTTCTCTCAGCCCTGACAAACACTGCCTCCTGCTCCCAGCCCGGCTGGTGGCTGGGTCCTGGCTCCTCTTAGCTCTGTCTGCCTGGGCGTTCAATGATTGTAGCTGCCATCAGCACAGATCTGCATGTTCAGTACTGACACCCGGTCCCCTCCCCGCACTGGTCTATAAATGCCCCGGGCCCGGCCAGTGTCCCATGCAGGCTGCACTTGGACTGGCCTTGCACCAGAGCAGCTACCCAGCGAGACACTCAGGTGAGACCCCGGCTTCCTCCAGCTTCCTCCTCCTCCCGCGCTGGGGGCTGGCGGCAGCTGATCTGTTACGGGGGTGGGTGGCCAGGCTTGTCCCAGGTGTGTCCCCTGAGCCTGGGGCCGTCTCTGTCTCCCTCCTTCCTCCCCCCCAGCACAGCCCTGCACGCGGGACCCTAACGCCCTGCGGAGCTGTGCCCAGCGCTCTGCCCCTCCGGGAGCTGGGCCCAGCCTCCAGTTCTGTGTCCAGTCCCTGCTGGAGCATCTCTCTGCAGGGCAGCTCTCCCATTCAACCCCTTCTGCTAATAATGGTGCAACGGGGGTCCCAGCCCCCACCATGGGCTGCAGTAACTATAACCCCGCCCCTCCCCCTCCCCGCCCCAACCACGCGGTGTTGGCTTTCCAGACACCCATTGTCCCTGGAGCTGGAGATATGAGTGTGATTCAAACACCTGTTAGTGGGGAAAGGCCCCAGGGGTGGGGTCAGTGGGTGTTTCATGTACCAGGTGCTGGGTGATAACACAAAAGGCTCCATGTTTCTAACACTAAACCGGCTCTCTAGTCAGAGAACGGTTGCAGAGGTGCTGCACCTGCAGCTGGCATTCCAGCCACGTGCACACAGACTGGCCTCCATCCTGGTGCCACTGGGGCCTCTTCCAAACTGTCCTCTCCTGCCGCCTGTGCCCTCCCCCCAAGTTCCATGTAGGTGGCTACCGAGGGGACCTGCCAGCCCCAGCACTGGGGGAGAGAGGGCCAGCGGGAGATGGCAAATGCCCCTTCTGAGAACTGCTTTGCTCTGCAAATGGGACCCTGTTCCCTGGGACCCAGGTCCCATCTGAGTGACCCCGACCTCCCTGCTGATCCCTGGCTCCTCCCCACCTGCAGCCCTGGTTTGCGGAGTCCCTGGAGATGCTGCTTGCAGAGCCCAGCCACTGCGGAGCTGGGACCTGGCTCCCTGCTGAGTGTCCAGTTCTGTCCCTGGGGCCCGGCTCAGTGAGGGGTGGAGGAGGAAGGGCCCTTCGGACCCAGGCAGATGGGCCTTGAGCTCGGTGCCCCAGGGCTGGGGGATGGGATCCCTCTCAGGGCCCTTCCAGCCCAGCCAGGTGCTTTAGCAAACAGCCCCAGGATCTAGGCACCTCCCCCTGGGAAATGCCCCATGGGGAGGGGAGGGTCGCTCCGGGGGGTGTCCCAGCTTCTCATGGCCCCATCTCCCAGGTGTGTTTTCTCCCCAGGGGAAGTGAGAAGATGGGGCCAGTCACCTACTTTGGACTCTGCCTCCTCGGCTGCCTGATCTTTAACCCCTCGATGGCCGGTGAGTCCCTGCCCGGCCCCTCGGGAAGTGAATTCATTTCCCTCGTCGCTCCCAGAGCCACTGCCCATCTCCTGCTGCTGGGGGGTCACTGCCCGGGGGGAGCCCAGGCCCTGCGGCCCCTCCCCAGGGAGCGGGTGAGAGAAGGTGGGTGAAAGGCCCCCCAGGGTCGGCTCTTCCCATGAGGATTGGGTGGGGTCAGTCCCTGGGCAACGGGCACTCAGCCCCCGTCAGCTCCAGGCTCCCACCCCACCCTCCCGTGGTCCCCTCCCACTGGCCGGCCGTGTCCCCACGGGGTCCCTCTCCAAGGGCTGCTCATGGCTCCGCTCCAGCCCCAGCTTCTCCCCCATCCAGCCTCTGCTCCCGGCTGGGCTGCCCCAGTCCCTGCACACTGTGTCTTTCTCCTCAGACTGTCCCGTTCCCTCCCCCCGCTGGGACACGGCTCCACCCCGTCCCTCTGTGCCCCCAGGCCTGAGAAGAAATGGCGCTGCCTCTCAAACAGCATCTAACCACTGTGTTCTGTCCCCACCCTCTCTCTTCAGGGGTACAGGCTGTGTCCTGTCCCGGGTGCTGGCTACCCTTCCAAGACAGCTGCTATCGATACATCGCCCAAAAGAAAAACTGGAGAGAGGCTGAGGTGAGAGGCTGGGGGCAGCGGGGCTCAGGGATGCTGGGCTGGAGCTGGAGGCTGGGGGGATGGGGCGGTTTAGGGTGAATATCAGAGTAAGTGAGTTGGGTTGGGCTGGGGAATCAGCTCCGGTGGGAGGGGCGGGGGAGGGTTGCCAACTTTCTAAGTGCACACCCCTGCCCCGCCCCTTCTCTGAGGCCCCGCCCCCAATTGCTCCACCCCCGATCCTCTGTCACTGTCCCCCACCCTCACTCACTTTCATGTGGCTTGGGCAAAGGGTTCAGGTGTGTGGGGTGGGTGAAGGCTTCGGCCTTTGGTGCGGGCTCTGGGGTGGGCCCAGGGATGAGGGATTTGGGGTATAGGAGATGGCTCTGTGCTGGGGCAGGGAGTTGAGGTACGGGGGGGGTATAGGCTCTGGGCTGGAGGTGTAGGAGGGGGCTGCAGGTTGGGACTATCCACAATGACTGCAATATCTTTCTTGAGTGATAACAGCTAATTTTGACCCCATCATTTCATATGTGTATTTGGGATTATATTTTTCAATGTGCATTACTTTACATTTATCCACCTTGAATTTCATCCACCATTGTGTTGCCCAGTCACCCAGTTTTGTGAGAAACCTCTGTAACTCTTCACAGCCTGCTTTGGACTTAACTATCTTGAGTAGTTTTGTATCATCTGCAAATTTTACCATCTCACAGTTTAATCCTTTTTCCAGATCATTGATGAATATGTTGAACAGGACTGGTTCCAATACAGACCCCTGGGGCACCTGACTACTTACTGCCCTCCATTCTGAAAACTGACCACTTATTCCTACTCTTTGTTTCTGATCTTTTAACCGGTTACTGATCCATGAAAGGACCTTCCCGCTTATCCCATGACAGCTCACTTTGCTTAAGAGCCTCTGATGAGGGACCTTGTCAAAGGCTTTCTGAATATCTAAGTACACTAGACCCACTGGATCACCCTTGTTCACATGCTTGTTGACTCCCTCAAAGAATTCTAGTAGATTGGTGAGGCATGATTTCCCTTCACAAAAACCATGTCGACTCTTCCCCAACAAATTATGTTCATCTATATGTATCTGGCAATTTTTTTCTTTACTATAGTTTCAACCAGTTTGTCCGGTACTGAAGTTAGCCTTACTGGCCTTGAATTACAATGATTGCATCTGGAGCTTTTTTTAAAAATTGGAATCACATTCTCCAGTCATCTGGTGCAGAAGCTGATTTAAATGATTTAAATGATAGGTTACATACCACAGTTGGTAGTTCCGTCAGAAGTCTTGGCTTGATACCATCTGGTCCTGGTGACTTACTGTTTAATTTATCAATTTGTTCAAAACCTCCTGTAATGATAACTTAATTTGGCACAGTTCCTCAGATTTGTCATTGTCATAAATATGAAGGGAAGAGTAACAACCTTTATGTATGAAGTAACATAAAATCCTTCCTGGCCAGAGGTACAGAATCACTTTACCTGTAAGGGGTTAATCAGTTCAATTAACCTAGTTGGCACATGACCAGAAGGACCAATGGAAAAGAAGATACTTTCAAATCCGGAGGTGGGGGGAGGTTTTGTTTGTGCTCTCTTTGTTTTGTTCCCTTTCTGGATGGTAAGAGAGACCAAGCAGGTAAAACATCTCCTGAAAACATACCTGAAATACTTGTGGCATCTTAGAGACTAACACATTTATTGCAGCATAAGCTTTCGTGGGCTACAGCCCACTTCATCAGATGCATAGAATAGAACACACAGACAGGAGATATTTATACATACAGAGAACATGAAAAGGTGGAAGTACACATACCAACTGGAAGAGTCCAATCAATTGAGATGAGCTATCATCAGCAGGACAAAAAAAATCTTTGAAGTGATAATTGAGATGACCCATAGAAGGTGTGAGGAGAACTTAACATAGGGAAATAGAATCAATTAGTGTAATGACTCAACCATTCCCAGTCTCTGTTTAAACCTAAGTTAATTGTATCTAATTTGCATCTAATTTGCATATTAATTCGAGTTCAGCAGTCTCTCTTTGGACTCTGTTTTTGAAGTTTTTTTGTTGCAAAATTGCCACCTTCAAGTCTGTCACTGAGTGGTTAGAGAGGTTGAAGTGTTCTCCCACTGGTTTTTGAATGTTATGATTCCTGATGTCAGATTTGTGTCCATTTATTCTGTTGTGTAGAGACTGTCCGGTTTGGCCAATGTACATGGCAGAGGGGCACTGCTGGCACATGATGGCATATATCACGTTGGTAGATGAGCAGGCGAATGAGACCCTGATGGCGTGGCTGATGTAGTTATGTTCTATGATGGTGTTCTCTGTATGTATAAATATCTCCTGTCTGTGTGTTCCATTCTATGCATCTGAAGAAGTGAGCTGTAGCTCATGAAAGCTCATGCTGAAATAAATTTGTTAGTCTCTAAGGTGCCACAAGTACTCCTGTTCTTTTTGTGGATACAGACTAACACGGCGGCTACTCTGAAACCTGAAATGATACATTTAAAAATACAGAAATTGTAAGTAAGGGCAAGGAAATGCGTTAGATTATCTTTTGTTTTAGCTTGTGAATTTTCCCTATGCTAAGAGGGAGTTTTATTCCTGTTTTTTGTAACTTTCAAGCTGAGCCTAGAGGGGAATCCTCTGTGTTTAAATCTTTTTATTTCCCTGTAAAGTTACCTTACATCATGATTTTGAAGATGTTATTTTTTTTTCCTTTTTCTTTAAATAAAGTTCTTCCTTTAAGAACCTGTTAGATTTTCAGTGTCTAAGGGACAAAGGGTCTGGTCGGAACTCACATTATTCTCAAGCTTCCCCAGGAAAGGGGGTGAATGGGTTTGGGGGAATATTTTGGGGAACAAAGGACTCCAAGGGACTCTTTTCCTGATTTTTTTGTCTAAATCACTTGGTGGTGGCAGCAATACTGTCCAAAGACAAGGAAAGGATTTGTGCCTTGGGGAAGTTTTTAATCTAAGATGGTAGAAATAAGCTTAGAGGGTCTTCCATACAGGTTCACACATCTGTACCCCAGAGTTCAGAGTGTAGAGGGAACCCTGATAGTCACCTGAAAAGAACGGCTCAGGTTTGGGAATCTCTCTCACATCCTCAGCCATGAAGACCAATGCAAAGAATTAATTTAGCTTCTCTGCAATGGCCTTATCATCCTTGAGTGCTCCTTTAGCATCTCGATTGTCCAGGGGCCCCACTGGGTGTTTAGCAGGCTTCCTGCTTCTGATGTACTTAAAAAGTTGAATTTAACTTCCACTTTTTAAAGGAGGCCTTTTTGCCTCTCACTGCTCCTTTTACTTTCTTGTTTAGCCTCGGTGGCTGTTTTTTGGTTCTCTTACTATGTTTTTTAATTTGGGGTATACATTTCAATTAAGTCTCTATTATGGTATTTTTAAAAAGTTTCCATGCCACTTGCAGGGATTTCACTTTTTGCGCTGTACCTTTTAATTTCTGTTTCACTAACTTCTTCATTTTTGTGTAGTTCCCTTTTCTGAAATGAAATGCTACCTTGGTGGGCTGCTGTGGTGTTTTCCCCACCACAGGGATGTTACATTTATTATGTTTGTAACCCTTCTGTCACGTGGAGCCAGCAGCAACAAGGGCCGGGTTTCGTTTCAACAATACAACACAGAACCTTCTCGAGCCCCCAGCCAGTGACCTGGGACAATTACACACACCCCCCGGGGGCCTCTAACCGGCAGTACTTCCCCTCTCGCAAGCACTGAGTCCGAGTGTAGCAAAACCTTTTAATAAAAGGAGGGGAAAAATCAGCATTAATTTGCATATTAATGCAACTAGGGTTCATAAACACAAATGACCCACCCCCAAGTAAGTTGGTCCGTGTCCTTTTCCCCTCAGGTACTTAAGCTCAGCAATCCAAATGCCCCATTAACATTCCCATCCCTTCTCTGTACCCCACTGACAGTTGCTGTCCTTGGCCAAGGCAGCCCCAGAGTTCAGAGGTTCATCCGCAGAGTTCACCTCCCACCCTGCATGTGTGTGGGGGCTAAGGGGGCACCTTACACGCTGCACTGCTCAGGCACCCGATTGTCACCACAACGGTCGATTGCGGCGTGTCTCTGTGGGGCTCTGCTCTGGCCCTCGCCACCAGCCTCTCTGCCCGTTGCCCTGCTGCCCACTTGCCATGCCTGTTTCATTGCTGTGTAGGCTTCCGGGCTTGGCTGCAGCCCGGGCTCCAGGACCGTGTGAGATCTGCCAGGAAATCCCCTCGGCCAGGGCTGCACTGAGCTCATGTGGTGCTAATTGCTCACGGGCACAAGCCGAGCGCCTGGCAGAGTCCGAGTGCCTGGGTCAGCACAGTGCCCTTCATCCGCCCCACCCGTGCTCTCCTCCCAGCATGACAGCGGGTGGGTCTGGCAGAGCCATGGCCCAGGGCAGGCCGGTGCTCAGAGCAGAGCCCAGGAGCTGGGGCGGGAGGGATTGGGTGACGCCAGCAGGGCACAGGGTGGCTGTGGCTGTGCCGCGCGGGGTGGGGGCCGGGAACGTGAAGGGGGATGGAGGGAGGGAGGCGGCTCTACCTGCTCCCCCCATTGGTCCTGGGGAGGGGAGAGGCGCTACCAGGGGGTCCTGTCCCCTCACAGCCCTGGCTGCCCGGGGGAGGCAGGGCCCTGGAACAGAGCTGGAGTCGCTCCTGCTGCTCCCTGCACTGGGGCTGGGGGGTATCTAGCTCTGTTTTCTCTTCTCCCAGGCTGAGTGCCAGCACCACTGGCCCGGGGCCCATCTCGCCTCCATTCACAGTGCTGAGGAAAAGAACATGCTGGCCCATTACATCAAGCCGGACTCCACAAAGAAGATTCACATCTGGATCGGACTCTCAGACTCTCAGAAGGTGAGTGCCCGGTGCCCGCTCTGCCTCTGGCAGCCCCTCCCCAGCCCCTGGGCTCTGGGTCTCTGCTCAGTGAGGTTGTTGTTTGGGGCGGGGGTGGCACCAGAGCAGGATTTCCATTGGAACGGGGTGAAAAGGGGCTGTAACCGCCTGGGTTTTCAGTCACAGGATCGATCCCCAGTGCCCGGTGCAGAGTATAAGCTGCTGTTACTAATATTCACGTTCGTGACACTAGCGCCCAGGAACCCACCACACCGGGGGAGGGGGAGCTCTCCAGGCCAGTCTCTAGTCCAGCAAACAGCCTGGCATAGGCACCGACTTCCTGATTTCCAGTGGGGGGGGGGGGCTCGATCTCTGCTCTGCCAAGACCCTGCCCCCACGCCACCCGCTCCCCCGAAACCTCACCCCGCCTCTTCCTGCCCCCACTCCACCCCTTTCCCCAAACCCCACCCCTTCCCGTAGTTGGGACCCTCCTTCCAGATGGTGCTGGGGCCGCCTCTCGCACTGAGATGGCCTCTCCGGGGGAGGGAACTCCAGTTTCTAGGAAAAGGCAGGTGTTAGTAATGGGAGATTCGATCATTAGAAACGTAGATAGCTGGGTTTGTGATGACCGGGAGAACCGTATGGTGACTTGCCTGCCTGGTGCGAAGGTTGTGGATCTCTCGAGGCATCTAGATAGACTTATGTGTAGTGCTGGGGAGGAACTGGTGGTTGTGATACATGTAGGTACCAATGTCATGGGGAAGGGTAGGAGAGATGTCCTGGAAGCCAAATTTAGGCTGCTAGGGAAGAGACTGAAATCCAGGACCTCTATGGTGGCATTCTCAGAAATGCTCCCAGTTCCACACGCAGGGCCAGGTAGGCATGCAGAGCTTCAGAGTCGCAATGCGTGGATGAGACGATGGTGTAGAGAGGAGGGGTTCATGTTCATTAGGAACTGGGGAAACTTCTGGGATGGGAGGAGCTTATACAGGAGAGATGGGCTCCACCTAAACCAAAGTGGAACCAGACTGCTGGCACATAAGAACTTAAGAAAGGCCATACCGGGTCAGACCAAAGGTCCATCTAGCCCAGTATCTGTCTACTGACAGTGGCCAATGCCAGGTGCCCCAGAGGGAGTGATCCTAACAGGCAATGATCAAGTGATCTCTCTCCTGCCATCCATCTCCATCCTCTGACGAACAGAGGCTAGGGACACCATTCTTACCCATCCTAGCTAATAGCCATTTATGGACTGAGCCACCATGAATTTATCCACTCCCCTTTTAAACACTGTTATAGTCCTAGCCTTCACAACCTCCTCAGGTAAGGAGTTCCACAAGTTGACTGTGCGCTGCGTGAAGAAGAACTTCCTTTGATTTGTTTTAAACCTGCTGCCTATTAATTTCATTTGGTGACCCCTAGTTCTTGTATTATGGGAATAAGTAAATAACTTTTCCTTATCCACTTTCTCAACATCACTCATGATTTTATATACCTCTATCATGTCCCCCCTTAGTCTTCACTAAACATCAAAAAGGTGTAGAGCAGTTTTTAAACTTGGAGATGGGGGAAAGCCGACTGCTGCATAGGAGCATGTGGATCGGACACAGACTTCTCTTAGGGGAGAGTCTGATGATAGAGAATCTCCAGGGTATAGTCAGGAGCAGAGGACAGAAGAGGATAATGTAAGGGCCGGATCAGATGATAAACAGTCACATAAAAAAGAATCTGGCACATCAGAAAAGGGCAGACAAACAGGGACAAGTTTTTAAAGTGCTTGTACACAAATGCTAGAAGTCTAAATAATAAGATGGGTGAACTAGAGTGCCTTGTGATAAAGGAGGATATTAATATAATAGGCATCACAGAAACCTGGTGGACTGAGAGCACTCAATGGGACACAATCATTCCGGGATACAAAATATATCGGAAGGACAGAACAGGTCGTGCAGGGGGAGGGGTGGCACTATATGTGAAAGAAAATGTAGATTCAAATGAAGTAAAAATCTTAAGCGAGTCCACATGTTCCATAGAATCTCTAGGGATAGAAATTTCATGCTCTAGTAAAAATATAACATTAGGGATCTATTATCGACCACCTGACCAGGACAGTAATAGTGATGATGAAATGCTAAGGGAAATTAGAGAAGCTATCAAAATTAAGAACCCAATAATAGTGGGGGATTTCAATTATCCCCATATTGACTGGAAACACTTCACTTCAGGACGAAATGCAGAGATAGAATTTCTCGATACTTTAAATGACTGCTTCATGGAGCAGCTGGTACGGGAACCCACAAGGGGAGAGGCAACTCTAGATTTAATCCTGAGTGGAGCACAGGAGCTTGTCCAAGAGGTAACTATATCAGGACCGCTTGGAAATAGTGACCATAATACAATAGCATTCAACATCCCTGTGGTGGGAAGAACACCTCAACAGCCCAACACTGTGGCATTTAATTTCAAAAGGGGGAACTATACAAAAATGAGGGGGTTAGTTAAACAAAAGTTAAAAGGTACAGTGACTAAAGTGAAATCCCTGCAAGTTGCATGGGCCCTTTTTAAAGACACCATAATAGAGGCCCAACTTCAATGTATACCCCAAATTAAGAAAAACAGTAAAAGAACTAAAAAAGAGCCACCATGGCTTAACAACCATGTAAAAGAAGCAGTGAGAGATAAAAAGACTTCCTTTAAAAAGTGGAAGTCAAGTCCTAGTGAGGCAAATAGAAAGGAGCACAAACACTGCCAACTTAAGTGCAAGAGTGTAATAAGAAAAGCCAAAGAGGAGTTTGAAGAACGGCTAGCCAAAAACTCCAAAGGTAATAACAAAATGTTTTTTAAGTACATCAGAAGCAGGAAGCCTGCTAAACAACCAGTGGGGCCCTTTGACGATCGAAATACAAAAGGAGCGCTTAAAGACGATAAAGTCATTGCGGAGAAACTAAATGGATTCTTTGCTTCAGTCTTCACGGCTGAGGATGTTAGGGAGATTCCCAAACCTGAGCTGGCTTTTGTAGGTGACAAATCTGAGGAACTGTCACAGATTGAAGTGTCACTAGAGGAGGTTTTGGAATTAATTGATAAACTCAACATTAACAAGTCACCGGGACCAGATGGCATTCACCCAAGAGTTCTGAAACAACTCAAATGTGAAGTTGCAGAACTATTAACTAAGGTTTGTAACCTGTCCTTTAAATCGGCTTCGGTACCCAATGACTGGAAGTTAGCTAATGTAACGCCAATATTTAAAAAGGGCTCTAGGGGTGATCCCGGCAATTACAGACCGGTAAGTCTAACGTAGGTACCAGGCAAATTAGTCGAAACAATAGTTAAGAATAAAATTGTCAGACACATAGAAAGACATAAACTGTTGAGCACTAGTCAACATGGTTTCTGTAAAGGGAAATCGTGTCTTACTAATCTATTAGAGTTCTTTGAAGGGGTCAACAAACATGTGGACAAGGGGGATCCGGTGGACATAGTGTACTTAGATTTCCAGAAAGCCTTTGACAAGATCCCTCACCAAAGGCTCTTACGTAAATTAAGCTGTCATGGGATAAAAGGGAAGGTCCTTTCATGGACTGAGAACTAGTTAAAGGATAGGTAACAAAGAGTAGGAATTAATGGTAAATTCTCAGAATGGAGAGGGGTAACTAGTGGTGTTCCCCAAGGGTCAGTCCTAGGACCAATCCTATTCAATTTATTCATAAATGATCTGGAGAAAGGGGTAAACAGTGAGGTGGCAAAGTTTGCAGAGGATACTAAACTACTCAAGATAGTTAAGACCAAAGCAGATTGTGAAGAACATCAAAAAGATCTCACAAAACTAAGTGACTGGGCAACAAAATGGCAAATGAAATTTAATGTGGATAAATGGAAAGTAATGCACATTGGAAAAAATAACCCCATATATACATACAACATGATGGGGGATAATTTAGCTACAACGAGTCAGGAAAAAGATCTTGGAGTCATTGTGGATAGTTCTCTGAAGATGTCCACACAGTGTGCAGAGGCGGTCAAAAAAGCAAACAGGATGTAGGAATCATTAAAAAGGGGATAGAGAATAAGACGGAGAATATCTTATTGCCCTTATATAAATCCATAGTACGCCCACATCTCGAATACTGTGTACAGATGTGGTCTCCTCACCTCAAAAAAGATATACTGGCACTAGAAAAGGTTCAGAAAAGGGCAACTAAAATGATTAGGGGTTTAGAGAGGGTCCCATATGAGGAGAGATTAAAGAGGCTGCCTAGGACTCATCAGCTTGGAAAAGAGAAGACTAAGGGGGGATATGATAGAGGTATATAAAATCATGAGTGATGTTGAGAAAATGGATAAGGAAAAGTTATTTACTTATTCCCATAATACAAGAACTAGGGGTCACCAAATGAAATTAATAGGCAGCAGGTTTAAAACAAATCAAAGGAAGTTCTTCTTCAAGCAGCGCACAGTCAACTTTTGGACATCCTTGCCTGAGGAGGTTGTGAAGGCCAGGACTATAACAGCATTTAAAAGAGAACTGGATAAATTCATGGAGGTTAAGTCCCTTAATGGCTATTAGCCAGGCTGGGTAAGGAATGGTACCTCTAGCCTCTGTTTGTCAGAGGGTGGAGATGGATGGCAGGAGAGAGATCACTTGATCATTGCCTGTTATGTTCCCTTCCTGCCCCCACTCCACCCCCTCCCCCAAACCCCACCCCGCCTCTTCCCGCCCCCGCTGTGCCCCTCCCCCATGGGCGCCCCTTAGATGACTGGTGTCTCCCCATACTGGTCTAACGGGGAGGTCACATGTCCCCCCCCAAACATCCCTCCCCCGCACCCAGCCCAGGGCCGCCGCACTCTCCCCATCCCACGTTACCTGTGTGTGTGTGGGGGGGCAGGGACCGTGTCCTCCCACTGCCCCGTCCCGCGCCCTGGCACGTTCCGCCGCCCCTCCCGGTCACTGCTCTGCAGCCGGACAGAGCCTGGCTGGGCAGGCGGCTGCTGTTCCCTGCCCATGGGAGTGGGGGAGCTCCGGCTCCCTCCCGCCCTGCCCACGGCACCCGAGCCCGGACCGGGAGCAGAAGCCGCCTCCCCAGCCAGGCTCCCAGGCAGCCTCCAGCCCGCGGTGCAGCAGAGCAGCAGGAGAGGGGCTGGTCCCGCCCCGTCCCCGCCCAGCCCAGCCTCCACCCCCCTTCCCACCCCGTCCCGCCCCCCACCCCGGAGCACCC
The DNA here is from genome assembly GCF_016161935.1 of Mauremys reevesii. NCBI lineage: Eukaryota > Metazoa > Chordata > Testudines > Geoemydidae > Mauremys > Mauremys reevesii. The sequence continues at coordinate 359,666,570 of NC_052623.1, read as the reverse complement.
ACGGACTCTGGGCCTGTGCAGGCTGCTTTCCAGGCCAGGCTCAGTCGGTGTCTCTCCCTGGGGCCCTGCCCAGCCGCTGCTGTTCCCCCATAAACCCTGCACAGAGCTGCCCCCGGCTGCAGTGTCTGACAGTCACAGCCTGCTCCACACGCTGCTCCCCAGTTCCTGGGGCTGCCCGTTGTTCCTCGGTGGGTTCCTCTGCATCCAGCGTCTCTGCTGCTCCGGGCTCGCTGTGCTGCTTGTCCCCGAGCCAGGCCATGGCCAACCCCTGCTTGTTAATCCACACAGTGACCCAGCTGCCGAGGCTGAATGGGACGTTTCTGAGAGCTAGGGGCTTGGCGCACGTGGTGGGTGCTGCTGGCCCCGCTGGCCGGCCGGCAGCCGCAGAGCAATGCCGCCGGTGGCACCGATGGAAGACGGGGGAGCTCCGGGGGCAGCACAGACGCACCCTGCTGCAGCCGCTCCTGTCTGGCCCCAGAGCGCGGGAGAGGCTGGTGTTTCGGGGGGTGACGGCGCAGACTCCTGCACGAGGCTCCCTCCAGCCCACAGGCTGTCGTCACTTGCTAAACACGCCCGACTGCTCTTGGCCTCCTCACTTCTCACCGTGACAAAATGCCAGAGACAGAGACCTCCTGGGCCACGTCGCAGCCTTTCACCCCTCGGGGGGTCCACTGAGCCCGGGGCAGCGTCAGCCTCTGCCCCTCGGCAGCTCCCCTGTACCCGCCCACGGAGGAGCTGCCCACGAGGGACACGGCCCCGTACAAAACCCTGGGGAATTAATAACCCAGAGCTCTGTTCAGGGACAGGGAAGGGGGGATCAGGACCCACCCGAATCCCTGAACGCATGGACAGAACAAGGGGATCGTCACCAACATTCCCGGCTCCTTCCCTCGGCTGAGGTGCTGGCAGCGCACTCCAGGCGCATACGGCTTCTGCTTCCCTCCCCAGCAAACAGCCCAAGGCACACACGATAGAGGCGGGGCCGTGGGCTGTCAGGATTAATGGTCGGAGCAGGAGCAGGATGCGGCTCCAATACAAGGGCCAGAGCCAGAGTCAGACATTAAGAGCCAAGCCGAGGGTCAGAGGCAGGAGGGGACCCAGGCGGCACATCAAGGGTCAGAGCCGGAGCCCAGGGGCAGGGTAAGGAAGCCGGGACCAGGAGCAAGCTGGGGCGGGCAGGACTGAGCAGGAGCAGGGCTGGGAAACAAGCAGGAGCAGCAGGAGGAGCAGGGCTGGAGCAGGACAGGAGCACGGGGAGGAGCAGCAGGCACAGGGAGGATGGCGGCCGTGGCATGAACACACGGAGCAGCCCGAGAGCTGCTGGGCTAAGAGCCGGCCAGCTGCCCTTCCTGCCCAGGCAGGGGGTGCAGTCAGGCGGGCGGCCTGCAGCCGGCTGGCTGCGCTGGGTGGGTCGCCAGGTGACTAATTCTGCTGCAGCCCCTGATCCCCGACAGTGCGACCCCCAGCTTCATCCAGCGCCCCCGTCCCCCAGACCGACCGCCGTGATCTCTGCAGCCCGGAGCAGAGTAACTCTCCTGTGGCTGGGCTTTGGGAGTGTCGTCACGGGGGTCTGTGCACACGAGAGAGACCGGGGGCAGCAGCGTGGGGCTGCGGGACAGCGCGTGGGATGACGCAGCAGGTGCTGCCTGTTGGGCTGTGCTGGAGATGGACGTGGAACCTGAGGGCAGGTCGGGGTGCGCTCCCCTCGGCAATGTGGGGATGGCAGGGGCAGGGGGTGCTGGAGACTCTCCCTTCACTTGCTATTTTCATGCTTCTGAGGGTTGGCCAGGTCCTGGTGTAACTTCAGCTGCCAGTAAATGTAGCCCTAGTTGTCAGCGCTGACATTTCATAGCAATGATCAGTGTCTCCAGGGTCACTGGGCAGCCTCTGCCCGTGCCCTGCCATGGCCCCTCAGCTCCGGGGCACGTCTCTAGCTGTGTAACCTTGGGTTTGACAGGGGCTCTGCTCTCCTTTGTCTCTGCAGGTGACTGGAGGTGGTCAAAACTGGGGGTGGTCAGATGAATCCCCGTTAAGCTTCAGACCTTGGGATGAAGGACAACCTGATAATCGTTTAGGAATCGAGCACTGCACAGTGTTATTTTACAATACGGGTAAGTTGGCAGCTCAGACCAACATGAACCTACCACCCTGGCAGTGCTTTGACGACACAGGTCCTGAAATTCTGATGTGGGCTGGCTCCAGCACGCTCTGGAGTGCAGATCCTGGCTCCTCTCTCTTCCCTGCCCCATGCTGGGAGGGCAGTCAGGAGTGAACCCTTTGTCTCACCTGGTAAAACTGCTGCCCACCGGATCTCCTGGGTCAGTTCATGTGTCTGCTCCAGTGACAGGCAGGAGAGAGATATGCACACGCGCGCAGACACAGACACACACATCCCCCCGGCCCCAGATGGGGACTCTGCTGAACTGTTAAAGGGTGATGGCTCGGAGTCACTGTTGCACCCCTGCTGTGCAAACACTGATCTACACAATGATGTGGGCACCAGAGCTGCATTTGTCCCCCTCGTGGGGTCGTGTTACTCACAAGCATTTGCACACACACCGGCTGCTTGTGTAAGTTCCAAATAGCCCAGACGGCGACAGCAGCTAGCCCAGTGGTTTTCAGCCTTTTTCTATTGGTGACCCCCTTCGCACGGCCAGCCTCTCAGTGTGACCCTCGTTATACATTCACAATGAGAGGGGTCATTTCATTGAATGGGGATTTGAACTTTCCCAGGAAAGCTCAGATGTCGGTTGGCGTCTCCCAAAGTCCATTGTCCATTAAGTGTTTCTTGACTGGGCACTTACTGAGAATAGTCCCTTCTCAAGAAGCTGACCAAATGCTGCACTGAGGGTACCGAGAATCAAAATACATTGAGATACAAGTACAGAGCCCATATTCATAACTTCAATGACAAAAATGATACACACATACAGACAGCATCATCATAACCAGCAAATCAGAACTTTTTCATAGTTATTGCTCCTCCTTTGTACAAGATTTGGTGCAAATATATAACAGTGGTTGCAACAATGATCGATACAGTCATAGTTTATATCAATAACATCTCAACAGGGCCTGCAGTGCCAGTGGGTGTGGGGAGTGATGAGCAGCTCTGGGACTCTCAGAGCAATTCCATTTATCACTGGGACAGGCCTGGGCCTGCCATGAGCCGGGTGTGTTAGACAGTCACACGCTATGGTAACAAGCAGCCCATTGAGCACTGGGCTCTGTAATAATTGATTCACATTTTACTAAAACATTAATTCTTTGTTACTTTTATAAACTATTCCAAAATTGCACCCAAAACATTATGTTAAAGGAACATGAAAGTCCCAAAGTCAAGGAAGTGCCAGACTAAGGCTGCCCATGTAAACTTAACGGAGCCCCTGGTACATGTGCATCATGATATGATTTTGAGTCACAGGCTCACTGTCCGTCAGGCCTGATGCCAGCAGATGGGCACAGCCAGGGCCGCAGTCACTGGACGGGGATAGAGTCAAAGAGCAGCAGAAACCCGCACCCCAGGGAACAGGGCACTGAGAACGGCCTATGCCCCCCGCGGAGCTCCCTGCTGGGCCTGGGGTGCTGCTGAGGGGCTGAGCCCACCCAGCCCAGCCCCAGGACTGTCCTTCCCTCGGCGCTCTCTGGCCTGGCTAAGCAGGAATCCGAGTGCCGGGCAGCCCCTGGGCACGGGCACAGACACCCCCAGAGCAGAGGGGTAACGGGGTCTGAGGGAGGAACGTGCTGCTCCGTGCACAGCAGGCCGGTGACACTGACTCCTGGGGCAGGGACACAAACCCTCTGCACGGCGGCTGAGCCCTGCCTGGGACAGAGGTTCCCATGGGTGCAGCCAGACCCAGGTGGGCAGGGCATGGAGGGGCCTGGCTGGGGGCAGCTCACTCAGCAGGGAGGAGGCAGCAGCCCAGTTCCTGAGCGGGTGCCCCAGTCACGGGGCAGGGCTCTCGCTCTCTCCTCTACCCTCTGGCTGGGGTGGGGGCACATGGGGTGGGGGAGGTAGGAGAAGTAGCACATGGACCAGGCGTCTCCCCTTTCACACTGAGCCTCGGCCTCTCTTTGCAGAATGGGGCTGCCCCAATCTGGGGCGCTCAGGGCTCCATCCCACCCTCCTATTCCTCAGGGCTGGGCACAGGAGCTGGGATCTTCTGCAAGGGGCACGGAACGGGGCGGGGGAGGGGTCACTGTAAGAGCAGGAACGGCCCAGCCTGCCCCACCCCAGGGTTCATTTCTGTTTTTCTTTCTAGGTTTTCAGAAATGGCACGATGTTCGCTGTGAAGACAGACACCCCTTCATTTGTAAGCGCAAACCCTAGGGGAGGCAGGTTGCTTGCCCCTGGGGGCTCCCAACACCTGGGCTGTGACTGAATCGGGTCCCTCCCTCTCCCCGCGGAGACCAGATCCTGTGTCCCCGGCTGCAAAGTCCCTTCTGCAAAGCATCGCTGAGTTACGCTGTGTCACTCCCGCTCTGCTCTGCCCCCTTCTCTCCCTGTCGCACCCACGCTCTGCTCTTCTCAGCCATCTCAGCACAGTCCAGTGATAATAAACTTTCCCTTGAACATTCAGCTCAGTGCATGTGAGAAAGTAGATAAGGAAGTGTTGTTTACTCCTTCTCATAACACAAGAACTAGGGGCCGCCAAATGAAATTAATGGACAGCAGGTTTAAAACAAACAAAAGGAAGTTCTTCTTCACACAGCGCACAGTCAACCTGTGGAACTCCTTGCCAGAGGATGTTGTGAAGGCCAAGACCATATGAAGGTTAAAAATAGAACTAAATAAGTTCCTGGAGGACAGGTCCATCATCGGCTATTAGCCAGGCTGGGCAGGGATGGTGTCCAGAACCTCTGTCTGGCAGAAGCTGGGATTGGGTGACAGGGGATGGATCACTTGATGATTCCCTGTTCTGTTCATTCCCTCCGGGGCACATGGCATTGGCCACTGTCAGCAGACAGGACACTGGGCTGGATGGAACATTGGTCTGACCCAGTAGGTTCATTCTTATATTCTTATGTTCCCATCTGACATCCAGACAGTCCCGAGGGTGAGGGCTTCATGGCTCGAGAGGGGCCAGTTAAGGCAGCACTGAAGGCTCTTTCTGTGAAAAAGAAGAACCAGCAGCAGCAGCAGCAGCAGCAGCAGCAGCAGAGGTGGGGTGTGTCCAGGGGGCCCCCAGGGGTCTGAGGACCAAAACCTGATGTGGAGGAGGAGAGAGGTGCCAGTCCAGGCAGCAGGGGAGAGGCAAAGCCAGCAAGGCAGCAGAATGAGCTTCTCTGTACAACTCCTGGGCCTGATCCACTGCCGCTCTCAGTCAGTGACGCTCCCCTGCCGAAAACCAGCTGAGCTCCCTGGCACCAGCTGAGGAGCTGGCCACTGAGCTGCCCGGCCTCTCCTCTGAGCTGCTGCTCCACAAACTAGCGTAGACAATACGCCGTCGTGTTACAGTGCGACAGGAAGGGCTCCCCCCCAGCCAAGAACACAGGTGCATCCACCCAGATTGCACATCACCCCCTCCAGCCTCCCCACCCCCCAAAGCCAGGGAAGGGGCGCTCAGCTTTCAGCCTGGACGAGGTGAACAGCGCGGGGCCCCATGCTCTGTGCCAGGGCTGGCCAGGAGTGATGGGAAGGGAAGAGCCTCTTCCACCGTCCAACTTGCATCCGAGTATCTCTTCAGTGCTGCCATTTGCATCTTCTCTAAAATCCACAGGCCTGGTCAGAATGGCCTGAAATGTGGGAGGCCAGGGCGGGGCCTGAACCGGACTCAAGGCTCAGTCACTTGAGTAGCCACTTTGGAGTCTGCCAGTTCTATGGCTTGGTTGTCCCACCTGGAACCACTGCTCTAGCAACTCGCCCACACTCCCCTCCCAGAGCCAGGTGTGAAACCCAGGAGTCCTGGCTCCCAGCATCCTGCTGCTCGCTAGCAAACAGGTGTGTGGCTGCCTGGCAGAGTGCGCTGGCACAAGTGGCAGGGGGCTCTGGTGTGGCTCTGGGGGTCCCTCAGTCAGACCCTGCTCTGGGAGGGTACCTATGGCTCCACACAACCTCTGCCCTGTCGGGGGTGGCACTAGGAACTGGGAACCTCACAGAACGTCCCTGCCCTTAGCTAACCCTGCCATGTTCTCCCCAGCCTGACCTCCAGTCACCCGTCCCACGGGGCCCGCAGCACGGCCCCTGCAGATCATTGATCCAGCGAGTCATCGCCGAGGGACAGAGCACGCGGGGCACCGCGCGGGGCCTGTCACAGATCCGAGCAGACACCCCTTGCTGGCTGCGAGGGGAAGCCAAGCCCCCGTGCTCAGGATCCCCCAGCTGTGTTACCCTCCTGGAGCCTCAGCAGGCTGCAGCACAGGCTCCTCCCTGGGTGTCTCTGGCACACTCCTGGGCACCAACTCTCCGTCTGTTCCCCCATGTCGGAAATGTTTTTTATAACATGGCTTTTTGTGAGGTGTAATCACCATTATCAATCTTAAGCCTTTCCCGTTGCGCCTGTGTGGGGCGTGCATGGTACCAGCCCTGTCAGCAGTGGTGGATTCACATACACGTAGGAACTCAGGATACAGCGGGATTTCATGATACCACTTCCCAGGAGCAATGGGAGTGCATGTGTTATACAGGTGTAGCCCCAACTCATCACAGACCCTCTGCCCCCTGCCCCCGTTTGCAGCCACACAATCCGGGCTACGGAGGCTAACGATGCATTAGGGAATTTCTGACAGTTACTTTCCTTTGGACCCTGCCTCTGGCCTCGTGGGTGTTTTGAAATATTTACACAGCCTCCCTGAGTGGGTCTGGAGGGACCCAGCGCTGGCTCTGGGGAGCACGTGCCGTAATCCCAGCAAGCAGCTGACGTGGGTGACTGGGAAGGAATTTCTAACAGCATGAAGAGAGCAAAGGTTTGTGCAGAAAGAGAGTGAAGAGCCCTGGGGGCAGCAGGAGATCTGGGACAGGAACCTTCGTCATCCTGGTGGCCTCAGGGACCAGCCATGCTCTGAGCTGCTTGTGACCCCTGGACGACCGAAAGGGTCGAGCTAAACTACCTCCACCTGGACAGGCCCAGGCCCCGGGGGATTGGGCTCCCTGACTCCAGTGTGATGGGCAGGGGCACACTTGGCTGGAGACCCCCCAGATACAGGCTGGTGGGGAGGCCAGGGGTCTCCTGAGGGTGCCTCATCTTAGGAGCACAGAGCACCTCTTAGCAGAGACCCTGTGCTCCAGCTCACGTCAGGCAATGCAAGTCAGGCATGACAAGTGTGTTTCTGCTCATTGTGGGAGGGAGGCAGGTGGGGGGCAGATCCCTGGTGAGCGGGCGCCACGGGAGGGGGAAGATCCCTGATGAACAGGTGCGGGGGAGGGGGCAGATCCCTGGTGACTGGGCACTGGGGGAGGGGGCAGATCCCTGGTGAACAGGCGCCAGGGAAGGTGGGTGGATCCCTGGTGAACAGGCGTCAGGGAAGGTGGGTGGATCCCTGGTGAGCGGGCGGCAGGGGAGGGGGCAGATCCCTGCTGAACAGGTGGGGGAGAGGGGGGAAGATCCCTGGTGAACAGGCGCCAGAGAAGGTGGGTGGATCCCTGCTGAACAGGCATCAGGGAAGGTGGGTGGATCCCTGGTGAACAGGCGCTATGGGAGGGGGGCGGATGCCTGGTGAACAGGCGCTGGGGGATCCGGCCCCGTTACCTCTAGACTCACTGCCCAGCTGACCTCTAAACTCCTGCCAGTGTCAGAACGTCTCCTCCTGTGGGTTGGGACAAGGCTGCCGGGGGGGCGTCACACCAGCCAGGGAGCAGCAGCCCCCACCCGTGCCGTGTGGGAGCACAGACTGCTGCTGGCTCGGCCGTTGTTTCTGTTTGAACTGCTGAGTGAGGGGACTGGACGGTGCCCCTGCTAGCTCCTTCTGAGAGGTCCCAGGAGGGGGCACGTTGATCCGCCTCTTGCAGCTGCACCATGGAATGTAGAGAGCTGCCGCCAGCCACACCCGCCCTGCGGATTCACAAGTGCGATGCTTTGCCAAGCTCTGCTCTCCCGCCCTGGAGGGGACATGGGCTGCACTGGGATCCGTGTAACCCTGGGCTCTGTGTCTCACGCCCATCCGGCTGGTGGTGGAGCAGGAGGGATCTGGGCCATGATCTGACCCCTTGATGGGCCAGATGCAGCACAAGACTTTCCTGGTCCCTGGTCCCCCTGAGCCCAAGGGCTGGAGCTGCCCTCTTTCCTGGGGTTCTTTCAACCCAAAGCTCTTGCTAAGTTTACTCTGTGCGAGGTGGTGTCAGGAAATAAATCAGGGGACACACGGCCGTCCGACCGATCGATGGCTGCACAAACAGGACAACACAAGTGCTTTCACTTAAAGCTAAACTTTACTTAGTCTCAAGCACTTACACACGTCCGCAACAGGTTAGTAAAACACCCCCAACCCTCGATAATTATCAGAGCTGAGTGTGGCTCTCGAGTGGCACAGTGACAGGCTTCTGTTGGCCAAAGATTTCGCCTGCCAGTGGGGACCCCAAGATGCGTCCAGAGGGAGCATCCCTGAAGAAACCATCCTGAAGAGTCCACTACCTCAAGCTTTCCCCCCTTATTTATACATTAGGAATACGATGGCATGTCACGTAAAGAAAACTTGCTAAGCAAGCAATTTTTAGAGATCAAGCAAGCTAGGGCTGCTGCCTGGCCAGTTCATGGCCTGCTGACTTGGCTACTTTTAGCAATGAGCAACAGTGACTGAGGGACTGTTACTGGTTTGCCAAGATCTCCCCGTACAGTTCCCCTCCTTAAAGGTCACCTTTCACACAAGGGGCCTTTACACAATCGCTGTTACATCTTTCCTGGACGCACCTGAGTTGAGATCCATCGAAAGCTCAAAGCTCTCAGCCAAGACTGAGCAAATGATCTTCTTGTTGTCATCCCATACTCAGCCCACCGGCACAGCAACTGACAAGTGATCGCCTCTCCCATTTAAGGGAGGGGTGATGAGTTCGATATGTTCCTTTCCCGGGGGTAGGAGTGCCGGTGGCAGTAACCTCTAACTCGTCTGTCAGGGGACTTGCAATCGCCAGTTTTTGCACCAGGTCCAGCATGTCATCAGGCTGGTAACAAAAAACACTACTATTTGGCACCCCAAGATTACTATGATGGGGTGTACGGCCAAATCCAGGATGCCTGTGCCAGTGGGGGACCATCCCAATAACGCTTCCCAACAGTGGTGTGACGGGTCCTGGACAATTCTTGCAAATACCCATTTAATTTCATTGCCATTATGATGCACGGTAACCATGACTCTGCACCCTTCCTGTTTTGCAGAATGTAACTAGTTCTGTGAATCAGGGTGTACAAGCAATGTTTGTAAAGCAGTTAGATCCATTCCAAGCTATGATCCATCCATGTAAAGTTAGATCCATTCCAAGGGGCACAGGTGTTACAATAGAATACAAAATATAAGAGACTTTTAACTGCTTATATTTAAATTTGGGTACATGAAATTCAAAATCACATTCCCTAATTGCTACAATATGACAGAAACATTTATTCTCATAGGGATTATAATTGACTTTATGCACAAAATTAACAAAAAGCATAGACACCAACTTCTAAGATATACGCTATAGTTTCCTAGGTACACAAGCACAGAATTATTATTGACAAATAGGTTAATAGCATGAAAGCATTTTCCTTCAATTATTTCCAAACATACATCCTGAGGTTGGAGGGCATTTTTGTTACATTCATATCCAATTCCAGGTTCCTCTAAACAGGCTTCCAATTTTACTGTCTTCCATTTCTGATCATCTTTCACCACCCACACTCTGCGGTCGATAGGTTCCATTATGGTCTGATAAATATTGAGGCCTAAAGCCACAACAGGAGAAACCCATTTTATTTCTGCTTGGGACATTAGCAAAACAAAGACCGTGATTTCCTCTGACTCTTATCATAGGTGAAATTTACCATTTTCCACCAGGCCTGTAACTCTCTTTTAGTTTGGGTGGAATTTTTCCAAATGATGCTTCTGATTTCTACTGGGAGCACCCCATTCCTACCATCCCAAATCATGTCTTTTACTACATCAATCATCCATACTTGCATTTGCATTCACGCCATGGCTAAAGAAGTGTTAGCTTGCAGAGTGCCAACAGCCTGCAAGAGGAGGCGATGCCCTTCCTCTTGGGTTTTTCCTCTAAGATATTTGCTACTTGGGATTGCAGAGAGCTTGACTGATCGAATGACACCTTAATAGGTGTAGCCAAATCTTGGATGTGAGCTCCCATTGCAGTTATCTTGTGTGCAAGCACCTCCTCATGAATGCTGCTAGGACTGCGCCTCCCGTTCCAGCTGCTCCCCAGGAGTCTCTCTTTTCCCTTCTATGTCCCCTGCTAGACCTGTCTGGTTTGGGAACATTGTGTGTTTCCATCCAATGTTTTCAATGCTCAGATAAGGGCAGAACAAATTGATCACAGCCTGGGCTCCATCGCCGAGACCTTTGTCAAGCTGAGGTCTAGAGTGACCTTTCTGAGGGAGTGAGTAGGGTCAGCCACCAATTGCTTTTTGACCTTGGTACAGACAACACAGGGACCTATTTAACTGGGGACCGGTGGGTCCAGAACCCAAATATTGCAACTTTTTACACCACGAGGCCCTCGCAGAAGCCATGTTCCTGTCATGCTAACCTGCATGTTGATAATTTCCTCACTAGCACACCAGACCAACCACATCGCGGGGACAGGTGCTCCTCTTTGAGCATCCACTGGTTCCTGTTGGAACAGGACAGGAGGATTTTCCATTCCTCTCCTAGTGTGACTCTTTGCAATTCTGTTTTTTCCCAATTTGTCTGCTTCCCAGTGGAGTGGGCAGCATCTTCTAATTTAAATTAGACTGTTTTGTCTCCAGGGGCTGTTTTCTCAGGCAGGTCAGTCTGGTCGTATCCTCCATTTCCTCCCACCAATAAATCTGCTCTCCCGGGCCACAGAGGGGATGTTCTGGAATGCATGAGGATAGTGATGTTTCCACCAATCATTCTGGGATTCTTTAGCTGCCAAAGTGGACTATCATTTACAGTCCAAACCATTATACATGTTGATTCCCCACTCATTCCGACAGTGATGCTTATTTTGTTCAAACCTTTTAACCTCACGGAAGTGGGGTTGTGTCCATCGGGAGGTGGAGACCTTCTCCTGAGACACATGTGGGACTTGGAGCAATGTCGAGGGTATTGTTTACTTCGCACTCCAGTGTCTTCCATGTGTGGTTCTCCCATGTCTCGATTACAAGGGCTTTTGGTGCACCAACACCAGAGGAGCAGACCCCCAAACACAAGAATCCAGATAGCAACATACACAACCCAGACCACATCGCAGGCAGGGCTGTTGGACGTCTGCTGACACAGGACTCTACAACACACAACACACATAGACTATTTCCTCCCCCCGCCCAAGAGGGAGGGAGTGGTAAAGCATTTTAAAGCTCACATTTATTCAGACTCTCTGAGGTCTGAATCATGTTTCTCTCAAGCTGAGAGTATCTGGGCCTGACGCTGGGGCCTGGGCATTTGCCCATGACTATCAGGTAGTTTATTGCATTTATTTCACTTTCTGCTGTTTTAATTGTAACACTTAGTCGGGTTATATTTATATTTTCATATGGGACCACTTCAGTTTTTTCTATTATGTCCAGCTCTGAACTTAACTCCTCCTCTTCTGACTCCGAGGGATTAGTTGTCAGGTCACTATCTATTTCTACTTTGGTTTCCCATTTCCCATGAATGATTACGCTCTCCTCCTGCAGGAACCAAAAATAGGCATCCCTCTCGTCTAAGACTGACTGGGATGGTTTCCCTTCCATCGTTTTAGCTGTGAGGAGTGAAACCACTTCAGAATGTTTTTCTTTCCTGACCGAATTTCCAGCTGATAGACAGTGGGACTGGCCTTGTTACAGATTCTAACAGGTCCTGCCCAGATGGGACTGAGATTACGTGCTCTTTCCTTTCCTTGTCGATACAGAACCATGTCTCCTTCCTGCCATTCTTGGGGATTTAGGACTGGACCCATTCTTCTGTCCATTTTCCGAATGTTGGTTCCCAAGGCTGTAGCGACCTGCCGACGGGTGTCAGCAACAACTTTTAACAGCTGCTGCATCCATTGGTCCGTGAGGATGCAGAGTTGTAGGTTGTCAGGTGGTGTCCCATCCACCCATCACTGTTCTGGGAGACACACATCTCTCCCAGTCATCGCCTTGAATGGAGTTACTCCGTGCGATGCCACGGACCCCCTGGTAGCCACCAGGATGAACGGCAGCGTTTGGTCCCAATCCTTCCCTTGCTGGTTTACTGCTTTTCTGAGAGCTGTTTTGAGAGTATGGTTAGTTCGCTCCACCTGGCCTGAACTCTGGGGGTGTCCAGCTATATGGAGCCTTTGTTTAATCCCAAACACTTGGCAGATACCTTTTGTGATTTCCCCAATAAAGTGAGTCCCTTGGTCTGAATCAGTGTCCCTTGGGCTGCCCCATCTGGTTATTCCTTGTTCAGTGAGCACCCGAGCTGTGGCTTGAGCTGTATTATGTCGAGTGGGGATGGCCTCAATCCAACAATCACCAGACAATACTGATTATCCCTTGGCACCCTGGGTAGGAGCCCAATAAAAGCAATTTGCAGGCGGGCCCTTGCCCCTCTATTCTCGGATGTCTCAGAGGTCCTTTGATTATTTGGGGATCAGCATTATTGGCTGCACATGGCAGACAGTTATTTACAAACTGCTCCACGTCGCTGCTCATGTGTGGCCACCAGCCGGCAGCCTGCAATCGGGTTAAGGTTTTCTCTACTCCTCGGTGTCCCCCATCGCGAGCTAGGGAGATCAGTCCTGTTCTTAAGGCTGCAGGAACCACCCGGACTGCTTCTGGTTCCCCGTCCTTAGTTGCTAGAATTAATTTTGATTCATTCTCCACACTTTCCGCTCCCGGTGCTTTCCCTTTGTCACTAACTCTGCCAGCCTGGGGTCCTGGCTTTGGAGGGTTATTAAGTCTATTTGAACTGAGTCTCCTTTTCTGGCTGCTGCTATAGGAGCTATACCTCCCCCATTTCTTGGCTGCCACAATTTTCCCTCTCTGGCCTCCCTCCTTGCTTCCTCATCTGCCCGATTATTCCATTTTGACTCCTCAGTCCCCTTCTTGTGTGCTCTGACTTTTCCCATGTCTACCACAGTATCCCAGCCTCTGCCAACGCCCACACATATGTCAGTTTGCCAGCATGGGCTATGGGTTCCCATCTGCAGACCTCATCCCTCTCTTTTTCCAGTCTGGAACCCAATCCCCTAGGGACTGAAGGACCCAGCCTGAGTCTGTGAATATGACGACCTCCTGAGTGGTGAGGGTGTTCTCAAGGGCTACTGCTCTAGCCACAAATTCAGCTGCTTGGGCAGAGTATGGTGCACGCTGTCCGTTCGGCACCTCGCCCGTAGGCACTTTTACAGCAGTGAAGCCTGCATGCGGATGGCTGCTTTTGTAAAAACAAGAGTTCCACACCCAGCTAGATTGCCTCAGTGCTCCCTGAGTCACTCACAAATCACACAGAGAAAGGCACCAGCAAATATCATGAGCCATCTCCTTGCACCTCTGGAATATACCATATTTCCTTGCTCAGAAGCCTGCTGGCAGACTCTGCATCTGCCTAGCCGTGACTAGGGACTGGCGGACCCTGCAGTTCTCCAGCTGCCACAAAGAGCAGGGGACCCCCGCCGCTTCCGACCTGCAATGGTCAGTGAGGACTCCCCGCAGCTACCAGCTGCCTGGGGGTGAGGGGATCCTGCAGCAGCCCAGCCCCAGGAGCAGAGGGATCCTGGAGCTCCCAGGCACCTCAGAGGTTGGGGACCCAGGAGCCCCAGCAGCAGTGGGTGCTGAACCCGCCTACCCCTCTTGTCAGGGATATTTTTACTGAAAGTCAGGGACAGGTCACGGGCTTCTGTGATTTTTCGTTTATTGCCTGTGACCTGGCCATGACTTTTCCTAAAAAAATCTGTGATAAATGAATTATAAGTGGTAGGCATACAAGGTCAGAGATAGTTACCAAAGAAAATCAAATGTAAGCACAGTTTAAATCTTAAACCTTATTACACTAGGCAGTATTTGTATCAAGCAATGTTTCTCTCCCCACTGGATGTTGCAGGTAGGTTATAGATTTTAATACACAGGCTTCCCCTTTAAGCCTGGGATCAGTCTCCTCAGTTCAAGTCTTTGTCTTCTCAGTGGTCTTGTTGCTTCTGGTGTAGGTGGGGGAGGAGAAAGGCAAAATCACGGTGCCGCTGTCCCCTATTTTATATCCTCAGTCCATGTGCCTGGAAAACACGAGCCCAGACATGTCCTGGTGGGATTTGCTTTGTCACGCTGAGCAATCCCCTATTGTGTGAAGCTTCCACAGCCCTCTTAGAGCATTGTAAGAGCCCTTCTTTACAACACCCCCGCTGATTACTGGTCACTGAACACCCTCCTGGGAAGGGATCGCCACTCTCGTTGTCACTGGAGAACCAGTAGTAGTGACTCTCAAACTTACAACATATTTCAGTGACAGCCATACAGCAAAATCTCACACCTTCACTCACACTAATGATATACATCTTTGGACAGAACAATGGGATTCATCAGATCATGACCGTTCATGTGATATCTTCCCTGGGATGCTCTGTATGAAATATGAGCATTGTGCAGCAGGAAAAGTGTAAGAGGAAAAACAGTTCAAGACAGTTGGCAGTTTTTCAGAGAGACATTATAAGGGCACAAGAACAAACTATCCCACTGCGTAGGAAAGACAGGAAGTGTGACAAGAGCCCACCCTGGCTTACCCAGGAGACCTTCAGTGACCTGAAATTCAAAAAAGTGGCCTACAAAAAGTGGAAACTAGGTCAAATTACAAAGGCTGAATATGAACAAACAACACAAAGTATGTAGGGGAAAAATTAGACAAGCCAAAGTGCAAAACAAAATTAAATTGCTTAGAAACATCGAGGGAACCAGAAAACATTCCATAAATACTTTAGAAGCAAGAGGAAGACGAAGGGCAGCGTAGGCCCATTACTCAGTGATGGGGGGGAAATAATAACAGAAAATGTGGAAATGGCAGAAGTGTTAAATGACTTTTTTGTTTCGGTTTTCACTAAAAAGGTGAGTAGCAATTGGACGTCTAACACAGTGAATGCCAGTGAGAATGAGGGAGGATCAGAGGCTAAAATAGGGAAAGAAGAAGGTGAACATTATTTAGACAGGTTATGTCTTCATGGCAGCAGGGCCTGATGAAATACATCCTGGAACACTCCAGGAGCTGGCTGAGGAGACATCTGAGCCATGAGCGATTGTCTCTGAAAAGTCCTGGAGGACGGAAGAGATTCCAGAGGGCTGGAAAAAGGCAAATAAAGTGCCCATCTCCTGTGATCGTTTGGACCCCTTGGGAAGTCACCTGATGGCTGGGATACCACTGAGTCCACCTGTTCTGCAGCCATGGGCCCCCTTTGGCCTGGCTTGCTGAGCCAGGCTCCTAACACCTCCTCTCACACGCACAGGCAGGGCCATGCCCAGCTGCAGATCAGCTCTGGGCAGACTCAGCTTCAGGGACTTGCAGATATGTACATGTGTCTCTGCCCCAACAAATAATGCAACTGCAAACACAAAGAATTTCCTTTTCTTAATCACAGTTTGGTTTTTCATTTTCATGTTTATTTTTTATTCAAAGACAGAAAAATGTAAGGGGAAACCTCAACATTAAGATTAAGGTAATATTAATAACATGTTAATTTCTTCTTTGGGTTTTTATAAACTTGTTTGCACTTTTAAATATAGTGATAAAAATGTCATAGCACAAATGTTTAAACAGAACAATTTATGCATAAAGCTAACCGAACCATCGCAACAGATTTCCACCTTTTCAGTGTCTCCATCTTTGTCTCCCAAACACAACCAAGTGTCAGAAAACGTTAATACCTTCAAATTATTTGCCTCAACCTGTATTTAAAATTCATTTTGGTTTAATTTTTATTCTCTTTTAGTTATGTTAAAGGGAAGCTAATGTTTGCGCTTCTAAACCAGTGGTCCCCACACTTTCCGTGTGGCGGGCACCGGGTGACGAGCCACCGAGTAGCGTGGGCGCCAGACAAGCAGCCACCGAAGTCTCGCCAGGGCAGAGGGTGGCCACCGAAATGCCAGAGAAGCAGAATCATGAGAGGCCACGAAAATCAAGAGCAGAATCAGCGCATTTCGGCAGCGGCACTTCTTGATGGCGCTAGCTTCGGCGGAGGCTGCTTGTCTGGTGGCCAGCAGGCGGGCGCACAGAGATGCCTGTTCCAAACAGTTAACAAAAGTGAAATTGGGACCACAAGCAAATTAACTCTAAAAAGCTTGTTAAAATTATGTTACTAACTCTTTTGCTAAAACAGTGTTCCAGAAGGGAAAGCGACACACCTTCTCCTGGAAGATTTTGAGCATCTAGTTTAGCCGTTGAGCATCACATTTAGTATGAAATATTAGTAATGCACCTCAAGGGAAAACGAATGTCTACCCAACAATTGCAAAAGCCTCTGTGTGTATAGCTTGCGTTTTAACAGATTTGATCCCTATTACATTGCAAAGACACTAAATTAATCTGTATATTAAATTTGGGTTACTAAAAACAAGAGAAATGTAAAAAACAGACAAACAAAACCTTTATTATTTTAACTAACTTAAGCTGTTTAAGGTTGCACCCCACAGAGCACCAGAAGATATCGCACCACAAGGACACCAGAAGACATCTGTATACAGCGAAGGAACCCCCAAGCATCAAGAAGAGAAAAATGAAGTGCTTTATAAATAAGAGACTGGTCATTTACTCCTCAGTCTACCATATATGGACAATTCAGTTGGCAATTAGCCAAAAACCACCATCAGTTAAGTTAAACTTGGCTACTATGTAAAAGCAACTGTATTAGGCTATGGCTACACTTACACTTCAAAGCGCTGTCCGTACTCCACCTCCCTGTGGGGAATAATGTACAATGCTGGGAGCCGCGCTCCCAGCGCTGGGGCTTTGACCACACTGGCGCTAGCGCAGCAATAATCTGCAGCGCTGGAGAGGGTGTGTTTTCACACCCTGCTGCAGCGCTGCAAATTTGCAAGGGTAGCCATAGCCTTAGTGCTGTATTGTTGTATTATTGCTGTACATCATTTTCAATGTCCATAACATTGCTAATTTGTTTAATCACCACACAGGTGAAAATTAACAAACGAATGGCAGCAAACAACATGAAGACAAGGAAAAAACAAAGTTGTAAACTAAAAACAAAACCAAAAACAAGTTACACAGTAACTACAAATTGGGTAACAAATTGCCTGTTTTATCAGTCATAACTTGGGTCACTGACACTGCAGCGTAACTGAGGCACATGTTATTCAAAACACTCTTGATCAGTGTCTGGATCCTAATACTTGATCAATTGGTTACTGTCCATTCAGTAGGTTATCTGGAAGGCAGCATCCATAAGAAACAACTGGATCTCCATCAACTATTGGTGTATCACAGAGCAATGCAATCCAGGGAACGGAAGCTAGCAGTTCCTGCATCCTGCCCAGCACAGCTTACCAGAGGGAGACAACCAGCAGTCAGGGTGACTGTAGCGAGGCGGGGTGGCTCCCCTCCTCCCCAGGGAGGGTTGAGTCCCGGCTGCACAACTTTACAGTGACCCATAACATAAATGGGCAGTACGGTGTAGTAACTAATTACAAACCAGTTATATATAACGGCCTCATTTGTAGTGTCACTACCCCAAATTTCTGTTCTCTTCTCATAGACATAATTCTGGGGGACACACTATAACGACCCCTATCCCAGTATTTCAAACCCTCAACCTACTGCGAATGACAATACAGGTGATAACTGCAATTGCCCTAATAGGAGAGTGTTTCTGTCTGCGGCACCAAAGTAAAGGGGACAGAGTACACAGCAGACTGGAAAGACATGGCTTTGCTTGGCAATAAGGTGGTGTCATATGTACACATACAGACTATACATATAGACCCATCTACGCTACAAATATATAAGCCAGCTCCATATTATCCATATATGTTAAATATCTGGGAGTGCCTCTAAGGCTCAGTCATAATGCTACATTCCTCAGTCATGGTCCCGGGCCTAACGTTCCCAGGCCCACCATAAGGGACTAAAAATACCTGGATAATAAATTCTGTCTATCAGTCATACGAGGGAATTTGCAGACTAAACAGACAAGTGGGGCATGAGTGTATGGATGGTAAAATAAGGTACCCACATAACAGTGTTTAGCCCACTGGGTTATCTTTAGTCCAGGCATTATGCGTTTTCGGGATGATGGGTAAACATCCCCCCTCCATAAAAAGAGAAAAAAATGGGGGAATGTGGTAAGATGAGGCCTGAGACATAAACCCTTATATTAGAGGCCTGGTATGAGGCCTGAGGCCTGAGCTAAAGTAATGGTCCAGACTTTGCTAACATAAAGCAAAGTGAAGCTGTGAGCCAGAGGCAGGCCCTGCTCACAGAAGCTGGGAAGGAAAGGGCTCATGCTGCAAAAACACACATACCTAAAAGGTACTGGACACGAGAGATACAAACATGTGCCAGCATGGCACCAAGAACCCTCCATAGTTGCACATTCCACACATAACAAGGAACAGGCTGACCCATCCCAATGACAGGGGCAAAAGGGTAATATGGTGGCTAGAACTGTTTGTTCGAACCAACATGTACAAGGTGAGAGGCGGCACCTTACTACATAGACGGGTTGCACCTCAATACGTCAGCAGTGATGTGTAACTGGTTTGTTCCTGTGTATAAGAATGCACCCCTGAGGAGTTGTCTTTGTCTGGCCTAAGGGGCAGTGGAGAATCTCGCCATGGACTGAGCCTTGTCAGGGGCACAAATTCTTGGCATGTCCTGTAGAGTCTGCAGGAAACGATTATTGTGCTTCGTTTGACAATAAAACTGGCTGGGAGCCATCGTTCCATATTGGAGTCTGTGGTCATTGGGGGTTCTCTCAGGGTTTGCTGGGTCAGCGATCTGTGCAGAGCCGGGGCAGCACACAGAGGGAACACACATGCAGCCAACTGCTATCATCATTTAACAGAGCAGAGCAGCACACCGGTGACATCTGACGACAGAAGGCATTTCACACTTCTGACTGGTCCTTTTCTGTTCCATTTAACTAACTTCCCCATTTTTGGGTAGTTCCCCTTTCTGAAGTGAAACGCTGCTGTGGTGGTTTCTTTGGCATTCTTCCCTGCTGCCATGGAAGTTAAATTTAATTGTATTAGGGTTGCTATTACTGAGAAATGCAGCTATATTCACCTCTTGGAAGAGATCCTGTGCTTCACTAAATCAAGAACTGCCTCGCCGCTTGTGGGTTCCAGGACTAGCTGCTCCAAGCAGCAGTCAATAGTGTGTTCCAGGCCCCATTAAGTGCCCCCATGACATATTCCACACACCCCATATAGTGCTCTATAGATTTCACTGATATCCACATCAAAACAGGGGGCGATATTTTAGAGAAGTTGAAAAGAGATGGTTCACACATGGCTGATTACGAGGGACAAAGCTTTGGCACCAGAGCTAACGTGGCTGCAGCATAACAAGGTGTTACCAATCGAATTCAGCAGGTAATTAGTAGGCGCCTTTCATCCCAAGTGCTGCCCACTCCCTGAAGCTTGTTGGAGAAGCTGCTGCAATGGGTGTTCCCCAAGTCGCTCTGTCATTTTGGAAGTGTTCAGAGATTGTGTCCCCGGTTCTCCACATCTACTAGCCATTGGGAAGTGCAAAGCGTATTAGCATCACATTGACATGCCAAACCACCACAGGATGGACAGCAAGGGCAGAAGCAATCCATGCGGTGTGGAGTGGCTCACGAACGTGGGTGCCGGTCTCAGGGCAGACTGCCAAGGAGCAGGGCACAAACCCCAGACTGGTTGTGTTCTGTAATTAGCTTTCCCCATCCCAGTAACAAGTATGAACTCCTCAGGTGCTGTAACAGCCTCAACATGGAGTCACAGACTGTCCCCTTGGGCACTCTCTCTATCTTGCCACCCAGGCAAGGGTGCCTCTGTGATAGATTGGCTCTTACACCCAAAATCCCAACAGTGTTCACATTACTCCAGTCCAAAAGGACCAGTCACTTACCCCAGATCTCCAGGTCAATTGCACCTTAGATCCGTTACCAAAGACAACCCTTGTAGCCAATCCTGTGTAACCCTTCTGCCAGGTGGCGCCAGCAGCAACAAGGGCCAGGTTCAGTATCTAGAGGTTCCTTTTCAACAATACAGCACAGAACCGACTCGAACCACCCCCCCCCCCCAGTGACCTGGGACAATTACACAGCACCCCTGGGCGCTTCTAAGAGGCACTGCTTCCCCTCTCGCAAGTAGAGTCTGAGTGTAGCAAAACACTTAATAAAAGGAGGGAAGTAACTCAGCATTAATTTGGGAAAACACCACTGTCACGGAGTGTGGGGGAGTCCGGCCCTGCACCCCTCTTCCTGGGACTCACAGTGACTCTCAGCCAGCCGGTAAAACAGAAGGTTTATTGGACAACAGGAACACAGGATACAGGAGGGCTCGTGTTCAGCGCCAGGACCCCTCATTCTGGCCTTTCTGGGGGTTCAGGGTGTCTGGATTCCAGCCTAGGATCCCCTGAAAACCCAGCTCCCAAACCGAAGACTGACCCAACCCTCTCCACTCAGCTCCTTTCCTTTGTCTAGCTCCCCGGGCAGAGGTGTCGCGACCTCCCCTCCCCCAGGCCCAGCTCATGTTACAGGCTGAATACCTGTCTCTCACCTAATCCTCCCTGGCTCTCCCATCTCCCACACAGACAGCCCCTACTCCATCACAACCACAACTAGGGTTCATAAACAGAAACCATGAGGAAAAGACCCTCCCCTAAGTAAGTTGGTCTGTGCCCTTTTCCCCTCAAGTTCTTAAGTCCAGCAACCCAAATGTTCCTTTAATGTGCCTGTGCCTTCCCTGCACCCCACTCACAGTTGCAGCCCCAGAGTTCAGAGCTTCCTCTGCACAGTTCACCTCCTACCCTGAGTGGAGGTAAGAAAGCACCTTACTCACACCACTGCTTGGGTACTTACTCACCACCCCTCTCCACCAGCCCTCCTGGTGGCCAATTGCCACACTTCCCTCTGAGGCTCCACTCTGGTCCTCTCCACCAGCCACCTTGCCAACCAATCAACAAGATGTCTTCAGGTCCCACCACTTAACACAGCTCTCACTGATTCTAACTGTTAGTGGGGGAGTCTCACCGCTGGTGCACTGGACAGGCTCTTGTATCAGAGATGCTGTCTCAAAGCAAGTCTAATACCATCTCAATGCAGCTAGGGTCCGTGCTGGCGGACGTGGTTCACCCAGACCAGACCTACACCGTCCCGGGCCGCACGATATTTTATAACCTGTATCTGGTCCGGGACCTTCTGGAATTAGGGTGTAGGGATGGTCTGTTGTTCGCCCGCTTGTTCCTGGATCAGTAGAAGGCGTTCAACAGGGTGGACCACAGGTATCTCCTGAGCACTCTGCGAGCGTTCAGCTTTGGACCCCGGTTTGTGGGTTTTCTCCAGGTGCTGTACGCTTCCGCAGAGTGTCTGGTCAGGCTCAACTGGACCCTGACCGAGCCGGTCAGCTTCGGGCGAGGAGTACGGCAGGGGTGCCCCCTCTCGGGTCAGCTGTACGCTCTGGCGATCGAATCCTTCCTCTGTCTCCTCCGTTGGAAGCTGACGGGGTTGGTGCTTCGAGAGGCGGAGCTGCGGCTGGTCTTGTCGGCGTATGCCGACGATGTGCTCCTCGTGGTCCAGGACCCAGGAGACTTTGTGCGGGTGGAAGCTTGCCAGGCCATCTACTCGGTGGCCTCCTCCGCCCGGGTCAACTGGGTCAAGAGCTCTAGCCTGCTAGTCGGGGACGGGTGGCAGGTGAGCTCCCTCCCACCCGCACTTCAGGCCATCCAGTGGAGCGCGAGTCCGCTGCTCTATCTCGGCGTTTACCTTTCTGCCACGCATCCGCCTCCGCCGGAGAACTGGCACGGTTTAGAGGGCAGGGTGACGGAGCGGCTCCGGAAATGGACAGGACTACTCCGGTGCCTCTCTTTCCGAGGGAGGGCGCTGGTGCTGAATCAACTAGTCCTGTCCATGCTCTGGTACTGGCTCAACACCCTGGTCCCGGCCCCGGATTTCCTGGCCAACCTCCGGACGGCAGTTCTGGAGTTCTTTTGGCCAGGGACGCACTGGGTCTCTGCAGGGGTCCTCCACCTGCCCCTGGAGGAGGGGGACAGGGCCTGAAGTGCCTGCGCACTCAGGTCCACGTTTTCCGCCTCCAGGCCCTGCAGAGGCTCCTGTATGGTGCGGGTAGTCCGGCGTGGAGCGTACTGGCACATGCCTTCCTCCGCCGCTTCCGAGGGCTCCGATACGACCGGCAGCTCTTTCACCTCCATCCGAGGGGTCTTCCGCGAGACCTCTCCGGGCTGCCGGTCTTCTACCAAGACCTCCTCTGGACCTGGAAGCTCTTTTCAGCAACCAGGTCCGTGGCGGCTACCGTGGGGGCTGATCTCCTCGCGGAGCCCCTGCTACACAACCCCCAGCTCCGTGTGCAGGTGGCGGAGTCCCCCGCGGTGCACCAGAGGCTGGTCTTGGCAGGAGTCACCAGGGTCGGAGACCTCCTGGACTACGACCAGGGAGACTGGCTGGATCCCCTGACGCTCACTCAGCGCATGGGGCTCTCCAGACCTCGTACTCCCCGGCACGTACTTCAGGAGGTGAAGGCTGCTTTACTGCCCGCTGCTCGGGCCTACCTCGACCGGGTCCTGCGAGAGGGTACGCCCCGCTCACCTTCCACCCTGGGCCCCATGGCCCTTTTTATCAGGCCCCTGCCCCGTGGACCCATTCGGCCCCCTCGCCCTTTCACTGCGAGCCGGCTGCCCGATCTGTGGCCAGTTCTGTTCCAGACCGTGCCAAGGAAACATCTGTACACACTCATGCTCCACACTCTTCACTACCTCACCCTCGCGTCCCACCCCGATACAAAATGGTGGGACCTCCTGCCACCTCTCAAGGGTAAGGAGCCCCAGTGGGCCAGCTTATATTCTGCCCTGGTCCCGAGTCCCGTCGGGGATGTCAGTTGGCGGCTCCTTCACGGGGCCGTGAGCACGGGCGTGTACTTGGCACGGTTTACCCCTGTCCCCAACACCTGCCCCTTTTGCGGCGTGAAGGAGACCCTGGCACACGTTTATTTGGAGTGCACCAGGTTGCAGCCCCTGTTCCGGCTCCTCTTGGATCTCCTCTTGCATTTTTGGTTGCACTTTTCCCCTCACCTGTTTATCTATGCACTCCCCATCCGTAACCCCACAAAGTCGCGGGATCTCCTTGTCAACCTCTTCTTGGCCATGGCCAAACTAGCCATCTACAAAACCAGGGAGAGGAGGTTGGTCGCCTGGATTTCCTGTGACTGTGGGGCCTATTTCCGCTCCTCCATCCATTCACGCATGCGGGCAGAGTTCCTCTGGGTGGCGTCCACTGGCTCCCTTGACACCTTCAAGGAGCAGTGGGCGCTGTCTGGGGTTCTCTGCTCAGTGTCCCCATCAGGTTCCCTTCGTTTAGCCCTATGACCTCACTCCCGATCCCGTTTTTTTCATTTATTTTCCCACGTAATTAGTTGGTATCACAGACCTGTGGATCCTCCCCTTAGGCTGGGGGGAGGTCCTTTAGCAGTGGACATTCCTGGATACTAATAGGACTACTCTGCTGTTCCCAACTGACCTGGGTCTATCACACTACCTTACAGTGCTAGACTCAGGGAGCTCAATCTGTTCAGCTGAGCAAAGAAAAGGTTAAGGGGGGACTTGATTCCAGTCTGTAAATACCTACATGGGTACAGCTATTGAGCAATGGGCTCCCCAGTCTAGCAGACGAAGGTGTAACACGGTCCAGTCCTGGGAGCTGAAGCTAGACAAATCCAGAACGGAAATGAGGCAGAAATTTTTGCCAGTGAGAGTAACTGGAACAACTTCCCCAGGGTCGTGGTGGATTCTCCATCACGGGCAATTTTAAAATCGACTTTAGATGTTTTTCTAACAGCTCCGCTCTAGGCATTATTGCGGGGCAGGTCTCTGGCCTGTGTTTTACAGGGGTCAGACCAGGTGATCCCAACGGTCCCTCCTGGCCTTGCAATCTATGCATAAAATTCACAGTAGGAGTCAGCTGGTGCTCGGAAATGAGATGAGGGAAGTTACCAGGTGTCACGAATTCACAGGGTCTGTGCTGTGCCCGGCCTTCAAACAGCCTCACTAGCCCCAGATACCAGCAGCCTTAACGATGCTGCCACTGGTGGGACACAATGGAGAGTATCAGTTCAGGACTAATTGCTCAGAGCAGGGCAGTCACAGCCCAAGGCTGGGTTCCTTTGCACACCAAGGCAAACCAAACCAGCCAGACAAAGAGGACTTCGGTCTCACCCCACTGGCTAATCACAAGTCACACAAGCAATTTCCTTAGACACTCCAGTTTCCCAGTATCACCACCAGTGCCACTCGTCCGGGGAATGACTGGTTATGAAAACCAACACCCCAGTAAAAGAAAAAGGTTCTCTCGATCCCAAAGAATCAAGCCCCAGACCCAGGTCAATATACACATCAGATCTTACCCACAAATCATGCTGTTGCCAATCCTTTAGAATCTAAAATCTAAAGGTTTATTCATAAAAGGAAAAAGGTAGAGATGAGAGCTAGAATTGGTGAAATGGAATCAATTACATAGAGTAATGGCAACGTCCTTGGTTCAGGCTTGTAGCTGTGATGGAATAAACTGCAGGTTCAAATCAAGTCTCTGGAACGTCCCCAGCTGGGATGGGTTGTTCAGAGCTTCAGTTTGTAGCAAGGTTCCTCCAGAGGTAAGAAGCAGGATTGAAGACAAGATGGAGGAGTTTTCAGGGACTTTTATATTCTCTGTCCATGGAAGGATCCCTTTGTTCTTACTGTGGAAAATCCCAGCGACAAGATGGAGTCTGGAGTCACATGGGCAAGTCACATGTCCATGCATGACTCAGTTTGCAGGCTGACACCATTGTTTACATGTTAGTTTGAACATTCCCAGGAAAGCTCAGATGTGGGTTGGCCTCTCCCAAAGTCCATTGTCCATTAAGTGTTTCTTCACGGGGCAGTTACTGGGAATAGTCCCTTCTCGAGAAGCTGCCCAAATGCTGCACTGAGGCTACTTAGAATCAAAGCACATTGAGATACAAGTACAGAGACAATACTCATAACTTCGACTACAAAAGGATACACCCATGCAGACAGCATAACCCTAACCAGCAAATCATAGCGTCTTCATAGATGCCTCACACGACAACCTTTGTACAATATTTGCTGCAAATATGTAACAGTGGTTGCAACAATGATCTATACGATCTCAGCACTGACAGATGGTGGGAGGAGGAAGGAAACAGCTTTCATTTTATCTGTTATCTCAGCCCTGACAAACGCTTCCTCCTGCTCCCAGCCCGGCTGGTGGCTGGGCCCTGGCTCCTCTTAGCTCTGTCTGCCTGGGCGTTCAATGATTGTAGCTGCCATCAGCACAGATCTGCATGTTCAGCACTGACACCCGGTCCCCTCCCCGCACTGGTCTATAAATGCCCCGGGCCCGGCCAGTGTCCCATGCAGGCTGCACTTGGACTGGCCTTGCACCAGAGCAGCTACCCAGCGAGACACTCAGGTGAGACCCCGGCTTCCTCCAGCTTCTTCCTCCTTCTGCGCTGGGGGCTGGCGGCAGCTGATCTGTTACGGGGGTGGGTGGCCAGGCTTGTCCCGTGTGTGTCCCCTGAGCCCTGACCCTGGGGCCGTCTCTGTCTCCCCCCTTCCTCCCCCCCAGCACCGCCCTGCACGCGGCACCCTAACGCCCTGCGGAGCTGTGCCCAGCGCTCTGCCCCTCCGGGAGCTGGGTCCAGCCTCCAGTCCTGTGTCCAGTCCCTGCTGGAGCATCTCTCTGCAGGGCGGCTCTCCCATTCGACCCCTTCTTCCAGTCATGGTGCAACGGGGGTCCCAGCCCCCACCATGGGCTGCAGTAACTATAACACCTCCCCTCCCCCCGCAACCCAACCACGCGGTGTTGGCTTTCCAGACACTCATTGTCTCTGGAGCTGGAGATATGAGTGTGATTGAAACACCTGTTAATGGGGAAATGCCCCAGGGGTCAGTGGGTGTTTCATGTACCAGGTGCTGGGTAATAACACGAGAGGAGTCCAGGTTTCTAACACTAACCCAGCTCTCTGGTCAGAGAACGATTGCAGAGGTGCTGCACCTGCAGCTGGCATTCCAGCCCTGTGCACACAGACTGGCCTCCATCCTGGTGCCACTGGGGCCTCTTCCAAACTCTCCCCTCCTGCCACCTGTGCCCTCCCCCCAAGTTCCATGTAGGTGGCTACCGAGGGGACCTGCCAGCCCCAGCACTGGGAAGAAAAGGGCAGCAGGAGATGGCAAATGCCTCTTCTGAGAACTGCTTTGCTCTGCAAATGGGACCCTGTTGGCTGGGACCCAGATCCCATCTGAGTGACCACGGCCTCCCTGCTGACCCCCCCTTCTCCCCACCTGCAGCCCTGGGCTGGGGAGTCCCTGGAGATACTGCTTGCAATGCCCAGACACTGAGGAGCTGGGACCTGGCTCCCTGCTGAGTGTCCAGTTCTGTCCCTGGGGCCCGGCTCAGGGAGGGGTGGAGGAGGAAGGGCCCTTCGGACCCAGGCAGATGGCCCTCGAGCTCGGTGCCCCAGGGCTGGGGGACGGGATCCCTCTGGGGCCCTTCCAGCCCAGCCCAGCCCCGTGAGGGATGGGGGGAGGGATCATTCTGGGGGGTGTTTGAGGCTCTCATGGCCCCATCTCCCTTGTGTGTTTTCTCCCCAGGGGAAGTGAGAAGATGGGGCCAGTCACCTACTTCAGCCTCTGCCTCCTCGGCTGCCTGATCTTTAGCCCCTCGCTGGCCGGTGAGTCCCTGCCCGGCCCCTCGGGAAGTGGATTCATTTCCCTCGTCACTCCCAGAGCCACTGCCCATCTCCTGCTGCTGGGGGTCACTGCCCGGGGGGAGCCCAGGCCCTGCGGCCCCTCCCCAGGGTGCGGTTGAGAGAAGGTGGGTGAAAGGCCCCCCAGGGTCGGCTCTTCCCATGAGGATTGGGTGGGGCCAGTCCCTGGGCAACGGGCACTCAGCCCCCGTCAGCTCCAGGCTCCCCTCCCCCCCGTCCCGTGATCCCCTCCCACTGGCCGGCCGTGTCCCCACGGGGTCCCTCTCCAAGGGCTGCTCATGGCTCTGCTCCAGCCCCAGCTTCTCCCCCATCCGGCCTCTGCTCCCGGCTGGGCTGCCCCAGTCCCTGCACACTGTGTCTTTCTCCTCAGACTGTCCCGTTCCCTCCCCCCGCTGGGACACGGCTCCACCCCGTCCCTCTGTGCCCCCAGGCCTGAGCAGGGCAGAGCCTGCCCAGTGTTCCCCTCCCCTCTGCCCCAGCCCCACAGATCCCTGCTACCCCCCCTCTATGTCCCACCTCACTGGTCACCTCTCTCCCTTCCCTCCTCCTACAACCCCCCAGCTCCTTCCATCCAGAACTGGGCCCCTGCCCCGATTTCCTGCCTAGTCCCAGTCTGTGCCAACCCCACTGCTCCCCCAGCTTCACCCCGTGGCCGTGGGTGCTCCCTTCCTGCCCCCATGCCGGCTTCCCTGGTCCCACTGTCCCGCATGGCCCAAGGGGAGATGGGGAGAAGCTCAGGGTGGCAGGAATTCCCTCTGCCCGAGGGCTGCAGCTGAATGGGGTCACTGTGGCTGGCAGCTCCATATTTCCCCCCTTTCCCGGAGCTTGAAGTCCATGGGGCTCCCTGGGGCAGGGGCAGGGGAGGGTCTATCAGCCACCCAC
The DNA here is from genome assembly GCF_016161935.1 of Mauremys reevesii. Classification (NCBI taxonomy): domain Eukaryota; kingdom Metazoa; phylum Chordata; order Testudines; family Geoemydidae; genus Mauremys; species Mauremys reevesii. The sequence continues at coordinate 359,638,656 of NC_052623.1, read as the reverse complement.
TGTGCACTGGCTCCTTCCTCCCCACAGGGAGCCATGGGAAAGGAGCCCCTGCCCCATTCAAACCCAGAGGCCCTGCCCTGCTGGGATCCCTGCTCAGAGCTGGGTGCCAGGGGCCCCGTTCTGACGATGTGGGGTCTGGGCAAACCCAGCTTCTTCCTGCAGCGCCAGGGCCTGGAGGGTCCTGCCAGCCAGACACAGCCCCAAACAGGATCCCGATGTTAATTGTCCTAATTGAAAGCAATGGCTCCGCCTCTCAAGCAGCCTCTAACCACTGTGTTCTGTCCCCTCCCTCTCTCCTCAGGGGTACAGGCTGTGTCCTGTCCCGGGTGCTGGCTGCCCTTCCAAGACAGCTGCTATCGATACATCGCCCAAGAGAAAAACTGGACAGATGCTGAGGTGAGAGGCTGGGGGCAGCGGGGCTCAGGGATGCTTGGCTGGAGCTGGAGGCTGGTGGGGTTTAGGGTGAATATCAGAGTAAGTGAGTTGGGTTGGGCTGGGGAATCAGCTCCGGTGGGAGGGGCGGGGGAGGGTTGCCAACTTTCTAAGCGCACACCGTGCCCCGCCCCTTCTCTGAGGCCCCGCCCCCAATTGCTCCACCCCCCATCCTCTGTCACTGTCCCCCACCCTCACTCACTTTCATGTGGCTTGGGCAAAGGGTTCAGGTGGGTGGGGTGGGTGAAAGCTCCGGCCTTTGGTGCGGGCTCTGGGGTGGGCCCAGGGAAGAGGGATTTGGGGTGTAGGAGATGGCACTGGGTTGGGGCAGGGAATTGGGTTACGGGGGGTATAGGCTCTGGGCTGGAGGTGTAGGAGGGGGCTCCAGGTTGGGACCGAAGGGTTTGGAGTGCAGGAGGGGGTGCGGGTTCAGTCTGGGGGTGTGGACTCTGGAATGGGGCCAGAGATGAGGTGCGGGTGGTGGGTCATGGCTCTGGCAGGGTGGTGGTTCTTGGGTGGGGCCTGGGATGAGGGTCTTGAGGTACAGGAGGTGCTCAGGGCTGGGCCCGGGGTTGGGGTGTGAACAGGGTGTGGGTTCGAGGAGGGATTTGGGTGCAGGAGGAGACTTTAGGCTGGGGCAGGGGATTGGGGTGTGGGAGGGGGATCAGGGTATAGGGTCCCAAAAGCACTTACTGCAGTTCCTAGGAAGTGGCTGCCAGGTCCCTGTGGCTTGTACACATATGGGTGGCCAGGGAGGCTCTGCGCGCTGCCCTCGTACCCAGAGGTGCTGCCCCACAGCTCCCATTGGTTGTGGTTCCCAGCCAATGGGAGTTGCAGAGCTGGCACTCAGGTGGGGGCGGCGCACGGAGCCTTCCTTGCTGCCCATGTGCCGTGGTGCTTCAGGAACCTGGAGCCACGTGGAGTCAGGGCAGGTAGGGAGCCTGCCTTAGCCCTGGGACCCCACTGCGTCGCCGACTGGACTTTTAACGGCCCAGTCAGCAGTGCCGACCAGAGCCACCAGGGTCCCTTTCCGACCAGGCGTTCTGGGGAAAAACCAGACACCGGCAACCCTAGGTGGGAGCCCAGGGATGGCACCTTTCCCACGGCCCCAGACAGAGCCCTGGGAACAGGCTGTGAGGGAACAACCTGCCCTGGCCAGGCTGGGGAGCAGAATACAACGTAAACGCAGCAGTGGGGCACGATCTCCTCTGGACCCGACGCGCTTGTCATGCGCTGTGTCTGCCAGGGACAGCAGGGACGGTCTGGGCCCAGGTTGGGTCATGTCTCCCTCTATCAGGCAGCTCCGGAAGGGCCTGCTCCTTACTCGGTGTTACCAGCACAGCTCCCTTAGCTCCAGTGGCAGGGCTGTGCTGAAGGTCTCTGGCTCAATCCCCATTGCTGGCTGGCATGTTGCCAGGGAGTCACTGCACAGGACATGAGGGTGGTGATGGGGCCCTGTGTACATAGGAACGGCCAGACTGAGTGAGAGCAATGGGCCATCTAGCTCAGTGTCCTGCCTTCCGGCAGTGGCCAGTGCTGGGTGCTTCAGAGGGAATGAACAGAACAGGTCAATTATTGAGTGATCCATCCCCTGTCACCCATTCCCAGCTTCTGGCACACAGAGGCTCTGGACACCATCCCTTCCCATCCTGGCTATTAGTCATTGATGAATCTATCCTCTGTGGACTTATCTACTGCCTTTTTGAACCCTGTTATAGCCTTAGCTTCACAACATCCTCCGGCAGAGAGTTCCATAGGTCGACTGTGCGTTGTGTGAAGAAGGTGTTTGTTTTAAACCTGCTGCCTATTAATTTAATTTTGTGATGACTAGTTCTTGTGTTATAAGAAGGAGTAAATAACACAACACTTATACTATAAAAGTAATGATATATGGAGATACACCTATCACATAGACCTGGAAGGAACCCGGAAAGGTCACTTAACCCTGCCCTCACTAGCAGGACCAAGTACTGATTTTTGCCCAATTCCCTAAGTGGCCCACCTCAGGTCTTGAACTCTTGATGCTAATTTAGCAGGCCAATGCTTAAACCACTGAGCTATCCCTCCCCCAATGGCCTTTTTTACTTTCGCTGCAACCAGTCATGATTTTATAGACCTTGATCATATGCCCCCCCATAGTTGTCTTTTTTCCAAGCTGAAAAGTCCCAGTCTTATTAATTTATTTTCATACGGAAGCTTTTCCATACCCCGAATCATTTTTGTTGCTGTTCTCTATACTTTTTGCAATTCCAATACATCTTTTTTGAGAAGGGGTGACCACACCTGCATGCAGTATTCAAGATGTAGATTTACAATGGGTTTATATAGAGGCAACATGATATTTTCTATGTTATTATCTATCCCTTTCTTAATGATGCACATCATTCTGTTCGCTTTTTTGACTGCCACTGTACATTGAGTGGATGTTTTCAGAGAACTATCCACAATGACTGCAATATCTTTCTTGAGTGGTAACAGCTAATTTTGACCCCATCATTTCATATGTGTATTTGGGATTATATTTTTCAATGTGCATTACTTTACATTTATCCACCTTGAATTTCATCCATCATTTTGTTGCCCAGTCACCCAGTTTTGTGAGAAACCTTTGTAACTTTTCACAGCCTGCTTTGGACTTAACTATCTTGAGTAGTTTTGTATCATCTGCAAATTTTACCATCTCACAGTTTAATCCTTTTTCCAGATCATTGATGAATATGTTGAACAGGACTGGTTCCAATACAGACCCCTGGGGCACCTGACTACTTACTTCCTTCCATTCTGAAAACTGACCACTTATTCCTACTCTTTATTTCTGATCTTTTAACCGGTTACTGATCCATGAAAGGACCTTCCCGCTTATCCCATGACAGCTCACTTTGCTTAAGAGCCTCTGATGAGGGACCTTGTCAAAGGCTTTCTGAATATCTAAGTACACTAGACCCAGTGGATCCCCCTTGTTCACATGCTTGTTGACTCCCTCAAAGAATTCTAGTAGATTGGTGAGGCACGATTTCCCTTCACAAAAACCATGTCGACTCTTCCCCAACAAATTATGTTCATCTATATGTGTCTGGCAATTTTTTTCTTTACTATAGTTTCAACTAGTTTGTCCGGTACTGATGTTAGCCTTACTGGCCTTGAATTACAAGGATTGCATCTGGAGCTTTTTAAAAAAATTGGAATCACATTCTCCAGTCATCTGGTACAGAAGCTGATTTAAATGATTTAAATGATAGGTTACATACCACAGTTGGTAGTTCCGTCAGAACTCTTGGGTTGATACTATCTGGTCCTGGTGACTTACTGTTTAATTTATCAATTTGTTCCAAAACCTCCTGTAATGATAACTTAATTTGGCACAGTTCCTCAGATTTGTCACTGTCATAAATATAAAGGGAAGAGTAACAACCTTTATGTATGAAGTAACAAAATCCCTCCTGGCCAGAGGTACAGAATCACTATACCTGTAAGGGGTTAATCAGTTCAATTAACCTAGTTGGCAGCTGACCAGAAGGACCAATGGAAAAGAAGATACTTTCAAATCCGGGGGTTGGGGGAGGTTTTGTTTGTGCTCTCTTTGTTTTGTTCCCTTTCTGGATGGTAAGAGAGACCAAGCAGGTAAAACATCTCCTGAAAACATACCTGAAATACTTGTGGCACCTTAGAGACTAACAAATTTATTTCAGCATAAGCTTTCGTGGGCTACAGCTCACTTCTTCAGATGCATAGAATGGAACACACAGACAGGAGATATTTATACATACAGAGAACATGAAAAGATGGAAGTATGCATACCAACTGGAAGAGTCCAATCAACTGAGATGAGCTATCATCAGCAGGAGAAAAAAAACCTTTGAAGTGATAATTGAGATGACCCATAGAAGGTGTGAGGAGAACTTAACATAGGGAAATAGAATCAATTAGTGTAATGACTCAACCATTCCCAGTCTCTGTTTAAACCTAAGTTAATTGTATCTAATTTGCATATTAATTCGAGTTCAGCAGTCTCTCTTTGGACTCTGTTTTTGAAGTTTTTTTGTTGCAAAATTGCCACCTTCAAGTCCGTCACTGAGTGGTTAGAGAGGTTGAAGTGTTCTCCCACTGGTTTTTGAATGTTATGATTCCTGATGTCAGATTTGTGTCCATTTATTCTTTTGTGTAGAGAGTGTCCGGTTTGGCCAATGTACATGGCAGAGGAGCACTGCTGGCACATGATGGCATATATCACGTTGGTAGATGAGCAGGTGAACGAGCCCCTGATGGCGTGGCTGATGTGGTTATGTTCTATGATGGTGTTCTCTGTATGTATAAATATCTCCTGTCTGTGTGTTCCATTCTATGCATCTGAAGAAGAGAGCTGTAGCCCATGAAAGCTTATGCTGAAATAAATTTGTTAGTCTCTAAGGTGCCACAAGTACTCCTGTTCTTTTTGTGGATACAGACTAACACAGCTGCTACTCTGAAACCTGAAATGATGCATTTAAAATACAGAAATTGTAAGTAAGGGCAAGGAAATGCATTAGATTATCTTTTGTTTTAGCTTGTGAATTTTCCCTATGCTAAGAGGGAGTTTTATTCCTGTTTTTTGTAACTTTCAAGCTGAGCCTAGAGGGGAATCCTCTGTGTTTATATCTTTTTATTTCCCTGTAAAGTTACCTTACATCATGATTTTGAAGGTGTGATTTTTTTACTTTTTCTTTAAATAAAGTTCTTCCTTTAAGAACCTGTTAGATTTTCAGTGTCTTAGGGACAAAGGGTCTGGTCGGAACGCACATTATTCTCAAGCTTCCCTAGGAAAGGGGGTGAATGGGTTTGGGGGAATATTTTGGGGAAGAAAGGACTCCAAGGGACTCTTTTCCTGATTTTTTGTCTAAATCACTTGGTGGTGGCAGAAATACTGTCCAAAGACAAGGAAAGGATTTGTGCCTTGGGGAAGTTTTTAATCTAAGATGGTGGAAATAAGCTTAGGGGGTCTTCCATACAGGTTCACACATCTGTACCCCAGAGTTCAGAGTGTGGAGGGAACCCTCATAGTCACCTGAAAAGAACGGCTCAGGTTTGGGAATCTCCCTCACATCCTCAGCCATGAAGAGCAATGCAAAGAATTAATTTAGCTTCTCTGCAATGGCCTTATCATCCTTGTGTGCTCCTTTAGCATCTCGATTGTCCAGGGGCCCCACTGGGTGTTTAGCAGGCTTCCTGCTTCTGATCTACTTAAAAAGTTGAATTTAACTTCCACTTTTTAAAGGAGGCATTTTTGCCTCTCACTGCTCCTTTTACTTTCTTGTTTAGCCACGGTGGCTGTTTTTTGGTTCTCTTACTATGTTTTTTAATTTGGGGTATACATTTCAGTTAAGTCTCTATTATGGTGTTTTTAAAAAGTTTCCATGCCACTTGCAGGGATTTCACTTTTTGCGCTGTACCTTTTAATTTCTGTTTCACTGACTTCTTCATTTTTGTGTAGTTCCCTTTTCTGAAATGAAATGCTACCTTGGTGGGCTGCTGTGGTGTTTTCCCCACCACAGGGATGTTACATTTATTATGTTTGTAACCCTTCTGTCACGTGGAGCCAGCAGCAACAAGGGCCGGGTTTCGTTTCAACAATACAACACAGAACCGTCTCGAGCCCCCAGCCAGTGACCTGGGACAATTAAACACCACACCCCGGGGGCCTCTAACCAGCAGTACTTCCCCTCTCGCACGCACTGAGTCCGAGTGTAGCAAAACCTTTTAATAAAAGGAGGGGAAAAAACTCAGCATTAATTTGCAAATTAATGCAACTAGGGTTCTGTGACGGAGCGATTCTGGCGGGACCCAACTGAGAGTGCCAAATCAGGACCAATTGCTCAAACTGGGCAGTTACAGCCCTAGGCTGGGGTTTTTCCACCTCTAAGGCAAACCAAACCAGCCAGACAAAAGGGACTTTGGTCTCACCCCACTGGCTAACCACAAGTCACACAAGCAATTTCCTTAGACACTCCAGTCTCCCAGTATCACCACCAGTGCACTCGTCCTGGGGATAAATGGTTATGAAAACCAACACCCCAATAAAAGAAAAAGGTTCTCTCAATCCCAAAGGACCAAGCCCCAGACCCAGGTCAATATACACATCAGATCTTATCCACAAATCATGCTGTTGCCAATCCTTTAGAATCTAAAATCTAAAGGTTTATTTACAAAGGGAAAAAGGTAGAGAAGAGAGGTAGAATTGGTTAAATGGAATCAATTACATACAGTAATGGCAAAGTTCTTAGTTCAGGCTTGCAGTAGTGCTGGAGTAAACTGCAGGTTTAGATTAAGTCTCTGGAACATCCCCCGCTGGGATGGGTCAACAGTCCTTCGTGCAGAGCTTCAGTTTGTAGCAAAGTCCTTCCAGAGGTCAGAAGCAGGATTGAAAACAAGATGGAGATGATGCATCAGCCTTATATAGACTTTTCCAGGTGTAAGAATCCCTTTGTCCTCACTGTGGAGACTTACAGCCAAAAATGGAGTTTGCAGTCACATGGACAAGTTTCTGCATACTTTGCTGAGTCACAAGGCATGTCTGCCTTCTCTCCATGGGTCAATTGTCTAGCTGATGGCCCTTAATGGGTCATCAAGCCTGCTATGCAGGGCTGACATCAGCTTGTCTGGGACACTTCCGAGAGGCAGAGCATAATACCAAATACAGACAGTACAGAGCCAATATTTATAACTTCAACTACAAAATGATACACAGACATACAGACAGCATAATCATAACCAGCAACCCAGAACCTGGTCTTAGACACCTTATATGACCCCCTTTACTTGAGATTTGGTGCCACTACAGGACCTTGGTTGCAACCCATGTTCTATATGGTTCCCATTTATATCAATAACGTCACAGGTTCATAAACACAAATGACCCACCCCCAAGTAAGTTGGTCTGTGTCCTTTTCCCCTCAGGTACTTAAGCTCAGCAACCCAAATGCCCCATTAACATTCCCATCCCTTCTCTGTACCCCACTGACAGTTGCTGTCCTTGGCCAAGGCAGCCCCAGAGTTCAGAGGTTCATCCGCAGAGTTCACCTCCCACCCTGGGTGTGTGTGGGGGCTAAGGGGGCACCTTACACGCTGCACTGCTCAGGCACTCGGTTGTCACCACAATGGTCGATTGCGGCGTGTCTCTGTGGGGCTCTGCTCTGGTCCTCGCCACCAGCCTCTCTGCCCGTTGCCCTGCTGCCCGCTTGCCATGCCTGTTTCGTTGCTGTGTAGGCTTCCGGGCATGGCTGCAGCCCGGGCTCCAGGACCCTGTGAGATCTGCCAGGAAATCCCCTCGGCCAGGGCTGCACTGAGCTCATGTGGTGCTAATTGCTCACGGGCACAAGCCGAGCGCCTGGCAGAGTCCGAGTGCCTGGGTCAGCACCGTGCCCTTCATCTGCCCCACCCGTGCTCTCCTCCCAGCATGACAGCGGGTGGGTCTGGCAGAGCCATGGCCCAGGGCAGGCCGGTGCTCAGAGCAGAGCCCAGGAGCTGGGGCGGGAGGGATTGGGTGACGCCAGCAGGGCACAGGGTGGCTGTGGCTGTGCCACGTGGGGTGGGTTCTGGGAAGGAGAAGGGGGCTGGAGGGAGGGAGGCGGCTCTACCTGCTCCCCCCATTGGTCCTGGGGAGGGGAGAGGCGCTACCAGGGGCCCTGTCCCCTCACAGCCCTTGCTGCCCGGGGGAGGCAGGGCCCCAGAACAGAGCTGGACTCGCTCCTGCTGCTCCCTGCCTGGGGGAATGGGGGGTAACTAGCTCTGGTTTCTCTTCTCCCAGGCTGAGTGCCAGCACCACTGGCCCGGGGCCCATCTCGCCTCCATTCACAGTGCGGAGGAAAAGAACATGCTGGCCCATTACAGCAAGCCGCACCCCCCAAAGGTGACTCATGTCTGGATCGGACTCTCAGACCCCAAGAAGGTGAGTGCCTGGTGCCCGCTCTGCCTCTGGCAGCCCCTCCCCAGCCCCTGGGCTCTGGGTCTCTGCTCAGTGAGGTTGTTGTTTGGGGCGGGGGTGGCGCCAGAGCAGGATTTCCATTGGAAAGGGGTGAAAAGGGGCTGTAACCGCCTGGGTTTTCACTCACAGGATCGATCCCCAGCGCCCGGTGCAGAGTATAAACTGCTTTTACTAATATTCACATTCGTGACACTAGCGCCCAGGGACCCACCACACCGGGGGAGGGGGAGCTCTCCAGCCAGTCTCTAGTCCAGCAAACAGCCTGGCATAGGCACCGACTTCCTGATTTCCCGGGGGGGGGCTCGACCCCTGCTCCGTCCAAAACCCTGCCCCCACTCCAACCCCTCCCCCAAAACCCCATTCTGCCTCCTCCTGCCCCCACTCTGCCCCTCCCCCCAAACCTCACCCCGCCTCTTCCTGCCCCCACCCCACCCCCTTCCCCAAAACCCCAGCCTGCCTCTTCTTCCCCTGCTCTGCCCCTCCCCCACCCCCGCCTCTTCCTGCCCCTGCTCTGCCCCTCCCCATACCCCACCTCGCCTCTTCCCGCCCCATTCTTCCCTCTCCCCCAAGGGCGCCCCTTAGATGACTGGTGCCTCCCCATACTGGTCTAAGGGGAGGTCACATGTCCCCCCCCCGCCATCCCTCCCCCGCACCCAGCCCAGGGCCGCCGCACTCTCCCCATCCCACGTTACCTGTGCAGGGGTGTGTGTGTGTGTCCTCCCACTGCCCCGTCCCGCGCCCCAGCACGTTCCGCCGCCCCTCCTGGTCGCTGCTCTGCAGCCGGACAGAGCCTGGCTGGGCAGGCGGCTGCTGCTCCCTGCCCATGGGGGTGGGGGAGCTCCGGCTCCCTCCCTCCCTGCCCCCGGCACCCGAGCCCAGACCGGGAGCAGAAGCCGCCTCCCCAGCCAGGCTCCCAGGCAGCCGCCAGCCCGCTGTGCAGCAGAGCAGCCCCTTCCACGCCCAGCCCAGCCTCCACCCCCCTTCCCACCCCGTCCCGCCCCCCGCCCCGGAGCCCCCACGGACTCTGGGCCTGTGCAGGCTGCTTTCCAGGCCAGGCTCAGTCAGTGTCTCTCCCTGGGGCCCCGCCCAGGCGCTGCTGCTCCCCCATGGACTCAGGGCAGGACGCCGGCGGGGATACTGAGTGTGGTCGTGTGTGTGACGTGGGACTTGCATGAGGACAAATCTTCTATTCAATCCACACACTCAGCTGCCGAGGCTGAACGGGACGTTTCTGAGAGCTCGGGGCTGGGCGCACGTGGTGGATGCTGCTGGCCCTGCTGGCCGGCCGGCAGCCGCAGAGCAATGCCGCCGGTGGCACCGATGGGAGACGGGGGAGCTCCGTGGGCAGCACTGCTGGGCAGCACAGATGCACCCTGCTGCAGCCGCTCCTGTCTGGCCCCAGAGCGCGGGAGAGGCTGGTGTTTCGGGGGGTGACGGCGCAGACTCCTGCACGAGGCTCCCTCCAGCCCACAGGCTGTCGTCACTTGCTAAACACGCCCGACTGCTCTTGGCCTCCTCACTTCTCACCATGACAAAATGCCAGAGACAGAGACCTCCTGGGCCACATCGCAGCCTTTCACCCCTCGGGGGGTCCACTGAGCCCGGGGCAGCATCAGCCTCTGCCCCTCGGCAGCTCCCCCTGCACCCGCCCACGGAGGAGCTGCCCACGAGGGACACGGCCCTGTACAAAACCCTGGGGAATTAATAACCCAGAGCTCTGTTCAGGGACAGGGAAGGGGGGATCAGGACCCACCCGAATCCCTGAACGCACGGACAGAACAAGGGGATCGTCACCAACATTCCCGGCTCCTTCCATCGGCTGAGGTGCTGGCAGCGCACTCCAGGCGCATACGGCTTCTGCTTCCCTCCCCAGCAAACAGCCCAAGGGACACACGATAGAGGCGGGGCCGTGGGCTGTCAGGATTAATGGTCGGAGCAGGAACCGGATCCAATACAAGGGTCAGAGCCGGAGTCAGGCATTAAGAGCCAAGCCGAGGGTCAGAGGCAGGAGGGGACCCAGGCGGCACATCAAGGGTCAGAGCCGGAGCCCGGGGCAGGGTAAGGAAGCCGGGACCAGGAGCAAGCTGAGGCGTCCAGGACTGAGCAGGAGCAGGGCTGGGAAACAAGCAGGAGCAGGAGTAGGAGCAGGAGTGGGTCGCCAGGTGACTAATTCTGCTGCAGCCCCATATTCCCTGTGCTGGAGATGGACGTGGAACCTGAGGGCAGGTCGGGGTGCGCTCCCCTCGGCGATGTACGGACGGCAGGGGCAGGGGGTGCTGGAGACTCTCCCTTCACTTGCTATTTTCATGCGTCTGAGGCGTGGGCAGGTCCTGGTGTAACTTCAGCTGCCAGTAAATGTAGCCCTGGTTGTCAGCACTGACATTTCATAGCAATGATCAGTGTCTGTAGTGTCACTGGGCAGCCTCTGTCCGTGCCCTGCCCATGGCCCCTCGGCTCCGGGGCAAGTCTCTAGCTGTGTAACCTTGGGTTTGACAGGAGCTCTGCTCTCCTTTGCCGCTGCAGGTGACTGGAGGTGATCGAGACTGGAGGTGGTCAGATGAATCCCCGTTAAGCTTCAGACCTTGGGATGAAGGACAACCTGATAATCGTTTAGGAAACGAGCACTGCACAGTGTTATTTTACAATACGGGTAAGTTGGCAGCTCAGACCAACATGAACCTACCACCCTGGCAGTGCTTTGGCCACACAGGTCCTGAAATTCTGATGTGGGCTGGCCCCAGCACGCTCTGGAGTGCAGATCCTGGCTCCTCTCTCTTCCCTGCCCCATGCTGGGAGGGCAGTCAGGAGTGAACCCTTTGTCTCACCTGGTAAAACTGCTGCCCACTGGATCTCCTGGGTCAGTTCATGTGTCTGCTCCAGTGACGGGCAGGAGAGAGATATGCACACGTGTGCGTACAGACACAGACACCCCCCCCCCCGGCCCCAGATGGGGACTCTGTTGAGCTGTTAAAGGGTGATGGCTCGGAGTCACTGTTGCACCCCTGCTGTGCAAACACTGATCTACACAATGATGTGGATACCAGAGCTGCATTTGTCCCCCTCATGGGGTCGTGTTACTCACAAGCATTTGCACACACACCGGCTGCTTGTGTAAGTTCCAAATAGCCCAGACGGCGACAGCAGCTAGCCCAGTGGTTTTCAGACTTTTTCTATCGGTGACCCCCTTCGCATGGCCAGCCTCTCCGTGTGACCCCCTTATACATTCACAATGAGAGGGGTCATTTCATTGAATGGGGATTTGAACTTTCCCAGGAAAGCTCAGATGTGGGTTGGCGTCTCCCAAAGTCCATTGTCCATTAAGTGTTTCTTGACTGGGCACTTACTGAGAATAGTCCCTTCTCAAGAAGCTGACCAAATGCTGCACCGAGGATACCGAGAATCAAAACACATTGAGATACAAGTACAGAGCCCATATTCATAACTTCAATGACAAAAATGATAAACACATACAGACAGCATCATCATAACCAGCAAATCAGAACTTTTTCTTAGTTATTGCACCTCCTTTGTACAAGATTTGGTGCAAATATATAACAGTGGTTGCAACAATGATCGAGACAGTCATAGTTTATGTCAATAACATCTCAACAGGGCCTGCAGTGCCAGTGGGTGTGGGGAGTGATGAGCAGCTCTGGGACTCTCAGACCAATTCCATTTATCACTGGGACAGGCCTGGGCCCGCCATGAGCCGGGTGTGTTAGACAGTCACACGCTATGGTAACAAGCAGCCCATTGAGCACTGGGCTCTGTAATAATTGATTCACATTTTACTAAAACACGAATTCTTTGTTACTTTTATAAACTATTCCAAAATTGCACCCAAAACATTATGTTAAAGGAACATGAAAGTCCCAAAGTCAAGGAAGTGCCAGACTAAGGCTGCCCATGTAAACTTAACGGAGCCCCCGGTACATGTGCATCATGATATGATTTTGAGTCACAGGCTCACTGTCCGTCAGGCCTGATGCCGGCAGATGGGCACAGCCAGGGCCGCAGTCACTGGACGGGGATAGAGTCAAAGAGCAGCAGAAACCCGCACCCCAGGGAACAGGGCACTGAGAACGGCCTATGCCCCCCGCGGAGCTCCCTGCTGGGACTGGGGTGCTGCTGAGGGGCTGAGCCCACCCAGCCTAGCCCCAGGACTGTCTTTCCCTGGGCACTCTCTGGCCTGGCTATGCAGGAATCCGACTGCCGGGCAGCCCCCGGGCACGACCACAGACACCCCCAGAGCAGAGGGGTAATGGGGTCTGAGGGAGGAACGTGCTGCTCCGTGCACAGCAGGCCGGTGACACTGACTCCTGGGGCAGGGACACATCCCCTCTGCACGGCGGCTGAGCCCTGCCTGGGACAGAGGTTCCCATGGGTGTAGCCAGACCCAGGTGGGCAGGGCATGGGGGGTGGCCTGGCTGGGGCAGATCACTCAGTAGGGAGGAGGCAGCAGCCCAGTTCCTGAGCGGGTGCCCCAGTCACGGGGCAGGGCTCTCGCTCTCTCCTCTGCCCTCTGGCTGCGGTGGGGGGCACGTGGGGTGGGGGAGGTAGGAGCAGTAGCACATGGACCAGGCGTCTCCCCTTTCACACTGAGCCTCGGCCTCTCTTTGCAGGATGGGGCTGCCCCAATCTGGGGCACTCAGGGCTCCATCCCACCCTCCTCTTCCTCAGGGCTGTGCACAGGAGCTGGGATCTTCTCCGAGGGGCACGGAACGGGGTGGGGGAGGGGTCACTGTAAGAGCAGGAACGGCCCAGCCTGCCCCACCGCACGGGTCATCTCTGTTTTTCTTTCCAGATTATCAGAAATGGCACGATTTTCGCTGTGAAGAGAGATACCCCTTCATTTGTAAGCGCAAACCCTAGGGGAGGCAGGTCGCCTGCACCTGGGGGCTCCCAACACCTGGGCTGTGACTGAATCGGGTCCCTCCCACTCCCCGGGGAGACCAGGTCCTGTGTCCCTGGCTGCAAAGTCCCTTCTGCAAAGCATCGCTGAGTTACGCTGTGTCACTCCGGCTCTGCTCTGCCCCCTTCTCTCCCTGTCGCACCCACGCTCTGCTCTTCTCAGCCATCTCAGCACAGTGCAGTGATAATAAACTTTCCCTCGAACATTGAGCTCAGTGCATGTGAGAAAGTAGATAAGGAAGTGTTGTTTACTCCTTCTCATAACACAAGAACTAGGGGCCACCCAATGAAATTAATGGGCAACAGGTTTAAAACAAAGAAAAGGAAGGATTTCTTCACACAGCGCACAGTCAACCTGTGGAACTCCTTGCCAGAGGATGTTGTGAAGGCCAAGACCATATGAAGGTTAAAAATAGAACTAAATAAGTTCCTGGAGGACAGGTCCATCATCGGCTATTAGCCAGGCTGGGCAGGGATGGTGTCCAGAGCCTCTGTCTGGCAGAAGCTGGGAATGGGCGACAGGAGATGGATCCCTTGATGATTCCCTGTTCTGTTCATTCCCTCTGGGGCACCTGGCATAGGCCACTGTCAGAAGACAGGACACTGGGCTGGATGCAACATTGGTCTGACCCAGTAGGTTCATTCTTATATTCTTATGTTCCCATGTGACATCCAGACAGTCCCGAGGGTGAGGGCTTCATGGCTCGAGAGGGGCCAGTTAAGGCAGCACTGAGGCGCTTTCTGTGAAAAAGAAGAACCACCAGCAGCAGCAGCAGCAGCAGCGGTGGGGTGTGTCCAGGGGGCCCCCAGGGGTCTGAGGACCAAAACCTGACATGGAGGAGGAGAGAGGTGTCTGTTCAGGCAGCAGGGGAGAGCCAGAGCCAGCAGGAAGCAGAATGAGCTTCTCTGTACAACTCCTGGGCCTGATCCGCTGCCGCTCTCAGTCAGTGATGCTCCCCTGCCGAAAACCAGCCAAGCTCCCTGGCACCAGCTGAGGACCTGGCCACTGAGCTGCCCGGCCTCTCCTCTGAGCTGCTGCTCCACAAACTAGCGTAGACAATACGCCGTCGTGTTACAGTGCGACAGGAAGGGCTCCCCCCCAGCCAAGAACACAGGTGCATCCACCCAGATTGCACATCACCCCCTCCAGCCTCCCCACCCCCCAAAGCCAGGGAAGGGGCGCTCAGCTTTCAGCCTGGACGAGGTGAACAGCAGGGGGGCCCCATGCTCTGTGCCAGGGCTGGCCAGGAGTGATGGGAAGGGAATAGCCTCTTCCACCGTCCAACTTGCATCTGAGTGAGGGACCCCCAGAGCCACACCAGAGCCCCCTGCCACTTGTGCCAGTGCACTCTGCCAGGCAGCCACACACCTGTTTGCTAGCAGGATGCTGGGAGCCAGAACTCCTGGGTTTCACACCTGACTCTGGGAGGGGAGTGTGGGCGAGTTGCTAGAGCAGTGGTTCCAGGTGGGACAACCAAGCCATAGAACTGGCAGACTCCAAAGTGGCTACTCAAGTGACTGAGCCTGGCACACTCCTGGGCACCAACTCTCCATCTGTTCCCCCATGTCGGAAATGGGGCTTTTCAGCCATGCTCACGCTTGGCCCAGTCAGACGCCTTTATGATCTCAGGAGAGTGCAGAGCATCCCAAACAAGACACACAAAATGTACATCCCTGCCTCAGGCTCCTCACCACACAGGGCAGGGGCCCAACTCCCCTGGGTTGTCCAGAGCCCTTGGAGCCACCTGAGCTCAGGAAAACAAGCAGCTCCCTCTGCCCCAGGAAGCTGCTACACACTGGGTGACCTCTCCCTCCTGGAGCCCCTCACCTCGCTCCGGTGGCCTTGCCGTCTCCTGCCCATGCTTCATCCCCTTCCTGTCTGGCCCCTCTTCTTGTGGGTTTAAACCAGGGCACAAGCCCCAGACTGGCAGTGAAATCTATACTTAGAGTTCACAAGTGTGAACTCCTCAGGCGCTATAACAGCCTCAGCACGGAGTCACGGACAGTCCCTGTGGATCCTCCGATCCGTCATGCCACCCAGGTGAGCCCAGCGTGTGAGAGATGGTCCCTTACGCCAAAGCTCCCAGCAAGAGTCGAGTTACTCCCGGTCCCCAGGGACCAGTCATTTACTCCAGGCCAACTGCACGGTAGATCTTACACCGAAGGCAACGCTTGTAGCCAGGCCTATCATAAACTATCCACCCATTTATCAATAGGAAACGGAAACAAGAGCTAGTGAGAAGGTTAAAGCAGGTGAGCCAGGCTGACTACAGCCATGTATTTGTGTGTTCAATTGAGGCACGAGGACCTTGGCACGAGCTGGCACCTGCTCTGCCAGCGTCACCCCTACCCACTCCCGAGCACTTGGCCTCTTTTGTTCTCTGCCAGGTAACTTTCCACTGCTCCTACCTTTCCCCCTCCCCTCAGAGGAATCAGCTACATGGGGTTTTCTGAGGATGTTTTTTTTTTGTGAGGTGTAATCACCATTATCAATCTTAAGCCTTTCCCGTTGCGCCTGTGTGGGGCGTGCATGGTACCGGCCCTGTCAGCAGTGGTGGATTCACATACACGTAGGAACTCAGGATACAGCGGGATTTCATGATACCACTTCCCAGGAGCAATCGGAGTGCATGTGTTATACAGGTGTAGCCCCAAGTCATCACAGGCCCTCTGCCCCCTGCCCCCGTTTGCAGCCACACAATCCGGGCTACGGAGGCTAACGATGCATTAGGGAATTTCTGACAATTACTTTCCTTTGGACCCTGCCTCTGGCCTCGTGGGTGTTTTGAAATATTTACACAGCCTCCCTGAGTGGGTCTGGAGGGACCCGGCGCTGGCTCTGGGGAGCACGTGCCGTAATCCCAGCAAGCAGCTGACGTGGGTGACTGGGAAGGAATTTCTAACAGCATGAAGAGAGCAAACGTTTGTGCAGAAAGAGAGTGAAGAGCCCTGGGGGCAGCAGGAGATCTGGGACAGGAACCTTCGTCATCCTGGTGGCCTCAGGGACCAGCCATGCTCTGAGCTGCTTGTGACCCCTGGGCGACCGAAAGGGTCGAGCTAAACTACCTCCACCTGGACAGGCCCAGGCCCCGGGGGATTGGGCTCCCTGACTCCAGTGTGATGGGCAGGGGCACACTTGGCTGGAGACCCCCCAGATACAGGCTGGTGGGGAGGCCAGGGGTCTCCTGAGGGTGCCCCATCTTAGGAGCACAGAGCACCTCTTAGCAGAGACCCTGTGCTCCAGCTCACGTCATGCAATGCAAGTCAGGCATGACAAGTGTGTTTCTGCTCATTGTGGGAGGGAGGCAGGTGGGGGCAGATCCCTGGTGAGCGGGCGG
Organism: Mauremys reevesii; assembly: GCF_016161935.1. NCBI lineage: Eukaryota > Metazoa > Chordata > Testudines > Geoemydidae > Mauremys > Mauremys reevesii. The sequence goes on along the minus strand of NC_052623.1, from coordinate 359,622,018 downwards.
CAGGGGAGGGGGAAGATCCCTGGTGAACAGGTGGGGGGGAGGGGGGAAGATCCCTGGTGACTGGGCACTGGGGGAGGGGGCAGATCCCTGGTGAACAGGCGCCAGGGAAGGTGGGTGGATCCCTGGTGAACAGGCGTCAGGGAAGGTGGGTGGATCCCTGGTGAACAGGCATCAGGGAAGGTGGGTGGATCCCTGGTGAACAGGCGCTGTGGGAGTTGGGCGGATGCCTTGTGAACAGGCGCTGGGGGATCTGGCCCTGTTACCTCTAGACTCCCTGCCCAGCTGACCTCTAAACTCCTGCCAGTGTCAGAACGTCTCCTCCTGTGGGTTGGGACGAGGCTGCGGGGGGGCGTCACACCAGCCAGGGAGCAGCAGCCCCCACCCGTGCCGTGTGGGAGCACAGACTGTTGCTGGCTCGGCCATTGTTTCTGTTTGAACCGCTGAGTGAGGGGACTGGCCAGTGCCTCTGCTAGCTCCTTCTGAGAGGTCCCAGGAGGGGGCACATTGATCCGCCTCTTGCAGCTGCACTATGGCACGTAGAGAGCTGCCGCCGGCCCCACCCGCCCTGCGGATTCACAAGTGCGATGCTTTGCCAAGCTCTGCTCTGCCGCCCTGGAGGGGACGTGGGCTGCACTGGAATCCGTATAACCCTGGGCTCTGTGTCTCACGCCCACCCGGCTGGTAGTGGAGCAGGAGGGATCTGGGCCATGATCTGACCCCTTGATGGGCCAGATGCAGCACAAGACTTTCCTGGTCCCTGCTCCCCCTGAGCCCAAGGGCTGGAGCTGTTGGAAAATTATAGTGCTAATGAAGCCTTTCCGTATTAGGCCTGAGTAAACCAAAGTTATGTTATGCTTGTCCAAACTGTGTTGGAAAGCTTACAGAACTCATTAAACTGAAAGCCGTGTATCTACCTAAGTCAGCTATTTCGCTTATCAGTTTTATTTGGCTCCCCAAGTATATGTTGGCTCCCCAAGTGTATGCAGCTGCGTTCACATGTATGCATCCAAAGTATCTAGTACAAAGGGTCAACGGATGTATCTTGTGTCCCCTTCAGAATGACAAATGTATCCTCAACAGCTGTATGTATCTTGTAGCCCCCACAAAATGATATATGTATCCTGCATATCCAATTATCCCCTAACAGATGCATATACAGGTTCTACAGGTCAACCAAATGACGTAGACAAATGTAGGCTAAGTTGTTTGTTTTGGGGTATAAAGGTAGGCCCATCTGGCCATGTAATGTGTGTCTCTTTCTCTGGCACTAGCCGAGAGGAACACCCGCTCAGCTGACCGATCAATAAAGGGTGTGGTACTTGTCTTCCTGTCTCCGTGCCTCCTTGGTGTAATTAGGTAAGCTCCAGGGGGAAACGAGCCCTTTTGGCTAACAAATGGCGACTCCACGCCGGGACTTCTCTCCCTGTTGGGGGCGATGACCGGCGGCCGAGGACGGCTCAGGAGAGTGGCCACCTTGAGCTATTGGTTTGCTCAAGCTCCGGGTCGCCGCAATCGGCCGGGACGGCTACGCCTCCTCCATAGAGAACTCCAAACGACACGGAGGCAAGACAGTACCAGAAGAGGGGAGTCCACCTGCCAGACGTGGCCTCTCTGGGCGTGGTAAGTGCGTTACCTCCTGGGTTTGAGGATTAACGCCCCCGAAGAGTGAGGGTTGGGACCTTGGGCCCCTAATGGTAAAGGAACCCACAAATAGGAAGGTGAGTGTGGGTAAAAGCTTTCTGGTTAAGGTACCTAGGTTCAGACACGGCTAATGAATAATTCCATTAACTCCACGAGTCCGTGGGCCGTGCTGAACAATTACTGGGACTTAGAGCAGCCCCAGTGCTGGCTTTTCTTTTTGGTAGGGGTACTTTTGTTTCTTGTTCTATTGGTATGCTGGAAGCCAAAACTGTAATCGGGTCTAGGAGCGTGTGAACCCATCTTCTCTCCCCCCCCCTTCTTTTCCGTGTGGGTAAGGGACAGTCTAAACATTCCACCTCACCCCCTAAGGGTACCCCAGCATATTATATGTACATACATTATGGTTCTAAAACCTGCAGGTATTTAGAGAATTGGAATCTTTATACGCGTGAAGATCCATCTAAACAATGCCCATTAAAAGGTACCTTTAATCTAGATAAGATCATATATCTCAGAGGAGCTTTTAATCACCAAAGAAAAGCCTCTGACACAGTGTGAGCAATTTGTCTAGGAATGGGTTAATTTGAAATTCAGCTTGGCAGAGAGATGAAGAAAAAGTTGTTTTATGCTCAAGGTCAAAAATCAGCATAAACTATGTTAAGTACAAAAAAACCAAACAAAAAAAACAACAACTGCTTTCAGCCCCAGCTGGCTGTGGAAAAATAGAGACAGGCAAACTAAAGGCAGTACAAGTTACAGAACTGAGATTACATTTGCAAAGCTTAACTGTTTGGTGAGATCCAACAGTCTGACTTTGTGACGGATGCCGGTGTTGGTGTGGCTTGGTGACACTGGAGAAGCCACAGGTAGCTGACCTGGACTGGAATCTCTGAAAGAGACACCGCAGGAGATTCCAGGGTGTAAAAGAACAGCCCTCCCAAGAGCGGAAGCATGTTGGAAATTCTGAACAAGCTGTATACAGGATAATCTCCCGTCCACCTATTCCCCCTTCTCTGACCGTTATACACAGACGTGGCCAGTCTGGATATGTGTAAGTATGGGGCATTCATATCTTTCTTGAGTGATGTGGGAGTATTCCCAACACTCTCCATTGTTGTTTTATCATTTTAATGAAGCTTTAAAATTTGGTTATATGGTGTATTTTCTCTATCCTCCTGCAACGTCCTGCAGTGTCAGCCTGATCACCTGACATGAGGCATAAATTGGTAACAGAAATTTGTCACAGTTTGGTGAGCAATAGAGAATGGGGGAGCCCTGCAGAATTTACACCATCTATTTGTTTTACCCTTGTTGTTTTATGTTTGTTTTATTTGGTTCTGTTGGTGTTATATGTTGAGGATTGCATAATTAAAGGTGTGCCCATTCTCAGCTGCAGTAAGTCTGAGAACTGGAGAAGGGTTTAGCATTCCTCTCTCCACCCTGGTTGACCAGGAAGGGTGGCAGGTGAAAGGATCTACCCCCAGTCGTAGCAGGACTGGGCAATAGAGTAGTTGGAGAAAAGGAAGCCCTGGCTAAGCAAGTACCAGTCCTTCAGGGACTTGTTAAAATGTAACCATTCGTGCTCAGCATATGCCGTAACAGCAGTGTGTTTGCTACAAGAGGCAATTAAATAGTTAACGCCAGTGGGCCATGCGTTTTGCCCAGGTGGCAAGCCTCACGAGGGAGGACTCGGGTCGTCTTGTGAATAAAATTTGTGGGGAAATTACCAGAAGGGTGGGGGAAAACGCCCATGAAAGAAAGGGTTCAGCGCAAAAAAAAAAAAAAAAAAAAAAAAAGGATCGGGCCCAGGCGGGCAGGCAACAGACAGAGAGCTTGGAGAACAGGTTGGAAACTTTTGAGGGTCTCGTGGAAGGAAGAAGTAAGTGAGTATAAGCATGGGGATTTCAAATACTCAGAAGGATATTTGGAATGGTGATTTGAATTGGTAAGTGGCTGTTGAAAGACAAAGCAAGTGATATAAGGAAAGAGCAAGTGATTTGAAGGAGAGTGAAGAGTTAACTCTGTAGTTGCTGGAGGGAGTAGTAGTTGAACTTTGTAAAAATGCTAAAGAGAAAAGTTCTTGGTGTTTTTTTTTAAATGTTTGTAAATAAATTCAGGCAAAGAAATTATTAGATTGCAATCATTTGGCTATGAACAATTTTGTTGAATTAGCTAAAGAATGTATACAGTGCTGTGTAAATGAAAATTTATTAGGCTCTAAGGCACTATCAGTGGTGATGTTTTCTTTCAGTGTTTAAAAGCAGGAGTTAAAAGTAAAAAGCAAGCCAGAAAGCATCTGTATTAATGCAAATTATCTAACTGATAAGGTAAAAGCCACTGAAACCTGGGCTGCCTATAAAACATATACAAAAAAATATGGGGTAATTCCCCTGTTTTGCCTAAAATCAACAAGGGTATTTGTATATTTTAAGCAATAATTGACTGCCCAGAAGGGGTAGACCTTTGTTTTTGTCTTTCAGATAATCAAAGAAAACTAATGCCAGCTAAACAGCATACAACATACCATGATTTACTGGCAGAGTAAAAATTATGTTTTGTGTTCTATGTTCTGTCTTGTGGTGTCTGTCTCAAGTGGCCAAAATTGTTGTGTTTAATATTTTCATGGGATGGTCTGGTTTGAAATAAGGCAGAAGGCTTGAATTGAAATGCAGATATTTGTTTTGTTCAACTTAAAATACAAAGTGTTTGAATACATCAGAAAAATGTGATATACTAAAGTCTTATGTATTTTCTTAAGTAAAAGAAAAAAACTGCATTGGCCAAATTGCATACTAACAGTCTTTGAAAGCAAGGACATAAAAAGTTAACCCACTCCCCATATTGTACATGGGATCCTTCTGGCTACCTCAGATTTCTAGCCAGAGGGCTGGGGATGGTGGGAAGCTATTGAACTAGAGGTTGTATTGAATGAACTCATCAAAGTGGGTGTGCTTGTCCTGGCTTGTTGTTCCAAAGCTCTGTAATAAGGTTATTTTAGTAGAAGGGTATATGTGGCATACATTAAATAATAAGACTAATGTACTGTATAACAGCAATGTGTATGTGTTCATTGTTAACAAAAGTTGTATAAGTAAAAAGTAAAAGTTTCCTTTGTAGGTTAAAAAAAGGAAGCCAAAAAGGGGAAAAGGAAAAAGAACGAGTTAAATGAGAAAAACTTTAACTAGCAAGCTCAGTCCAAAAAAAAAAAAAAGAGATACACTGACTTCGTTCAAGGACACTTGGCTAACAACCAGAAAAGGGGGGCTGTACAATCTGCAAAGACACTAATGCAATGTGTTAGGTTTCCTTTTTACACAGGTAAAGACGCACTACCCGAAGACCCTAGCAGCCCTGCCACTCCATGGAACCTGGAGACCGAATCAATGTACAGGTCCACCAACAAAAGACTGCTTTGGCTCCACGCTGGAAAGGCCCTTATTGAGTCCTGCTGATTACCAACACCGCTGTGAAATGCCAAAGACTGATTGCTTGGACCCATGATTCTCACTGCAAAAAGACCCGTCCACATCAGGAGAACTCTCCTATATGATTAGCCTATTCCTTCTTCTAGCTCCACTGTGCCTTCTGGACAGCAGGGAAAAAGGACAAGCTGACGTGCTAGCTAACCTCTCCCTTGTCCGCTGACAGACCTACTGTGCCTTTGAACTTTTCTAGAAGAATCAAAAACCATTACAGGGTGATGTGCTGATAATCTCTCCCCTGTAGAATGCTAAACTACAATTGTTTTGGGAAAGGAGAAGGAACGCTCACTCCACTGACATTGCCAAAGTCCAGGAATTCCTGACTAAAAAGGACATTGAGAACTGACCCTGGTAAAGAAACAAAAATTCTACACTGGCAGGAAGAAACTTGTGGGATCCTGTTTGGAAATGTGGTATTAATTGAATTTTGGGGTTTATTCTACAGGCTGCGCCCTGTGTTTTGGATAAATCCTTTAGTATGTATTGCCCTCCCTAATTGGATTTTAAATGACATTGCCTTTATCCAGTTTTCAGATCACTTTTACATACCCCGATTGCTCACAAGGGGCTGCCATTAGATTAGCACAACAAAGAGCCTGGGTTATTTCCTCTGGAAAAAGAAGAAATTGGGCAGATCCCTGTGGGCTGGGGCTAACACTGTAACAGCCATTTGGAATATTCTTAAAGGCCAAGAACATAATAAGAAATTGGGCCGACTAGAAAGGGCCACTAGCCTTATTTTTTAAGCTCAGCTATCTTAAGTACAGGCTGGAGCTGGTGAGTTACATGTCATTTCCACCCTTAGTTCTATGACCCAGAAGTTACTGACAGAAATGGTGTTAAATATCACTAAGACTGAGAAGGCATTGCAGTGGGATCTAGTATGTTTAGAAATCCAGGATTTCCTGAATGACCAGCTGATGGCCATTTGGAGTAATCTTGAGTACCAGACTTGGCCCACTGCCCTTACAGACACATCTGAAGTACCATCTGATCTGTGGTCATGGAAACATATTTGGACACTTTCTGGATGAAAGTGTGTACATTTACAGTGCTCCTTCCAAGCATATGGACCGGTTAGGGTGGATGTGGGCTCCCACATACCGAATCCTGCCGGGTCCATGGGGAGGATGCATATGGGACTAAATTATTCACCGAGGCATCTGGGAAATTAAACCATTGAGTATGCCTACCTGAGTTATAGTCAGTGCCCCGATCCCTTAGTTGTTAAATGAACAAGGTTCCACTCTTTTGTCCATGCATTCATTCCTGGGTTGGGGGTGACTAAGCTTAAAAGAGCAGTTGTAAATATTTCTGCAGAGCTTCATTGCTTTTTGGCCTCAAAGTGTGAGAAAACTCAGCCAAAAGGTTTGGTGAGTATTCTCAAAGGGGGGAGTTGTTGGAAAATTATAGTGCTAATGAAGCCTTTCCGTATTAGGCCTGAGTAAACCAAAGTTATGTTATGCTTGTCCAAACTGTGTTGGAAAGCTTACAGAACTCATTAAACTGAAAGCCGTGTATCTACCTAAGTCAGCTATTTCGCTTATCAGTTTTATTTGGCTCCCCAAGTATATGTTGGCTCCCCAAGTGTATGCAGCTGCGTTCACATGTATGCATCCAAAGTATCTAGTATAAAGGGTCAACGGATGTATCTTGTGTCCCCTTCAGAATGACAAATATATCCTCAACAGCTGTATGTATCTTGTAGCCCCCACAAAATGATATATGTATCCTGCATATCCAATTATCCCCTAACAGATGCATATACAGGTTCTACAGGTCAACCAAATGACGTAGACAAACGTAGGCTAAGTTGTTTGTTTCGGGGTATAAAGGTAGGCCCATCTGGCCATGTAAGGTGTGTCTCTTTCTCTGGCACTAGCCGAGAGGAACACCCGCTCAGCTGACCGATCAATAAAGGGTGTGGTACTTGTCTTCCTGTCTCCGTGCCTCCTTGGTGTAATTAGGTAAGCTCCAGGGGGAAACGAGCCCTTTTGGCTAACAGAGCTGCCCTCTTTCCTGGGGTTCTTTCAACCCAAAGCTCTTGCTAAGTTTACTCTGTGCGAGGTGGTGTCAGGAAATAAATCAGGGGACACACGGCCGTCCAACCGATCGACGGCTGCACAAACAGGACAACACAAGAGTCCTTTCACTTAAAGCTAAACTTTACTTAGTCTCAAGCACTTACACACGTCCGCAACAGGTTAGTAAAACACCCCCAACCCTCGATAATTATCAGAGCTGAGTGTGGCTCTCAAGTGGCACAGCGACAGGCTTCTGTTGGCCAAAGATTTCGCCTGCCAGTGGGGACCCCAAGATGCGTCCAGGGGGAGCATCCCTGAGGAAACTGTCCTGAAGAGTCCACTACTTCAAGCTTTCCCCCCTTCTTATACATTAGGAATACGATGGCAGGTCACTTAAAGAAAACTTGCTAAGCAAGCAATTTTTAGAGATCAAGCAAGAGGTTTCCTTCTGATCATCAGTTTAATCAGATGTGGTTTTTTAGAGAGTGCAGGCCCTGAGGCCCTGACAAACATTCCCGAGGGCACATATAGACAAGCTTCCTATTTTTCTAAAATACATGTATCAGCAATTTCAACATTCTTAGCAGGAAGAACTCGGGTCAAGCTGCCCTTTCGGTGGCACCCAAAACCCCTTCCCTCCTGCCTTGGTTAAGCTAGGGCCGCTGCCTGGCCAGTTCATGAGCAATGAGCAACAGTGACTCAGGGACTGTTACTGGTTTGCCAAGATCTCCCTGTACAGTTTCCCCTCCTTAAAGGTCACCTTTCACACAAGGGGCCTTTACACGATCGCTGTCAAACCTTTCCTGGATGCACCTGAGTTGAGATCCAACAAAAGCTCAAGGCTCTCAGCTGAGACTGAGCAAATGATCTTCTTGTTGGCATCCCATACTTAGCACACCAGCACAGCAACTGACAAGTGATCGCCTTAGCCTCCTTTCCCATGTAAGGGAGGGGTGATGAGTTTGATATGTTCCTTTCCCGGGGGTAGGAGTGCCGGTGGCAGTAACCACTGACTCATCTGTTGGGGGACTTGCAATTGCCCGATTTTGTGCCAGGTCCAGCATGTCATCAGGCTGGTAACAAACACCACGACTGACTGGCACCCCAAGATTACTATGATGGGGTGTCGGGCCAAACTCAGAATGTCTGAGCCAGTGGGGGACCATCCCAATAACGCTCCCCACCAGTGGTGTGATGGGTCCTGGCCAATTCTGGCAAATACTCGTTTAGTTTCATTGCCATTGGGATGCTCAGTGACCAGGACTCTGCGTCCTTCCTGTTTTGCAGAATGTAACTGGTTCTGTGAATCAGGGTGTACAAGCAATGTTTGTAAAGCAGTTAGATCCATTCCAAGCTATGATCCATCCATGTAAAGTTAGATCCATTCCAAGGGGCACAGGTGTTACAATAGAATACAAAATATAAGAGACTTTTAACTGCTTATATTTAAATGTGGGTACATGAAATTCAAAATCACATTCCCTAATTGCTACAATATGACAGAAACATTTATTCTCATAAGGATTATGATTGACTTTCTGCACAAAATTAACAAAAAGCATAGACACCAACTTCTAAGATATACACTATAGTTTCCTAGGTACACAAGCACAGAATTATTATTGACAAATGGGTTAATAGCATGAAAGCATTTTCCTTCCATTATTTCCAAACATACATCCTGAGGTTGGAGGGCATTTTTGTTACATTCATATCCAATTCCAGGTTCCTCTAAACAGGCTTCCAATTTTACTGTTTTCCATTCCTGATCATCTTTCACCACCCACACTCTGCGGTCGATAGGTTCCATTATGGTCTGATAAATATTGAGGCCTAAAGCCACAACAGGAGAAACCCATTTTATTTCTGCTTGGGACATTAGCAAAACGAAGACCGCGATTTCCTCTGACTCTTATCATAGGTGAAATTTACCATGTTCCACCAGGCCTGTAACTCTCTTTTAGTTTGGGTGGAATTTTTCCAAATGATGCTTCTGATTTCTACTGGGAGCACCCCATTCCTACCATCCCAAATCATCAATCATCCATACTTGCATTTGCATACACGCCATGGCTAAAGAAGCGTTAGCTTGCAGAGTGCCAACAGCCTGCAAGAGGTGGCGATGCCCTTCCTCTTGGGTTTTTCCTCTAAGATATTTGCTACTTGGGATTGCAGAGAGCTTGATTCATAGAATCATAGAATCTCAGGGTTGGAAGGGACCTCAGGAGGTCATCTAGTCCAACCCCCTGCTCAAAGCAGGACCAAACCCAACTAAATCATCCCAGCCAGGGCTTTGTCAAGCCTGACCTTAAAAACCTCTAAGGAAGGAGATTCCACCACCTCCCTAGGTAACCCATTCCAGTTCTTCACCACCCTACTAGTGAAAAAGTTTTTCCTAATGTCCAACCTAAACCTCCCCCTCTGCAACTTGAGACCATTACTCCTTGTTCTGTCATCTTCTACCACTGAGAACAGTCTAGATCCATCCTCTTTGGAACCCCCTTTCAGGTAGTTGAAAGCAGCTATCAAATCCCCCCTCATTCTTCTCTTCTGCAGGTTAAACAATCTCAGTTCCCTCAGCCTCTCCTCATAAGTCATGTGCTCCAGCCCCCTAATCATTTGATTGAATT